>NC_083418.1:46018994-46690869 GCF_020745735.1 Hemiscyllium ocellatum | reverse complement strand
TCTAGCTGTTGATCAGCCAACTGTTCTATTACCAAAACTTTCTAAAAGGTTAACAGGAAGCATATTTAAGATACTGACCCATTGCCACTCTTACTTCAGGATCTCACAATTAGTTTGGAATTGGTTTAAAAGTTGGGGAATTTTGTTTAAAGCCAAGAAATTTCAGTATTGAAACTATGTTGTGTATCATACTGCCTGCCTATTTTCCAAGTTTAGATGGTTTCATTCCACAATAAAGCAGAAAATAAAGTGAAAAGTGGGCGGGATTGTATTGCTGTCATGCAAACACTAAGTATATAATTGCTTTCTGATATAAATTTGCAGAATACTGAAATTTGTGCTTTGTCCAATTCTCAGAGAGTCAGCCGTACCCAGTCTGGATACCCTTTTAATGGAACCATTTTGCGGCATCAGTGACAGACAGCTAAATGCCTGGCCAAATCAGCTTGGGGGTGGCCCACGAAAGGGATACCTCTCTGGTGACTTCCTAAAAAGGGAACTCAGCTCATTCAGCTGTTTTATTGGGGCCAAGTGCCAAACACATTGAAGAAAACCCACAGAACACAATACTGCCTTTATTCAGCATCCACTATTCCATATTTTTAAAACGATTTACATAAAAAAGTAGCCATGAATGAAAATAATACAAAGCTTGCTCAGCATCTGCTTGCACCTGAGAGGAAGCTGGAGCATTTTAGTAGAAATATTTTGCTGATTTTTTTTCCCTCTCCCTGCCTTTCAATACCATTTTGTTAATACCTCCAGTATAAACTGACAAAGACCACAGTGTCTTTTTTTATGGGTTGAAAACTTTACTGGCATCTAAAAGAACAGGGTAGTTGAAGCAAAATATATAAGCCTAACGGTTTTACCAAGGGCCAGGTTCAAAGACTGTAAATTTGGTTTCACTCCAATGCAAAATGTTTGTAGAACCACACTGCAATACTGTATTTAAACTGAATACATGGTAATACTTTGAAGAATATGCCAACATTTAAACACCTTGAAAAGGAATCTCTATTTTTAAATCTAAAGACGAAACAATTAGTTTGTTTTCAACTCACACCAACTTATTGATGTTCCTGTTTTGGACAACGCATATGCACAGATTTACACAATAAAGATTGTGTCCAAAAACAGAGTCATAGAGGTGTACAGCAGGGAAACAGACCCTTCGGTCAAACTCATCCATGCTGACCAATTACCCTAACCTAATCTAGTCCCATTTGCCAGCACTTGGCCCATATCCATCCAAGCCCTTCCTAATGGTATACTCATCCACATGCCTTTTAAATGCTGTACCAGCGTCTACTACTTCCACTGGCAGCTCATTCTATACATGTACCGCCCTCTGTGTGAAAAAGTTGCCCCTTAGGTTCCATTTAAATATTTCCCTTCTCACCCTAAACCTATGCCCTCTAGTTCTGGATTCCCCCACCCCAGGGAAAAAGACCTTGTCTGTTTATCTTTTCCATTCTCTCATGATTTTATAAACCTCGATAAGGTCACTCCTCAGCCTCCAATGCTCCAGGGAAAACAGCCACAGCCTATTCAGCCTCTCCCTATACCTCAAATCCTACAATCCTGGCAACATCCATGTAAATCTTTTCTAAACCATTTCAAGTTTCACAACATCCTTCTAATAGGGAGGAGATCAGAGTTGCATGCAATATTTCTGAAAGTGGCTGAACCAACGTCCTGTACAGCTGCAACATGACTTCCCAACTACTATACTCAATGTTCTGACCAATAAAGGCAAGTATATCACATGACTTCTACACTATCCTATCTACCTGCAACTCTACTTTCAAGAAACTATGAACCAGCACTCCAAAGGTCTTTTTGTTCAGCAACACTCCCTAGGACCTTACCATTAAGTGTATAAGTCCTGCTAAGATTTGCTTTCCCAAAATGCAGCACCTCCCATTTATCTAAATTAAAGTCCATTACCACTCCTCAGCCCATTTGGCCCATCTGATCAAGATCCCATTGTAATCTGAGGTAACGTTCTTCACTGTCCACTACACCTCCAAATTTGATGTCATCTGCAAACTTACTAACTATACCTCCTATGTTCACATCCAAATCATTTATATAAATGATGGAAAGTAGTGACACATGACTGGTCACAGGCCTCCAGTCGAAAAGCAACCCTCCACTACCACCCTCTGTCTTCTACCAGTTCTGTGTCCAAATGGCTAGTTCTCCCTGTAGTCCATGAGATCTAATCTTGCTAACCAGTTTCCTATGAGGAACTTTGTCGAACACCTTACTGAAGTCCATATAGATCACATCTACCACTCTGCCCTCATCAATTAGAACATAGAACATCGAACACAACAGAGGAGTACAGGCCCTTCGGCCCTCAATATTGCGTCAACCTGTGGAACCAATCTGAAGCCTATTTAAACTATACTATTCCATTCTCATCCATATGCCTATCCAATAACCACTTAGATGCACTAAAAGTTGGTGAGTCTGCTATTGTTGCAGGCAGTGCCTTCCATGCCCTTACTATGCTCTGAGTAAAGAAATTACCTCTAACGCCTGTCCTATATCTATCATTTCTCAGTTTAAAGCTATGTCCCTCATGCTAGCCATCACAATCCAAGGAAAAAGGCTCTTGCTATCCAACCTATCTAACCCATTGATTATCTTACATGTATCAATTAAGTTGCCTCTCAATTTTCTTCTCTCTAACAAAAACAGCCTCAAGTCCCTCAGCTTTTCCTTGTACGACCTTCCTTCCATACCAGACAACATCCTCCTAAATCTCCTCTGAACCCTTTTCAAAGCTTCCACATCCTTCCTATAATGTGGTTTCCAGAACTGTATGCAATACTACAAATGTGGCTGCACCAGAGTTTGGTACAGCTGTAGTGTGATCTCATGGTTCTGAAATTCAATCCCTCTACCAATAGAAGCTAGCACACAGTATGCCTTCTAAACAACCCTCTTAAATTGGGTGGCAACTTTCAAGGATCTATGTACCTGGACACCGAGACCGCTTTGCTCATCTACACTAACAAGAATCTTACCATTAGCCCAGTACTCTGCATTCCTGTTACTCCTTCCAAAGTGAATCACCTCACACTTTTCCACATTAAACTCCAGTTGCCACATCTCAGCCCAGCTCTGCAGCTTATCTATGTCTCTCTGTAATCTACAACATTCTTTGTCACTATCCACAACCCAACCGACCTTAGTGTCATCTGCAAATTTACTAACCCATCCTTCTTTGCCCTCATTCAGGTCATTTATATAAATGACAAATAACAGTGGACCCAAAACAGATTCTTGCAGCACCCCACTAGTAACTGAACTCCAGGATGAATATTTCCCACTACCCACTGTCTTCTGTCAGCTAGTCAATTTCTGATACAAACCGCTAAGTCACCCTCAATCCCATGCCTACTTATTTTGTACAATAGCCTATGGTGGGGAACCCTATCAATTGCCTTACTGAAATTCATATACACCACATCAACTGCTTTACCCTCAAGCACCTGTTTGATCACCTTCTCAAAGAACTCAATAAGATTTGTAAGGCACGTCCTAGACTTCACAAAACCATGCTGACTATCCCTAATCAATGTATTCCTCTCTAGATGATTATAAATCCTATCTCTTATAACTCTTTCCAATGCTTTTCCCATAACCAAAAATCACATAAACCTGTTGGACTATAACCTGATGCTGTGTGTTTTTCAACTTTGTACACCTCAGTCCAACACCGGCATCACCAAATCACGACTACCATCGATACCCCTAACAGCTGGCTCAAAATGGAGAGGATCTCCAAGAAGAGACAACCACCTAATGAAGAAGCAGCACACTGATAGCTAGTGCTTCCAAATAAACATGTTGGACTATATCCTGGTGTTGTGTGATTTTTAACTTCCCACAACCGAAGTAAGGCTCATAGGTCCGTAATTTCCAGGGTTGTCTCCACTTCACTTCTTGAACAAGAGAACAACATTTTCTATCCTCCAGTCTTTTTTTTAAACTTCTTCAAAAAACAGATACAATTAAACAAAATATGAATCAGTCTCTTTGGACAATTTGTGAAGAGTACATCGTGGAACATTGATAATCGAACAGTTGATTCTAGAATTCCAGTGGCTTACAGAAGTCTGGTGAAATCCTTTTGTCCTGCTTCCTTTGGTTGGTGATTGGTTGGCAGTACTTAGAGCAAGTCTTGTTTCCTTTTGACTGACTTAGCTGGCTTCTCACATTCAGAGCAAGTAAATAATTTTACCTGCAATACAAGGGTGATGGTGGTTCTTTGTTTGTGATCTTCACAGTACACACACAGCTCGAACCAAGGCTAGTACACACAAACTTAAGTTTGCTGGCACATTTTCCTTCACAAGCACATGATGACTAGGGCTGCAGTTGGTTTTAAACCTTTTTTTTGTTTATATTCCTATTAGGGAAAAAAAACACACAATACATTTGCAAGAGATGGCTTTCTGCTGAACAGGAGGAAGATAATCAGCTTCCCTGTTATCTCTTCCTCTTCAATCTCTCTAATTTTCTTGGTTTGCTGTTTTCCTGATATTCTACAGCTGTGAGATTCTATGCTTACATACAATATGCGTATGTTTTCTTGTATGTTGCTGTTCTCATTTAAAAGAATACATTTTGGAGTTATAAGTTTAACATTTTGATTGTACTTTGGTTCTGATTTGTCACCATAATGGAAAGGAATAACATGAATAACACCACCTAAACAGAAATAGCAATAAACCATATAAAAATCCACAGCATGATGCACACAGGCACAGTTAATGTTGAATTAAACACAAAACAAGGTGATTTTAACTCGAGCTGCCTGGCTGAATGTGGGAGCTTAAAATCCATAAAGTTACTGACATGCCCTGAAGTTGCCAGGATGTGATAGGTTAAAATTTAACTTCCTCACTTCAGTAGGGAACCCAATTGCTCAAAACTGGCAGGGCCCTTGTCAGCGTATCAGTCCTGGTGATGTAAATCAGACCTCATTGCAATATTTACTTGGAGGCCTGAGAAGGAAGCAAATAGCCAGTTTCCTGTCAGGCCAGCACAATGCTGAACTGGATCGGTGCCAAAGAATCTTTTAAAGGGAAATATGATTTGGAAATGCTGGTGTTGGACTGAGGTGTACAAAGTTAAAAATCATACAACACCAGGTTATAGTCAAACAGGTTTAATTGGAAGTACTAGCTTTCAGAGCACAGCTCCTTCATCAGGTGGTTGTGGAGTACACGATTGTAAGATACAGATTTACAAATTCTGTGTCTTACAATTTGATGAAGGAGCAGCACTCCGAAAGCTAGTGCTTCCAATTAAATCTGTTGGACTATAACCTGGTGTTGCGTGATTTTTAACTTTAAAAGGGAAATTATTGCCATTTTTTTTTCTTAATTTTCTTGTGGAGCCAGGAAAAGGAAGACTTGTAGCAATTAAATCGCAAGTCTGAATTTAGTGAAGATGAGAGTAACTTCAAATTGTCTTGAATCTCATTTCTTCCTGACTTTATGATCTGCTTTAACATACAGGGTGCAGATGATGTAAGCAAGTGCCTCTTATGCCTCACTTCTCCATCAACATGAATGTACCTCCTTGTGCCTTTGAGATATCAACAAGTACAAACTTGCTTCGACATTGGTGAAGACCAGAAGGACATTGGTGCTAATGAAGACATAACATCACCTGAATTCACACACACACACTCTGCAGCCAGAGAACATGTTAAGGAAGTTAAAGTGTATCTTAATGGAGGCACAGATCATGCATGTATTCTGTTGCAGCAACCAGAATGTTAACAGGCATAGAAAACAAAACTCTTGCTGCATTGGGAAATCTGAAGGAAAGTCCACATTCAATGCAAAAGTTCAGCAAGGGATTTGGCCCCTACTGCACAAAACTTGCTGCAAATTGGGAAGTCCATCCTCTGCAGCATGAAAGATGAATAATCCCATAAGCACATCTATGAACCTAACCATGATTCAGACTCTAGATTAGAGTGGGGCTAGAAAAGCACAGCAGGTCAGGCAGCATCTGAGAAATAGGAAAATTGACATTTTGGGCAAAGGCCCTTCATCAGGAGGGGCTGCCTGACCTGCTGTGCTTTTTCAGCACCACTCTAATCTTGACTCTAATCTCCAGCATCTGCAGTACCCACTTTCGCCATGATGCAGACTCTGCTGGTCAATATTGTAGCTTCTATTGCAATAGCAGAATAAATTGAAATTTGGCTGAATGGCTACCCCTTCCTTGCTGTACATCTCTATGATTGTGTGAGAGCATGAACTTGTTTGGAAATTTGTTGAAAATGAATTTGCGATCTTTCTAAATCCATTGATTATTTTGTAGTTCTCTGCCACTAATCTATTATCTCGTGTATTTTCTGTTGATGTAAATATTTAAATAGCAATGATACAGGTCTTCATTTAAGTGTTAACAGAGGTTTAATGTTCAACATTTGCAATTTAAGATCACAAATTAAACAGTAATGAGGGCCTTGACATTATAATTTACAAATGAACCTGGCTATCTGCACATCAGTGCCAGATTAAAGGTTGAAATTAGATTCTGTGAAACTTACCAGGAAAATGTACTGGAATGTTTCAAAATTGAGGTACTATACAATCAATTTGACCTTAGAATCCATGAAAATAAAAGGCTGAAGTACCAATTAGCTGTACTGAGACATAATGAACAAATGCATCATTGAACATCATATTGACCATATAAATCAGGAAAGATCAAGCCGGTATTGAGTTGGTGAATTTAAGGTTTCTAGCAGCTATTGCCTTGCACCATCATCCCTTTTTTAATTTTATTACCCCTCCCCACCCCCCCCACCCCCCCACCCCTTTGTTTTAGTCCATTGTTCCCCCATTCATTGCTTCTGCATTTGCTTAAAGTCTGTTACATTCAGCTCTGGCTTTCACACATTCAGGCGAAAGGATATCTACTTCCATCATCATGGATAATAGTAACTTCTCGAAAAGGTTGGGCTTTGTAACATGAGGAATAATAAAAATCTGGAAAAAGGTCCATTTCCCAAGATCCTATGTCTAGTTTCATTGCAAGCAGGGCTTTGTGGTGTGACCATTTGCTCTCAAGAGATAGTTTGGGAAATTTAAATATTAAAATGAGACTGTGGCACTTCATTTTAACAGTGACTCAATTTTTCATTCCTCTCACCTGAGTTTTTCTGATCTCAGAAAACACATCTGGTGAAGAGGCAATAATGATGGTATGGATAAGTAGGAGTATATGTTTCAAGCTCAAGAAATTACCAGTATATCCATGGCTAGAGTCCTCCGATCAACCCCTGATTCCTTCCCATTTCCCATTTCTTATCCACTCCCACCCCACCCACACACCTGTGTGCACTCTAAACATACACCTACCTGGCCATCATAAAGTGCTCACTCTCAAGCTAGAATTTGTTTTACATATTTTCCCATTTAACAATCAGTCAGCCTATTTATCATGGTAGCTTTGGATTGGAATCCTCCTGGAAAGAAAATGTATCCTGCAGTTTCTTGAAAACCAATATTTCTGTGTTTCTCATTCCTAACTTCATTTCCACACCCAGAAACTGCTTCAGAAGAAAAGCCTTTAACACGGTTTCTAATCCCATCATTATGTTTCTGTTATTGTTAAGGTGACTACAACTGAAGTAGTACCACACATTCCATACCATTGAATAGGTAGCCTTATATAATATTCGCATGGAAATATTTAATCTTTTTCCATTACTTTTACATGTTCTATCTACATTTCTATTGAGATTTGGTTGTAAATTCTATTTGGTTGCAAAACAAACTCAGAGTTTTATGGTCTCTTACCTGTAATCAACCTGACAAAACATTTGACAGTGTTTGACGTGGTAAGGTAGCTGAGGAGTGTAGAAATGAGAAACATGAGTGGATTGGGGTTTTAAATAGTTAGGAATGAGATGTAGATATGCCTGCCAATGAACTGTTAGTTGCACTGGAAGCAGATGGATGAGGCCTTATTGGAATGGAGGTAGATCTTTTAACTAGTCCACAATGAAATAGCTGCCTCTTTTCTCATAAAATCCCTACAGTGTGGAAACGGGTCGTCTGGCCCAACAAGTCCACACCCACCCTCTGAACAGTAACCCACCCAGACCCATTCCCCCACCCTATTACCCTACATTTACCCCTGACTATTGCAACTAACCTATATATCCCTGAACACTATGGGCAATTTAGGATGGCCCAATCACCTAACCTGCACATCTTCAGATTGTGGGAGGAAGCTGGAGCACCCGGAGGAAACACACACAAGGAGAGAATGTGCAAACTCCACAGTTTTTTGTAAGGCTGGAATTGAACCTGGGTACCTGGTGCTGTGAGGCAGCAGTGCTAACCACTGAGCCACCATGTTACTGCTGCTTTTGATAACAGTTCTGCCTCCAGACAAATTATGGCCATCTTTCATGGACGGTCTCACTTGTGGGCAGTGGTTGAGATAGACAAGGAATTGTGATGGCTGGGTAACCCTAATTCCTGCCTCTGCCATGAAATCTGGCTCTTTAAGTCTACCTTTCAACTTGCTTTCCTTCCTTTTTTATCATCAGTAAATATACTGTCTCTCACCATCCAGGTCATTAGCATTGTAAATAATTGAGGTGCCAGCAGTGGTTCCAGTGATACCCCACGTGTTACACTTTGCCAATTTGAAAATAACCTAATTTTACTGACTCTTTGTTTCTTGTTAGTTAGCCAACGCTCCATCTATTTATGGAATAGTACTCACAGTAGCATGAACTCATGACTTGTACAATAACTTTTCCTGAGGCACCTGGTTTCATGCCTTTTGAAATCTACATGCACTGTATATGTTGGTTGTCTTCTAACCACCCAACGTTTTACATCTTCAGAGAACTCTTAAAAAAAACAAGTCCATTTTGAACCCTGACTAATTGTATTATAATTTATAGGTGCCGGTGTTGGACTGGAGTGTACAAAGTTAAAAATCACACAACACCAACTTATAGTCCAATCAGTTTATCATAATTTCATAAAATCATAATATAATTAGAAATCACACACACCAGGTTATAGTCCAAAAGGTTTATTTGGAAGCACTAGCTTTCGGAGCTCTGCTCTTTCATCAGATAGCTCCTTCATAACCACCTGATGAAGGAGCAGCACTCAGAAAGTCAGTGCTTCCAAATAAACCTGTTGGACTATTACCTGGTGTGTATGATTTCTAATTATATTATGATTTTCTAAATGTTCCCCTCCTATTCCCTTAATAATAGATTCCAGCGTTAGCATTTATCAAGCAATATCTGAATATTGCCAGATCTTGTTGTGTACAGGCACGGACAGCTTCAGATTCTAAGGATGCTGAACATAGTTTGCTGATGATTGTACATTCTAACTTCTGACCTTATTTTGAAAGGAAAATCATTGATGAAGCAGCTGAAGATAACTGGCCCAGACACTACGCTAAAAAGCTCCTCTAACAATGTCTTTTAGCTGACATGGTTGGAAAACAGCCACAATTATTTTCCTTTGTGCTAAGCATGATTCCAAATAATGGAGACAATTACCCACTAATTCCAACTAACATCAATTTTGCTAACGCTCCTTAAAGTCACTATTACCTCTCATCTGTAACTGAACTCATTTGTCCATGTTTTATGCTCAGATCAGGGATGTCACAAGGTCTGGAGCTGAGTGGTCATAAAGTATTTACAGCATGGAAAGAGGTCCATCAGCTCAATATGTTCACACCAGTCACAAACATCCATCTAGTCTAATCCTATTTCTAGCACTTGGCCCGTAGCTTTGCATGCAATGATGGTTTAAATGTTTATCTAAGTAGTTCTTAAAAACCTTGAGGGTTTTTGCCTCACGACCCTTTTAGGCAGTGGGTTCCAGACGCCCTCAACCATTTC
Organism: Hemiscyllium ocellatum; assembly: GCF_020745735.1. Lineage (NCBI taxonomy): Eukaryota > Metazoa > Chordata > Chondrichthyes > Orectolobiformes > Hemiscylliidae > Hemiscyllium > Hemiscyllium ocellatum. The sequence continues at coordinate 46,680,938 of NC_083418.1, read as the reverse complement.
GATTAATTTTCTTTTCATCAAACCCCCTCTAAAACTCCTACTCCTTACCTTAAAACTGAGCCTCTCATTATTGACCCCCTACTAAAAGGAAAAAATATGTCTCCATTCAACCTACCTACATCCTTCAGAACTTTGTACACCTCGATCAGATCACCCCTCAGTCTTCGCTGCTCTAAGGAAAACACCACAAAACTCTCATCTCTCTTCACATTTGAATTGCTCCAGACCACAAAACATCCTGGTGGATCTCTTTGGTACCTATCTTTGTATAGTGTGGGGACCAGAAATGCATACAGTAGTCTATCTGTGGCCTAACTAACATTTCATACAGGTCCATCATAACCTCTTTGTTCTTGTATTCAATGCCTTTACCAATGAAGGCAAATATCCCATGTCCCTTATTAATTACCTTATCCACCTGGCCTGCTGCCTTCAAGGCTCTATGGACACGCACACCAAGGTTCCTCTGATCCTGTGTATTCACTGGGGTCCTACCACTCAACATGTACTCTATTCGAAAATGCAACACCTCATACTTTTCAGGATTAAATCCTATTTGTTACTGTTCAGCCCATTGACCAGTTTGTGAATATCACCTTGTAGTCTAGTGCTTTCTTTCTTGCTATTACCATGCCACCAAATTTTGTGTCATTTGCGAACTTACTGATCACACCTCCTACTTTCAGATTGGGACCCCACACCAAACCCTGTGGTACACCAGTGGACAGATATTTCCAGTCACTGCTTGACTATCACCCTCTGATTCCTGCCTCTAAGGCAATTTTGGATTCAACTTGCCAAATTGTGCTGGATCCTAGCAGTTCTTTGTTTCTTAACCAGCCTATCATACAACACCTTGTCAAAAACCTTACTGAAGTCAGTGCAGACTGCATCAACTGCACTATCATTTACATGCATAGTTATCTTATCAAACAATTTAATTAAATAGTCTCAGTGAACCACAAATCATTGCTTCCTAACTATTCCTTCATATCAAGTCTGATAAAGACCAGCCTGCAGAAAGGACAACCAATCCTACACTTTTAAGTGGCTCATTCAACAGCACAATTATTGATTCATTTTGTTTTGGGAAGAATTTGTAGTAGAATGTAGAAGAATAGTAGAAATGAGGAACAAAATCCTTCTTCCCAAAAATCACATGCTCTGGTAACCACTCCAAAAAGACCTAGCAGCCATTCACATTGTATTAAAGTATGTCTTGTTTTTTTCTGGCAATATCAATTATTGCTAGACTTCACATTCTGGTAATCATTAACTGTTCTATCACTGAAAAATACATGAATGTATGTTTTGAAAGAAATCATTCAAAGTTCCTTCAATAAAAATATGTTATGGTGAATCTAATGTTACTTAATGCAATCGGGTAACTCGATTAGTTTAATTTAAAATCATAAGTTCCTTCAGTAAAGCAAATGCTTGATCCTGAAATTATAGAATATTCTCATAACTGAAAATGTATTAGAATCAATTGATCACCAGCTACCACCACACCAACCCCCAGTCTCTTCATTCCAGCAAGTTTCAGCACCAAGATTTAACATTAACTCAGGCAATACTAGCCAAAGTCAGAGCGAGAAAGTCAAACTGTTGAAACAGTCAAGTTAACATCTCTGAACATTTTGTTTATAATTTCAGTATAATATTTTTATTTTCATGCCAGAAAAAAATGAATAATTTGTTGATTATTTGTTTAATTAATTTAACTAATTATTAAGTGTAAAGATTAAGCATCACCTACCGAAACAACTTCAGGCTCAATTCATCAACTGTTCATATGATCTGGTCAGCTTAATGTGATCATTTCTGTGACAAACTACTTACTTTATCTTCCTCAAATTACTCAGCTCCCCACCAATCAAGTTTGTATGTCAAACACAACCTGAGGTCTCCTGGGCTGACCCTATCCAGTGCATGTATGGTCCATGCAGGTCAAGCAACTCCTACATTTTATCCACAATATACTTTGTTTACCTAGTTTCAGCCAGGTTAAAAATAGTAGTGTGACAATAGGGGACAACATTCCTTGAAATAACAACGATCTATGGCTTCCACTTCTCTTCAGCAACCCCTGCTGAAAACATGTATGTGCAAAGATCAGAAGGACATGGCTGGAATATCCCATACAGTCTAATATTTTGTTGACTTTCACAGTCAAAGTTTGCCTATGCAGATCACGGACAGGCTAATAAAAGAGAAAGGGGAATAAATAACATGAGGCATGGAAAGAAATGAACTTAAGTATAATTTGATTTTTTTCAAAATTTATAAGGAGAAACATTAAGATGGGTATTCAAGATATCCATTAATCTGCACTGATGTCTTGCTATAACAGAGGGATTAAAAGCAGATATTTTAAACAGTTAATTACAGGATGTGAAGACTTAATGCCAAGGCTTAGTCTTGTTCACTGCACATCAGCACAAAGGCTCAGTGTTTGAACAGATGCTTCTCATTGTGTGCCAGGGAGAGGAATTTCTAACGTGCTCCTGTGTGGCAAAATCATACAATTCTGGAATCTGGTGTGAAAGGTTAGTCAGTCCTAATACCCCATTGGTTTGCTAACATGACAGAAAATGCCAGTGATAGGTTTAATAAATATTCATGAAGTGCATAAGAAGAGGACTAAAACAAAGATCTGAACCATTTTTTGCTCTGGATCAAGTTTGCAAAGCTGGGATAATTCCTGGCTCCATGAATCCAACCTATAAAATTGACTGTCTGGACATCAGATTTTCTGTCTGGGATGGGCTGTGTTAGCAGCCAAGAGAGGGAACTCCGGAAGAACTGAGGAGGCTGCCTGTCGTGGAAATGGCTGAATGCCAGACCTGCTTCAGGGACTCAGCATGCTGCCAATGTTTAAACATAAAGAATAAAACATGAAACAACCTTCCAACCCTCATCCTTCTCACACTCTGCAACATCCCCCATGCTCTGTCCATGCCAATGTTTGAGAAGCTATGCCCCCATTCTTTGTCTTTACTCCTTCCAGACCAACTTGCCTGGTATTCAACATGGACAGATGTAAGGACCAAAAGGACACGAGATAAACTGAAGTTTTAATAAATAATGTTTGAAATGCCTATTGCAGACTTTGACATATTGAAGAAAAACACTGAATCATAAGATACATCTACTACATTTACATTCCTTCAACTAAATAAAGCCTTATAACAAACATTTTGTTCAATTGTACAATCCCTCAAGACCAAAAACAAAGATGCCCAGTGACAGCAAACTAAAATGAAACATCAAAGCACCGACAACTTAAAAGAAAATGGAAATATTCAATAGTCCTGAAGATATAAGATGTCAATTAAACAACCATAACCAACAATTAGCATTGGAATTCATAATGCTGTGACCAGGTGAGGAGGGGTGAATTGACTCCCTGCTTTTCAATTTCCCCAGATTGCCACATCAAAGATCTTATCCTTCATAGTTCAAAGCTGTACCCCTCTCTTTAATAAAAATGTTACCCAATATTTATTTATCCAGTAAGGTTATAAGTACAGGGTTTTCACGAGTGAAAGAAAGAGCAATTTTATTACCCAGAAACCATGAGTCAAGGTCACAAAGCTGCAGCATCAAGCACCATCTATACATGAAAGTTATGTGTGCACCAGAATGTGCTCTCAAATCAAAATGTGGATAAAGTACCCATGGAGGTATGAGTACTTGAGCTGGTGCAAGGTGCAGGAGACTGCCTGGACATTGCTTCCTCCGAGGGGTCTGTGCCTTCTTCTTCAGAGATTGAGGAAGCTCAGTCTGCGGGGCTGGTCTCTTCAGGCATGAGACTGCATAGATACTGCCCATGCTGACAGGAGACAACAGAGAATGAATTGAAGTTCAGACATGTGAAGAATATGCTCACAGTGCTGGTAATGGGGGAGCAGCTTAACTCTTCACAATGAACCCTTGGTTACTGATTAGATTTGATTTGATTCATTATTGCCACATGTACCTAAGTACAGTGAAAAGTTTTGCTTTGTGCGCAGTACAGGCAGATCATATCATACAAAGTGCATTAGGGTAAAAGAAGAATGTAATATTACAGCTGCAGAGAAGGTGCATGAAAAGTGAGATCAATATTAAATTTAAAATTTGAGAGGTCCATTTAGAAGTCTGATAACAGTGGGGAAGAAGCTGCTGTTCTTAGTGTCAGAGTCCTCCAACATGGAGATAGGCACTTCAGCCCAAAATGGTCGATGCCAATCAAAATGTCCATCCATGCTAACCCAATTTCCCTGCACTTGGCCAATATCCTTGTCAACCTTTCCTATACAGGTATTTGCCCAAATGTCTTTTAAATGTCGCTAATGTACCTGCCTTAACCTTCCGCTAGCAGAATCTGTTGGTATGGATGTTTAAGCTTTTGTATTTTCTGCCTGATGGAAGAAGTTGGAACAGATTATAATCAGGGTGGGAGAGATATTTGATTAAGTTGGCTGCCTTTCCGAGGCAGCGAAAAGTATAGATGGACATGGAACATGGATTGAGACATGGAAGTCTTGGCATTACAAGTGATCACTGTCCTCTCCTGCTAAAGCAAAGGCACCTCACTACGCATCTTGCCTGTCTATCCCCTAATATAGGCATTTTTTTTCTCATGGAAAGAGGCAAAAAGGAATTAACTAAATAGCTGGCACAGCTGTTAATGCTGGTGCAGGCAGGGAAAGGTGATGAACTGTCCTGAATGAGTAAGAAGTACAGGTTGCATGCAGCATTAGTAATCTTGAGGTGATGGGGTAGGTGAGTATGATTAAGGAAAGAGTCTGCATGTAACTGTGAAAGCAGTAGACCATGAGACTTGGTAGGAGGTGGGTGTGATGGTAGGGTCAGAATGTGAGACAATAAACAGAAGATGGTGGTACTTATCCTTGCAGAGTGCATAAGGTCATTAACGTTCTTGCTACACTTCTGGGCATTCCTCAGATCATTGACAAGACATCAATCTGGTGGCAACTATAGACCTGGCAGATCGGATCTAGAGGACTGGTCTCCTCCTCTGGTATTCCTGAGCAAAGAGGGCAATCCTCCCACCCACCATCCCATCCAGCAGGTCAACAAGAAGTGGGATGTAACTTCCGAATTTTAGCCATGTCCTTTAGAATTATTCAATAGCACGTTGTGAATGGCAGTGCCAAGCTGTCAGTGACTGACCTGGTGCATGGCTGGGATGTAACTACGGTGCTGGCAGAATGAACCTGTTAGATCCCAGCAGCGGCAAATCCTTCCTTGACTGCTGAAGGCGAGGCACAGGAACATAGGACCATAGCAGTTTGGTGCACACACAGTGAGGTGAGCTGCAGAGAACTGTGTGAGATAATTTGTTAGAACTCACAGAGAAAAACCCTCCAAGAAGTTCCCAAAATTCATATTTCACCATTTTTTAGTAAAATTGTACTGTACATTCCAGATAGGGCCAAACCAGTGTTTTATGTAGGTTTCATGTAACTTTTGACTTTTGTTCCATATGCCTAGGGTTTCATTTGTTTTCAAAACAGTTTTGTCAATCTGCCTTGTGTGCCAAAAACCCCAAGTCTCTCTTGTCCTTCACTCCATTTAAAATGGTATCATTTAGTTTCTTTCTATCAAAATGTATCCATGTCACACTTCGCTACATTAAATTTCACCTGCCATACCTGTCCATTCCACCACCCTATCTATATCCTCTTGAGATCCACAATTATCTTCCATAGCACTGTTACAATAGTGATAAATATGTGCTATTGAATTTTAATGGACTATTGAATATTCCATTCTATGATTGAGATTATTTATGGAATAGTCATAGCACTGTTTATCAAACTTCCAAATGTTCTCTCATATGCAAACTTCAAAAATGACTCAAGTCTAAGATTTATTTCAAGAACAGCAGTGGTTTTGTACCAAGTCTTACGAATCCTGGTAAAGTACATACCTCATCCCAGTTTGAGAAAAAAAATCAAAACAAATATGTGATTTGTCCCTTTGTCATTGTTGCTTAAACTGAGAAAATACTGCATCTATGCAGTCATTACCCCTTTTGTCCTATTGCTATGGTTCTCATCTGACATTCATACATATGGATCAGGACAACATTGAGGTGAATGACTGCAAGATCAACTAAATTACAAAGACCACAGATTCCCTGATATTCCTAGTTCAGTTCAGTACACTAGGCAGAGCACTTAACAACTGAGTTATGGGAATGTGGGAGCCTATTAACAAGTCAGAAATCAATATGCATAATAATTCCACAATTTTATTTGAATGCAAATATATTTCAAAGAAATTGCTGTCAAAGCAGATAAGACTATCATGTGAAACAGCTTTCATTTCTGAAGATATGTAACTACAGGTAAGATTCATCCATGACTGCCCAATGCTAATCAATGATTTTAATCTCTCAGGAGATTGTTGGAATTACTCATATTATAAACATTACTGTGCTATCATTTTAAATACAGAAAATTAAAAGCAAATTATATTCATTTAATACTTCCACTACATTGGTTATGTTCATCTAGAGTGCATGTTTACATCAGCATAATTAACTAAATGTAATCTATTTTTGTCTGAAAAGAAATTTCTGCAGCAAATTAAAGAAAATCACAAATTAAGTTGTTAAGAGTAATATTTCTCCCCACATCCAATAAATGAAGATGAGAGTTTAAAAAACTTGTGTAGATAGCTCTCTCAGGCCATTAGTATAATTTGTAATACATACTAAGCAAAGAACAACACTGCCAAACTACAATATAAAGATTTACCACTCTAATACAAATCACAGGATATATTAATCACTTCAGTAATGAGGTCACCGTACAGTGACAGTTAATGTGTAGTCAGATGAATATGGGGGTGGGGACAGTTTTTGCTCCCCCACTCAAGAGCTTGTTGGAGATCTTCAACCAAAATTATCATAAATAAAAACAAACATGCTATATCAACTATAATTAAAAAGCTTGCAATAAAGAACTCAAAGATCTCCTATCATTGCATTTGAGTATGTATTGGGATGAAATTCCTGTTTTTTTTCAATGAACACGCCAGCCCATGAAGAACAGCACGTTAAACAGCACATTTGAATAGCACAAGAGATTTGCTAAAGATAATTCAGAGAATAATTCCTGTTGCTGGTGTTTCATTGATCTCAGCTGACATCTTTGCGCAATTTCTTCATAATTTATGGAAAACCAGTCAAAATGTGACAGGCTTATAGCATAGTAAGGTGCAGATATCCGTGCATATTTTTTCATGGCATTACTGGCATTGATTAAGATGATTTGATTACAAGAATGAACACCTCATAAATATGAGCAGGCAAGTTGTGTTTCTGAACTTGAGTTTGAACTTAAAACTTTCAACTTAGAACTTGAATTTAAATACAAAATGTAAAAATAGCTTTTTTGGGGAATTGAAGTGTCTGATAATGTGCAGAAACCTATATACACTTGCAGCTAGTTTAAAAATACTACGTAATTCATGTAAAAAAGTCCTACTTGTATGATATGTACATTTAATAGCTTTACATTCAACTTACCTAAGCCTAAAGATTTCAGTGCATGTTGGCAGATGTCACATTTTTGGGAATATTACGTTTTCATAGAAATACTACTCATGTTTCACCAGTGAAAATAAACAGAATACTGGTAAATTTCTGTCCTGTGTATCATGGAGTGAACATGCTACACATTTGAGCATCAACTTGCAGGATTATTTGGAACCAGATGGAAAGAATCTAGGCCTCCATGACAAATATATAACTCCATATTGTATGAATATGTCAAGTTGGGTCAGGTAACCATTTTGGATTTACTGCAAACTGGAGAAGGCTCAGAGAGAGGAGAATATCTCAAGTCATGACAGGTAAGTTGCAAAGTGGCTAAAAATGGAGAACTCATATCATTTACTCCCAAAGTTATGGTGAGGGCTGAAAAGAAATCTGTCAATGTCATTAGAAGAACAATTACTAATTGGCCATTTAACAAGATTCTGAACTAATGTACTTATGTCTGGTAAATAGGAAGGCAGTTTCATGCATGCAACACTCCAATGCAAAATCGAATACAGGTCATTCTGCAATAACGCATGTTTCATTAACACAAATCTGCTGTAATGCGATTGCCAAATTGGAGACGCTCTTTCTAAAGTGGGGGCTTTTAAAACATGTGATGGCTGTAACGCAATTACATGGCCAACACTTTACATGCTGTTTCTCTAACATGGGGTTGCACAAGAACACGACCATCGAGTTATGGAAGAACTACCTGTAATGGACTTGTTAGATGTTTAGTCACAAGCTGTCACTCTACCTTGTTGAAATAATTCTGTTTCTACAATATTACAGGAAACAAATGTTGAATAAATTTCAATACTGCAAATGAAAAGCTGGAAAGGCGCAGCAGGTCAGGCAGCATCCAAGGAGCAGGAGAATCGACATTTTGAGCATGAACCCTTCTTTAGGAATGAGGAAAGTGTGTCCAGCAGGCTAAGATAAAAGGTAGGGAGGAGGGATTTGGGGGAGGGGCGTTGGAAATGCGATAGGTGGAAGGAGGTCAAGGTGAGGGTGATAGGCTGGAGAGGGGGTGGGGCAGAGAGGTCAGGAAGATGATTGCAGGTTAGGAGGGCGGTGCTGAGTTGAGGGAACCAACTGAGACAAGGTGGGGGGAGGGGAAATGAGAAAACTGGAGAAATCTGAGTTCATCCCTTGTGGTTGGAGGGTTCCTTGGCGGAAGATGAGGCGCTCTTCCTCCAGCCGTTGTGTTGCTATGGTCTGGCGATGGAGGAGTCCAAGGACCTGCATGTCCTTGGTGGAGTGGGAGGGGGAGTTGAAGTATTGAGCCATGGTGTGGTTGGGTTGGTTGGTCCGGGTGTCCCAGAGGTGTTCTCTGAAACATTCCGCAAGTAGGCAGCCTGTCTCCCCAATAAAGAGGAGGCCACATCGGGTGCAGCAGATGCAGCAAATGATATGTGTGGTGGTGCAGGTGAATTTTTGGTGGATATGGAAGGATCCCTTGGGGCCTTGGAGGGAAGTAAGGGGGGAGGTGTGAGCGCAAGTTTTGCATTTCTTGCGGTTGCAGGGGAAGGTGCTAGGAGTGGAGGTTGGGTTGGTGGGGGGTGTGGACCTGACGAGGGAGTCATGGAGGGAGTAGTCTTTTCGGAATGCTGATAGGGGAGGGGAGGAAAATATATTTCTGGTGGTGGGGTCTGTTTGGAGGTGGCGGAAATGATGACAGATGATACGATGTATATGGAGGTTGGTGGGGTGGGAGGTGAGGACCAGTGGGGTTCTGTCCTGGTGGCGATTGGAGGGGCGGGGCTCAAGGGCGGAGGAGCGGGAAGTGGAGGAGATGTGATGGAGGGCATCGTCGATCACGTCTGGGGGAATCTGCGGTCCTTGAAGAAGGAGGCCATCTGGGTTGTATGGTATTGGAACTGGTCCTCCTGGGAGCAGATGCGGCAGAGACGAAGGAATTGGGAATATGGGATGGTGTTTTTACAGGGGGCAGGGTGGGAGGAGGTGTAGTCTAGGTAACTGTGGGAGTCGGTAGGTTTATAGTAAATGTCCGTGTTGATTAAGTCGTCCGAGATAGAAATGGAATGGTCTAGGAAGGGGAGGGAGAGTCTGAGACAGTCCAGGTAAATTTGAGGTCGGGATGGAAGGTGTTGGTGAAGTGGATGAACTGTTCAACCTCCTTGTGGGAGCACAAGGCAAAGCTGATACATTCATCGATGTAGCGGAGGAAAAGGTGGGGGGTGGTCCCAGTGTAGCTGCGGAAGATGGACTGTTTCACATATCCTGCGAAGAGGCAGGCATAGCTGGGGCCCATGCGGGTGCATGGCTACTCCTTTGGTTTGGAGGAAGTGGGAGGATTGGAAAGAGAAGTTGTTCAGGGTGAAGACCAGTCTAGTCAGTCAAAGGAGGGTGTCAGTGGAAGGGTACTGGTTGGTATGGCGGGAAAGGAAGAAGCGGAGGGCTTTGAGTCCTTCGTGATGGGGGATGGAGGTGTACAGGGACTGGATGTCCATGGTGAAGATAAGGCATTGGGGACCAGGGAAGCAAAAATCATGGAGGAGGTGGAGGGCGTGGATGGTGTCCCGAACGTAGGTGGGGAGTTCTTGGACGAAGGGGGACAGGACCGTGTTGAGGTATTCAGAGATGGGTTCGGTGGGGCAGGAGCAGGCTGATACAATGGGTTGGCAGGGGCAGTCAGGTTTGTGGATTTTGGGCAGGAGGTAGAAACGGGCAGTGCGGGGCTGTGGGACTATGAGTTTGGAGACGGTGGATGGGAGATCCCCTGAGGTGATGAGGTTATGGATGGTCTGGGAGATGATGGTTTGGTGGTGGGAGGTGGGGTCATGGTCAAAGGGACAGTAAGAGGAGGTGTCTGCGAGTTGGCATTTAGCCTCAGCGGTGTAAAGGTCGGTGCGCCAAACTACTACTGCGCCTTCCTTGTCTGCCGGTTTGATAGTGGGGTTGGGGTTGGAACGGAGGAAGTGGAGGGCTGCACGTTCCAAGGGTGAGAGGTTGGAGTGGGTGAGAGGGGTGGAGAGGTTGAGGCGGTTAATGTCTCGGCAGCGGTTGGCTATGAAGAGATCGAGGGCAGGTAAGAGGCCAGCATGGCTGAACTAGTCCTCACCCTGAATAACTTCTCTTTCGAATCCTCCCACTGCCTCCAAACCAAAGGAGTAGCCATGGGCACCCGCATAGGCCCCAGCTATGCCTGCCTCTTCGTAGGATATGTGGAACAGTTCATCTTCCGCAGCTACACTGGGACCACCCCCCACCTTTTCCTCCGCTACATCAATGACTGTATCGGCACTGCCTCGTGTTCCCACGAGGAGGTTGAACAGTTCACCAACACCTTCCATCCCGACCTCAAATTTACCTGGACCGTCTCAGACTCCTCCCTCCCCTTCCTAGACCTTCCCATTTCTATCTCGGGTGACCGAATCAACACGGACATTTACTATAAACCGACCGACTCCCACAGTTACCTAGACTACACCTCCTCCCACCCTGCCCCCTGTAAAAACGCCATCCCATATTCCCAATTCCTTCGTCTCCACCACATCTGCTCCCAGGAGGACCAGTTCCAATACCGTACAATCCAGATGACTTCCTTCTTCAAAGACCGCAATTTCCCCCCAGACATGATCGACGATGCCCTCCGCCGCATCTCCTCCACTTCTCGCCCCTCCACTCTTGAGCCCCTCCCCTCCAATTGCCACCAGGACAGAATCCCACTGGTCCTCACATACCACCCCACCCACCTCCACATACATCGTATCATCTGTCGTCATTTCCGCCACCTCCAAACAGACCCCACCACCAGAGATATATTTCCCTCCCCTCCTCTATCAGAGTTCTGAAAAGACTACTCCCTCCATGACTCCCTCGTCAGGTCCACCCCCCCCACCAACCCAACCTCCACTCCTGGCACCTTCCCCTGCAACCGCAAGAAATGCAAAACTTGCACCCACACCTCCCCCCTTACTTCCCTCCAAAACCCCAAGGGATCTTTCCATATCTGCCACAAATTCACCTGCACCTCCACACAGTATCACTTATTGCATCCGCTGCACCTGATGTGGCCTTCTCTATATTGGGGAGACAGGCCGCCTACTTGTGGAACATTTCAGAGAACACCTCTGGGACACCCGGACCAACCAACCCAACCACACCATGGCTCAAAGCTTCAACTCCCCCACCCACTCCACCAAGGACATGCAGGTCCTTGGACTCCTCCATTGCCAGACACGCTGGCTGGAGGAAGAGCGCCTCATCTTCCGCCTAGGAACCCTCCAACCACAAGGGATGAACTCAGATTTCTCCAGTTTCCTCATTTCCCCTCCCCCCACCTTGTCTCAGTCAAATTCCTCGAACTCAGCACCGCCCTCCTAACCTGCAATCTTCTTCCTGACCTCTCCGCCCCCACCCCCTCTCCGGCCTATCACCCTCACCTTAACCTCCTTCCACCTATCGCATTTCCAATGCCCCTCCCCCAAGTCCCTCCTCCCTACCTTTTATCTTAGCCTGCTGGACACACTTTCCTCATTGCTGAAGAAGGGCTCATGCCCGCAACATCGATTCTCCTGCTCCTTGGATGCTGCCTGACCTGCTGCGCCTTTCCAGCGACACATTTTCAGCTCTGATCTCCAGCATCTACAGTCCTCACTTCCTCCTAGTAAATTTCAATACTACCAAGTTGTTCACTTTGACAGAGGTTGTATAATACTAGAGTGTCATAATAAATCAGTGACCTTTCAACACTGGAAACTTGATTCTCATCCAGCTCTGTCACATGGAGAATTGAACATCTCTCTGATGATGATTAGTGTTCTATGCATTGAAATTGGATGATTTCACCTAATTGCCAACTGAACTGCAATATTCAATTACTGTCAATGCATTTACAAACTTTCCACAAGTAACAGCACTTCTTTTAGAAGTAACGTCAAGACATCACAGATTAATAATAAAGTTGTAATATTCCATTAAATAACTGGCAAGAGAACAATAACTCACATCCAAATTTCTGTTGTATTTGGTACAATTATTCTATTTTGCGTTTGTGGGTATAAATATGAATATTTCCACAAAATAGTTATAGTTGAACAAACACATTGCCAACAGGTAGCTATGCATTATTGGTAAACAACTGAAGGTCAGTCTAATAAGAGGGTGAGTTTTTTTTAAATTTAAAAATATTCAGTTGAATTAAAGGAGAGAAAAGACATTTCTCTGTCAGAATCAACTGCAATCTAAACGATAGCCATTTCATTCAAATACTATTGTATTAGTTAAAGCCAATTGCAAATCTGAAATTACTTCAGAGCTACTGGCAAACAGTAAAACTATAGAAAAAACTAACAATATAATTTACAACATGCGTACTTTAGCATACTTCTTTCATTGCAACCATAAACAATTCTCTGAGACATTCTTTCCTATAATTCAATGTTATACACTACACAACAGAATTCAGTACAAGAAAAAGATAAACGTTTTTAAATTCCATAGTCACCTTGTTTGTAAGCTATTTCTTAGTGATTTTTGGACTGAAATTGCACTTTAAAACTTCCTTCAAAACAGGAAATCAGAACAGAGTGAACTCCATCTAGTGGACTAACTAAGCAAACACATTGCAGCGCGGAAAACACAGTACATGATCTGTTTGGACAGAGAACAAAATAGCACATTCATGCAGAATCTTGATGTGGTCTTTTAGAAGTTAAAATAATACTTTCATGCAGCAAAGTAGCTAATTTGCACACAGCAATGTTTCACAAGCAGCGAATTAGATCAATGTTAGAAGATCAATGCTGAAAAGCCACAACTGCATTTTGTTGTTCTATGTATACTATCAAATGAGGCTTCTCCTGTAGCTGTCTACAAAGGGAGATAATGGAATCATAAACATTTCTGATTAAGTCTCAGAGAATTAGTATTTAATAAGTTTTTGTTCAGAGGTATCATGATACTTGGAGCATCATACTCCTTTTAAATAAAGTCTTGGAATCTTTTACAGCTACCTGAACAGGCAGCTATAGGCTAAACTAAATGTCTGCCTGTTTCACTCTTCAGATAACCTTTAGCGAGGAAATATACTGATCTTTTGATGTGGCACTTCATCCATGATTAATTGATCATATCCTTGCCGCTGAATCACCAGATGGTGAATGTATGTCCTACTTCAGGGCATGGACATACATAGTAGTGGACATTTAAGTATAGTAGTGAAGAAGTGCAACGTGATCCACGACCTGGATGTTACAGTTTAAAGTCCTGAACCATCCTCTCTAGGGTGGAGAGTGGGAATTGGAACAGAGGTGCCCCGTAAATGGTTAAGACAACAAAGCGGTTTGAGTCTCACTCTGCGTAATCCTGCCACAATGAGAAATATGAATGGAACCACTCAAAACAATGATTATTTTAAATGTGTTCACAGAATGTGAGTTTTCATTAGCCATGCTACTATTCACTCCTAATTGTCCTTGAGAAGATAGTGTGAGTCATCTTCTTGAATCTCTGCAGTCTATGGTGAAGTTACTTCCATATTCTAAGGTAACCAGTTTCCGGGATGTTTCTCCAGTGACAATGAAAAATATAGTGGTATGTTTGTGAGTCAGGGTGGTATATGACTCACAGATTCTAGTATTCCCATATGTTTGCTGCCCTTGTTCGGGACACCACCCACGCCCTCCACCTCCTCCAGGATTTTCGCTTCCCCGGTCCCCAACGCCTTATTTTCACTATGGACATCCAGTCCCTGTACACCTCCATCCCCCATCACGAAGGACTCAAAGCCCTCCGCTTCTTCCTTTCCCGCCGCACCAACCAGTACCCTTCCACTGACACCCTCCTTCGACTGACTGAACTGGTCCTCACCCTGAATAACTTCTCTTTTCAATCCTCCCACTTCCTCCAAACTAAAGGAGTTGCCATGGGCATCCGCATGGGCCCCAGCTATGCCTGCCTCTTCGTAGGATATGTGGAACAGTCCATCTTCCGCAACTACACTGGCACCACCCCCCACCTTTTCCTCCGCTACATTGATGACTGTATCGGCGCTGCCTCGTGCTCCCACGAGGAGGTTGAACAGTTCATCAACTTTATAACACCTTCCATCCCGACCTCAAATTCACCTGGACTGTCTCAGACTCCTCCCTCCCCTTCCTAGACCTTTCCATCTCTATCTCGGGCGACCGACTCAACACAGATATCTATTATAAACCGACTGACTCCCACAGCTACCTGGACTACACCTCCTCCCACCCTGCCCCCTGCAAAAACGCCATCCCATATTCCCAATTCCTTCGTCTCCGCCGCATCTGCTCCCAGGAGGACCAGTTCCAACACCGCACAGCCCAGATGGCCTCCTTCATCAAGGACCGCAGATTCCCCCCAGATGTGATCGACGATGCCCTCCACCGCATCTCCTCCACTTCCCGCTCCTCCGCCCTTGAGCCCCGCTCCTCCAACCGCCACCAAGACAGAACCCCACTGGTTCTCACCTACCACCCCACCAACCTCCGCATACAACGTATCACCCGCCGTCATTTCCGCCACCTCCAAACGGACCCCACCACCAAGGATATATTTCCCTCCCCTCCCCTATCAGCGTTCCGCAAGGACCACTCCCTTCGTGACTCCTTCGTCAGATCCACACCCCCCACCAACCCAACCTCCACCCCCGGCACCTTCCCCTGCAACCGCAGGAAATGTAAAACTTGCGCCCACACCTCCACACTCACTTCCCTCCAAGGCCCCAAGGGATCCTTCCATATCCGCCACAAGTTCACCTGTACCTCCACACACATCATCTATTGCATCCGCTGCACCCGATGTGGCCTCCTCTATATTGGGGAGACAGGCCGCTTACTTGCGGAACGCTTCAGAGAACACCTCTGGGCCGCCCGGACCAACCAACCCAACCACCCCGTGGCTCAACACTTTAACTCTCCCTCCCACTCCACCGAGGACATGCAGGTCCTTGGACTCCTCCACCGGCAGAACATAACAACACGACGGCTGGAGGAGGAGCGCCTTATCTTCCACCTGGGAACCCTCCAACCACAAGGTATGAATTCAGATTTCTCCAGTTTCCTCATTTCCCCTCCCCCCACCTTGTCTCAGTTGGTTCCCTCAACTCAGCACCGCCCTCCTAACCTGCAATCTTCTTCCTGACCTCTCCGCCCCCACCCCACTCCGGCCTATCACCCTCACCTTGACCTCCTTCCACCTATCCCACCTCCATCGCCCCTCCCCCAAGTCCCTCCTCCCTACCTTTTATCTTAGCCTGCTTGGCTACTCTCTCTCATTCCTGATGAAGGGCTTATGCTCGAAACGTCGAATTCCCTATTCCTGAGATGCTGCCTAACCTGCTGTGCTTTAACCAGCAACACATTTTCAGCCCTTGTTCTTCAAGAAGGTGGAGAGCTGCAGGTGGGAACATGCCATGAAGAAGGCTTGACAAATTCTTGCATTACATCTTGATGACCAGACATATTGTAGCCTTGGTATGTAATGGTGGAGGGAGTGGATATTTAAAATGGTGGACGGGTAACAATCGAGTTAGCTGCTACAGGATGGTGTTCAGTTCTTGAGTGTTGTTCAGATGGCACCCATTCAGACAAGAATATCCCATCAAACTTGTGAATATACTGGATCTGGAGTGAGTGAAGTACAGGTATTGACCTGAACATCAGACATGTCATAGAGTCACAGATGTACAACATGGAAACAGACCCTTTACTCCAACCTGTCCATGCTGACACCAGATATCCTAACATAAACTAATCCCATTTGCAGGTACTTGATCAATATCCCTCTAAACCCTTCCTATTCATATACCCATCTAAATGCTATTCACATGCTCCACCACTTCCTCTGGCAGCTTATGCCATACACATACCACCCACTGCATGTAAATGTTGCCTCTTAGATCCCTTTTAAATCTTTCCTCTCTCATCATAAGCCTATGCCCCCTAGTTCTGGACTCGCCCACCCCAGGGAAAATGCCTTGTCTATTTATCCTATCCATGCCCCTTATGATTTTACAAACTTCTATAAGGTCACCCCTCAGCCTTCAAGACGCCAAGCAAAACAGCCCTGGCCCATTCAGCCTCTCCCTATAGCTCAAATCCTCCAACTTTGGCAATATCCTTATAAAGCTTTTCTGAACCCTTTCAAATTTCACAACATCCTTCCAATAGGAAGGAGACCAGAACTGCACACAGTATTCCAAAAATAGCCTAACCAATATCCTGTACTGCCACAACATGACCTCCCAACTCCAATATGCAATGCTCTGACCAATAAAGGCAAGCACACCAAACACCTTCTACACTATCCTATCTATGTGTGACCCCAGCTTCAAGGAACTATGAACCTGTACTTCAAGGTCTCTTTTGTTCAGCAACACTCCCAGGGCATTACCATTAAGTGTGTAAGTCCTGCCCTGATTTGCCTTTCCAAAATGCAGTACCTCACAATTATCTAAATTAAGCTCCATTTGTCACTCCTCGACCCATTGACCCATCTGATCAAGGTCCTGTTGTACTCTGAGGTAACCTTATTCGTGAACAATTCAGTTTAGCAGAAACTGAAAGAGAAAGAATCTATGTGAATCTACATTTTATTTACGAAACTAAATATGAAATTAAATTGTTTAGCATTTGCTCTGATCTCAAATAAAAGACAGAAACAACTAAAATGTTTAAGGAGACTATATCATGACAGTAATTACCAACAAAATTATGGCTGTGTCATATGTTATAATTGCTGACTCCAATGTAAACTGTGTAATCAGTTTGAAGTTTGCACCAACTGGCTCCAAAGTATTTTTCTGCCATTTTTTCTGAAGAGATTTTTGTGAAAATCTTGACAAATCAGGGAGTAAGTGATAATTCTTGGAATGATATGCAATGCTTCAATCATTGCTTGCTTTGGGATATCTGAAGAGAAGATAAGATTTTTAAAAATACAAGTTATTGGTCTTTCAACTTACCTTCATTCTTAGCAAAAGAAAATGTTATTGAGAGAAACTTCAATCTTGACTCTGATCTTACCCTTATATTTAAAAAATCAATTTTAAATCCTTGTTGGATTTCTTGAAAATAATGGCAATTAAAGGAAAAATACAAAATGAACTCAATTGATCAGAATGTCAGGATAGAGGTTTACCACGTTAAATATTGGATTGGAGTTTCATGAATGCATTGATCACAGATTTATGACAGAACATTGATAAAACTTCAAGCTCAAAAGGTTACACTGAAAATTGCCAGAACATAATTCAACTTAACGTGTACTAACAGCCTTGAAAGAGCAGTTATGGATGGACTTAATTTCAGCTTATGTTATGTAGTACAAAGAGCAAAGGCCATTATTATCTTTTATGATATAATTAGCAAACAATGCAGCATGATGCACTGGAAAATCTGGATATTCCCTACGTAAAGTATGATTTTAAATTTGGGTTGGATAGGCAGCTCATTTATATTTTTAGTTAAATTCAATTTCACTAAATGAATAAAGATTTCACGCAATTCTTCAACAGTGCAGTGTAACTTGCTTAAGAAAATGTCCTGGGTGGATTTTAAAATCATCAAAAGGTTTGACAAGTGCAGATGTTTTAGAGAGTGAATGGCAACTAGTTATGTTCCATTCACCATTAATTCCACCACTAATGGGAAAATCCAGCAGATGTCACTGCACACCCTACGGCATAACCTAAAGGCTAAACCAATAATTCTCCAATATACACACATTCCCAAGTCACTACTATCAATGGACCAGAAATCATTTTGGCATCTGTCTTTAAATGCAATACTGCAAAATGAATATTATTGCATTTGAGATGATCTCTATTGCATTCATTTAAGGGTTATTTCAACAAAGTCCAGAACTAGAAGGCCTAGGTTTAGGGTGAGAGGGGAAAGATTTAAAAGGGATCTGAGGGGCAACTTTTTCACACAGAGTGTATGGAATGAGCTGCTAGAGGAAGTGGTAGAGATTGGTACAATTACAACATTTAAAAGGCATCTGATGGGTAGATGAATAGGAAGGGTTTAGAGAGATTGAGCCAAATGTAACAAAATGGGAATAGATTAATTTAGGATATGTGGTTGTTGCAGAAGAGTTAGTCCGTCTCCATATGTAAAACTCCATAACTCTATGATGATTTTTCCACTGTAATCAATTCTATGAAGGTTACATGAACACCATGTCTAAACTTGTAATTTGATTGGAATATTGTTACATCAATTGCACAGAATATATCATTTAACCCACCTCTGAAAGCCAGAAAAGGGAAAGAGCTAGTTAGTAATGAAGTACTCCAAGTAGACTCCAATACAAATTATACATAGGTTTACTTAAAAATTATATTGAATGCTCTTTCACACAGAAGCATATACAAACTCTGCCAGACTTTAATATAATTCAAACAGAAATGGCTTTACAAATTTACAAAAAACATATATTCAACTTCTACAGAGACTCATATTCAAATTATACAGAGGCAATTCACAAACTTTACGCAGATCCTGTCCAAGTTTTTCACAGAATTCTGCACAAAAAGAACACAAATTTCAACACAAATTGTGCATAGAATTCAATTACATTGACTCAGCCTGTTACAAGTTTAATGAGGGAGAGATTCCTTTCCACCCTTGAAATGTAGTTATGTGAATTCAATAACCAAATCATGTTTCAAGATTATTACGGTGCTGGATTTTTTTTGGCAAGTTGTGAAGCTAGCTGTTGTATTCTAGGTATGGTCTTATTAATACCTTGTACACTTTTAGCAGGATGTCCCTACTTCTATACATTATTTCCTTTGAAATAAATGCCAACATTCATTTGTTTTCCCTATTAACAGTTAAACTTGTAAAACCAGCTTTTAGTGATTTACACATGAGAATCCCAGATCCCTCTGTGCTGCACCTTTCTCCATCTAAATAATATTGAACTTCTCTATTCTTCCTGACAATGTACATACACATACTCTCAAATTTTCGCACATTGTATTCCACCTGCCAAGATTTTTCCCATTCGGTTAATCTCTCTGTAACTCACTGTAGACTCTGTGTCATCCTCATCACTTGGCTTCCTATTTATCTTTTTGTCAACAAACTTATCAATAGTACATTCTTGTCACTCGTGTAAATCATTGATGTAGATTGTACGTGACCCTAGAATTGATCCCTGTGGCATTCCACTAGATATAAGTTGCTATCCTGAAAATGACCTGTTTGTCTTCTATTAGTTAACCAACTCAGTCTTCGCTAATATACCATGAGATCTTGTCTGATAAAGAACTGGAGTACCTGATGGGAATCCAGACATATTACAGTTGCCTATTCCCCATTATTTATCCTGCTTATTATTTCCTCAAATGATTATAATAAATGTGTCAGGCATGAATTCGCCTTCATGAAGTCATGCCTTACACTGATTATATTGTGCATTTCTAAATGCTGTGCATTAACTACAGATATTAGATTTAATAAACTAACTTCTTCCCAATACTCCTTTTTAGATAACTGGCATCCTGCTTTTCATCTCCTTCCCTTTTTGAATCAGGGTGTTATTCAGTTTTCCATCTCTCTGGGGCTTTTTCAGAATGTAAAGATTCTTGGAAAGTTACTACCAAACATCCATTATTTCTGTAAATATTTCCATTAATAATCTAGGATTCAACCCATCAGGTTAGGTGGCCTTTAATCACATTGGTTTTCCCAGTACCTTTTCTCTTGGGACAGTTGTTATCTTCATTTCTTCTCCCCCTTTAGTCCCTTGAATATTTAGCAATTTTTAAATGCTGTTGATGTCTTCTATCCAGAAAACTAGACCAAAATACTTATTCAACTCCCCTAGCATTTCCTGATTCCCCATTATTATTTTCCCAGTCTCATCCTTGAAGGGCCCTATGTTGGATCCCTCTCCTCTTCCTCCAAGTTTCTCTGCAATCCTGGGGAGGTGATCTTAACACTGACCCTGGGAAAATATCATGGCCTTTGCGACTGGTGCTTCCAGAGAGCAGTATCTCCTCCTATTTATAGTCCCCTACTACGTGCCAATTTCCTCCATCCACTTAAATCACTCCCTATCCGACAGGGCCATGGTCAGTTCGCTCATCCTCCCCACGGTATCTTGCAACTGTCGGACAGTTGCAGGAGTCAAGGCACATTAAACACTACCACTGGGTTCCCCAACCTGCTTCACTCACTGCCAAACCTTTATGTGCCTGATCACAGACCAAATTCGATTGGCTGAATCTGAGAGGCAGGACCACATCCTGGAGCGAAGTGTTCAAGTAGCTTTGCTTTACCTGATGAGGTGCACAATGTACATTTAAAACAAATTCCACACAGGTAGCTGCAAAGATAGAAACATAGACATGTAGAAAATAGAAGACAGAGTAGACAATTCAGCCCATTTGATCCTTCCCTACCATTCAGTATGATCATGATTGAAGATCCACTTCAATATCCCATTCTCACTTTCTACTCATTTCTATAGATCTCTTTAACCCCAAGAACAACATCTAACTCCTTCTTGAAAATATTTAATGTTTTAGCCTCAAGCACTTTCTGTGGCAGAAAATTTCTTCAGGTCCCACTGTCTGGAGGAAGAAATTTCTTAAAAGGCCTATCCCAGTATCCTTAGATTGTATTCCCTGATTTGGACTCCCCTTTCATTGGGAATATCCTTGCCAAGAATGAATATGGTCAATATCCTTTCTTGGATAAGGAGACCAAAACTGCACCCAATTCTCCAGGAGTGTCTGGCTAAAGCCATGTACAATTGTAGCATAACATCTGTGCTCCTGTACTTGAATCCTCTCATATGAAGGCCAACATTCCATTTGTCTTCTTCAGCATGTGCCACACCTACATGCTTACTTTCAGTGATTGATACACAAGGACACCCAGGTCTCATTGCACATCCCTCCTAAATAAATATTGCTTCTATTTTGATTTTTAGATTTCTCTGAACAACTGATAAATTAAAACAGATTTCTATCTAAGTTGAACATAAAGCATGCCCAGACCTCTCTGTGTATTACTCAGAAACATTTTGAAAGGTGATATCCTTTTATTTTCTGTACTGTAGACTCAAACTCGAAAATTTCTACTTTTAAAAGCAAAGAATTGCTGAAGGACTATTGCACTCTTTAGAAGCAATCAATTTGATTGTCATTGTAAGCACTGGTTACACAACTGCTTATTCGAGCAATAGAAGCCTGGTTGCAGATAGACTGGAGCCAAGGGCTGTCAACAAGTAACTGCTTGGTTTGTAGACTATTGACCAGTTAATGTTGTGGACTAGGCCAGACCCCATCAAATGCTTTAAGAAGGTAGCCTAGACCCCAACATTTCTCAATATTTGAGGCAGCGCTAAGATGGATATCCCAGGAGTGATGCAGCTGGTCAAATTACTCAGCTTCAAGTATAGCACAACGTATGTACACACCACTGAATGAAACATGAGCAAAAAAATACAGATTTAGATTAACACCTACTTGAAACCCCAACTGATGCAGTGATAGGGTCTATTTTAGGGTCTTTCAAGTTCATTAGCTGCTGTTTTACTGTGTTGGTGGGTTTGTGGGCTACCATGATGCCAAGTGGTCTGAGTAATGGCTGCCAGACAACAAGAAATACTAATGTCATTTACAAAATACCATGCAAGGACTGTAACAAACACTACATTGGACAAACAGGCAGAAAGCTAGCCACCAGGATACATGAACACCAACTAGCCACAAAAAGACATGACCCTCTCTCACTAGTATCTTTCCATACGGATGAGGAAGGACACCATTTCACCTGGTACAACACATCCATCCTAGGACAAGCCAAACAAAGACACACATGAGAATTCCTAGAAGCATGGCATTCCAAACGGAACTCTATCAACAAACACAGAGTTAGACCTCACCTACGATTCCCTGGAAAAAGGAACAGGAAATGACTTCACCACAGGAAATGACATCACAAACCCAAAGAAACACAAACATATAAATAGAAAGCAGGAATTATCAGCAGTGCTTTGCCTGAGGCCCACTAAAGATGTTATCTAGTAGGGTGACGAAACATTTGGAAATAATCCTTCCAGCTCAACAAGCAAACCTACATCCAATGCCATTATTTTCTTAACTGGTGGAGTTACACATTGATGGTTCATGACTATTTACCTGTAGCTAGAGTCCACTTATTTGTAATAAGTAGTGATTTTTGTTAAACGCAGAAGCCTGTGTCTAAAATACAGGTTAATTGGAAATTCTGCATACATTGAAAAACCTTTAACTTTTCTGATGACTCTAAGGAAAGCAAGAACAAGAAAGGTCTTGATAAGATACATGTGGAAAGGTTCTCTTCTAGTGGGAAAAGCTAGCACTTGGGATTATTATTTCAAAACGAGTGATGCCCATTTGAGACGGACATGAGGAAGTATTTTTTTCCCACAATACGTTGCAAGTCTTTGGAACCTATTTCCTCAAAAGTGATGTAAGCAGAGTCCTTGAATATTTTTAAGGCAGAGGCAGATAGATTCTTGATATATAAGGGAATGAAAAGTTATTGAAAAAGGGCTGGAATATGGTTTAATCAGATCAGCAACTATCTTATGGACTGGAGGAGTGGACCTGAAGGGCCATATGGCTACTTCTGCTTCTAATTCGTATATTTGCACATACAGAACAACGTCAGTGATCCAAACATTATCCAAATTTCGAATATTCCGAACAAGATTTCAAGTTCTCGATGCTTAGTTAATTTGTGTTATCCGAACTCAGTTATCCAAACATTTGATTACCCGACCAAAATGGTCCCCATCTATGTCATGCGGATTGTGGTTGCCCTGCACACAGATGTTATACAAGTTCTGGAAAGACTTCAACAGTAATCTATGCACACTTATCTACAAAATATACTCCAATGTCTATACAAATTCCACACAAACATCAAGATGATTTCTATGTCAACTTCCGCACTTGTCATTCGACTTCTACTTATCTTTCAGCTTTAAGTATTTGCATGGGGAAAATGCGTTCTATACATATTCTGCAAAATTTAAAACATGGTGAATTTCTGCCTGTTCCTGTTTAACAATGTTTCAGAGTGGAAGTGATCAGAAAATATTTTCTGTAAATTTAGACAGCAAGTGGCTATTTTCTTTAACAAAGTCTAATTCAGTAATCAAAGAGATAAACAGATTCAGATTTGTGCATTATTAGGGTCATAGGCCATGGAAGTTCAAGACCATTTTGGTATTATGGTTTTTCAAAATTCAATTATATTTTTCTTTCAACATAAAATAAAGCTGACACCTTTTCCACTGACTTTCTGGCTAAACAGCATCTCATTTCCAGAATTTTCCTCAATGATGTGTCTCTTCCTATGATCTCTTTAACCACTACCATGCTACTTTTCACACCTGAAAGGAAATTAGAAGGTTAAGTTGGCAAGGCCATCCCTTCATGAACATGTATTCATTACCTGTTATTTCTACACAAATTTCAAACCATGATCTTACCTTTAACAAGATTCACCATAAATTTGTCCAGGACATCAAGCTCACTGAACTGTTCTTCCTTGGATCATGGTCGTTACCTTATTTAAAAATAGAAAGAACATCTGCCTTTCCCAAATCCCCAGGCATCTCTCCAGTATTCAGTGATATCTCAGAAATTTGTGCTAGAGTTCCTGCAATTTTCTCCCCTTATTCCTTAAGAATCATCAGATGCATTTTATCCAGCCCTTGAGATTTACTTACCTTATGTTTGCACAGCTGTTTGGCAACCATGCTGGCAGCACGGTAAATAGTCTTACAACTTACTCCTGTAAACCACCTAGTTCTCTATCAAATTCAAATAAGTCACTGTCTCCTCCATGATAACAAGTTCATTTTTCAGTTGTTCTACCCCCATCTGAGTCCATCATTGCTCATCTTGCTGAATTTGACCAAGCATCCTTCTATTATTAAACTTTACTTCTCCAGTCCTATTAAATTCAAAACTCTTTCCTATTCTGATTCACTGTTTTTTTTTACATTCTGAGGTTGCCTTTCAGCAGTGAATCTGTTTAATTATGAAACATTGTCTTTCCCTCTTTAGAAGTTTCTTCGTGATCCTATTAACCCAGGCAGCTACCTATTGTTTGCATGACTAGACATTGGCTCATTACATTCAGAATTCCTCTAAATTCTGTAGCCCACCACTGCCCACCTAAATTCAGTTCTGACAAGATTTCTCAAATACTTAGTATATTATCAGCAATTGAGCACTCAGTCTCACCCACCTTTGTGTCAGAGGTTTGATCATCTCTGTGACTCAGAATGAAAATCCAAAACGATGAGTAGAAGGTGGAGGGCATTGAACACTGAATGAACCTCATTTGTGGGTGTGGGGAATATAAAATGAAATCATCCTGCATCCAAACTAGTGTGCCACACATGTTGTGCTGTCTGCTTTCTCAATGTGGACCCTGTGCCATGAAGGCCAGCACTAAATGTGTTGCTGACTGGTTACCATTTCAGCAGGGAACCCAGGTTAATGCAAGGCCAGCCTTACATTTCTTAAAGCCAGCCTGCACCTCTTAAAGTGGAAGCATAGTTCGGTCACAGCAGACAGGAAGGGTTTCTGCTTGTGTTTCTTAGGCAGAAGAACAAGGATCAAACGAGAGAAATGATTCTCAGGTTCATCAAGGCAGTGTTGAGGACCTGAATAATGGTATTAAAAGGATCATATTTCCACAGGGGTGAAGTGAACCCTTCATAAATAAATATTGAAGGACATGGGAGCAGATAGCAACAGAGACTAGTTCAAGGACTGATGCCCTAAAATCCAGCAGCAATGCCAGAAATGTTCAATTACCTCACAAAAGTAGTCGTGGTTAGTGGAAGTAATTTAAAATGTCCCTTCCTACCCTTCGTACTTTCAACCTCATACAATGTTTAACTTATCATCTTTCTTCTATTCTCCCATCTTCAATCCCTGTAAATCAGAACTGATGGCGAAAGTGAGGACTGCAGATGCTGGAGATTAGAGTCGAGAGTGTGGTGCTGGAAAAGCACAGTTAGTCAGGCAGCATCCAATGAGCAGGAAATTTGATGTTTCAAGCAAAAGCCCTTCAGAACTGATGTTTAGCTTACATATGCTTCACCTCACATTCACAGAGACCTGGGTTCAATTCCCACCTCAGGCAACTGTCGCTGTGGAATTTGCACATTCTTCCTGTGCCTGTGTGGGTTTCCTCCAGGTGCTCCGGTTTCCTCCCACAGTCCAAAAGTGTGCAGATTAGGTGAATTGGCCATGCTAAATTGCCCATAGTGTTAGGTGAAGGGGTAAATGTAGGGGAATGGGTCTGGGTGGGTTGCTCTTCGGAGGACCAGTGTGGACTTGTTGAGCCAAAGGGCCTGTTTCCACACTGTAAGTAATCTAATCATAACTTCCTTGTACTTTCAGTCCTTTTTCAGCTGGCAGGCACATCACCCAGGTATTTTGAGGCACACTCACAGGCATTCTTTTCACTTTCTTGCAGCTAACATAAAAGCACAGCAATGAACTAGCAGTTTATCTTCTAATGCTTTTGAAGTATGCAATATGAGGATCATGGATTGGGTAAATAGCCATAGTCTTTACCTAGGGGAATCCAAAACTAGAGCGCATAAGCTTAAGTTGAGAGGAGAAAGATTCAAAAGGGATCTAACAGGGCAACTTTTTCACACAGAGTGCATATATAGATGAACTGCCAAAGGAAGTTGTGGAGGCAAGTACAATTATAACATTTGTTTGACTATCTCCAACCCTCATTGATGAATTCATCCTGGATGATCGTACATTCTTTACATAATGAAGCTTTTCAAATCCCTCAGTTTGTCATGCGGTGTGATGTACAACTGGAGATACTGGGACCATGGAGAACTCATTTTCCTCACCCAGACTCTCCTCTTGCTTTATGCTTTTAGATTCTGAAGAACTGCAACTGGTGAGTGAATGCAGACTGATGATGCTGAGAAAAAGGCAGACCAAGCATCTCATGAATAAATATTGGAACTTAGAATCACAACATCATTGAGTCATAAAGTTGTAAAACACAGAAACAGACCCTTTGGTCAAACTTGTCCATGCCAACCAGATATCTTAAATTAATTTAGTCCTATTTCACAGCATTTGGCCCATATACTTCTAAACTTTTGCTATTCATGTACCCTTCCAGATGCCTTTTAAATGTTACAATTGTACTTGCCTCAACGTGATCCAACGTATCTAAACAGTTAATGCAGAACTTTGTCAAAAGCCTGGCTGAAGTCCATATAGACAACATCCACCATTTTGCCTTCATCAATTTTCATTGTCACTTCTTCAAAAAAACTCAATCAAGTTAGTGAGACACGATCTCCCATGCACAAAGCCATGTTGACTATCTCTAATCAGACCTTGCTTTAGCAAATACATGCAAATTCTGTCCCTCAAAATCCTATCCAACAACTTACCCAACATTGATGTCAGGTTCAGCAGTCTATAGTTCCCTGCTTTTTCTTTCCACCTTTCTTGAATAATGCCACCATATTAACCACCCTCCAGTCTTCCACCAACTCACCTGTAGCCTGCAATGATGCTAGTATCTCAGCTGGGGGCATAGCAATCACTTACTTAGCTTCCCACAAAGTTCTAAGACACACCTGATCAGTTCCTGTGGATTTATCCATCATTACACCGTTTTAAGTTGTCCAGCACCTTCTTCTGTAATATGGACACCTTTCAAGATATCATTGTTTATTTCCCCACATTTTCTAGCTTCCATATCCTTCTCCACAGTAAATACTAACTTGAAATATTCATTTAGTATCGCATTGCATATTAAGGTGAGGCAATGGCCTAGTGGTATTATTGCTAGACTGTTAATCCAGTGAACCAGGTAATGTTCTGGGGACCTGGGTTTGAATCCCAGCATGGCAGATGGTATAATTTAAACTCAGTAAAATCTGGAAGTAAAAGTCTAATGATGACCGTGAACCCATTGTCAATTGTTAGAAAAAAAACATCTAGTTCACTAATATACTTTAGAGAAGGAATCTGACATCCTTACCCAGTCTACCTACATGTGTTTCTTGAACCACAGCAATGTGGTTGACTCTTAGCTGCTCTCTGGGCAATTAAGCAAAGGCAATAAATGCTGACTTGGCCAGTGATGTCCTCGTCTTGTGAATGATTTTTTAAAAATGCCCATCTCCTGCAGTTCTGCGTAAAGATGGCTTTGTTGATTTTTAAGGGGTGAGAATCGACGTTTCGAGCAAGAGCCCTTCATCAGGAAGGGTTGATTTCTGATGAAGGGCTCTCGCCCAAAATGGGGTAAAAACAATGACTGCAGATGCTGGAAACCAGATTCTGCTTTAGTGGTGACGGAAGAGCACAGCAGTTCAGGCAGCATCCAAGGAGCAGCAAAATCAACGTTTCGGGCAAAAGCCCTTCATCAGGAATACTTCAGGCTCACTGCCTTTATTCCTGATGAAGGGCTTTTGCCCGAAACGTCGATTTCGCTGCTCCTTGGATGCTGCCTGACCTGCTGTGCTTTTCCAGCACCACAGTCTCAACTCTAATCTCCAGCATCTGCAGTCCTCACTTTCTCCTAGTTGATTTTTTTAAGGGGACCTATTCGTTCCCTAATTACTCTTTTGCCCTTCATGTATTTATCGAATCTTTTGACATGGCACTCATAGCTCACGCACTTGTACTGCCTATTCTTTAGACAGTAGTATAAGATGTGGAATCATCATGTGCAGAGTCACTAACATCAGTGGGCAGCAGCAAGACATGGGGTGGTGGAGGGAATAACACTAGCAGATGCCCAGATGGAAATACCACAAATAGGTTATGTTCTAAAAGACGCAGAGTAGAACTTTAATAAAGAGACCGACAAGAAAAAGCTATTGATAATGCCAACAAAATATTTATCTATAATAGGAAATAAATAAAATAGAAACAGGGAGATTGTTTCCACTGGCAGTTGAAACTAAAACAAGGGGCATATCCTCAAAATAAGAGAAACAGATTTCGGACTAAGTTGAGGAAAAACTTATTCTCCCAAAAGGCTGTGAATGCCCGAGAATTGAAGCATTCAAGCTACCTCGTTGAATGTTTTTAAGGCCAAGATGGATAGATTTTTCAACAGTAAAGGAATTAAGGGCAATGGTGAGCAGGTGGTAAGTGGACCTGAGTCCACAAAAAGACCAGCCATGATCTCACTGAAGGGCGGAGCAGGCTTGAGAGGCCAGGTGGCCGACTCCTGCTCCTAGTTCTTATGTTCTTATGTATGGTGCCTGGCAGAACCTCCACAGAGCACGGAAGAATCCAGCTCCAACTTGGCATATAGTTTAACACAGAATTTGGAGCCCATTCTTTACAGCCTGGAAATGTGGAGAAACTGCATGACAGCACTTGCAGGGCCAATTATTATGCAGAAAATTCAAGTTTCAGCTTTCATTGCAACACAGGCACAAGTCATCCAACGTCTGAGTGCTGCAGGAGACGTTCCGGTTGAGTTGTGATTGTTGCCATTCAAAATGGCAACAGTTTGGTCCTATGCACCCGCAGACCAGCTGCAAGTACAAGTGCTCAAAGCAGCCTGCAGTGTGTCACAGCACTCCAGCATTTCAATAGGATTGCTGATGGGGATTGGCAGAAGCTCTGTGGAGCATAAACCCGCTGTCCTTTCTCGGGATAGCTGCATTTATGCTCTTTTTTCAATGCTTTTGCTGTTGTCTCTCAGCCAGCCACCTTGACTGCTGCACATCAAACCAAAGTGGTGCAGTCCAAGGATGGGACTGCAAGATCTAGAGCTATCTTTGGTTTTCCTGAAGGCCATCAGCTTCTTCACCTGATGTTAACTTACGTAAGACTGAAGAGGAGCATGAGGCTGGGCAATGACATCAGGAAGACATGTTCTGAGGGAAAGTACAAAAGTGAATATTTGAATTTTGTATCATTGCAAATATTGTCAAATGAAATTGTTACAAAATAGTTCAACGTATAAATCAACCATCTGATCAGTCAGTGTGGTTGTGTGAAGACATGATCTGGTCAGTTGAGGAGCATATGGACAACATGCCTGTGTCAGCATTTACTCACATGCCAGCATGAATATGTGAATGATATGCCTGTACGAGAGCCAGTCCCAGCTTTGGCAGCCACACAGGCTACAATGGAAGCAGCCAGAAATGCAGCAGTCACTGCTCAGAGGTCCTTCAACTTCTGTAATGTCAACTGAGTTGAATTTGTTGGCTTCTATGTTGAATTTACACATGTAGAATTACTCGATTTTGCATTTACCTTCAGAAGCTGCAGGTTAACTTAATGGTTATTAAATAAATTTGCATTGAGCGTCGTGTTTAACATTACTATAGATAGGAGTAAATCTGTCCTAAATTTTATCAAAGTTTGAACTATATAGCATCAGTATACTTTAGCTACCTTGGAACAACATAATATTGGCCAATATCAGCATTTTCAACAAAGATAAATATAATGGTAAAAGGGACAATAAAACTAAAGAAAAGGAATTATATTCTTAAATATTATTGTATTAATTCTTAGCCTGTTCATATTAAATTCTTCCAACTACTATTCTAATTGAAGATTTAATTCATTTGTTCTCATGTGATTATATTATACAGGATAATTTCCATGTTTAAGAATCAGTCAGTGCCCAAAAGGTTAATGACATTTGTAAATAATTCAACTATGTACATTTTTAATTGCTTAATTCTGTACCTCTACCTGATACACCTGTCAGTGATTTGCAGCAGAATTCATCCTTGGATCTACCATAACATTTTAATAATGTGTAATAAGATGTTGAGTGTATGTTAAACAGTCTTAACTTAGCATTTATCTGAAACAACAGCATCTAAAACAAGACCTCCATTTATAGCAAAATATAATATGTAGAAATAATATTTGCAAAGTTTCTTTTTGGTTCCTAGAAGTGGATAGAACATAAATATGATAGCTAAGCTAATAGAGATGCTGCATAACAAATGTCAGACTTTGGTGAAATTCAAGTCAAGTTTAATCCTATCTACATTAATGCTAAATATGATACTTTATGCACTTCTAATTAACAACCCTCAGGATAACCTGCATCTTCTGAATGCAAATGCAAAATTTTCCACTTGTTCTAATTGCCAGCAATAGGAACACCAATCTGAATAGATAGCTGATCAAAAGGGTGACTTTATATTAAAGAGATTTACTTACTCAACATGAATTGATCCATTTCATTAAAATGAATGTATATTAGCAATTCTTAAAAAGGGCAAGTGCTGAAATTTCTGGCAGACATGGGTTGGCTTTTATTGCAACAAGGTTGGAGTGAAACAGTGAGGCAGCCTTGTTGTAATTATACAGAGCTCTGGCGAGACTACACCTGAAGTACTGCTCCTGATTTGGCTTCTCTACCTAAAGAAGTGTATACTTGACTTAGCAGGGGTGCAATGATGGCTCACTAGATTGATTCTTGGGATGAAAGTGTTATTCTATCAGGAAAGGTTATGTGGAAAGGGCTTATATTCCCTGGAGTTCAGAAAAATGAATGCTGATTTTATTGAAATATATATATTTCTCAGGGAGCTTGAATGTTTAGATGCTTAGTGCTGTTACCCCTGAGTGGAGAGTCAAGGACTAGGGATCATATTCTTAAGATTACAGGTCTGAGATGAAGAGAAATTTATCCACTCAGAGGTTTGTGAATCTTTGGAGGTTTCTAGTCAAGTGACAAACATGAAAGAAGTGGTTGATTTTTTTTTACAAGCTTTATACCATTTGCTAGTAGTACAACATTTTGCTTGGTATGTATAAGCAACACCAGAGTGGAAATATTGTCTTTTGGCTAAGTCTGAGTTATTTTGAGTTTTTTGAAGGGCTCTTTGCCACAAAGCTGAGCAAGATTTCTCACTGTATCTTACCAACCACATCTCATTAACTATCTATCCTGCTCTTTGCCATCCCTCATGTCTGAACACACACTACTCTGGGAAATAACACACCACTCAGTAGATAGTCATTGAAAGACCAGCAACGCTTGCACTCCAGCCATCTTTGAAAGGCCACTGTGCACCCAGACAAGTGTTGGCAATCTGGAGTTACCCCTCACTAGCAACAAAATGGTATGGCAACCACAAAACCAAACTGCTCATGATATAGTCAACAAGGCTGACTCTCTGTAACATATATATCTTCATTCTCTCACTCTCCTTGCCATTTAAGGATTGCATCTCAAACTTGACTTGTGCTTACTGTAGCCCATGTAACAACTCTCTAAGTCAGCACTAGCCTGTCCCCAGTGCCCAATACAGGCTCGCGGTTTGTCATTTTCCAGTATCGGAACATCACATTCAGGCAAGTAATTGGACAAACATGATCTTTTATTTACAGGGAATAGAAACAAAACCAGCAGAAGCTGAAGTCTACAATGCAAAGAAAATGTTGGCCTGATAATCGATAATTATTTTATATTCCGCCGTTGTCTGCGACACCCATTCTTATCCACTGGAATTAGGCATCAATCAGCTCTGGCCTAGCCTGTACTCCCTGACATATTAAGCTCTGATGTAGACAAAGACAGTTTTCTCTTCTCAATGTCCTTATCTCCTCTGCTCCCATTACCCCGTTCCTCAGCAGCCAGCACATTGATTTATTGCCTGCTCCGATAGGGCAGAACACAGCATCCAAGATGATGCAGCGCATTGTGTCCGAGCTATGTTGGAGAGCACCGCAAGACCAGTCCAAACAGCCTGCTCCAACCCAGCCCTGGTCACAGTATGGGGCAGCATTCTGTTTGTATCCCACATCAGTGGTTGTGCAATAGTGTCATGAGCCATGATTGCAGGAGGTAGCCCTTGCTCCCAGCAGTAACCAGTCTTGGGGCATCTGGACCCTCAAATAAACCAGGAACATGAGACTGCTCCAGGCTGTCACAATCATGGCAGCTGTCATAGAAGCAGATACGTACATTCAGGAAGTGGTGATGGTGATCACAGATTGAGCAAATGGAACCCGTTCTTGTTGATGAATCCCACAGCATGTGATAGGGCCCTCTCAGTGCCATGTGTGTACATTTGATAGCGTCCTGCACCAGGGGAAGCCAGCTACGTTTCGAAATCCCACTGCCTGGGCTACAGCACTGACATCATCATAGGGAAACAAAATGAACCAGTCTGATCTTGTACAGATGACATTATTCACTGTCCTGATGTATCCTGGGTGTATGGCTGAGAGATCTCACACAGGTCTCTCATCATTCTCTGAAAGGAGCCAGTCACATAGCTGTTCAAGGTGGCTTTCACCTTCACAGCCATTGGCCTCCCTCTCCTGCAGCCCTCAGGTCCCACTCTGACATCTGACAAATTTCTGTGACCATATCCTGGGACAGAGGAGATCAGCTCTGAGTTTGGTTCATCCCCAGAAAATGGTATTGGGCTGAAAATACTGTGTATCCTGCAGGTCCCACGAATCCTGAAGGGCTCTGCAGCAGCAGCCTCTCTCTGAGCTGCTGTTCTTCATTCTCCAAGCCAGCTTGCTCTGCAGTTGCTGCTGCTGCTGTTCCTGGACTTGCTCTGATCCACCTTTGCCTTCTTCGGAAGGCAGCAACAATGACCAACTTCTCACCAGCTGCTTTTGCCTATCAACATGACACTGCCTCTGTCCACCCAGGGTGTTATCCTTGGCACTTTCTAGTTGCATTTCACATCTAGAGAATGGAAAGTGAAGACAGGGACAGCAGCTCACAATGGGTACCGTCAGCACTGAGTCCCACTTGATTACTGAGTTTCTCCTCAGAGTCTTATGTTCCTCTTTGCTGCGCACTACACCAACAGTCTACTTGCAGCCCATTTACACTGTTGCACCTACCCCATATATACCTTGTGTGTCTCCCTTCAGCATCTTTGTCCCAATCTTTACAAATGCATCTGCTTTTCCTCTTACCCCAACCTTGACTTCCTCAATCTTTTTCCTCCTGAGCAATCTATGAATAGACTCCTAGAAACATATTCATCCCAACATCAAAACCACAGTCTTGTGAACATAGGAAAGGGAAACTGGCCATTCCTACATATTCTAACAACTTTTAATGTATCTTCCCTCATCCTTCACAGCTCTAATGAGAGATCCCACCCATAGGCGTATTGAGCTCTTGGGCGTTTTTTTACCCTCTTCGCCTAAAAGAACAAGAAGGAAAACTAATGTGGTGGCTAAGGAAGGCATGGGGAGGAGAGAATCCTTCAAGAAGTTTCCAGAAAGATCCCATCATTGGCATATTTTATCAGTCACAGTATTCCCTGTGATGTCGACCTGGGCACATTCTCCCACAGCATTTCTCAACATCATGAACCTTATGTCCACCCAAAGCCTGGCATGTTGCATGCAGCAATACCAAACTCCAAATAATGATTTCTTACTCACCTTGGCCAAGTGTAGAAGCCACTAGAACACTTTCTGCACCGGACCCATGTTTGCTGATAGTCAGCTGAGCTGAGCTGATTTCCTCAGCAGTCAGGATCCAGGCCTTCCATTAATGACTGATGACAGCTTTACAACCTACCAGGAGGAGAATGTCTTTGCACTTGAACACCTCACTCATCAGAATCTCCAGATCACAGGAATTGCAACAGTTCAGCAATACACATACATTTGGAACAAGAGTAGACCATTCAACCCTTTGAGCCTTCTCTGCCACCCAATGAGATTATGGTTGATCTGATTATAACCTCAACTCTACATTCCTACATTCCCCAATAGTCTTTTATGAAGGGGATCAACCACCACATTCTCCAGGAGGAACAGAGTAGCATACTGCTGTTAACGATGTACTGGTCCCCTTAGAATTCACTTGTACAATTCATCACAAAAATATCATGTGGACATTCCTTTAATTCACCCATGTTATACTGTGTATGTAGGTGAGGTACCAGAATGTAATAAATTCTGGTGGTCTTCTAGTCTAGTCAAAACAGGAAAACTACAGGAAAGGAAATAAAATGAACACTGCAAAAAGACCTAGCCTTGGGTGTAGAAGCAGCAAGATAAAGATTGGTGATGATTTCAAATTTGGGAAAATAGTGATCATGATGGATATTTACAAGCTTCAGATGACATTGACAGAATGGGCTGAAGTATAACAGATGGAATCCAATATGGAGAAATGCAACTTGATGCAGTTCGGAAGCACCAACTTGAAAAGGCAGTATTCCATAAATGGCACAATTTTGGAAACTGTAAACGAGTAAAGCGACCTTACAGGAATTCTTAACAGTGTTGGGCAAACTGATGAGGTGATTTAAAAAAAGCAAATGGGTTTGTAAATAGATAAATAGAGCATAAAAACACACAGATCATCTTGGAACATTAAAAGTCATTGCTTAAGCCTTTATTGGGTAATCTCTGGATCACAATTCAAGAAAGATGTAAAGGTTTTAGAAAGGGATCCTGAGGAAATTTACCATAGAAATCAGGGACACCAGTTATTAGGAGAAGTTGGAAAAGGTGTAACTTGTCATAGGGAAAGTTAAGAGATCTTAGAGGTTTTCAAGGTGATGAAAAGATTTGATTGAGTAAATAAAGCCAAATTATTCTCACTCATGAGTAGATCACTAGCCAAAAATGAAAGATTTAAAATCATTAGCAAAAGATCGGGTGGGGAGAAAAAGATTTTCTTTTTTATACAGAGAGTTGTCAGGATATCGATAATTCTGTCTGAAAGTTTGATATAAACAAAGTTAAAAGGGAATTGGATAAGTGTCTGAAATTGGAAATTTACATGGTTAAGAACAAAAAGCGGGAATGTGAGACTAAGCACAATTGCTTTTTCAAAAAGAGAGTACAAATAGAAAAGACCAAATGGCCTCTGCCTGTGCTGTAAGGTTATAGGATTCTTAATAACTTGCAAAAACATTCAAATATGTACCTTTTTCGCAGACCTTGGACTATAACAAGAACTTTAATGAAAGACCAGTTGGCAGAGTAATGTTTAAAATTCACATCACAATAACTTCTAATCACTACAATAAACTGGTTTACTGCTGAAAGGTTAATGAAGCTTATTGGAGTGCCTACTTTGTCTACATAAGTTGACTCTTCCACCACTCAAACAAGCACAACTCATTAAACTAACTTCCACACAAATACAATCTGAATCAAGCATGATTAAAATTCAAGTCAGTGGTTTTATGTTAATGATAAGCTATACTTAACATTAACTTCCTAAAAGGATGGCACAGTAGGGGAACAATGTGAGTGTTCAGTCTTGAGAGAGCACTTGTTAATTATTAACTGTGAACAGTGCAGTGATGCAGTGGGAGATCATATGAAGTATCTACACATACCAGGGGAGGAAAAAAAGTTTCCTCATCAGATAAAATTATAGTGCATTTTAAATTATTGCCTTGAGATTCTTGATAAGAATGAACCCAAACAAATGGAAAAATATCAGCATAAGAAAGGTAGAGGACACCAACAATCTTCACTGGGCCAGAGTTGTAAATCGAGGAGAGGAAAAACGAAATGCCCAGTTACTAAGAATTACCCGAAGAACTGCTGTTGCTACCTGCTGCAACATGGATAGAGAAAAGAAAGCGCTTGAGAGATTCTTAGGCAAGGTGAAGACAACTACAGGCTACCTACAGAAAGAGCTGCGCAATGAAAGGAGTTCTGATGAAAAACAGTAGGAAGTCAGTTTTGATTCTATATATTCTATCTAGTCCAATTTAGATTATTGTGCAAAAATGTCATTTGCTGTCATTTATCCACTATTGTGCCTTGTCTGTGTTTTGCCTTTTGTTCTGCACAAAAACTTGACCCTCAAATCAGTCTTCTCAATCAGTTACGGAATGTTGGAATAACTGCTTGTATTGCTTCCTTATGCAGCATCACCAAATTAAACGGCTTAAATTCAAACAATTGCCAGAAACAAGGAGCATTTAATCATGATTGAGATTTTTATTCCGAAATGGGGTTTCTTTCTATGGCTTCATGCTTTCGCCAAAAATGATTTTATTTTAAAAAAAGCCAACAGCATTAAATAATTTGTATACAGCTGCTTCAGAACTGTGCCCACACTAACAAAAAGACATTCTATTTTGTGGTGCTAACCTGCAGCTCTACTTTTTACTAAAGATCTCCCCTCAGCTCTGATATTCTCCTACCCAACCCATTTACATGGCTTTTTGTTTTACCTTTGTTCAAACATTCTTATTCG
Organism: Hemiscyllium ocellatum; assembly: GCF_020745735.1. Taxonomy (NCBI): domain Eukaryota; kingdom Metazoa; phylum Chordata; class Chondrichthyes; order Orectolobiformes; family Hemiscylliidae; genus Hemiscyllium; species Hemiscyllium ocellatum. Next base: position 46,644,164 of record NC_083418.1, on the reverse strand, counting down.
TAATCAACTTCAATTCTCCATTTGTTCCTCATGAAACATTTTGACATTTTTTTGCCAACACAGAAGTGCACTGTTTGTACTATTGAAGTTGATGTCCTGATGTTCATAACATAATTTAAACTCTTCATCCTTTCTGTGAAGGAAGGACCTTGAAGTTTTTTGTCCTAAAGCTGCAGCGCTTTGGTAGCACTGTTATGATTAGCCTTCAAATGTACATCACTAAACCAGAAATAAACTGTTTTATCAATAGCTATTGTTCATGTTTAGTCATAGTTTTATGGTATTAGCTGTTGTTTTTCCTTGAGTGCTCAAATAATCACTTACATTTCAAATATCATTGGTCAGCTAATGCCAAAGAATGAATAATATTTCATAAATAACATGAGTAAATAACAGCATATGGTTTAGAATGAAATCAAACAAGTCGATTAATTTTTAATTTGAACCAGTTTTTGAATGAAGGAAATCAACAAAGACATCTATCAGTTCACCAGATGACAAGATGTCAAAAAAAAACTTTACGTTCCTCAAATCTGACAAGCTTTCATATCCTTAGCAATAATGGAGAGGAAAGATAATTGGAGGCCTGGCATGTTCGAGCTTCATTCTCTTCTTTTATCCTCATAACTTCTGTCATTTTCACTATTAGTCAGATTCAGCATAGCTGTGGAAATACATATTAATAATCTAATTGATAAGGGAAAAGTAGAAAGTCAAAACCAATCAACATGCTGAAGTTAAAATATCTCCTTGTTGTTTCAGTACAACTCCAGAGGTGAATTGAAAATAAAAATCTTGTGATGCAGGTTGAAGATGTGGAACAAACAACTGCATGGAAGTCACACTGAGAAGGGATGACCAATGTCTAACAATTCAAAATACTGCAATGGCTAATACCGAAGAGTCCCATAAGTGCCAGCCACTATCATAATGTCATATGGACTTGTCGGCAATACAGCTTAGGATCTCCAAAAGGGTGAAAGCTAACATCTGGGCTTTCTCAAAGTTTCTGTAATAATGTGTATCCTCTCAATGTAATCTGTGATTGTTGCTACCATACAATAAATAGTATCTTATTAACTACAACAGACTCATACAGTTAGACAAGGAAGTGTGTTTTATCTTCCACATTAGATCAAATGATCCCTGTAGTTTTCCATACTGAAAGAGGACGTTGACAGCAACCTTCATCATGAGCAGAGGCTCATATAGTATAGTATCAAAGAATCCCTACAGTGTGGAAGCAGGCCATACTCATCAAGTACACACCAACCTTCCAAACAGTATCCCACCCATCGTACCCTCCTACCCTATCCCTGTAACCCCACATTTCCCATTGATAACCCGTAGCCTGCATATCCCTGCAAACTATGGGCAATTTGGCATGGCCAATGTACCAACCTGCACATCTTTAGATTGTGGGAGGAAACTGGAGCATCTGATGGAAGCCCGCACAGACACTGGAAGAATGTACAAACTGCACATGACAGTTGCCAGAGGCTGGAATCCAACCTGGGACCTTGGCACTGTGAGGCAGCAGTTCTAACCAATGAGCAATGGTACTGCTCCAAAGTGAGATGGCATGCTATACAACACAGTCTTCCTGTCCATAGCTTGAGGGGAACCAATACCTTGGCAATGTGCATAACACACAGTTTGCAAGTTTGACTTCAATGTGAATTCGCTGATCACAGCTGGCTGTACTTGGCTATGCCACTCCTGATTACTTTTCAGCAATACCTGCTGCAATGCGTCTGGATGAGGACATCAAAAAATTTGGTTGCGTTGTCCTGTATACTTGAATCAGCTGTGAGAGCCATGATTGGTGCTTACACATGAATAAAGATAACCTGAGCAAGGAACCAAGTGCAGCTCTTGCTTTTGGAACCAAGCAAGGTATTTAAAGAGAGGCATCTTCAGGAGTGAAGGAGGAGGGAAGGAAGCAAAAGGGAGAAAATTGAAAATTTATCTGAAAAAAGTAGCTAATCATGCAAACGTGATTTTCCTTAGGAAAATGAGATCAAAAGAAATAATTTAATGGAGTAGATTAGCTGACTGTGTTTCATTCATGTAAAAGAGTCAATGTTTAATTAGCTTTTAAAGACCTGTGCTTTTGTATTATTTATAAGTAAGCCCTAATCAGCTGAACACAGGAATTGTGATACCACCTGCCATCAAACAGGTTATTGATAACATTAAATCCTTTTTAAATTTTTAATAGAGTGTTTTTGTTCAGTCATCAGTCTTTTAATGATGTCTATAAATTAACATTGGACAATATATTAAATATATTTTCAATTACATGTGGCCACGTTTATGCTTTAATCATTGTACTTTAGGATCAGTATATGCTTAAATATTAGAACTGAGCCAACGGGGATTTGAATCTTAGCTGAGAAAATATTAATTTGTATAAATATTTCTGCAGCACTTTAACATCAAGCTGCCAAAGTACCTCACACAGAATGTATGAATGTCAGAGAAATACAATAGCTTGAAATTAGATTATTGGGACTTTTCTAACGTATCTTGTATAAAGGATTGTTCATATCAGTAATTTGACCTTTATGTTTAACTCTTGGCACCCATTGTCCACATCAAATTTTCACAGGGGATTGGCAGCATTGGATGATGTAAGATTATATTTGCATTGGCCTAAGTACAATCAAAAAGTCCACCTTTAGAAGACCCTCCCACTAAACTGGCAGGAACATTTCAATTATCACCATCATTGATGCAGACTGATGAGCCCACTATTTGCATCTTCACATGCGTTTTAGATTTTATGGAGCATCAGTGTTGCTCCCCCTGTTCTGAGGAATGGAACATTCTACTGGGAATTCTTTGTTTTAAAAGTTTAGGAATGTCAATCTCCCAAAACAATCATGAGAATTCCCACCCACAATAGTGTTTCATCTCACAGAACAGCAAGAGTGAAGAGCAAAGTTTAGAGGTGGAATGACAGCACGGCTGAGGGAGGAAAGTGCTAAGATAAACCAAAGTAGGCAGGATAGTGCCAATATTACCTACTAATGCCAATATCAATTGCATGGAGGGATACAAAGGTCTTCTAAGGTTAAAAATCTAAACAACTCAAATATCTTAAGAAATTTAATTCTCAAGAACCATTTTTGTGTCTGTGTCTGTGTGTGTCAGAATTTTGGTAAGCCAGGGATAAAATTCTTCTGTCTTTCCATTAGCATAACTTTGTGATTGTACTAGTCAACATTAAGGAGCCAATGTCATAGAATCATAGAGATATACAACAGGGAAACAAACCCTTTGGTCCAAACCATCCATGCTGACCAGATATCCTAGCCTAATCTAGTCCCATTTGCCAGCACTTGGCTCCTATCCCTCTACAACCATCCAGATGTCTTAAGTGTAATTATACCAGCCTCCACCACTTCCTCTGCCAACTCATTCCATACATGCACCACTCCCTGTATGAAATAGTTGCCTCTTAGGTCCTTTTAAATCTTTTCCCTCTCACCATAAACCTATGCCCTCTAGTTCTGGACTCCCTCCACCTCAGGGAAAAGACTTTGTCCATTTATTCTATCCATGTCCTTCATGATTTTATAAACCTCTATAAAGTCAGCCCTCAGCCTCCAGCACTCCAGAAAAAACAGCCACAAGCTATTCAGCCTCTCCTTGTAGCTCATACACTCCAATCTTGGCAACATCCTTGTAAATCTTTTCTGAACCCTTTCAAGTTTCACAACATCTTTCTGATAGAAGGGAGACTAGAATTGCCCGCAATATTCCAAATGTGATCGAACCAATATCCTGTACAACCGTAACATGACCTCCTGACTCCGATACTCAATACTCTGTCCAATGAAGGAAAGCATACCAAACTCCTCCACTATCCTATCTCCATGCAGCTTCATTTTCAAGGAACTAGGAACCTGCACTCCAAGGTCTCTTTGCTCAGCAACACTCCCCAGGACCTTACTATTAAGAGTATAAGTCCTGCTTTGATTTGCCTTTCCAAAATGCAGCACCTCACATTTATCTAATTAAACTCCACCTGCCACTCCTCAGCCCATTAGCCCATTTGAGCAAGATCCCATTGTACTTTGAGGTAGCTGAAAATGTGTTGCTGGTTAAAGCACAGCAGGTTAGGCAGCATCTAAGGAACAGGAAATTTGACGTTTCGGGCCAGAAACATCGAATTTCCTGTTCCTTGGATGCTGCCTAACCTGCTGTGCTTTAACCAGCAACACATTTTCAGCTCTGATCTCCAGCATCTGCAGACCTCACTTTTTACTCTGTACTTTGAGGTAACCTTCTTTACTGTCCACTACCCCTCCAATTTTGGTGTCATCTGCAAATTTTCTAACTATAACCCCATGTTCACATCCAAATCGTTTATATAAATGATGAAAAGCAATGGAGCCAGCATTGGTCCTTCTGGCACTCCACTGGTCACAGGCCTCCAGTCTGAAAAGCAACCCTCCATTACCACTCTCTGTCTTCTACCTTCAAGCCAGTTCTGTATCCAAATGGCTAGTTCTCTCTGTATTCCATGAGATATAACCTTGCTAACCAATCTACATGGGGAACCTTGTCAAATGCCTTACTAAGTCCATATAGATCACATCTACCACTCTGCCCCCATCAGTTCTCTTTGTTACTTCTTCAAAGTGTAATAGCTGAATTGCAAAACACGTGACCACCCAGGTTGGGGTTTATATTTTGTGTTACAATAATCACATACTACACGGTAACTTGTCCTTCTCCCTTATTCCATACACTCAATCCTGTGAAACACCTAATCAATGTTGGGCATTCCTATGGGCATCCCCAAGTTCCCATGATCTCATGGTGTTTAACAGATATTGTAATCTCCTGGCCTTGGGATCTTTCTATGGTTCCTATTAATTCACATTCCACAGTTATTAGTTTTCTCCTTTAGATCTGTCCCAGACTTGCTTGTCTCTAAGGACTACCTGAGTTCTGTTATTCATTGTGTTTCATGTGCTATCTCTGTCAAATTCTGTTATTCTTCTTATATTTTCTGTGTGTGTGTGTATATATATATATATATAGACAGTTGGTTTTAACTAACTACCATAAGATTCATATTAATAATTTCTGTTATAAAGTATTTCTACTGTTACTACTTTGTAACTAATAAGCTGTGAACAATCTATTTTGTTCATATGTGCCAGGCATCTTTTTAAGAAATAAGAAAAATACTTCCCGAGACTAGTAGAAAGTGAGGCCTGCACGTGCTGGAGATCAGAGTCGAGAATGGGATGCTGGAAAAGCACAGCAGGTCAGGCAGCATCTGAGGAGCGGGAGATTCGACGTTTCAGCCCACCTGATGGGCTTATACTCGAAATGTCAATTCTCCTGCTCCTCAGATGCTGCCTGAATTGCTGTGCTTTTCCAGCACCACATTTCCTGAGACTAATTAACTTTCACATCAACGTTTAAATATTATTCCTCTAATGCTTCTATTATATTTTGATTCTATATATATCTATAATTATGTTGAAATCTATCTTTATAATTATCTGAAGAATCTTTAACTGGAATCTGTTTCTTAATATTGTAAACAACTTCAAAGTAACAACTGATTACTGTAAAATAACTTTAGCTGTTGTTTCCAGGGCTGCTTAATGAGTTAGGCTGGCTGACTCATCAATTGAGATTTACACCCATTATTCGAACTGGTGGTGTTCACCTAATGAGACAACATTCTTTCATTAATGAGGCTCGAATCAGTCACTTGTCCATCCTTCAGCATCCTATTATCAAACTGTCCCGAATGGTTGCTTGAAGGGCCTCCAGTTTACCTTGGAGTAGCCCTGTTCAAAGGTACCATTATGTTTCACTTAAATGCTGGAGTAGGCGGTTTAATTCTACTTAAGCCTTGTTAGCCATTTTGTGTCTTTCAAACAAGGCCCTGCCCTTACAGAGACCCATCTACATTTTCATCCAAATCATTTATATTTATGACAAGTAATAGAAGCCCCAGCATTGATTCCTGCTTAATGCCACTTATCATAGACTCCCAGTCAGAGAAACATCCCTCCACAACTATTCTCTGATGCCTATGACCAAACCAATTTTTTCATTTAACTTGCCAACTCATCATTGATCCCATGTGACTTAATCTTCTGCACTAGCCTACCATGAAGGAGTTTGTCAAATGCTTTAGTAATGTCCATGTAGACAACTTCCACTGCTCTATCCACATCAATCACCATCGCAGTCAGGGCATTGAGTATAAAAGTTGGTAAATCATGTTGAACTGTATAAAGCTTTTGCAAGACCACACTTAGAGTACTGTGTGCAGTTCTGGTTGCCTTACAATAGGAAGAATGTGGAGGCTTTGGAGAGAGTGCAAGAGGTCTACTAGGATAAAAAAGAACAAAGAACTGTGGATGCCAGAAATCAGAAAGCAAAGCAGAAATTGATGGCAAACCTCAGCAAATCTCGTAGCATCATGATGAGAAAGCAATATTAATGTTTCAGGTCCGGTGACCCTGCTTCAGAACTTCAGAATAAGGTTACTCGGGCGTTTCCTGAATTGGAATGCATTAGCCATAAGGAGATGTTGGACAAACTTGGGTTGTTTCCATGAGATTATTGTAGGCTGAGAGGTGACCTGATAAAAGTATATAAAATCATGAGAGACATAGATAGTCATAGGGTGAATGGTCATAATTTATTTCCCAAGGTGGAAATGTCAAATACTAGGAGGCATAGGTTTAAACTGAGAGGGGGAAAGGTGAAAAGAAATGTACAAGGCAGGTTGTGTTTTACATAGAAGTGGTAGGTGTCTGGAACCTGCTACCAGTGGAGGTGTTAGAAGCAGATATGATAACAACATTTAAGAGGAATTAAGGCAGACACATGAACAGATAAGGAATAGAGGGAGATAGACCATGCTCATGCAGATGTAATTATTTTAGAATGACATCAAAATTAGCACAGTCACAGTGAGCCAAACGGCCTGTTCTGTGTTTTCAATGTTCTTGCACATCCTTCCTTTTAGATAACTAACCAACATCATTAACTTCCAATCTGTGACTCAGAGGTAAACTGGAGGCCCTTCAAGCAACCATTCAGGACAGTTTGATAACAGGATGCCTAAGGATAGACAAGTGATTGATTCCAGCCTCCTTCATGAAAGGATGTTGTCTCACTAGGTGAACAGCACCAGTTCGAACAAGGGTTGTAAATGTCCTTGGATCGCGTTGTATAGGAATTGTTGATGTATCCGCTTTATGGTAACTACTTCAAAGTCTGATTTCTAAAATAGAAATGGCCAGTGTTGTTGTGTTATGCCTCAAGATCACATGTTGGTATAACTTTGAGAAACATGCTTATGATATCACCACTGAGTCATAGTTGTGACCTGAGGGTAAAAAGATCTCAGACTCTACCTTCACTCAAATCACTTGAAGAATGACGTGCTACTGAAAGCATGCTGCTGTGTTATAATTAAATAGCTTAACATAAATCCAAACATCTATGTCTGTATATTACAGCTAGCTGCAATAAAATCTTGTGAATAGTTTTTAAAAACCACATTATCCACATTTAGTTTCTTTTTTGATGTATAGCATTAGCAGTACTGTATCAAGCAAAATATCCAACTGGAGGCAAAACCTAATTTAAATGTCACTGAGCTTGACTAACTTTGTGCAAATCCCAATCTTCTAACAATTCCTATTTTTTAGGAATGCAGCTGTTGGCGTAATTATTATTAATAAAACTGTTAAAATACGTTTCCCTTGACACACATTATACATAAGTGTGCTTTCCCCCAATTGTTCCTGGGCAGTTCTGTGGAATAAGTGCAAGCACAAACTCCAAATTCAGAAAGTGGCAGGAGAGATTCCATTGCCAGTTACATTGTTTATCCTTTCTTTGGGGTAAAATTGATAACAATTGAACTCAGTCTTAGGAGAAAATAAGTTGATCTTAACTTGGATGTTGTCTTGAGTAGAATTAAGATCATCTGTTTATGTATAAGGTAATTCTCTCTAGAAATGAAACAAAATGTTGTCATGAATTCTGACCTCAACACCTCTTACAAGTGCATCCAGCAACATGCTCCTGGTCATGATTGAGATCTAAATAAAAATGTGCCAAGTTGCTTTTATAGCAAGATCTACACAAGCAATGAAAAGGCAGCAGTTTTATTCTGGATTTTGTCTAAGTGATGACTTGCAATGTTGACATTACTGCTTTTACTGTGATCAGCCATGAATCTGTACTGATATAGAGACAGTATAATCCCAGTTGCTTTGAAGATAGTTTTCTTTATGTAATAGATTGATAGACACAAGGGATTTTATTCAAAACCAAACTGACATGGCTCATTTCATTTGATTTTTAAAAGCTATTATGTTATGGTATGAACAGTGAAAGATACCATATGGGTGGCAGGAGATTTCCAAGCTTATCAAATCTGCCCTGACAAAGTTAGACAAATTGAAGAACAAAGCACAAACAGCTGGAGTTTGGGAAGAAAATATAGAATATTAAGATTTGAAAATAAGGTTGTGTGAGGCTAAACATGTGGAAATAACATTAATCTGGCATCTATGAGATGTTGCCATAACAAAGTAACACAAAACAATGCTCAGATTACTTTGTGCTACTCCTGCATATATCTTCCTTCTGTGATAGAGAAGTCCTTTCAGAATATTTGTGTGGACAATTAGTGTGTAATCGCAGAAAGTGAGTTGGTAGGTTATCAGGATGTTAATGAAAATTAAAATTGATCATAATCCTGTCACTGAAGAACATCCAGATAATTACAAGGATGGCCTATTAACTATTCAATGGAAGGGGAAAATCTTCACACCTGGCATAACTGAGGAGCTTTAGCACTTGTGAAAAGAGGCTAATGCAGGAAATTCAAGAAGGATCACTTAGCTTGCCATAATTAATTGCAAGACACATCAGCCATCTTTCAGAGTACATCCACTTACATGGATCCGAGAAAAGCCCACCTACAGGAGGTAACATTCCCACCTTTTTAACAGTTCCACATGTTCAGCCTGATCCAAAAGGGAAAATGAATGCTTCCCAAATCTGTTAAGTCTGGAACATGTCTTCTATCTCCATCCTCTTTAAACCTGAATCATGTTCTCCCTCACCTCTCCAGTGAATTTGTTTTTCAGAAACTTAAAATTAGCACTAGGGTAAATCTCAGTAGCATGTCAGTGCAGCCTGAGACTTACTGCTTACTCCTGCCATCACTATTGTTACAAGGATAAAATACTTGCAAAGGCTGAAAATCTGATATAAAGTTCTGGAACTACATAGCAAATCAGTTTCCTAGTCTGATAGAAGGTCAACAATTTAAAACATTAGTTTTGCTTCCCTTTTAACATATGCTGACTGATCTGCTGTGTATTTCCAGCATTTTATGCTATATCACTAAATTGTTGATTTGGAAACAGTTGATAGGGCAAGCTAGCTTTAGCTGAGCTACATTTCTAGGTGACTCTCCATATTAATGTTGCGATGACTGCAGTGGAGCAGCTTAGCTCAGGTGCAGCAAACTCTCCTTCCTGGGTGTCCTTTACCTTACCTAGGATAAGGTTTTGCTGCATCCAGTACACTGGTACACACCCACAAACATCCAAAGGCTTGTTGATTGACAAATCCTCTCCAGCTTACTGCGACATCAGCATCAGTAAGATCCCAAGAACATTGAGTAATTCCACTTGTTTCCATTTCCATTCAAAAATATTTCTGTCTTAAAGGCCTAGCCTTGTACTCAGTCACATCATTCAGTATTTGAGATTTTATTGACATATGGAAAGAAATAAACTAAATTCCAAAGAAGAAACTGATGCATGATTTAAGGCAGAAACAATCTTATTATGTTAGCCAAAGAAAGAACTATGTTTACAAGTGCAGGATGTTAGATAACAGAGAATATCCACAAAAGTTAACTGCAAATCCACTTTGTGTTATTTGTAACTGTCACCATTCCCATATGATTTTCATCTCTCTCATTATTCATCCACAGGAATACTGCATACTGTGAAGTCTAATTGGCTAACTGACAATGCAAGGGCTGCCCAGCGACACATTATATAGAACAGTAAATTACTCTAGAGAAGGCAAGGTTAAATTACACAACCCAGATAAAACATTGGGTGTGGGTTGTCCTCCAAGGGGCCCAAATCTGGTCACAACTTTGTGTTGCAAATAAACATGACCATGGACTGGATATTACATGTGGACAGGGGAAAAGGGGACATTAAGTAGGACGTGTGCCCAGCCCACTACCTTGTCACCCATCCCCGAGCGGACTCGTGACACAGAAAATAGACAGACACCAAAATCAGTAGCCCACCCCTTTCATGTACATAGATAATTCAAAGTGAACAGGCTTGTTCACATAATCACTTCCATTATGACACTGCTGTGCCAGAATAATATTGGTGTGGGCAGGTAGGTCAAAATATGGAGCTTTATTTTGTACAAGTTATTCAAAGTTTTGGAAGAAATTAGGGTGGATGGGGCATCATCCTTGACAGGTGACCTTTGTGCTTCAGAGGAAATAGCCAGAAAATAGTCATTCCCTCTCTTCCTGTCCACTGTGTACTATAAAACCCACCCTTTCATCCTTCATCCTCCTTCCTAAGGTTAATACATTTGACTTACTGGGTCCAGGTATCTAAGGGACTTTCATCCTGGATTTGGTTACAGACCTGTTAGTGCCCATTTTAGAACTCTGGTGCTACTAGGATCGCTGGAGCCATCAGCCAATTAGGTTGGATGGGTGCACATTATTTCTGTGGGGTGGAGCTTGTTTAAGTTGATCAGCAAACCACTTATTTTCTGAATGGGGTTGGGAAATGGGATGGGGATGTGAGCTGTCCTAATTGTGTTGGGAAAATTAGCACAATTTAACAGAGACTCTAAGGGTCACAAAATCATACAGGACAGAAGAGGCCATTCTACCAATCAAATCTGCACAGCCAAAAAAAAATGCTACTACCTATTCTAGTCCCACTTTCCTGAGCCCATAGCCTTGATTATTATGATAAGTGATCATCCAAGTACTTTTTAAAGATTATGAGGTTTCCTATCTCAACCACCTTCTCAAATAACAAATTCCAGACCCTCAGCAATCTCTGGGTGAAAATGTTTTTCCTCAAATTCCCAATAAACATCCCGCCTTTCACCTAGAATTATTCCCTCCATTATTGATTTGTCAACTAAGGGCAACAACTGATTTCTATTCACCCTGTCCATGCCCCTCAATCTTATACACCTATATCAGGACCCCCCAACCTTTTCTGCTCCAAACAACCCATGTGTATCCAGCCTCAATTCATGGCTGAAATGCTCCACCCAGGCAACATCCTTTGGAATCCCCTTTGCTCCCCCACCAGTGCAATCACATAGTGCACATAGCTGTGGTCTAACCAAGATTCTGTACAATGCCAAGATGATCTCCCTATCCCTATAATCTGTGCCAAAACTGAGAAGGTCAAACATCATGTAAGCCTTCTTAACTACCCTATTAACCTGTCTACCATCTTCAGTGATCCTGCCACCTTCTAGCACCCAAAGATCTCTCTGTTCCTCTGAACCTCCTAGATCTTGCCATTCATTGAGTATTCATTTGTGTTTTTCCTTATTCAAAAGTGCATCCCATGATAGCTCATGGTATGTGTAAAACTAATCTCAGTCAACCACACCATGTACTCTGTGGAGAAGGTGAGGACTGCAGTTGCTGGAGATCAGAGCTGAAAAGCTGGAAAAGTACAGCCAGTCAGGCAGCATCCAGGAAGCAGGAGAGTTGACGTTTTGGGCGTAAGTCCTTCATCAGGAATTAGGCTTGTGGGCCAAAGGGCTGAGAGATCAATATGGATTTCACCAGTTTCTCCATTTCCCCTTGCCAACTTTATCCCAGTCCCAACCTCCCATCTCGACACCGCCTTATTGAACAGTCCAATGCGTCCATCTTCTTCCCACCTATCCAATCCACCCTCCTCTCCGACCTATCGCTTTCACACCCACTTTCATCTACCTATCGCATTCCTTGCTATTTCCCATCAGCCCCAACCCCCCGCCGTTTATTTCTCAGTCCTTTGGGTCACGAGCCTCATTCTGATGAAGGGCTTTTGCCCGAAACATCGATTCCCCTGCTCCTCAGATGCTGCCTGACCAGCTGAGCTTTTCCAGCACCACACTCTTCAATGTGTGTCTTTGTGCTTGATTGACGTGAAAATGACTCAATTACCTTTATTGTATGTGGAAGTAGAAGTGTTACCAATGATACATATCCATTTTTGTCTTCTCTATGCAAGTTATTCCCTGCATTATTATTTTTTGTTTCTAATATTAAAGCACATTAATTCATTGATCAACATGGATTTTGTGTACCATCATTTCTGACACCTATAATTTTCTTTGATGAACATAACTTCCAGCAAAGGGAAAACCTACATTTAATTACACTCAGCCTCATGGTTTCCCTGCAATATTTCAGACTTACTGCATGGTTTGATGAACTTAAAATATACAGTTTGTATTGTCACATAATGTCCAGTAAGTTACCTAACATTATTGGAAATGCTGTTACAATCAGACCCTGTTGAGTTTCCCCAAGTTGTCACAAAGCTCCAAATGAGAAGGGATGAACTGACTCCTGCTATTTATTCATCCATCCTTTTTTTTATCACAATAAGGTTAATTTGATCCCTTCCCTTGTGGATAACATTTTTCCTGAACCCAGAAGAACTCATGTTTTTAAAAGGATCCGATTTCTTCAGTTAATAAAAAAGTGAGTTTATTAATTACTAAATGAGATAAGAAATAGCAACAGAACACACAGAGGAGATAATGAAGAGAGGTGTTCAAAATGATAAAAGTGTAAGAAAATACAGATCAGTCTCTGAATTGTTCACAAGAGTTGACAAGGTGATGTTGCAGTCATTATTGGATAATAGTGGTAGAATTGTCATTAACAGATGATTCTGTGTTGCTTTGTTTTGCAGTTTGGAAGAAATTCTGTCCGTCTGATTCTTTCAACAGTGACTGAATTACAACATTCAGTGTAAGAAAAGACTTGTCATTTTATTTTACCTACACAGTGAGGGCATTTAAAATGGCCATTCTCAAAGCTATGACACTCACAACACTTTATTCTGCATACTAAGATGTCTGGCCAATTACACACAAAGACTAGTGTTGCAGCCAGTTTTTAACTTTTTTAAATTCACTATGAGATGTAGGTGCCATTGGCTAGCCTGGCATTTATTACCTACCATTGGTTTCCTCTGAGAATGTATTGGTGAGCTGCCTTCTTAAATCACTGTGCTTTAGATAGATCCATGTTGTTATTAAACAGGGAGTTCCAGAATTTTAATTCAAAGACTCTGAAGGAATTGAAGGGAATCTGCAGGTGGTGGTGTTCCCTTGTGTCTGCAGCCATTGTCCTTCAGGGTGGGATTGGTTGTGGAGATGGAAGGTGTTGTCGAAGGAACCTCAGAGAATTTCTGCAGTTCATCATGCAATAGCACATACTGAGCATTAGTGGTGGAGGGAGTCGATGTTTGTTTTTAAAAAATATTCTTGTAATGTAAACTAACTGTCTCCATGAGTGACTTCCAACTGGAAGCCATCTGATAGCCACCCCTCTCATTATCTCTTCCTGTTAAGTCTCGAAGTTCAAATTTCCCTGATATTACGCCAATGTGATATCCCATATATGTTACACAGGACATTGTAACAGTCGCTGAGTTTACATCTGAAGGTTGATTTTTCTGTACGAGTCATCTTTTTTTAGATTAATTCGAAAATTTGATTTTAAAATAAGCAATTACATAAAAACTTCTGGGTTCTGACCCATCATCACAGTTATGCAAACTGTTTTCGAAGTTTTTAGAATGGACAGAGTAAATTTCTATGTTAACAGTGACATGTTGAAGCAAGTTATTTTCATTGTTAGCACATAGCCAGAAATGGAACAAATATTTTAAGAGAGTCATAGAATCCTAAAATGACAGAGCACAGCAGAAGTCCATTTTGCCCATCATATTTATGCAGACCTTTTACAAGAGCTGTGTAATTAGTCTCTCTCTACTGCTCTTTCCCCATAGCCTATTTTTCTTTCTTTTAACTATTTATCCAATTTCTTCTTTTGAAATTATTATCAAATCTGTTTCCACCATCCATTGAAGCAGTGTACTCCTGATCATGTCAATCATGTGTAAAAGTTAGCAACTCCCATTACCTCTGGTTTTTCTGCCAATTACTGCCATTTGGACCCAAGGCTGAAAATGTGTTGCTGGAAAAGCGCAGCAGGTCAGGCAGCATCCAAGGAACAGGAGATTCGACGTTTCGAGCATAAGCCCTTCTTCAGGAATTTGGACCCAAGGGTTTGTTTCCATGCTGTAAATCTCTATGAGTACATGTGTCTCACCCACCTTTCCTCTCCCCCTCCCTTGCCAGCTGCTCTAATCTATGGGTTTATGCAAAGACTGTAAAGCCCACCTATAATTTTCTAATTTGTGTTGCCTGGATGCAAAATGTGGTCTCCAGTGTTTTATGCTTTGTGGATTGTGGTGTAGTCAATGAATGTGTAACAAACAAACAAACGATTGTAAAAATGCAATCAAGTCAATAATGAATACAAGAAATACTATGTGCCATTAAGCCTTCACAATTAAATAGTGCAATTTTAAATTTCTATATTTTATATACAATTTAAAATGTATGTGGAACTGTTAATGCTGTACTTGTTAAAACATAACTAGCAGCTGTTCATGACTAATTTTCTTCCGTATTAAATCATAATTCCACTAGAGTTAATTAATGGTTTAAATGAACAGTTCATAGTTCAGTGAGATAAATATCAGCATGTACAGTATCACAGATTTCCATCGAGAAACATTACAACTAATTGCTCTACTAAATACCACATACTAATAATTTCAGGACAACAATTTCAATGACATTTCCTTCCTGTACTTATGAGCCATGATCTCACAATATTGCAATCTCCTTTTTAATTGCGCATCGCAGATGATATGCTATATTCCAAATAGTCATTCAAGCCAACTCAACAGTTACTAGACCCAGAGGGTGTAGGTTTGCTCGCTGAGCTGTAGACCCATGCAAGATTGTGAGTATTTGAAACATCAAAAGATGTTTGGGAACAGAAGTGGGAGCTCTGCTCGCACCGAAGTTTTTTGGTGATGAATAGATCAATATTTAAATTTGCCAGTACACTGAGGCACTGCATTTCCAAAGCAGTCAGTATGCACGGGGCTTTGAGACAAACTACAATGATAAAAAAGTAAATAAATTATATCTTATTATTACTAATATCTGTTATGTTATATAGACTACTGTGCAATTTGATTCTTTAATAATTAATGAAGGCGAAGGATAAAGCCTATCCGAGCAGGATATCTAACCGGGTAATGAAACAATGGAAGAGGGGTAAAATAAGAAGCACTGGTTAATGCAGATTGGTGATGAAAACAAGAATTGAGGAGGGGTGAGGTATTCCCCAATTTTAAGATTCTACAAACTGTTGTAAAGCAGATCTACACAAGCACAAGAATATAACAACTAGGAGCAGGAGTAGGCAATTCAGCCACCCGAGCCTGTTCTGCCATTTTACATGATCAGGCTGGTCTCAGCTTAACCACAACTCTACTTTCCTGTTCACTCTTCATAACCCTTCAGATCATTACTAATTTAACAATCGGTCTATCTCCTCCTTAAATTTTCTCAATGTCACAGCATTCACCATACTCTGGGGTAGTGAATTCCACAGATGCATGACAATTTGAGAGTAGTGATTCTCTTTTTAAATCTGCAAAGCCTTATCCTAAAACCACGAGCTTTCATTCTACATTGCTCCACATGAAGTACTAGCCTCTCTACATTTATTTTGTCAGTCCCTTTTGCATGTGATATATGATGGGCACTATGACCAATTTACCATGGCCAATCCACCTAACCTGCACGAGTCCAGCGATGTGCAGGTTAACTGGATTGGCTATGCTAAATTGACCATAGTGTCCAGGGATCTGCAGGCTAGATGGATTAGCTATGAGAAATTCAGGGTTATGAGGGAGAGGGGCAGATCTGGGTGGGATGCTTTTTGGAGGGTAGATGTGGAAATTGATGGGCCAAATGACCCACACTGTAAGGATTCTATGATTCTTGGATTCTATTCTATACCTCAATTAGATCTCCTCTCATTTTCTAAACTCCAGATTTTAAGCCTAAACTGCTCAATTTCTCTTTATAAAACAAACACCTCATCTCTAGAATCAATTGCGAGAATCCCCTCTGGATTGCATCTAAAGTAACTACAGCACTCAAGTGAGGCAGCCAAAAGTGAATGCAATATTGCAGGTCCAGTCTCACAAATACCTTGTACAGTTGCAGCAACATTTCTTGATGATTCTATTCCTTTAGCAATGAGTCCCCTTCCCTCCCTAACAGCACTGTGGGTCAACCCACAGCAGATGGACTGCAGCTGTTCAAGAAGGCAGCTTACCATCACCTTCTCAATGATAACTATAAACAGGCAATAAATACTGTCCAGCCAGCAACACCCACATCCTATAAATGAATATTTTAAAAATGCACAATTCCATTTGTCTTCCTTATTACTGCACACTAGTTTTCTGCAATTTCTACACAAGGCCAACCAGTTCCCTCTGCACCGAAGCACTCTCAAGTTTCTCTTCATTTAGATTATAAGTTCCCATTCCATTCATCCAACTATAATTGATAATATCACACTTAATCATATTAAATTTCTTCTGCCAAATTTTGGCCCCTTCACTTAACCTAACAATATCCATTTGTAAATTTCTCATTTCTTCAATGCAACTTGCTTTCCCAATTATTTTAGTGTCATCTGCAAATTTGGCTACAGTGCTTTCTATCCTTGCATCTAAGTCACTGATATAGATTTTAAATAGCTGGGATCTGAAGACTAAATCCTGTGGCATCCCACTAGCTATACCTTGTCCACCACAAAAAGACCCATTTGTCCTGACTCCTGCTATCTGTTGATTAGTCAATCCTCTATTCAAGGTAATAAATTACCCCTACCTAACCCTTTATTTATCAATAAAAGTGTCACAATCTTCCAGCCTTTGCAATATGGTATTTCCAAGAACATGCTGATTTGACATCATCTGGTAGAATAGACATCAAAGTACTATTTTGCTTTTACCTCATTGCTCGAGGCTCTGGGTGCTATATTTTAATCGTACCCAGGTAGGCATCCACTCACTACCACCCAGCAGCATCATTCAGGCCAAATATGAGGAGTTTGTATCCTATATTTGCTGGTGCTTAGATGTGGACACTTTATGAGGAGGTCAAGGGATCTGTAGGTGGCTCATGCTTGTTAGAATCAAAATGGAATGAGAGTGTCATTCTATATCGTATCATCCCTCTTTCCCTACCTTAGAGGTCAATAACACTCAAATGTGAAGCATCTTTGTAATAGCCACCATGAATATGGCATGGGTCTTTTTAAGTCCTGTTGGATGACATCAATTTTGAAGGCTTTATGGTGAACTAAACTCATTTCAAAATTTTTGGAAATGTCCAAGGAGGTTACTTGAAAAGGGCCATTTGAAAGGTCAATGTGGACGCTGGAGTCTTTTAAAGATAGGAATCACAGGACTGGTGGTAAATGCTTGCTTTGATGTAGATCCTGCTCAGGCTGTTGGAAGTGAACATTTCTTGTTTGGCCTTGAGGAAGGGCTGCAAATGTGTTGCTGGTCAAAGCACAGCAGGCCAGGCAGCATCTCAGGAATAGAGAATTCGACGTTTCGAGCATAAGCCCTTCATCAGGAAATTTTTACTTGAGGAAGGGCTGCCCAGGTGATGACTTCATTATGAAAGAAAGCCATCTTGTTGAGTTCAGGGTGAAACTCAATTTGTTCTCCTGAAAGAATGATGATTGCAGGAACCTCTCAATGTCATATTTCTTAAACAAACTGTGGTTACAAAGATTCCACAGACAACCATGCATGATCAGAGACTTGACCATGCATACCAAAGCATCAGAGTGACAGATTTCACAACATTCTATGCTTTATTCTTGTGCCTTCAAGAATAACCAAAAAGATCTTTTTATTTTCAGAAAGAAAGAGAAATCTTTATGTTTCCCTTCTCTCTTCCTGAAGATTGTGTGCAAGAGTGTATGTGTGTATGCTTGTTTGGCTTGCATTTTTGTGGCTAAAGTGATACTTATTTATATTTCTACATTACCAACTGTGTATGATAATTATTTATTGAATCTTCATTAAATAAATTTTATTTCAATAACATATCAATAATTGTGTTTATTAAAAACCTAGTTGATAGATGTTTTTTACTTTCAGCCAGACAAGTTATTTAATTGGCGTTCTTGGTCTGGTAAAAATGATCTTTATTTTATCTTGAAACCTATGGAGTAGTGGGACGATAGCAATAGTATCCTCCTCCAACCTCAGCTGTAACAATATATCTTTACCATCACTAGTCTGTCCTCAGCCCACCAGAACTTCTTGTTTCCTTTGACTGCCATCTGTCATCCCAGACCCTCCATCATCTTTGACTGTTTGCTCTTGACTTGGCAGACATCAACGTGTATACACGTGATCTCCCACCATCGTATTTTACTAATTCTGTAGTCCATCTTCTTCCAAATCCACCAAGAAGATTACCTCAACTGCTGTATTCCATCTTCAACCAGTTGCAAATCTGAAGTTACGCGTTTCTCATTTTCTCTATACTTAACAGACAAAAGGTATATTTAAACTTTAGTGAATTTTTAATTTAATCATTATGCTTGTCATAATATAT
Organism: Hemiscyllium ocellatum; assembly: GCF_020745735.1. NCBI lineage: Eukaryota > Metazoa > Chordata > Chondrichthyes > Orectolobiformes > Hemiscylliidae > Hemiscyllium > Hemiscyllium ocellatum. Next base: position 46,625,336 of record NC_083418.1, on the reverse strand, counting down.
TAAGCACTGGCTCCCCCCCACTTGCTGTCAGGAAACATATCCACTTTCATTCTGCCACCAACTTAATAACTGCATCCCACCATCAAATAGCTGGCAAGCGTGCCTAGATTGCCTTGCCTGGGAACTTTACGTGATTCTACCGCATCAGAGAAAATCACAATTGTAGCCAAGTATGAAATTTAGGAGGAGAATTCATGGCTTAGTAGCTGAAGAACAACCCTGACAGTGTCTGGATTGTGATCAAAATTTTAATCACTTATGAAATCCACCATGCCTACCATGGCCTGCATGTGACTTGAGTCTTACAAGGATGCCTGCCTTGAAGAAGTTTTCCTCCTCTCTCTACAAGAATCTCAATTTGTCCCTCTCCCACTGCAACTCCCAGGTCATTTCCTCTGCCCTGAAGTTCTCAGCACTGTCCCCATAACTTGTCCGGACTTGTCCGACCTGCCTAGCTCCTTTTCCATCTATCCATTCCACCCTCTCCTCCCTGACCTATCACCTTCATCTCCTCCCCCACTCACCCATTGTACTCTATGCTACTCTCTCCCCACCCCCAACCTCCCCGAGCTTATCTCTCCACGCTTCAGTCTCTCTGACTTTATTCCTGAATTTGCGCTTTTGCCCGAAACGTCGATTTCGCTGCTCGTTGGATGCTGCCTGAACTGCTGTGCTCTTCTAGCACCACTGATCCAGAATCCTGGATTATATTGTTAACTCTTACAGCTCTGTAAAGTTCAACAATAATAATAATAATAATAATAATAACAATAATAATAATAACAACAACAACAACAAATAATAATAATAATAATGGTCAGAAAATTGAGAGAACCAATGTACCATGAATTGAAACAAAATAAGACTTTAATCAGCCTCAACCTTCTGACCTAGTAACTTTTTCCTGTTACCTTGGGTCTAGCACCCATATTGGCTGAGACTAAGCAAATTACAAAATGTTCATTAACACTCACCCATTTTATTCTTTGTAACCTCATTTGCAGTAAATGAGACAGAGAAAGACGGTTATAATGAGATTGAAGAGCAGAAGAACTTATCAACCATTCTCATGACCATGATGATGAGGAAGAGAAGAAAGGAGATGGATTACACACTGTTTTGGGAACAACTCCTGTCCCATTTTCTTGGGTGACAAACCTTTCAATATTAGTTCTTGTTTTACATAAAATTCACTCTGACGGAGAGACTCTTAGCCAGGACATAGTTTGTGATTCACAGAGGATGGAAAACCTGGAGAAAGGAGGGAGGAAACAAATTTAAAGCAATCAATTGTTTATGAAGGATATTTAAAAATCTCATCAGCTGAAACAATACAAATCACATTTTCCTCAGACATTTTGTTTATTGCTAAATCAGCCTTTCTGAATTTCCCCAATGCACTGCCATTGTAATTTGGATGAAATGCATTTTTGATGGCTGCACAAAATGGATATTCATTAATCAGCCACTCTTTACATGCCTATTGGCTTACTGGCAGACTATCAAGGAGATCAAGTCATCTGGCTAACCTTCAGATCAGTTCAATGTTGTGCAGGCTGGGCTCTTCAGCCAGAGAAAAAAAAACCTAACCTTTTAAAAATGCGATAAAGGTGCAGTATCTAAAATCCAATATACTTGAGAGTGAACGCCTGACAGGTTTGCAAAGTTTCAAATGTCCAATCAGAGTGACCTGCTTTGTTTCCAGGCAATAGGTCAGTCAAAGCGAGTTCAATGTATCAGGTTTATATCCAGTTCCCATTCAATAATGATCATCAGTTTGTTGTTGAAAATGTCTAGCTTTTTACATGCACTGAGGACATGTTGTCAATCAGAATCGGATAGCGGGAATGAGTAATAGTAAAGCTTCTTGTGCTTTAAGCAGAACCAATCCAGAGAGAGCATGCCACTTCAGGAATGACCAGTTATTCAAACTGTTTCACTCAAATTGATTTATTGTTTTCTTTGCCAATAGTTATGGTTGAATATATCTTCAAAGTAACCTGATATACTACAGCATGTCATTTATCAACCTCTCAGCTCCTGTTCAAGTCTGGGCAAACATTTTCCAAGCAGGCAAGAAACAGCGTGCAATGGTTCAAAAATAATAAGTTCACTGTTACAAGAATGCCAGGTTTTTAGACAATTCTGATTTATGCATATGCGTTTTGGGTATTATGCCTATACATTACCTAAATTGTTCTAAAACATACTTCCACAGACAATTTATTTGCATGGTTGCTTTTGGATTGTTGTGTAATTGATCAACTATGTAGTAACTAGTCAATTGATTACCAGAGAACAGATTGAAAATAGATTAAAAGTGAAAGCAAAAAGCGAAATAAAATATTAACATTCACAGCTTTTCAGTAATGTCTTTATTAATATCTGAGAAAGACAGACACATTGTCATTTACTTGTAGTACCAGAAATAATGCAACAAGAAACAAAAGAACTCATCAGTGTAAGAACACCATTATTGAGAAGCATTCTGTTTTTTTTCCAAAACAAAGACAGAAATTACTGGAAAAACTCAGCAGGTCTAGCTGTGGGCTTTCATTTCACAGATACTGTTTGACCTGCTGAGTTTCTCCAGCAATTTCAGCTTTTGTTTCAGATTTCCAGCATCTACAATTCTTTGTTTCTTTTTTTCAAATGTTTTGGTTTTATCAACTTCAGAACATAGATTTTGTTAACATTTAAAGAGCAGAAACAAGGGCAGATGTCAAATTACCCTTCTGGAAATCATTTCAAGTTCTGAAAAAAAATGACTTGGACAAAATAGACACTTGTATTATTCCCCTTCCAGCAGGCACAGTGGAAGAAAATATATATAGAAACACAATGAAACTACAACAATGCCACTTAACAACAAAACTGAAACCATTGTTGAGGATAATAACTGTAGTATAAAGCAACATAATTGCTAATTTTCAAATTTGTTATTTTAGAAGCTGCACCTGTCTGGGACTGAAACAATTAAACAGTCAGCTTGTATGAAACCCAGCTGTGTTTCTGACACTGCTAGTTGTTAGAAACTATATTTTAACATATTAACTTGATTTTGATTTTCACCTATGCCGTACATGTTCACCTATTCGAGTAGTGCCATTTTAAAAGATGAGGCCCTCTCCTTCATGGTCTGTTCCCTTGTACTGTGCACTAACCATGAGTGATCTACTCTTGCTCTCCACAGACACTGCAATGCCTATCCTTGATATAGGCCTGAATGCAAGGTGTCAATGTGATATAGGTAATTTCAGTCCAATTTCTTCCTTCCAATCTATCAGAGGGGCTTACTTCTGTTTCACATTTCGTTGTGGCACCTAAGCTAAGAGTTGCTGAGAACTAAACCAACCTCGAGCACAATACATTATGTAAAATGGTGCTTCAACTGGCTGTGGTACTACCCATGCAAACTTCAAGTTTCTACATTTCATATTTTTCAGAAAAACTATATTTATACCATACCCAACGCCATTAAACAATATCTGATTATTGAATAGCAAGTGCAAAGTACACTCAAAAATATGTTTATGCTCCACATTATAACAAAATATTGTTTTTTTAAATTATTGCACTGATTTTGAAAGATTTCCTTGTGTTTCACTCAAAACACCTCAAAATGATATATGATCCAAATCCATTCATTTAAAAGGACATTTTGAGTAGATCTTTTGCTACATGGATGGAAATTTTAATCTTCTGACTCATCTGGACTGAGAGGCCCAGGAATGAGTGGGAAATCAGAAATGTCTGCACGCTATGGAGTTTTAAATAACCTCAACACTGTTCTTTGGAAAGTGGGGAGGTGTTGCTGAATTTGGAAAATCATCATCCCAGAAGGAGTTCAGCTATGCAGGGTTCTTGAAGGGATGGTTCTGCTAGTAATGAGAGTTGGAAATTGAAGACCTGAGAAAATAGAGTCTGGTACTTCAGTGGTGGATTTGAAGACCAGAAACCACAGAGAGAAGATCAAAAGGAGAAGAGAGGCTGTTTTGTGCAGTTGTTTTTCAGAGATGAGAGGTCTTGGGATGATCAGAAAGTTTTGGGGGCAAGCATTTGAACACACTTAGGAAGGTGCGACACGTGCTGGATCCAGTAACTTAGTCAAAATTTACTTATATCCTGAATCCAGCAATTTTCCCTTTGACCGACAGGTGGCCCATGATCCAGCCAGAACTCACATTCAAAGTAGTGAAACAATTTGAGGCATAACACTTCATTATGATATTTGAATTGCTAACCACACCCTGGAAATGGGTTAGATGCCTGTCCACCCAACACATCCCGGTCCAGACCAGAAGTGGAGGGTTAAGACTGTGATTTATACTTTTAACACATATCCTGAACAGGACAACCTACTATTTGAATTACAATTCTCCCCATAATATAAACATTTGTGGTTAGTGATCTAGGTTTGTATCAGAAAAATATGTTATATTAATTAATTTTTAAAAATCTTTGGAAACTCAGAATAAATAAATAAATAACGGCTGTTATTTGTCTACAATATGTAAAGACGGTTTGCAGAACATTTTCCTTTCCAATTGACTTAAAGCTCCATCAAGGACATATGCTGGTAAAATATTAACCTCCATACATGCTATAGTTAGATCACTGGGATCACAAACAACGAGCACTATCACAAAAGTTATTACTGATAAAATATTCATATTTTAAGTGGAAAAAATTTTGCAGCCATGTACAGATTGATTAACATGTATATAAACATTGTTTGTTAGCATATACATAGACAAGATCACCCAAAGTGTCTTCTAACCTAATATCCCTGATATAATTCCGAGCTCACCTCAGTCTCTCTGATATCTTAACTGTTGGACTCCTTCCAGTTTCTTGGATGTAATTACTCCTTGAAACTTGATACATCCCAGTCTCTCAGATATGTACAGTTCTATACAACACGGTCTCTTCCGTATAAATAAGGTTGCACTGTGAAGATTGTATTGCTTTTCTCCATGATGAGATAATTAGGTGAGAGATTGAGGGCTGGGGACTTGCCACTCTCCTGTCTCCATTTCAATTTAATTCATGAAAAAATATACATTAATAGCCTTCCTGCTCTGCTGCCAATTGAGACAGTTAAGCAGTAATTAATGCCCAATTAAGGGTCCAGTCATGGTAGTTGGGAAAGTTCAATGGGAGGGGAGCAAAACAAACAAACATGTAGGTGGTTTGTGGCCTCCCAGGAGCAGGCTGGGTTAGGCATGGTGTTAGAATGTGGAGTGGTGTGGGATGGTTGGTGTGAGGTGTGGAGGAGAGGTGAGTATGGGTGAGATTGTGTGGGGAAGGTAGTGTCAGATTGAGGGATGTGGAATTAGGAATAGATTGAGCTTCCTAAGAGCTATGCCCCTGCTCTTGCTGTCTATTTCATAGAATGGTAGAATCACAACAGTGCAGACTGAGGCCATTTGGCCCATTGAGTCTGCAGTGACCTTCCAAAGAACATCACACCCATACCTGACCTTATCCCATAGCCCCACAAGGAGAACATGTGTACTGCATATAGACTGTAACCCGAGGCTGGGATTGAACTTGGCCCCCTTGGCATTCTGAGGCAGCAATGCTAAGCACTGTGCTGTCCTCACCCATACCTTTCAATCCCCATACTGTGAAATCCTTTCTACTATCACTCAGCTCTGGCCTTGCTTGCTTATTGATCCCGATTCTGGGGGATGTTATTCCAGCAGTCACCATGATGATACTACTGAGTGAATGTGCTCACACCCAGTTAGAGATTGGCTGCTCCCCATTGGTGGAACATTGTGTTCCCAGGATCTTTAATCCCCAAAAAGCCTGACAGGGATCCATTAATTTCCTGTTTGGCTTGTTACCCAAAGGAGACAACACGAGTTTCCTGCTGACTCTCTTACCAATGGTCGAGACCATAAAATTCCTCTTTCTTTTTATAAATACTGTTGGGATTGCCCCACTATCTAGCTTTCTCTTGTCTCTCACACATAGTTAGTGCTAAAATTACTCGTCTGTTGAGTTGATACGATTAAACAGTGTTTAGTCTTTCTAACATTGTAAGCATTGGGCTTCCTATGGTCATTTTGATAGTGTTATTGTTAGAATTGTCTATCTCTCAACATAGTATTGGATATAATCTCTCTGGATAGGTGCTGCTGGGCAACTTAATAGTCAGACATCAGAGAGACAGAAGGTTTTGAAGATTATTGTAGAAATGTTTGATAGCACGTGGAATAATTCACTAGAAACATTAGTGGAAGCAAAATCATATTAGCTTGAAAAGGGAAGTAAGTAGAACTTTAAAAGAGTGAAAAACAGAGGAGCAGAGCGGAGAAAAATGGGAAGTCCATCTAGAGAGGACAAGTGGGAGAAGCCAAACCATTATACATATTCACATGGACAATGGGACCCTGATTATGAAAGGAATTTCTCCAGACAACACCGAGAAGCAACAATAACACAACTATAATTGGAGTAATTGATCAGCTGAAGAGCCATGGTCAGGTGACAAGCCAGCTAACCTTTTGTATGTTTCAGCATCTCTTTCCGCATACACTAACACAAGTATATGAAAACATGGACAAAACAAAATTGTTGTGTGGATCTTTCTCTCCAGATAGCTTACAAGTTTTGAACGCTGACAGCATTTTTGATTCTCCATGAGCTGTAACTTGAGATCTTAACAAAAGAAAGAGCTTGACTGAGCAACTACAATCTTCTTAAAAATGGATAATTAATCCATTTACATCTTTAAAACAGGGAGAAAGTGAGAACTGCAGATGCTGGAGATCAGAGTCGAACAGTGTGGTGCTGGTAAAGCACAGTCGGTCAGGTAGATCTGAGGAGAAGGAGAGTCAACATTCTGAGCATAAGCACTTCACCTGGAATGGAGGGGGTGGTGGTGGCCAAAGGGGGCTGTGAGATAAATGGAAGGGGGTGGGTGGGAAGAACATTGCTGACAATGCCTCCTCCCACTCCTGTAAAAACTCTATCTTTTATTCCCAGTTCTGCCGCCTCTGCCACATATACTCTCAGGAGGACCAATTCCACCATACAACATCCCAGGTGGCCTCCTTCTTCAAAGACCGCAATTTCCCCTAGCATGTGGTCGATGATTCCCTCCAGTAAATCTCCTCCATTTCTCGCATCACCACCCTTGAACCCCACCCCTTCACTCGCAACAAGGACAGAACCCCCACTGGTCCTCACCTTCCACCTCACCAAATTCCAGATACATCATATCATCCTCCACCATTTCCATCACCTACAAACAGACCCCACCACCCCCCAGGGATATACTTCCCTCCCCACCCCTATCTGGATTTCATAGACACCATTCCCTCTGCGACTCCCTCGTTAGGTCCACGCCCCCATCCAGCCCACTCTCCACTCCCGGCACCTTCCCCTGCCACCAGAAGAGGTGTAAAACCTGCGCCCACACTACCCTCTTCACCTCTGTCCAAGGGCCTAAAAGATCCTTCCACATCTGACAGAGATTTACTTGTACATTCACACATGCCATCTGCTGTGTCTGTTGCTCTCAATGTCGTCTCCTCGACATTGGGGAGACAGGACGGCCATTTGTGAAACATTTCAGGGAACATCTCTGGGACAAATGCGTTAAACAACCTCACCACCCAGTGCCGAACACTTTAACTTCCTCTCCCACTCCACCAAGGGTATGCAAGTCCTGGGCACCCTCCACTGCCAAACTCTAGCCACCCAGAGCCTGAAGGAAGAATGCCTCATCTTCCATATTGGGACCCTCCAACCACACAGGATCAATGTGGATTTAATCAGTTTCCTCATTTCCCCTTCCCCCACCTTATCCTAGATCCAACCTTCCAACTCAGCTCCGCCCTCTTGAACTGTCTTACCAGTCCATCTTCCTTCCCACCTATCACCTTCACCCCCACCTTCACCTACCTATCGCCTTCCCAGTTACATTCCCCCAAACCTACCCACTCCCTTTTATCTCTCAGCCCCCTTGGGCCACCCCAGCCCCATTCTTGATGAAGAGCTTATGCTCGAAACATTGACACTCATGCTTCTCGGTTGCTGCCTGACCTGCTGTGCTTTTCCAGCACCACACTCTTCGACATCTTTAAATCACCTTGGTGCTGAACTGAGGAGAACCACCAAGTTGAACCAAAGCCAGCAATATCACAAAAGTGCACAATCCATCTATTTTACTGAACTTAATCTATTCTCCTTCTCTAGAATCTATTTTGCACTCGTTCAATTTCAAGTGTCTATGAGGAAAAAGTCAAAGTGTTTTTGTTATTTTCTGAGACAGGATTAATTACAGTAAAACTTTTTTTTTCTCTTAAAAATGTCTGTTTGGGAGTTTTTATAATCAAATATAAGCAGTTGAACACTGACTGAATTGGTAAGCATAACCTTTTTAAACAAAACATCTGCTGAGGTCAAACAGATTGAGAAAGAGGAAAGCACTCACTCTTCCTCACGAGATCATACCAAAGTTAACATGGAGACTCTGGGTCAAATTAGAATTGGTTTTTAAGTAAATATTTCCAAATATATTGGATTGTAACTTTACTGCAAGGGAGTTCCTGCAATTTTTAATTTTGTGATCCAGTCTCAGTCATTTTATTATCAAGAATAACTATGCTAAAATAAAGCTTGATATTTAAGCATGTACTTGCTTGCCAAGTCTTTGGCTACATTAACTTCTGCCTAGCACATCAGTTTCAGCTAATTGTTGATAGAAACATATACTGGTTGCCAGAAAATATAAATCCTTTGAGTTAGTACTGCTGCCAAATAACTAATATCCCCATGCCCCAAATCTTCAACCTCCAAGATCTTGCAGAGTTCTTTTATAGGCACATTTTCAGCAAACTTTCAAATTAGTTTCATTGTTACGGACAGAAATCCTTCAAATAGTATACAGATTGGAATCGTTCACTGCGACATATGAAGTGAAGGAATAACTAATTCATATTCCCTCACTGAAAGAACCAGATAAGAGACAGCATGTAATTTTTTCAGTAGGGATAGGGGGAAAGCATTCTATGTGAACTTGTTCTTTATTTTCCAAGGGTGTATTTAAAAAAAACATTTAGTTGTTGTTCATTTGAAATGCAGTCAATTCTCAACATGGAAATGTGTTATTACTGCATGTTATGGACCAGGCCAGACCCCCTAAAAACATTTCAAGACCCTACCTTTCCTAGTTGTTTTAAGCAGGTCTATAGTGGACATTCCAGGAGTGATTCAGCTAGCCCAAACACTTAGCTTTGAACAAAACAAGCAATTTATTTACCGACTACTGAATGAGGCATGAACAAAAGAGAACCAAATTGAGAATAACCTAACCTATCTGAAAACCCAATCGACATGAAAACACAAGTAAGTATTTCCAGACGAATCAGAACTTCTGCCTTTATGATCTCTGTCATAAAAAACTTCCCTCCCATTTATCTCTCAGCTCCCTTGAGTCACTTCCCCCAATGGAGAAAGTGAGGTCTGCAGATGCTGGAGATCAGAGCTGAAAATGTGTTGCTGGAAAAGCACAGCAGGTCAGGCAGCATCCAAGGAACAGGAAATTCGATGTTTCGGGCATAAGCCCTTCATCCTGATAAAGGGCTTATGCCCGAAATGTCGAATTTCCTGTTCCTTGGATGCTGCCTGACCTGCTGCGCTTTTCCAGCAACACATTTTCAGCTCACTTCACCCAGTCCTGATTAAGAATAATCTTTTTTAAAGGAGCAGCAACATCACATGTTGATAGGATCCTAGACCGGGAAACAGTGCAGAAAGAAACATTTCTGAAAAGGATCTGTGTAATCTTCAGAATATTTGAAAATAAGTTCCCGAAGAGTTATAAACCTACTAATTGTAGTTTTCTTGGATTAAAAAGAAATCCCTAACCAGATGACATTGTGACTTAACTTGGAGACAATATCAATATGATGGAAGTTAGATACAAAACCATGTGGGCTAGGAAACTTAAAGGACAGGCAAACATTGAGGAGCTGGAGGCAGAGAGAAAGTGGGGACACAGCCTCAGAGGAAAACAAGCAAATCACTCTCAGAAAGAGGACCACTTTTTTCCTTTAACTGCAAACAAGTCCACACCAACTTGGGTGGTATGGTGGCACAGTGGTTAGCACTGCTGCCTCACAGCGGCAGAGACCTGGGTTCAATTCCCGCTTCAGGTAACAGTTTGTGTGGAGTTTGCACATTGTCTGTGTGGGTTTCCTCCCACAGTCCAAAGATGTGTCAGTTAGGTGATTTGGCCATGCTAAATTGCCCACATTATTAGGTGTAGGGGAATGGGTCTGGGTAGGTTGCTCTTTGGAGGGTCAGTGTGGACTTGTTGGGCCAAAGGGCCTGTTTCCACACTGTAAGTAATCTAAAAAAAAGGAGCTGTAGATGGTAATTATGTAACTTCTAAAAAGTAAAGTTTTGAGGACAATGGGTTAATTTTTAACTTCGCCTCCTGGGTGAAGACCTGGCAGAGTAAATCATCCACCCAATAATGGAAGTTGAAAATTATCGCAGTATCTTTTCCTGAAAAGTCTTGTTTACTCCAGTCTCAGCAAAATTGCCTGAAACTTGGAAAGCAGTGTGAATAGCTCAGAGACACCAAAATAGTTGGGTGTTTCTCAGAAACAATAAAACTATTAGAGTGTTATTAGTTGGCCCATTGAACATTTTCTCTCAAAGGGCCATTAGTAAATGGAATTATCTTCCCCAGAAGGTAGTGGAGACTGAGTCATTGAATTTATTCAAGGCTGAGTTATATAGACTTCTGATAGTGAAGGAAACTTATGAATATGGACTCAGAGTTGACAACCAGATCAGTTATGTTCTTTTTGAATAAAGGAGCATTTAACGGGACAAATCAACTGCTACTCTTCCCATATTCCTCAAAGGAAAGCAGTAAAACTGTTATTGGGACTGCTGTAGTCTGACAGAGAGAGAGCTTAGAGTAACACATGAGCTAGGAATGAGGTAACTAGAAATGTTGAAGGATTTATGTTTTACCTGAGCACCTCTCAGTGGGTGAACAAATCATCCACCTGCCAATGGAAATTGAAAATTATCCCAGCAAATTTTCCTGAATAATTTTGTTTACCTCAGGGCCCAAAATCTTCCTTATGTGTGAAGGATAGTGACATTGGACATCCACACTCTCTTAATAGGGAATGATTTGATTGAATATAATGCAGCCAGGGAATGTTCATTCCAAGCATATAAATGCAAAGTCAGTTTCTGGTCATCATAGATTAAATTTTAGTTCACTGGGAAATAAAGTAAGGAAACAAAATTTTCCACATATTTCAAATAAGTTTTGTTGATGTCTTAGTGCAGAAATGTTCAGTGTGATTATGATAGAATGAGATTTGACTGGAGGCACATCCTTTGAGAATGTTCAACAGTATGAAACATTGCAGCACTTTCATTGATGTTTCCTTGTAAAATTTATAATAGCATTTGCTTTATGTTTTATGAATGAAAGCATTAAAATGTAGCACTTTCTGAAGCAGTTGTGATTAAATCCAGGATTTTAAGTGTCTTTCAGACTTTTCCAGATCACTTTCAGACAAAACTTTCTTCCATATTCGAGCAGAGCAAGAAAGAGTCTACAAGCCGAGGTTTAATTAGCTGCTGGTAGTCAGATTCCTCAAAGCTTTGTGGACAGGAAGCTGCCAGTCTCCGCAATGCTGCCTAGAATAGACAGAGCCATAGATCAGAAAACATCATATTGATATAACAACAGAATTAGTTAAAAGCTAATGCTTGGCCAGAACCTGTAAAACAAAGTGACAGTGCATAACGTAACACTTCTTATAATAAATTTATTTGCTGTGAAGAGGCATTTGTTTGTTAATTCAGCTGTTATACATTAAATATATTATCTTAACCTATTTATTGAGATGTCTTTTTAATACTTTTACCATGTAATTTATCACCACTTCTATTTTCACATTGCTAGCCTATGCTTTATTTCTTTTGCATGTATTTTTCTTCCTGGCTATTGGTTCTAATGGCCTTTAAAGATCCTATGATTAACAGGAGAAAGGAAATTTCTAGGCGTATCTATGTCAATATTCCTCCCCCAATCTTTTCATGCATTCAAATAAAACAAAGAACTGCAGATACTGGCGATCTGAAACAAAACAGAAATAGCTTGAGAAACTCAGCAGTTCCGGCAGCATCTGTGGAGAGAAAGCAGAGTTAACATTTCAAGTCCAGTAACTCTTCTTCAGAGCTGGAAACATTAACTTTGTTTTCTCCCCACAAATGCTACCAGACGTACTGAAATTCTCCAGAAACTTCTCTTTTTCCTTTCATTCATTTGCTGATTTTAGAATTATATGACATAACCTGTTTGCTGCTTGAAAAGTTGGTTTGAAGTCTTATGGTTGGGAAAGGCACTACATCAAAATGCAAGTTTTTTTAATCTTAAGCAAGTTTATATTTTTTGAGAGGCATCGACTCAGTTCTAAGCTTGCCGGTAACTTTAATGTTCATCATCCACGTAGCTACTTACAGGTTATTCCTCATAATGAGTGCTGAGAAGCTTTCTGCCACATGCGTTTTCCGACATACAGCACTGTTCAAAAATTGGAGCCCTGAGTCATTTTTTCCCATTGAACAGAGGAAATAAACCTTTCATGCTACACAACATTTATCACTTAAGCTTAGTATCTATCTGAATTCCTGATGCATCCTATAACTGCTACATATATGGCATTAAATATCTAGCACTTCCAGTCTGAAAAATTAAGTACTATTTTTGAGATAACAGTTCATCAATCATTTCAAATCAACTCTCAAACTGGGAACCTCCATGCAAATGCTGCTAAGAGGACGATTTCATACCTTGCATCTCCAGGCAGTAGAGTCTGTTCTGGCACATATTCTGTCCACCTTCAGTAGTTTTGCTTTTGGTATCAATCCATTTCAATTTATAATGTTTTATGATGATCATTTGAATTTTATGACTGATTTTTACTGTAGAAATGTAGGATATTACAATGTAGAAGGAAGCTATTATATTTGTGTTAGTTATTGACTATAGCAAACCAAAATAAACCCTACTGCTCCATGCTGTCCATATACACACCACACTCTGCGTCAAAATGTCGTCCCTTAATTCCCTTTTACATCTTTCCCCTCTAGTTCTGGACTCCCCCACCCCAGGCCATATCTATTTACCTCATCCGTGCCCCTCATGATTTTGTAAACATCTATAAGGTCACCCCTCAGCCTCCAACACTCCAGGGAAAACAGCCCCAACTTATTCAGCCTCTCCTTATAGGTCAAACCTTCCAAACCTGGCAACATCCCTGTAAATATTTTCTGAACCCTTTCATGTTTCACAACATCTTTCTGATAGGAGGAAGACCAGAACTGCTCACAATATTCCAAAAATGTCCAAAAGAATGTCCTGTACAGCTGCAACAGCCTGGAAATCTCTGCCAGGTGTGGAAGGATCCTTTGGGGCCTTGGCTGGAGGTGAGGGTGGAGGTGTGGGCATAGGTTTTACACCTTGTGTGGTGTCAAGGGAAGCTGCCAGGTGTGGAAGATGGGTTGGTGGGGGGGCATGGACCTAATGATAGAGTCTGGAGGAAATGGTCACTGCAGAATGTGGATAGGCGTGTGGAGGGAAATATGTCTCTAGTGTTAGAGTCTAACTGTAGATGGAGGAAATGGCGGAGGATGACGCAATGTATCTGATGAGGTGGAAGGTGAGGACCGGGGGACTCTGTCCTTGTTGCGGTTGGAGGGTTCGGGTTCAAGGGTGGAGGTACGGGAAGTGGAGGAGATGGGCTGGAGAGCATTGTTGACCACATGAGGGGGGAAATTGCAGTCCTTAACTTGGAGGTCATGTGGGATGCCCAGGAGTGGAATTGCTCTCCTAGGAGAGGATACTGTGGAGGCAGAGGAATTGAGAGTAAAGGATAGTATTTTTATTGGGGGGGGGGGATGGTGGGGTGGGGTGGTGTGGAAGGAGGAGGTGTGGTCCAGATAGCTGTGGGAGTTGGTGGGTTTGGAATAGATGCCTGTGTTGAGTTGGTCACTGGAAACTGAGAAGGAGAGCTCCAGGAAGGGGAGGGAGGCATACACGATGGTCCAGGTGACCTTAGGTCAGGGTGGAAGAAGTTGGTGGGGTTAGTGAATTGTTCATCTTCCTTGTGGGAGCATGAGGTGGCACTGATACAGTCATCAATGTAGTGGAGGAAGAGGTAGGGGATGGTGCCAGTATAACTGCAGAAGATGAACTGTTCCAAATATCCAGCAAAGAGGCAGGCTTGGCTGGGCCCATGTGGGTGCCCATAACTATCCATTTGGTCTGAAGGAGAAGTTGTTGAGGGTGAGGACCAGTTCAGCCAATTGAATGAGTGTGTCAGTATGCAAGGAAGAAATGGAGGGCTTGGAGGACTTCGCCATGGCAGATGGAAGTGTACAGGGACTGGATGCCCATGGTGAAAATGAGGTGTTGGGGGGCAGGGAAATGAAAGTCATGGAGGGAGTGGAGGGTGTGGAAGGTGTGGAAGGTGTCCTGAATGTGTGTGGGGAGATCCTGGACCAAGGAGGACAGGATGAAATCGAGATATGAGGAGATAACTGCAGTGGGGCTGGAGTAGGCAGAGATGATGGGTCAACGGGGCAGTCACGTTTGTGGATTTTGAGTATGAGGTAGAATTGGGCAGTGTGGGGTTCCGGGACTATGAGATTAGAGGTTGTGGATGGGAGCTTCTCTGAGATGAAGAGGTTGTGGATGGTCTGGGAGATGATGGAGAATGAATAAAGGCCTATCCTATTTAGCTATTCTTGATGAGTCAACCACTGAATCCTAGGACTGAGCCCAGTGAATCTATTTGAATTGCCTTCAATGCCAATATATTATTTCTTAAATACAGAGGCTGAATCTGTACACAGCACTCCATGTGCAGCCCCATCAACCTGCTGAATGCTGAAACAAGACTTCCCTATTTTTAAACTCCAATCCCCTAGTAATAAATCCATTTGATTTCATAATTACTGATTGCACATCCATGCTGACCTTTTGCATTCATGCACAGGAATATCCCACATCTCTCTGTGTTATACTTTTGTGGCGTTTCTCTCCATTTAACCAATAATCTGCTTTATAATTCTTCCGATTAAAGCACATGACTTCATACTTACTGTATTAAACTCCATCTGCTGTACCCACTGTCTTCATTCTTTATGAATCTGCTAACCCACCAAAGCAATGTTTTAGAAACTGCTTTGTCAGACCTCCATCTTGGCAACATCTCAGGGCACACTCCATGATCAGTGCCGACACAAACTCCACCTTCACTGACATTGGCACCTGAGACCTACCAAGCCTAATCACATCATCATGACATATCCCTGATCGACATACCATATGCTTCTGCACTGTAAATGTTGTATGTTGGAGCACATTGGCAACTTCCATTGTAATGCTGCTATGAGAACACTTTACAGACAGGCACAGGCATCCAGCTCAGAGATTGGATCAAGCTGCTCATTTGCTTTCTTAGGTTTGCACAGTCAGTTTGCACTAACTGAATGCTCATTGAATCCCTACCTTCAGTTTTTGCATTTTTTTACCCTCAGCCAGATCTTAAATTCACGCTGTACTTGTGTTTTGCCCTGCTGTTCAGTTCAGACTCAAAGCAAAGCAGCTTGAATTGTTGCCAGTAGTCAAGGATAGGCCAGCAGTGACAATCTCACACCTGCACTATGGGCCAGCAGCCTAGGCAGTAATCCCACTGCTTGCCCATCAATCAAATGGCCATCTCTCATGATCGAAGAGGACTAGCTCTTACTAAAGTCAACCAGGACTGCATTAAAGTAAAAACAAGGACCGCAGACGCTGTAAACCAGAGTCTAGATCAAAGTGGTGCTGGAAAAGCGCAGCAGGTCAGGCAGCATCCGAGGAGCAGGAAAATAGACGTTTCAGGCAAAAGCCCTTCATCAGGAATAGAGACAGGGCGCCTGCAGAGTAGAGAGATAAATGAGAGGGGGTGTGGGGGTGGGGAGAAAGTAGCATAGAGTACAATAGGTGAATGGGGGTGGGGATGGAGGTCAAAAAGGAGGGTGGGGGAAGGTAGCAAAGAGTACAATGGGTAAATGGGGGTGGGAATGAAGAGGTCAGAGAGGAGGGCAGAGTGGATAGGCGGAAAGGAAGATAGGCAGGTAGGACAGGTCATGAGGGCGGTGCTGAGCTGGAAGGCTGGAGCAGGGGTGAGGTGGGGGAAGGGGAAATGAGGAAACTGGTGAAATCCACATTGATGCCATGGGGTTGAAGTGTTCCGAGGCAGATGATGAGACATTCTTCCTCCAGTGACGGATGGTGAGGGAGCGGTGGTGGAGGAGGCCCAGGACCTGCATGTCCTCAACAGAGTGGGAGGGGGAGTTGAAATGTTGGGCCACAAGGCGGTGTGGTTGATTGGTGCGGGTGTCCCGGAGATGTTCCCCAAAGTGCTCTGTGAGGAGGCGTCCAGTCTCCCCAATGTAGAGGAGACCGCATCGGGAGCAACGGGTACAATACATGATATTGGTGGATGTGCAAGTGAAACCTTGATGGATGTGGAAGTAAAAAATGAGGTCTGCAGATGCTGGAGATCACAGCTGCAAATGTGTTGCTGGTCAAAGCACAGCAGGTTAGGCAGCATCTCAGGAATAGAGAATTCAAGAGATGCTGCCTAACCTGGATGTGGAAGGCTCCTTTAGGGCCTTGGATAGAGGTGAGGGAGGAGGTGTGGGCGCAGCTTTTGCAATTTCTGTGGTGGCAGGGAAGGGTGCCAGGAAGGGAGGGTGGGTTGTTGGGGGCTTGAACCTGACCAGGTGGTCACGGAGGGAACGGTCTTTGTGAAAAGCAGAAATGGGCGGGGAGGGAAATATATCCCTGGTGGTAGGGTCCGTTTGGAGGTGGCAGAAATGTTGTCGGATGATGTGGTTTATGCGAAGGTTGGGGGGGGGGGGGTCTGTCCTTGTTACGGTTGGAAGGGTGGGGTTTGGGGGTAGAGGGGCAGGATGTGAATGAGATGTGATGGAGGACATCTTTAACCACGTGGGAAGGGAAATTGCGGTCTCTAAAGGAGGAGGCCATCTGGTGTGTTCTGTGGCGGAACCGGTCCTCCTGGGGGCAGATACGGCAGAGGCGGAGGAATTGGGAATACGGGATGGCATTTTTGCAGGAGGTAGAGTGGGAAGAGGTATAATCCAGGTAGCTGTGGGAGTCAGTGGGTTTGTAAAAGATGTCAGTGGCAAGTCGGTCATCATTAATGGAGATGGAGAGGTCTAGGAAAGGGAGGGAGGTGTCAGAGATGGTCCAGGTAAATTTAAGATCGGGGTGGAATGTGTTGGTGAAGTTGATGAATTGCTGAACCTCCTCGCGGGAGCATGAGGTGGCGCCAATGCAGTCATTAATGTAGCGGAGGAAGAGGTGGGGAGTGGTGCTGGTGTAACAATGGAAGATGGACTGTTCTACGTAGCCAAAAAAAGAGACAGGCATAGCTGGGCCCCACACAGGTGCCCATGGCTACCCCTTTGGTCTGGAGGAAGTGGGAGGATTCGAAGTAGAAATTGTTAAGGGTGAGGACAAATTCAGCCAAAACGAATGAGAGTGTCGGTGAAAGGGTACTGTTGGGGACGTCGGGAGAGGAAGAAATGGAGGGCTTGGAGGCCCTGGTCATAGCGAATGGAGTTGTCGAGAGATTGGATATCCATGGTGAAGACTGCATTAAGTCAGGGGATCCCAGTACGATAAGTTAAGGTCCGTGTCCACTCAGTCCAGGGCTGAGGCACAGTCATGTATTTGAGGCAGTCAGAGTCAGAGGTTTAAATCACAGGTCCAGGGAGTGGGCCTGAAATAACTGCACAGAGGCTGGTATTGTATCACCAAGTCACTCCATTATTTACTTGTGCACAGTGCACTGGCTGTGGTCAGCCAGCTCAGAGTCAATGCCCTGAATGGAGGAGATACTAAATCTCCTGTTGAAAATGGTCGGCCAGGGCCTGTTAATTGGCATGGTTAATATCAATTAAGCATCTCAGAGTCAATGAGGTCCATCTGGTTCCAATCGCTACATCTTTTCTCCAAACCCCATCCTTTTCCAGCGAGGTTCCTGTTCGATGATAGGACCACCCTACACACAACAACAGGAATAGCTCCAGCAGAGTTGTTGATGGGGAGAAGACTCCAGATCAGATTAAACTTGATACTTTCAGATGTGGGGGGAGCTGAAACAGCAGCAGGAACAATAATGACAGCCACTTGCCTCCTCTAAGTAGAGGACAATTTAATTGGGGGGGGGGGCGCAGTTTGGTGCCAGAACCCAGTTTTGCCTACTCTGTAACCCAAGCTGATCACTTGGGATGCCTGGATCATACATTTTTCCCATCTAAGATGTACACCCACCTGGGAGAAATGTTTAAGTACTGTCCAAATTCTCCAAAGTGCTCTTTATTGGTCTTCCCTGTTATTATACGTAATCCAGATAAACGGCAACCTGGGGTAACCCTTGTAAAATGTTCTCCGTGGTCTGTCGGAGAAGGTTGCAGGCTGGTTTGTTCAATATCTCATTTCAGTTGCATGACACTGTAACCATGATCTATAAATTCTGGGTCTTATGCTCTACAACTACCCGAGGAAGGAGCAGCGGTCAGAAAGCTAGCGCTTCCAAATAAGCCTGTTGGACTATAATCTGATGTTGTGCAAATTTTACCTTCATTTATTTCTGCACAGTACACTGGCTGTGGCCAGCAGCCTGGAGTCAGTACCTGAACTGAGGAGATTCTAAATCCTCTGTTAATATTGGTCACCCAGGGCCTGCTGATTGGCCCAGGTTAACGACACAAATCAAGGACCTCATAGTCAATGATGTCAACCTGGTTCCAGTCACTACAGGGCCACATTCAAGTCCAGTGCATGCTGGTCAGAGGATTGTCAGTCAGGAATCTGCACGATCAGTAGTCAGCTGTCCAGGCAGTTGAGGTAAGGGAGGAGATTGCTGGGGCCTTGACAAAGATCTTTGTATCCTCTTTAGCCACAGGCAAAGTACCAGAAGACTGGTGAATAACCAATGTTGTTCCTCTGTTTAAGGACAAAAGGGATAATGCAGGAAATTATAGACCCATTGAGCCATCACTGGTTGGGAAATTATTGGAGAAGATTCTTATGAAGAGGATTTCTGTGCATTTGGAAAAGAATAGACTTAATTAGATTTAATTTATTATTTTCACAAATACCGAGGTACGGTGAAAGGTTTTGCTTCATGTGCAGAAAAGGCAGATCATATCATTCAAAGGTAAGAGAACAAAGTAAAAAATAAAATGTTTTGGCTGTAGAGAAGGTGCAAAGAGAGCAACATTAAATTAAAAATGCTGCATCAACATTATTGATACAGACAGGAGCATTCCCTTCACCACGCTTCCTTAGGTCAATGACCAGCTCCTTCATTCTGCTTACGTTGATGGAGAGATTATTGTCTTTACACCATGTTGTTTAGCATTTAACCTCTTTCCTGTACTCTGTCTTGTCATTGCTTGAGATCTGCCTGCAGCAGTAGTGTTGTCGGCAAATTTGTAAAAGGAGTTGGGGCAGAATTTGGTCACATAATCCTCAGTGTATAAGGAGTATAGTGGGGGCTGAGTACACAGCCTTGCAGGGCACTGGTGTCCAAGATTATGTCAGAGGGGGTGTTGTCACTTATTCTTACTGATTGCGATCTATGGCAGCCAAGGATCCAGTTACAGAGGAAGGAGCCAAGACCGAGCTCTAGGAGTTTTGTGATGAGTTTGTTTGGAATTATGGTGTTGAAGGTGGAATGGTAGCCAATAAGTAGGAGTCTTGTTATCTAGATGTTCCAGGGATGCGTATAGGGACAGTGAGATAGCTTCTATTGTGGATCTGTTGTACCAGTAGGTGAATTGCAAAGGATCAAGGCAAATTGGTAGGCTGGATTGAAAGGAATCATGACTAACCTCTCAAAGTACTTCATTATTATGGAAGTCAGAGCCACTGTGTGGTAGTCATTGAGGTACACTGCATGATTTTTCTTTGACACCGGGTTGATGGTGGTCTTCCTGAAGCAGATGGGGAATTCAGATCATAGTAAGGAGAGGTTAAAGATGTCTGTGAATACTCTTGCCAGCTGGACCATGCAGGATCTTGTGCACAACCAGGGACTCCATTTGAGTTGGTCACTTTCTGTGGGTTCACAATCAAGAAGGCCACTCTAGTGTCTGTGGCAGTGACCATGAATATAGGTGCATTTGAGGTTAATGGGATAGGTGATATTGTCTCATTGGTCTTCCATTCAAAGACAGCATAGAATGCATTAGGCTTGTCAGACATAGGTGTACTGTTACCCATGGTTCAATTTTCGTTTTGTAACCCATTATGTCATGTAAACCTTGCCGCAAACGAAGGATGCCCGTGTGGTTAGTCTGGGTTTCAAGTTTAGTTTGTTATTGATTCTGGGCATCTCTAATGGCCTTGTGAAAATAGTACCTGAATTTCCTGTGTAGGTCAGGATCACCTTACTTGTACGCCTCAGACCTGGACTTCAATAAGGAATGTATCTTCCAGTTCATCTATGGTTTCCGGTTGGGAACATTCAGAATAACTTCTTCGGCACATTGTCTTCTACACATTTACTAATGAAGTCTGTAGCAGTAGTTGCATACTAGTCTAAATTGGCTGCTGAGTTCTTGAATATGGCCCAGTCCACTGACTATTCCATTGCCTCTGGCCAACACTACACCACTTTCTGTATTGGATTCTCAAGCTTCAATGTCTGTTTGTAAGCTGGGAGGAGGAGCACAATGATTATTTATTAGGGATAGGGTGAATGGCGTTATGCTAGGTGGGTCTTGTCGCACAAACTTGATTGAGTTTTTTAAAGATGTGATGAAGATAATTGAAGAGGGTAGGGCAGTGGATGTTACCTACATGAACTTTACTAAAGCACTTGACAAGGTCTCTCATAGTGGGGTGGTTCAGAAGATTAAGTCATATCGGATCCATGGTAAGTTGGCAAATTAGATACAAAATTGATTTGGTCATAGGAGACAGAGGGTATTGGAGGCTATGGAGGGGTGTTTTTCTGACTGAGGTCTGTGACCCGATGTCTTCTGCAAGGTTCAATGCTGGGACCTCTGTCATTTGTAAAATATGTAAATGGTTTGGATGAAAATGTAGGTCGTCTTATTAGTAAGCTTGGAGATGACATGAAAATTGGTGGAACTGTGGATAGTTAGGAAGTTTATCAAAGCACAAAGCAAGATATAGATCAGTTGGAAATTTGGGCAGAGAAATGGAAAATGGAATTTAAAACAGACAAGCGAGATGATGTATTTTGGGAAGTCAAATTCCAGCAATGTATACAGTTACTTGCAGGACTCTTACGAGAGGGTGCAGAAAAGATTTACCAGGACGTTGCCTGGATTGGAGTGTATTAGCCATAAGGAGAGGTTGAACAAACTTGGATTGTTTTCACTTGAGTGTCAGAGACTGAGGGCAATTAGATGGAAGTATATAAAATTAAGAGGCAGGGAGAGTGTGGTTAGTCAGAGTCTGTTTCCCTGGGTTGAAATGTAGGGGGTTGATAGTCAGAGTCTGTTTCCTCAGATTGAAGTACTAAGAGACATAGGTTTAGGTGAGAGGCAAAATAGGGAGCTATGCAAGATAAGATTTTTTACACAGTTTTTTTTCTACAGGCTTGACTACAGAGGGCAGTCAAATACACAATTAAACAATTTAACACCAAATAATTGAATATTATACTTTGCATAATTCTCTTCCCACTGATTTGGTTTGCTTGATTCTCTTCCAGAATTCTTGCTGACCACTGAAATAGTTTCCTTGTCCCACAACTAATGGCTGTTGTAGTTTCCTTGCTGCTTGCTCTTTGGTTTAATCATCCAAATGGACAGGTTCAAGTACTTCCAGTGACTTGGAAAATTCATAAATGGCAGCCTGCAGTTTGCTGTTTGATATTATGTTTCTTGTCAAATTATTGAAGAGATATAAAACAGTAAGTTAAGTATAAAGAAAAGACATTGCATTAGTGCAGATATCAATCCTATTTTATGCATGTGGATCCCTTCAAACCTGAAGTGGAAGAGAATGGATGGGGATAACTGCCTCTCTGGTTTGTGTCAATGGAATGTTGTCATTATGTTGTAGTAAACGAACACATAAATTCAATTCTTAAATGCTTTCGGATTTCTCCTTCCCTCAGCGATGAAATTATTGGTGAAACTATTCTGTTCACTTTCTTAATTGTGTTGTCTGGAGATTTATTCTTGTTTGTTGTGATTTTCTTTATTATAGTTGGGGTTTCTTTAAGTTTAACATTTTGTTTGACCTTGACCCTATCTAGTCATCTTAATACCTAATGGCAGAATTTAATTCTGAGTGACCATTTGTCAGTTCTGTCAGCTATAAGCAGTGTTTTATCAAGCAATTTAACTACCTGATAACATTGTGGCACTTGCTCCCATGTCCAACCTGACATTTCTGAGAAGCCCATTGATAGAAATGCCTGCATGCCAAAATGTTTAGTCTGGATCTCTGATTTTCCCTAGTCTTTATCTTCTACCAGAGACATTTCTAGATAGCAGTTCAAGCTAGATAGCAGGATGAGGATGACTTTGGATTTGAGAAGGAGCAGGAAGGAGGAACATACTAGAATTTGAATATTCCTGTAATCGTATTTCAGTCTGTTCCAGTCATGCACGCAGTACAGAATGTTTTCTCATTCTGAGGGGTCAGGTGATGCTGCATGTCTGTGCCCTACAAAGTTTGCTCTTTTTCCTCCTAATATGGGCCATCTTGTACTCCAGAAGAAAATGAAGATGTAAGTTATTATTCTTACATGATTTATCCGTCATAGATGAATAGTTGGTCTTATGTGGAAGCAGGGAGTGAGCTTGGCAGCATGGGAAGATGTGTGAAAGTGAGGTGGAATACTGAATTTTAGGCATGGGTGCTCAGGACTGCTTCTGGATGAGTGCTTGGGTTGCATGCAGAAAGCAGGATATTTCCTTTTAAAATGCATTCAGCATCTTGGCCATCCACATGACGTAATAAAACTTCTTTGAGCATGAGAAATAGATTCCCAGACTCTCACCCTGAGAACATTTCTCAATGCCCAATTGTTCCTGTTTTTTTCACTAGGTTGCTGTGAGTACCTCTTAATCACTAGCATAAACATTAGTTTCCTCCTCCTGTTGATCTAGTCCACTAATACTCCAGCACTGCATTTAAAAACAAGGGAACTTTTGTCTTGATTGTTGCACTGTTTTGAGGATTTCTCCTTGCAATCAATTTCTGCATAGACAGTCTGCATTTGTTTCTTTACACTGATTTCAGTTCCTCCCTTAAGTGGGACAGGTTGACTTTAAGGGTATAAGCTTGTTGAAACTCATTCTAACCCTACTCCAGTGCCGAGCTTTGAACTATCTCGCCACATGACTCATGTTCAGCTTGACATTACAATCATTCAAACGAGGAGGCAGAATAAAACTGATCTGCTGTCTCAACAGGACTGGACATGGGCTAATCACAAATCATGACCCCTGCATCTGAAAACGTGAGCAATTCTACTTTCCCTACTACAGATCTTGCGATTAGTTTAAAAATAAAGGTTAGATGATACTGTGCAACTAGTAGGGGTTTTAATCGTAATTTGCTTTTCTCCTTTCTATATTTGGATAGAAGAAAAATCAGGTTAAAAATAAACTATATACTGCAACATCAAAAATACATCACATATTATTTATTTCAGAACAGTTTACTTTTGCTTTCTGCTTCAAGTAAGCTCAACATTGTTCGTTCATCTATGAGAAAATTAAACTTCAAGTCAACTAAAGTTTGTACTTCCAAAAATGTTCTGTGAAGAACAAATAAATCAGAATGAGAATATTTTCAAGGATAACCAAGCCAATAATCGATTGATTTGCAGATAGTAAGGATAGGATGAGACATGGGAATAGTGAGGAAAAATAGTGTTGAGGTAGAACATCAGCCATGATCCAAATGAAAGGTGTATCAGGCTGATGGGCTGAATGGCCTACTCCTATTTCTTATGTTTAAGTGAGTCAGCATTTTTTAAGAATTAGAACAAATTTTGTAAATAATGCTTAAAGTTTTACTGCTGATCTTTAATAGGAGACAATGTCATGAATTATCAAAGTAAGTATCAGTGAGACTAAATTAATCACTCACCAGGCACGCAACTAACACTGAATCACTGTTATTCCGCTCTGAGGGGAATCGACAGAGCTCAATCAGACGAGGAATACCTACATATCAGATTAATAGAAAACCGTGGTTTGTCAGGAACTGTGCAAATACTCATAAAAGACAAAAAGTACAAAAATTTAGATCTTTCTAATTCTCACATTTTCTGTACATTTCACACCTATGTTTTGAGCAAGTTTGTAAATACTGTAAAACATTTCTACTTTTATGGGCCAGACTGATCCCCTCAAAAGTATATCAAGGAGATAGCCCAGACCCTAACTTTTAGCTTATTTAAAGGCAAATGTAAGGTGCTAAATTCAAAATGTGTTTCGATTGGTCACAAAACACACTTTATTTTAACATTAGAGCTAAAATACAAACAAACGAAAAAGAATTGGCATAACTTTAATTATATCAAAAAACTTACTTTAATATGTTATTTAGCTACAACTCATCAATGTTTCCAATAAACACACCTTTGGTGAAGTCAAATGCTATAAAACAGCTTTCCCTCACTTTCAATCTCCTCCAGTCCAGAACAAAGAAAAAACTGAAAGAATAAGTCTAGCACCCAGGAGTGAACACAAACTTCTCACAGCAGCAGCAGAGAGAGAGCTTTATCTGGCAGCTTCAACTCCAGAAACCCCAGCTATAACTATTGAAAGCAAAACTAAAACCCTGGATTTGTGTGAGCCTGACTGCATCCACTCATGCTTCCTTCCTCTAATTTAAATAAAAACTCAAAGCTATTTATTCTGTTCTCCATGGAGCAGACACCTCAACACCAGTTTGACAATATCACTCTTTGAGAGAAACAGAATGGAACAAATCCCTTTTACAGGCACATATCATCATATTTACATCCTCTTTTTTCTTTCTTTGCCCCTCCTGTTTTTAAAGGGTTGACTCTTTTTTTATATCATCCTACAGGGATTGGCAAACCCATCCTACGAAGATTAAAATTTAAAACTCAAGTGGCCATTTTCCATGTCCAAGTTCGGAAACTGAAATGTGACAAATTGTTGAATCATGGAAGTCAATACATTGGAGTCCCCTCTTGATTCCAATCTTTTTCTACAGAACAACACTTTCAAGCAAGATTCACAGATTAGTGGTCAAGAGCTAATAATACCCCAATTGAGATAGTCCCCTGGCTTGTCAAGAATACTTAGACAAACATTAATACCAGAGTAAGCTCAGCGAGTTAATACAGACCAATTTTGACCACATTCTCTATATCTTAATGCAATACTAAATATACACTTAAATAATTAGGTATGTCAGAGTTGTTTTACTTTGTCTTATCAGTTGCATTTATAAGGATAACTAGCTAAGTATACGGATTACATAAAGCACTATCCACTGAATTTTAATATCGATATGGGACCAACAAACAGAAAAAAAATCTTATGCTTCAATGCATGTTGTTCTTACAGTTAAGACTTGTGGCAATGTTGGTTATGTCTGGTTGTCTGCTTAGACGAGCGAGTGTAACAGCAGATTTTTGTAATACTCTTTCCAATGCTGCACCTTCTGCTGAAATCCCTGGTGAAATTTTCTCGTGGAGAAACTCCAGTAAAAGCTCTATACCTTAAAAAATAAACAACCACATGTTTTAAACATACTGTTGGTATTGTGGTTTAGCGTTGGTCTACTTTTCATAAGAACTTAAATAATCTTGCTTTTCATACCTTCTAATCAAAACAGACATGGTATGCTGTGGTAAGAGTATAATAAAAGAATCATCAGCATTCTGATGGGATAGTAAACTGAGGGCCCCTCCACGTACCATAATGGATAATATGAAAAGGAAACTATTACCGCAGGGACCAAAGTTGATATTCCAGCCATTTGATTTCCATGGAACCCCTAGTACAAATTGCTGAGTGTGGTATCAAAGTAAAAAGTGAGGTCTGCAGATGCTGGAGATCAGAGCTGAAAATGTGTTGCTGGTTAAAGCACAGCAGGTTAGGCAGCATCCAAGGAACAGGAAATTCGACGTTTCGGGCCAGAGCCCTTCATTCCTGATGAAGGACTCTGGCCCGAAACGTCGAATTTCCTGTTCCTTGGATACTGCCTAACCTGCTGTGCTTTAGCCAGCAACACATTTTCAGCTGTGGTATCATAGTGCCTATTCCGTGACACAGCTAATTCCATTGATCTGTACGTCAAGGAACAAGCATACAACTTACCATTAGCAATGGTGAGACTGAAAGCTGTAGCCAAAATATACTGTAAGCTAATAACATTTTGTTATTAAACAGAAATGCACTCAAGTCAAAAAGACACAAAAGTGAGTTTCAGTGGTTGGCTAGCTTTTTTTTAGCTTTGTTCTTTTGAAGCATATTACACTTTTGTATTGACTTATTTTAAAAACACAGGAATAAAGATAGGAAGATTTGTAATAATAGTACCAGCTCAGGATACAATACTGTAGAGAACAAAAAAACCCAAAAGAACTGTGCACATTGGATATCAGAAACAAAAACAGCAATTGCTGGAAAAATTTAGCAAGTCTGGCAGCATCTGTGTGGAAAAATCAGAGATAATATTTTGGGTCCTGAAGAAGGGTCAAAGGCCTTGAATATTAACTCTCAATTTTCTCCACAGATGCTGCCGGATCTGCTGACATTTTCCAGCAATTGCTGTCTTTGCTTCGAAAAATAATGCCATTTTGTAATCGCTACTGTTATCTAGGGAAATTTTCCATTTTATATGAGCAACCAACTACGACCACAAATGGGTACAAAATATACAGTGTGTTACAAGCAACAAATATATCAAATACATTTGCAAAGATATCCATCTAAATTATTTTGCAAACATCAATTTTTGTTTTTAAATGGATATTCATTGAAATACCATAAAGGGCAATTTTAACCACAGTGAAATAAATATTTCATTTGCATCCATATTCTTAGTACTGTTTCTTTCTCCCCCATATGTAATAAAGCTCAGATTTTAAGAAATCAAAACAAAAACACCCAGAGCCCTCTATAGCTTGCCTGAGGCACAAATAGATATTATAATGCTCTCAAATATAAACATGACTGACCTGTGTTAAAGTAAGAAATTTGCAAAGTAGCTTTGGTAACCATTTTGTTAAAAATAACTGAGAGTGAACAGCAGTAATATTTTGAATAAAGGGAGGGACAAAAGAGGCATTGAGACAAAAGAACTTAACAAGGGAAACAAAACTCTAAACACCTGGCACAGAATGTCAATCAGGATAACAAAGGAGCAAAAGGACAGGTTAATGTTACAAATATAGGCCCTGCTTAGAGCTCTGTAAGGAAATAAGAAAAGTATAGGGAGAAGAAAAAAGACTCAAGGAGGAGCAACAGGAAAAAAAACTGGTAGGCTAATTAAGAACCAAATTGGGATCGATGTTCAGCCCAACCTCTGCAAGAAAGAAGTTGTCCTTGATAGTAAAATGGTCTTGAAATCAAGACTATCTTTGGAGTAGAATAAAACATTTGAATGATAAATGGCCACAGATAATAATACATTTTTGTTTAACCTCAAGTGCTGAAGAAGGAAGATGTATAGACAGCTAAGATTCAACGTGTCTATATGAAAGCTAATTTAAAAAGACAATAAAGTCAAATAATGTGGAAAAACCTGAGATTGAATTGATATTTGAAATGAAGAAATTGTAGAGATTGTAAAGAAGTCAGCCAGGTGGGCCTCATAGACTATGAGTTCCCGGATTGGGGCTGTTAACCTGGTTCGATCAGGGAAGCCTGGCTGAAAGATAGAAACAGGAGTGTCAGAGGTTCTGTTCACTCAGAGCTGGCTCTGAAATAGCTGCATCTCTGTCAAGGACTTTCAATGTGTAAACAAAGGGTGACTAGATGATTTATTTCATAAATGGCATTGCTTTTTGAGATTAACTAAATGCACAACAAAATTTCTTTCAGTCTTGTACTTCCCTATGTTTCCAGGATCTGGCTAATTATAGAGGAATGCATAGATTTGAGTGAAACCAAGGACCATTTATGACCAGCTATGGATGTCAAGGGATCCTCAAACAAACAAAGGAGCCAAAACAATACGAGAGGATTCTTTTGAATAAAAGAGATTCTGAGGTTGATAGGCTAGTCTTTGCCTCATCGGTGCCATTTCTTTGTCAAGAAAATGTTTGCATCATCAATTCTGTTTCATTTTATTTTGCGAAGGAAAAGGAAAATTGAGCATAAAGAGGTGCTAGAAAACAAATAATAGAAATTCTAGGAGATACCGCTGTACTTGCAGTGATTGTAAGACAAGAACTGACAGTCACAACTGCACAGAAAATGTTATGAACAACATGGCTTTATGCGGAAAGGTCAGGCAAAACAAATTCATTGCACAGAAGAAATGACTAGATGTCATGCATGCAAGTGAAACCGAGTGTATGCTGAGCCAAACCTAATCTGACAGAGAACGGGCACTTTTGTCTAAATCTAATTCACTTTGTTTTATATCAGGAAAAAAAACTTGAAATAATTGTATTTAGTTTTTGTATGAATTTTTTAGTTTGAATTTTCAAATATAAAAGGTTTTTATTATTCATAAGGATTTGTCAGTTCTAATTACTTTTGATCAGAGGCAGTTAAATAATGGATTTTTTAGTCACTTCTATTGGTTCGTTAACATTTGAATCATATTCGTGAACTTACTAATACATTGATACCGTCCTTGGCTCTGGTGATGTTTATTGGCATTCTGCCACCATAAGGCCATTGCTGTTACTACCTCAGTGGCTAAATTTGGATAACAGTTTCTCTTTCCATAATGCAATTTGTTACCATTCATGTAATCAACAGGTAGTAGATGTGACTGTTAAAATATCATACCATTTACAATCATTTCCAATACAAATTGTGGGCTCATGCACTACATTCCATCAGCTCAAATATCTTCTATGTAGAAGAAAGCTCTAGTTACATCAGGATTACAATAAAGGCAAGGATATGAGTGATAAAGGCAAACCATTATCATTAACGTGACATGTTAAAATAATAGATGCAGAGCTGATACTATCAAAGCGTTTTTATTTTAACATCATTATATCTATCTGACAAAATACTTCAAATCAGCAAGATCTAACCAGAAACTTGATTTTTGCAACTGGCCTTTTATGACTCAGTACTGAGGAAGGTACATCTATTTCAGCATTTTGCAGCAGAATGTGGCATTTGACTAATTATACTGGTCACCTACGTCAATACAAAAGTGGGACAATGTCCTAGCATGTATATCTGTATTCAAGTGTTTGGAATATAATTTAGCAATTCATTGCTTTCACAATTTTAAAACATTTGTTGATCAACCCTGATGAATAGTCCATTCTGTTTGAACGTGCCAACAAAAACAATCAAGACATCTTGCAATTTAATGAAGAGAATAAACTTGGAGGTGACAAAAACTATTGAATGTTAAGTTTTTATTTATTATCTCTTGCCCAGGAAAATGAGATATGATAGCAAAACCCCATTGATATTGCAGCAGTAAATGGTCATGTCTTCAATAGGTTTTGGATCTACAGTCAGTCAGATGGTGTTGAGCAAAATGAGGTTTCCAGCTTCCAGAAGGGTACAGCTAAGGGACAGAAAAGGGAGCGTTCAAGCTTGGAATGAGTTGAAAGAATGGAGATTAAAATAAAAACAAATCTGTGTTCTCTCCATTGTAAAAAGGTTGCTGAAGAATTTCATAGGATAATTTTCAGATTTCCGGTTATCAAAGACATTCCCATATCTGATTAGACACCGACTGATTCCATAAAATAAGAAATTCCACTGCTAGCCCTGCTCTGCTTGATCAATACTAGGGGCTCCAGTAGGCACAATCTTGCTGAAAGTGCCATCATTTTGGCTTCTAATTTTTTCAGGATGAAGGCTTTCTTTGTCACATTGATAGTTGAGGAGTAAATCAATAAATCTGCTATTGCACGACAACAAAGGATTCTCAATCTGAACAAAATTAATTAGTAAAATGAAACATTGTACAAAAAGAGCTAGATATTGAAAGAAAAAAGAAAGAAGCTCTGTTAAAATAAGAGCTGTGATGGTAACTTTGGCGAAAAGTCATACAGGCATATAGGGTAATGTTTACATGAGCATGATTTCATACGTTGTGAAAGATTTTGGAGTTGTTGAAAGCAATAATAGAAGAGTTACATAATGTTTACAAACAAAAGTCCAGACAGGAAACAAAAGATTTAAATTATTGAATGTTGCTGTACTTGAACTGGGGCAGGGTTGAAAGTGACACACTCAAATTGTGGCTTCAACTTAAGGTTTTGCTATATGCAATGTAATGGACTTACGTACAAGGGTTATTGTGATATTAAAAAATACAAAACTTTAATAATTGTTCAGGAGTGAGCAATAACTTTTTTTTTCTTTTTTTTCCTGAGATGAAAGGGACAAGGAGGAACTGTTACAAAGGAATTAAAAGAAATATGCCACTCAAACATCTCTGGGAAGGAGGAATTGCAGCAATATTAACAAGCTGTCTCCTGGGACAGAGGAGGTAACAATGCTTAAAACCTTTCTGGTTCATGGCACAGGGCAATTAAAATTGCCTACAGAAGGAATGCCCTGAGGTGAAGAGCTAATTGCAGAAAAATATGTTTTGAAGAGACTGTTAATCCCGAATGTAACAAGGAATAGGGAAGCTACTCCTAATAAGGCTATAGACTTGATGAGTCTGGAGGTTTAATTAATGATAGTAATAGTGTTGAGTAATTAATTAACAAATCTAAAGGATTATCGATAATGTCACATCGGAAACTTCACATGACAAAAGTCCTACTAGAATTCAATTTTAGGATTCTTCAATAGCAGAATACTAGAGAACCACACTGGACAAGGATTGGACCCTGTACATCCAGAGAAAGATGCTGTTAGTTGGAATCATAGCAAAATTTTACCATTAATCAGGTAATCGCTAACTTGAGATGTGAGGCTTAACTTTCTTACTCAATTAATAATACAATTATTATGGTTGCTCCATGCAATAAAGTTAAGTAATTGTTTCAATATTTGTTCATGAGATTCCATGATAACTAGCTTAATGATAGCTTATGGCAATATACACACAATAGTATGATATTAATATTTGGAGTGAAACGGGAATTGGTCACTTGCCTCAACAGGTATTTTTGACATATTAACAGCTGAAAACATGTCCAAAATTTTGGGCTGTCAAATATTGCATGTTTCCGAGAAATTCCTTTATCCATTTTGATTTAAAATACTTTACATGATTTCTAAGATAATAAATCAGCAATTCATTTTACATCATATCTTACTGTCTCTTCATTGAAGTGCTATGTTGATGTTGCATTCCTGATGAAGGGCTTATGCCCGAAACGTCAAATTTCCTATTCCTTGGATGCTGCCTAACCTGCTGTGCTTTAACCAGCAACACATTTTCAGCTGTGATCTCCAGCATCTGCAGACCTCATTTTTTACCCGCTATGTTGATGTTGACCAGTTTCAATGCCAACTAATTACCTTGTGAGCCCCATTCAAGTTGGGTGCTCTAAGGATATCCCTGATGTTTTCTTCTTCAAGTTTATAATACTTCAAATTAAAACATTCTGCCTAACTTTTTTAGATTAGATTACTTACAGTGTGGAAACAGGCCCTTCGGCCCAACAAGTCCACACCGACCCACCGAAGCGCAACCCACCCATACCCCTACATTTACCCCTTACCTAACACTACGGGCAATTTAGCATGGCCAATTCACCTGACCCGCACATCTTTGGACTGTGGGAGGAAACCGGAGCACCTGGAGGAAACCCACGCAGACACGGGGAGAACGTGCAAACTCCACACAGTCTGTCGCCTGAGTCGGGAATTGAACCTGGGTCTCAGGCGCTGTGAGGCAGCAGTGCTATATTCCTCAGCATCAACTATTAATATATTTTGAAGGCAAATCTATACTTCTCAGGAATTACTACAGTATTAAGATACAAATAGTTAAGGTATTTAATTTAGCATTCTATGAACTGTCCACGAAATCTAATGTATAATTGTCCTTTGAAATTATAAATTACAAGTGTACTTATAACACAGAGTAAAACAGAAAAGATTAAACTTACCATTTTCTTGTACCATCTCAGAAGCGCACGGGTCTAGTACAGCCATATTTGCCAGTATTGTCACTACCTGTATGGGTACAGTTTATAAGCAAACGTGACTTTGTGTCCTGTAACAAGATTTGTACAGTAATATCTGGTACTGTTTTAAACTTTCTCAGGGAGTAACCTGCTCTTCAGTTTTCCTTTCCTTTTGACTTAAGAGTAATGCTACCTGATGTCTTCACCAATGTTCAACTGCCTCACCCAAGTGGCAACATTTATTGAGATTCATTGGTTATGTGTTGGGAACCTTGTTTTGCTTGCTGTTATGTTTCCTTATATTACGATAATCACTATAATTTACTGTGACAACATGTGTTTTTTTAACATACGTAATATAATAAAAAGTCCGAAGCTGTGTCATAGAGATATTTTACCTGAGACTGAGCAATATCTGTCCATAGAGGGAGAAGATGGTCTAGTGGTTTTATTGATAGGCTATTAATCCAGTTGTAATGTTCTGAGGAACCAGATTCAAGCTCATTTATAAAATAGGTACTCAATCTATTTCAAGTAAAGGAACCCCAGAACTGAAATCAATGAAGCAATTTTCTTCCCTTCTCATAAATTCCTTTCTCATAATTAAAAGGGGCCTCCACCGATCCTGTCAAATAATAGGGTCATAGGAGAGATTACAGAATTATTTGCCCTTTTATTTTCTGTCTGTCATTAAACCCTTAAGAAATTGGGCTTTTGAGAAAAGAATGAAATGGCAGATGGTGAATTCAAGGAATTCGGAGTATAATGATGACCATGAAACTATTATTGATTGTCAGAAAAACCCATCAGGTTCACTCATGTCGTTTATGGAAGGTAATCTGCCATCTTTACCCAATCTGGCTGACTTGTGACTCCAGACCCACAGCAATGTGGTTGACTCTTAACTGATCTCTGGGCAATTAGAGCAAAACATGCTGGCCTATCCAGCGATGGCTGCATCCCACTAATTAACTTTTTAAGCAAGGTCTTCCATTTGTCCACCACAGCTTCAGTAGTCAAATCAGCAAAACACCACAAAAATGGTGGAAATTTGCTTACATCATTATTAGAGATTGAGCCTCATCTAGCTTGAGCCTCATATTGAATGAGTAAAGGTTCAGCTTTTGTACACGTCACCACACTACAAGCAGTCGCAACACAAGACCCAGAAGAAAGGGTGGCATGGTAGCTCAGTGGTTAGCACTGGTGCCTTACAGCACCAGGGACCTAGGTTCAATTACTGCCTCAGGTGACTGTCTGTGTGGAGTTTGCACATTCTCTGTGTGAGATCCTCCCACAATCCAAAGATGTGTAGGTTAGATGAATTGGTTATGCTAAATTGCCTATAGTGTTAGTTGCATTAGTCAGGGGCAAATATGGGGAACGGGTCTGGGTGGTTACTCTCCGGAGGGTTGGTGTGGACTTGTTGGGCCGAAGGGCCTGTTCCCATACTGGAGGGAACCTAATCTCGACGTTTCTTCAGATTGCTTGTAAAGAAAAAGTTGTGGCAGTTCACTTACAAAGCAGGCACTCAATTAATTGCCAGGAAAGGAACTGACAGCAATTTCTTCCCTTTTAAAAATTCCTTTGCTTTGGAAAAAAGGGGTTTCCCAGATCCGATAAACTAATAGGGTCATAGCAGAGATTATAGAATTACTTTCCTTTTTTTTCCTGTGTGCGATTTAAACCCTAAAGGAAATTGTGTTAGTTGGAGTAAATAATGAGATGGAAGTTTGGGCTTCCAAAAACAAAGTTTTCTAAGTGTTAGTATCCACAGACGAAAGGGAGAAGTGGTAAACCATTTTCTGATATTCACCGGAAATGGTAAGAAAATTATTAGACAATGTTGATCTATGAAATGTTTCAAAAATTCATTTGTATGTGTTCTGATGCTGACTAAAACCATCAATTTATATCGTTGTAAGTGTTTGGATGTACTTAATAAATAGTTAAAGCAAAGTGTTTCTAATTGGCAACACAAAAATATGATTCCTTGATCTTGTATATTTTTATGGTTTTGAAATATACAATTACAGTCAATAATGAATTCCAAATAAATATAAACCTTCATCCAACCTATAGGCTTCTTCTTTTTTCTTTAATTTTGCCCCCATCGGGAAAGAGGTCTGCAGAGTGTAACACCATTAGAAGGTAATACGCTGGGAAAACACGTCATTGCACTAGATGCTGATATTTGCATTTCAATGGGCTTGACACACCAGGAGTGGAATTTCTGGGTAACCTCATAATAACCTCAATCTTAAATTTATTTGACCACCTTTTTGATTCCTCTGAGCTGATAATTGATCTTCTTTTACATTCAGGGAGCAACTCTCAGAAAGATAAGATTAACTCATGAACAAGATTTACTTTTTATTGTAAAATTAATCCTAAATGTTGACTTTGTGCAAACTCTAGTGTATGTATACCTTGAAGTTTGACCAACTTGCATCAAAATTAAATTTACTTCTTTTTATAATGTACCAAATTAGATTTCAGTCCCCAACTTTTTGAAAAGTAGGAAAGGAATAAAATAACTGCAGTGGATCTTTGAGCAATTCATAGGAGTTGAATGTTTGCCTTCGTTGGCAACAACACTTTCTGTGATTTGGAAAGTTTTAGACTTAAGTCTCAACTTGAACACATGTTCTATGTCGACAGGCTAACAGTGCACTAGATTGTGGGAGACCACTGGGAACTGCTGAGAGTGGTCACTGCTGAGGGCTTGCTGGGATCAGGCTGATAGGCTCGGGCACAGGGGATGAAGAATATCCTCACCATAGCCAGCAAAACATGCTGTCAGGTATCATCTGTCAACATTGCCACAGAGTGTGAGCACTCTCACTGGGCATAAAGTCCAGTACTGTGGTAGGAGGCTGTTCAAGTAGCTATTAATTGGCTAGTAAGTGTGGCACGGTGGCTTAGTGGTTAACACTGCTGCCTCACTGCGCCAGGGACCCAGGTGCGATTCCAACCTTGGGCAATTATCTATGTGAAGTTTGCACATTCTCCCCGTGAGTGCATGGGTTTCCTCCAGGTGCTCCAGTTTCCTTCCACAATCCAAAGATGTGCAGTTTAGGTGAATTGGCCATGCTAAGTTGCCCATAGTGTTCAGGGATGTGTGGGCTAGGTGCATTAGTCCAGGGTAAATGTAGAATAACAGGGTTGGGGAATGGACTAGATGGGCCAAATGGCCTGTTTCCACACTGTAGAGATTCTATGATTTCTATGAAGGGCTGAAAATTGGCTCAAGAGCTGACACCAACCCACCATCAGGGTAAAATGTGAGCAGAGGTAGCGTAGCTATTGGCGCAGCACTCCACCGTAGCACCTAAATGATACATACACTCGCTCTCAAAAAAAATATCACCTGCAGAGGGATGTGGAAAAACTCAACTCATGTATTAGCAATCTCTTATCTTCTATCATCCTGAATCAATGCTCACCTTTCTTTATTTAACTTATTTTTCTAATTAACTTGTTCAGGGGGTGTAGGGACATAACCACTGTACCACAAGAGAGCCCTCAAGGCTCTCTTTACCTGCAGTTCATAAACGTGCACAATTGTCTCCACTTTATCATTACAGAGGTAATTCTAGAGCTCCAGCTTTGACTCACTAATTCAGCAGAGATTAGGTAGTTATGCCTCATTAACTGGTCCTGGCTTTAACCAATAGCTATTTTCTAAATGATTGCAGCTCATCTGGCATTCAGGCCTTTCTGTCAAATCTGACGTCATTCCAGTTGTTCATAAAAGACAAACTCATCAAGTGGAATCTTCTAGGGGTCTGGACAAGATGGGCTTTGATGAGATTTGTAGAAATGGATTAAAATTCCGAAAATGTCTTGATTTCGAGAGCATCTCACTCCAGTTTTTATGCTGTGAGTTTCTCACCAGGCAATAGTGAGGTGTCAGATAAAGCAGTTAATTGCTTCTTAAATGGTTTGTTAACAACCCAACTCACCTAATGAACATTCAGTTTTCTATGTCACTAAACATGCCCAAAAAAGCTAGGCGTTGAGGAAACTCATTAAGGAAACTAGAGCTCGCTGCTTGCTCTGAAAGATCTCCATGTTGCATACAGGAAAGTGCAAGGGAAGCCTGCAGGAGCAGTGGGGAAATCAGTTCCAATAGGGATTAGAGCATCAACCCTGGGTGGGTAAGCAGACATACTTGTAAAGATGGAGGCAATGACAGTGACGGGAACTGTGACAGGTTCCTTTCAAGGAGCGATGAGAGACGTGGGTGGGATCTCTCAGCTATGCACCCACAGATACATCAGGACAGTGACTGTTGCCATCTGTACAAGATCATTCCTGATGAAGGGCTTATGCCCGAAATGTCGAATTTCCTATTCCTTGGATGCTGCCTAACCTGCCGTGCTTTAACCAGCAACACATTTTCATCTGTACAAGATCACACTGGTTCATTTTGTTTCCCCTTGATGAGATCAGTGCTGTAGCCCAGGCAGTGGAATTCGGGAACATAGCTGGCTTCCCTCAGGTGCAGGGTGCTATCAAATGTACACACATGGCACTGGAAGGGCCCAATCACATGCTGTGAAATTCATCAACAGGAAGGGGTTCTATTTGTTTAATGTTCAGGTGATCTATGATCATTGTTACCACTTCCTAGGAGTGCCACTGCCCTGCCAGCTGCCATGACGTCAACATTCTGGAACACTTTCATATATCTGGTTTGAGAGTCCAGGAGGCTTATAGGGCTGGTTATTGGGGACAAGGGCTACCCAGTGCAACCATGGCTGATAACATGTTTGCATAACCCCCTAACTGACATGGAGCATAGGTTTAATGATGCCCATGCTTCAGTCAGGATCATTGTAGAGCAGGTGAAGGGGCTACTGATACTTGAACCAGTTCTGGAGGTCTCTGTATAGTTCTGGAAAGAGTGTTCCTCATCACCCTGGCAATTGGATGTGAGGGATACCATGGGGCAGGGTAGAGAGTTAATGAGGCAAGGTTGGTAAGATATAGCAGTTTGGCAAGATGTTCCGACTTAGCCAAAATATAAGATTCAGCTCATCATTTTTCTGACTTTGTGAACCAAGCTGCACATCTACCTTTTCTGTCCTTTATAAAGATATTGAAAGTGTTGTAGCCTACTAGCTTAATGGTCAAAATTCCTATAGCACTCTATTGAATTTAACCAGATGGATTGCAGAAATTCAAAATGGCAGCTCATCACCAACTTTCAAAGTCCTGGCCTTGACAATAATGATCAAATCCCATGACAGTGTAAATAAAAGCTTTCAATTGAGTGTGTACTCCTCCTATAACACCAACACAATTCAAGACACAAAAATGGCATACTCTAGGAATTTGAAAATGTTTCATTGTTCCTTTTTGCAGCCTTCAACATGACCACCATACCCTTCTGTCCCAATAGGTTTCTAAAATTGTCTGTCTTGATGTGGCTGTCCTTGAATGTTTCCACTCTATTATTGGAGGCATAGTCTAAACATCTCAAGCAATGGCTCCTTATTACCTTCAAGTCTTTCCAAGGAGCTATTCCTGGCTCTTCCTCAACTATAGATTGGTGACAGACACCAATTCACATGTACATTTGACTTAAAAACCTCTACCTCTCCCACAACTTTTTATGGCTACCAGACACATTTCTCACCTTTCGTCCGTGCAGCTACAATTTGAGCCCTGTGTCTGCCAGATGACAATGCAATACATTTAAATGAACGCAGATAGTTTTGTACTAGATTAAAACCTAAATATAATTTTGAATACAATATCATTTTTGAATATAATTTTCTCAAATCTAACCTCCTCAGTTATTTTAACAAATAATATGATTCAGTGCATCTGGCTTTGAAATGATGTTACTTTCTAGTCAGTTTTAGAAAATCATAAATCAGAACTATCTCAAGGGCCTTGCTTTGCAGTTGCTAACCAAATCAATTAATCTGCATTGAATGCCTCAATAAACTAATTCTTGCTTATTTCACCAATATGAAATCGGCAACTCACAAAAATCGTTCAGCTTTATTTCTAGTGACTGATTTTAAATGTCTGACCTTTCAAGAGAAAAGCAGCCTGCAGTAATAAAAAACCCCACCATTTAACAGTTTGGTGGACACAAGCTTTCCATATGGGAGGTGCTTGAAAAACTCTAACTTTGTTAATTCCTATGTATATCTTATTCAACCACATTTACGAAATGCAATTGATTCACCTTTAAAAAAAACGCTATTTGCAGATTGTACACTCGGAGATTCCAAAAACTAAAACAAAATGGCTAATTTCACAATGAAACACTTCAGTTTTTCAATGAAGGGTCAGTTACATCTGCTGCACTTGGTGATCAGATCAAGATGATGGTGTTAACATGTCTCCTTTCCCATTAAGACAGACATTTTTTTTTCCTCTCATTATCAATGTCACTAACATTATGTTGCTAATCAACAGTAAGCAGTTGGGTAGCATTTTCAATACAGAAAATATCCTAAGGATGCTTCACAGAGAGAAAAGGAAAACAAATGCTGACCACTTGCAAACATGAGCTCCAAAGCTGGAGTTAATGGATAGGGGCAGTGAAAGGAGGCCTTAATAGATAAGAGACCAAAATCAGAGGAAGGGATGTCTGAGGAAGGGAGGGTGGGAGAGGTCACTGATATTGTGAACAGTCTGATTAAATTTGTAGAATTATCAATCTACTGCAGGCTGAAGGTTGCAGTTTTGCCAATTTTTGCCCACAGCAAGTGAAGGTTTATTAAGATTGGATGACAGACTAGTGTTTGATAGTGCTATATTGTTAAATTAACAAATTGACAGTGATCCACTGCAGCCTGCAGGCAAAAAAGGAATGTATGTAATGAATAAACAGCATAGGAAAATTTCTGTCTTAATCCATATAAGGTTAAGCCATGGGCCATTGTTGAGAAAATGATTTATTGCCTGTCGTGCTATCCTATAGAAAATATATTAAATATTGGTATTTGGCATTGGCTCAGTGGTTTAAATGGTCATGACAAAGACAAAACCATTATTCAAGGAGAACATGGATTTCTTCCAGTGATTTTGGTCAACATTCTGGGTAGCACAGTGGCTCAGTGGTTAGAACTGCTGTCTCGCAGCACCAGGGACCCAGATTCAGGTGACTGTGTGAAGTTCACATGTTCTCCCTGTTTCTGCTGGGTGCTCTGGTGTCCTCCACAGTCCAAAAGCATGCAGATAAGGTGGATTGACCATGTTAAATTGCCCTGTAATGTCCAGGGATGTGTCAGCTAGATGGATTATCCATAGTTAATGTGGGTTATAGGGGCTGGGTCTGGATGGGATGCTCTTTGGAAATTTGGCGTCAACTTAATGGGCTGAATGGCTTCTTTCTGCACTGTTGTGATTCTTATCACAACAAAAATGCATTAACTGGGTATTTAGCTCATCAAAGCTTGTGGGATCCTGCTGGTTTCAAATTGACACCACCTCCAGAATAAAATGCTTATGTGATATTTTGAAATATTTCTATGAGATAAAGGAAGAATACTATAAAAATTCAAGACTTAGTTTATACATGGCAGGGAAATGATTTTTTGGAAAGATGGACTCAAGCTGTCATATCTGTAGCACCAGCTAAACATAACAATAAATTCTATTTTCTATGCTACTTGCTTTATGGCAAAATTGTTAACAAACACATAATATATTATAAATCTTTGGTCAAAGTTGTGATGATAGAGACCCTTGTCATTTATTCATAAAACCCTTCCTTCTTCAAATTCAAGATCATTAACAAGCTCACAAAATATTGTTGGTCACAGCAGTGATTTTCTAATAGAGCTGTATTTTCTTCTTCTGTTCTCATTAAATATTGCACAATAAATTTCATAATCAGCATTAAATTTCATGGACAGTGAATTTTCAATATACACAAAAAAACAAGAAATATTACACTGGGTAAAATTATTATTTGACCCACACATCTTTAAGTAAATA
Source organism: Hemiscyllium ocellatum (assembly GCF_020745735.1). Classification (NCBI taxonomy): domain Eukaryota; kingdom Metazoa; phylum Chordata; class Chondrichthyes; order Orectolobiformes; family Hemiscylliidae; genus Hemiscyllium; species Hemiscyllium ocellatum. The sequence continues at coordinate 46,585,020 of NC_083418.1, read as the reverse complement.
ATCTGCAACTTCTATAGTCTGTAGAATCTTTAATTTAGATATCGTAGCAGAAAATACACTAGAAAAAATAATATTCAGTCACACACTCCCAAGAACCTCCGAGGCAATATTTGAGGCTGTCCTCCCACAAATTTCACATACCCTAAGAACCTTTGATGATTTTTCCTGTGAACAATGGTGAGACTCAAAGAACTGAAGAAGTTTATACTCACTGGAGTTTGGAGGAAAACTCCACCCACCAGGTACACAGGCCTTGGCTATTTGTCTGTGCCTATGTGTGTAATTCAAGCAGGCTTACATTCATGAATCTTCATGATGTGGAGGTGCCAGTGTTGGACTGGGGTGGACAAAGTCAGAAGTCACACAACACCAGATTATAGTCCAACAGATCAAAGGAGCAGCACTCAGAAAGCTTGAGATTTCAAATACATCTGTTGGACGATAACCTGGTGTCATGTGACTTCTGACTATGAACATCCATGACATGCTGATGGACATACTATAGGCTCCCACCAGGGAAGGTCAGGAAAAATCTGACCTGCCTGAAAGGTTCCCAGAACTTTTTAGCAAAACTTTAACCTGCCTATGGGAAACTGAAGTTTTTAACCACCCACCTAATTAAGTTCAGCTTCTAAATGAAAATATCTATTTTCAACAAAATTAGAGGAGAGATATTTGTCCAGCTAGATTTGCCAAAGGCCAGAGGTGCCTCAGTTCTATCTGCAGAATGCAATTTTACTGACAATTGGCTTTGCGAAGAAATGTGTTACAAAGTGAGGAAAGCTTCTGATTTTTATCCCTTTTGGCTGCTTATTCCTTTAGATCAACAACAAGTTGCAGTTGTATATTTTTTATTCTTCTGTGAGAAGCACTTGGTCCTTTGATTTTTTTTCCCCTTCTTTGTGAGTTAGTATGGCTAATATTTGGCAAGGCAGGATTCCCTGGTTTTCCAGTGCTCTTTCCAGAGGGCTGCTACATGTGCAAATGCACCAGCTTCACAGCAGGCTGTCACTCCTGCAACTTGCCACTCAGTCTGTTCTGTTTTCTTTTGAAGTACTTTGAAAGGCGTGCTTGGTATGACTTGTACTTTATTAACAATTTCACATTCCCACAAGGGATAGCTATGCTGGAAAGCAAATAAAAATTGCAACTTTTCCCAGCAAAAAGAAAATACACACTAGTTGAAATAAAATAAATAGATTTTTTTTGAAAGTTGAAATCATAGAATCCATACAGTGTGGAAGCAGGCCATTTGGCCAATCAAGTCCACACCAGCCCTCCAAAGAGCATCCCAACCAGACCCAGCTGATCCCTGTAACTCTGAATTTCCCATGGCTAATCCATCCAGCCTGCACAACCCTGGACACTGTGAGGCAATTTAGTGTGAGCGGCTCCTCGGATGCTGCCTGACCAGTTGTGTTTTTCCAGCACCACACTCTTCAACTCTGATCAACAGCATCTAATTTAGTAATGACCAATCTACCTAATCGGCGCATCTTTGGATTATGGAGGAAACCCAGAGGAAACCCACATGGACCTTGTGAACTCCATGCAGACCGTCACCCAAGGGTCAAATTGAACCCAGGTGCCTGGCAATGTGAGCAGCAGTGCAAACTGCTGAGTAACCACACCGCTGTTATTCAAACAGAAGGAAGTAGTGCAAATGTGGTTTGTGTAAACATATATGGAGAAAGTGAGGACTGCAGATGCTGGAGACCAGAGTTGAAAAATGTGGTGCTGGAAAAACACAGCAGGCCAGGCAGCATCTGAGGAGCAGGAGAATCGACATTTCGGGCATAAGCCTTTCTTCAGGAAATTGCCCGAAATGTCGATTCTCCTGCTCCTTGGATGCTGCCTGGCCTGCTGTGTTTTCCCAGCACCACATTTTTCAACTCTGTGAAAACATATATGTTTTGTCAAAATGAGGTTGGGTAAACCATTTACAATTTATTTTGTTCATTTTACAATGGCTCATTGCTGTGTAGGTTTTAATATTTGCTGAGCACCCAAAACTGAAGCCTCCACACTGTAACTTTAAATTGCAGAAATGAATTGAATTAATTTTCAGAAGTAAATTTGTGCTTTGTCAGTTTGTATTCTACCTATAACTTAATAATGCAAAGATGGTTTCAAAAACATGATGCTATGTACAATATGATCAATGCTTTGTCGAAATGCACTAACTTGATCTTTGGAGTAAGGAGTGTCAACTCTCCGAAGGTCATGACAGGCTTCGATAAGGATTTTTGTTGCATTCAGCTGCAACAAAATCTCACAGGCCATTGAATCAAAGAATGTGATGTTGGCAAGAGCAGCTGAAGCCAGCAGGAACACTTCACTCGATGAGGCATCTTTGCATAAATCTATGTGAAAAAAATACATGTTTTATATAATTACAGAGATTTCAGTGAAAGTAAATAGACCTTTTCCATTTCATATTTATTGAATTTCAAAATAAAATAGTTATGCACAGTCATTATATAACATCCATTCTTTGGCATTATCTTTAAGTTAAATAGCAAATCTGACATGGAAATGTATTAATTTATACTTTCAAAAGCCTCACAACTTTTGTATATAAAAAAATGTATTAAAAGACTCATTCAGCACAGTTAGTTTAACACATAATGTAGATTAATTTTGATTATGTTATTCACATTTTATCTTCCACAGTAGTGAGATTTCTTGTTAAATAGATGCTTTGGAAATAGGATTTAGCACTGTGCAGTTGGTAAGTAAATTACCTGGGGATTTATGCAACCACTAAGCTAGCTATAAGTTATTTTTAAAATTCTTCCAGGACAAGTGATAATCCCAGCAGAGAAAGATGTGGCTGTGTGACAGCTGGGGGTTTATTAGTACAGTAAATTACTGTAAAATGTGGGATTAATGCATACTAATTTAAAATACTAATTGAAAATATTTTGTATTCTATTATTTTCCTTCCCAAACTGGCCAGTCTGTCTTGTGCAAGTGCAACTCTTTGACAAATAATGCCATCTGCAGGAGTATTAGAAGTTTTACCATATTCAACAATTCTGCTGCTGTGTTTTTCTGTATGAGGAGGGAAGTATTCATCATTAAAAGGTTACAAGACTTCTTTGGAGAAATGGTTAGCGCAGTCTCACTCCAGTCCCTCATGAGCTTTGAAACAACAGCATAAAATTGAACTTAATTTTGCACTAGTTGGTAATAATTTGGCTGACTCACTTAAAGATAGGTACAGTAAATAAAAAGATATCACACTAAAGTTGCTTCCAGCTAGGTTGGCGTGGAGGCATGGTGCTGGAGCAAAGAAACTACAGCTTTGCTGTGGACCTAATACATAATGTGGGAATACTTGGGTTGCACTTTCCGACATTCCCAGGCCAGTTTCTAAAGATGGGGTGAGGGAATGGGAGTGGGAGTGGTGGGGGCTGGAGGGAGTCAAGGAGAACTACAAGAATTGTTGCCATAAGCTATGCTGCTGTACTGAGCAGTACAGTACAGTTTGGCAGCTTTCAACGCTCAGTCCGGTTACATGTTAGAAGGGTTGGGGAGCCTTTTTTAGGTGTCACTTTATAAGTCCCCTTTGCCTATTGGAGGTCCCTTCCCAAGGTATTCCCACACCCACATTCTCCTTCCTCCCTATCTTGTCTGCTGAGGTCCCTCATCTCTCTTTGCTGCCCAGCTTCCTTTTTCACTCCCCCACCCCGCCACACACGTTGCTGAAAATTGCATTGTCAGCTGGACCCAGGGGGACTCTCAACCCTACCCATCTACTGTCACACCCACTTCCATTGACACTCACTGTTGGGGACAGGATGTGGTCAAAGCAATGCTTTAGCCCCAGTGGCACTGCTGGAACTTGATTGATGCCATCAACTGCATATGCTAGGAGGTCTCTATGACAGGACTGCCTCTCCAGCTGGCAAATAAATGGCTGAGGTGAGGCTCCCAAACACTTGCCTCAAGTGGAAACAATCTTTCCAACCTACCCTGTCAAGGCCTTTAAGAATCTTCTCCGCTTCTATAAGATCTATTATTCTTCTAAAAATCAAACAGGCCCAACCTACTCAATCCCTCCTCATACTGCCTTAGCTTTGAATAAAAGGAATAAGGTCAACATTATATTTGACTTCCCTATTACCTGCTGAACCTTTTTGTGATTTATCCATGAGGACTCTTAAATCCCTCAATACTGTAGCATTCTGCTCTATTTCTCTATTTAAGTAATATTCACATTGTAATAATATGCGAGTTCTCACACCAAAATACATAATCGCATATTATGTTCCATCTGCCAAGTTTTTGCCTTCTCAAATCAACAATTTATATCCCTCTGCAGAGTCTGCGTCATCTTCACCACTTGCATTACCATCTATGTTCTGCAGAGATTATTCCCTCCATGATGCCCTCATTAGGTCTCCCCCTCTCCCCCCTCTGTACCCCACCCAAACCACACACCCCCTCCCCCCACACCAACCCATCCTCCACTCCTGGCACCTTCCCTTGCTACTGCAAGAGGTGTAAAACCTGCTCCCATACACCTCCTCCCTCACCTCTATCGAAGGCCGCACAGGATCCTTTCACATCCAGCAGAGGTTTTCCTGCACATCCAAACACCTCATCTGCTGTGTGCATTGCTCTCAATGTGGTCTCCTCTACATTTGGGATCCAGGACACCAACTCGCGGAATGTTTCAAGGAACATCTCTGACACACACCACCAAACTACCCCACCGCCCTGTGGCTGACCATTTCAACGCCCCCTCCCACTCCCCCCAAAGGCATGCAAGTCCTGGGCCTCTCCCCCCGCCAAATCCAAGCCACCCAATGACTGGAGGAAGAACGCATCCAACCACAGGGCATCAATATTGATTTCACTAGTTTCCAAATCTTGCCTCCCCTGCCTCATCCCAGATCCAACCCTTCAACTCGGCACCACCCTGTTGATCTGTCCATCTTCCTTCCCACAAATTCGCTCCACCATCCCACCTACTATCACAATCACCACCCCCCCCACCCCCCCACACATGCATCAACCTCTCACCTTCCCATGCTACATTTCTCCCAGGCACCTCAACCCTCCTATTTATCTCTCAGCCCCCTTCACCAACCCTCCCCCCATCCACATTCCTGATGAAAGCTTATGCCTAAAATGTTGACTTTCCTGCTTCACAGATGCTGCCTGACCTGCTGTGTTTTTTCAGCACCATACTTTTCAACTCTTTCCATCTATGTTCGTATTACCCACAAACTTGGCTATAGTTCATTCAATTCTCTCATGTCATCATGAACATGTATTGTAAATAATTGGGGCCATCACACTGATTCTTGTGGCAGTCCACTAGATGGTGAAGGATGTTATCCTGAAAATACTTCCCTTATCCCAAATTTCTGTCTTCTATTAGTCAGCAACACAATAGGCTGTTATCTTAGTAAATACCCTAATGCTGTATCAAACACCTCTTGGAAATCCAAATATTTTACATCTACTGGCTCCTCTTCATCTGTGCTGCTTGTTATCTCTTCAAGTAATTCAAATAAATTTGTCAGACATTCTCTCTCTCCTGCAGGCAGTGATGCTGACTTGATTACACATGTATTTCTAAACACTCTGCCACTATGTCCCTTATATTAGACTGCAACATTTTCATAGAGACAGATGTTAAGCTCACTGGCTTTTTGTTACCTGTTTAATTTGTTTCTCTCACTTTTTACACTGGTGGTTTTCCAATTGGCCAAGACTTCTCCAGAATCTAAGGGTTCTTGGAATATTGCTACCAGTGCATTACTATCTTAGTAGCTACTTCCTTTAACATCCTAGAATAAGCCCATCAGGTCCAAGGATTATCAGTCTTTAGCTCCATTGATTTCTCAAGTACTTTTCTCTCCAATGGCAGTTATTCTGTATACTCCCTGCCTCCCACATTTTTGTCCCTTGATTATTTAACAGTTTTGGAATGCTACTCACATTTTCTACTGTGAAGACTGATGTAAAGCACTTTTTCAAACCATTTGTCATTTCTGAGCGACCCATTATTGTTATTTCTTCATTGACTAAGGGGAGTGGTATTATGACTGGACTGTTGATCCAGTAATACTCTGCAGACCTGGGTTCGAATCCATCTGGAGAAATTTGAATCCAATTTTTTTTTAAAAAACCTGGAATTAACAGTCTAATGATGACCATGAATCCATTGCCGATTGTAAGAAAAACCCACGTGGTTCACTAATACACTTTAGGCAAAAAAACTGCCATCCTCACCAGCAATTCATAGCAATTATTTGATTCTTAGCTGTCCTCTGGGATATTAGTGATGGGCAATAAATGCTGCCTAGTTCGCAACATTCACATCCCGCGAAGGAATAAGGAGAAAAATTTACTTTGACCTCTTTCCCTTTGATATAAATGTTTATGTATTATTCTTATACATTGATATATTTCTAGCATTCATATTTTGGTCCTCCATTTAATGGAGTTGTACAGAAGGGCTATGCACTGGCAAGCATCCCACCAATTAAATAATCTGAAATTCACAGTTAGGAGGTACATTAACTCTTATATTCCAATAAAACAAAAGGTTATACAGTCAGTTCTGCTATAACTGTGGTAGTTCCGTTCTTGTGCAATTCCCTGTTATAAGAAAATCCTGTAATAGCAGCACCATATAAACTAATGGGGCCAGAACTGTGTTATAACCCAATACACTCTTTAAAACATTGCACTTTAGAAACAGCGTCCCCAATTTGTCAATTGTGTTATCATGAATTTGTTAGCAAAATGTGCATGATAGCACAATAACCTGTATAAGAAAATCTGAAACTGACGAATCAACTTTTATTAAAACCTTATTTCGAGGTACAAATCACATGAATTCAATGTCAAAAATTCATCTATTGACTGTGCACTTTCAAGAATGTATTTTAATATATTTTCAACTCATCAGTTGTAATCATTTGTACTCTTGTGTTCTGACCCTTTCAAAACTTGGTCGAGGAACAAACATAGAAACATTAATTATCATTGGCACTAAATAGATTTACTTCAATAAAATATATTTTGTTGACATTTTCTGCTGCTGTTAAAGTACTGCCAGATAAAACATTTTGCCATTTCAGGTATCTGGTCTCCTTTAACTTATTCATGAGACATGGGCATCGCTGGCAAGACCATTATTAATGCCCATTCCAATTGTCCTTGATTGAATGGATTGCAAGACCATTTCAGAAGCAATTAAGAGTCAATCACATTACTCTCTGTCCAAAGTTTCATATAAGTCAAATTAAGCAAAGGAAATATATTTTCTTCCTCATAGAGCATTAGTGAACCAGATGGTGTTTGTAATAAACTGGTAGATACATGGTCACCATTGCTGGCACTAACTTTTATTGTAGCAGATTTGTATGTCAACCAAATCAACAATCATTCTAAGGAACATTAACTTCATTGAAAATATATTACAAATGATCTTTGTTCATCTCTCAAGTTTCAATCCAGAGTTTGTCTGTCACCTAAGGTTAGTTTTAACTATCAATAACAGTTCTCCTTTATTTCTTGGATTGCTGACAAGTACTTTGATTAAAGTGATGGATTTGAAGGACAATAATTAAAGTTACAGTAATGCCACTTGTATAATCTGCACTAGGCTACTCTGGAATAAGGAGGGCTGGAATGATATTTAGGGCTGAGTGATCAGTAAATGAAGAATTTTTTGAAGTTGGTATTTTCTCCACATTTTAAGTGTGCTTTAAGATGTTGGCCAAGATATTCACCCCGGAGCTAAGATTCCGATTAATGAATTGAGAATAGTGTGGAGCATTATTCAAATTACAAGGGTATAGTGAACAATGAGATCTCCAAAAGCCCCAAAGTAGCTTGGAAAGTTCAATCATGGGAGTGGAACATTCAGAGAGGAAAGTGATACCTGTCTATGGAAGTGACAGATTCCATAAGCACTGCTCTGACAATCACAGCCAGTGTGGAGGTGTAGCGAGCATAGAGAGGTAACAGTGATTGGTAACTCAGAGGCTGAGACCTAAGCACAAGAGCAGCAGTGGTCAGAGGGACTGCCTAGAAAGAGAGAGAGAGAGAGAGAAACTGTGAGCAATGGTCTACTGTGTGGTAGAAGGCTGTAAAGGAAGGGAAGTCAGGAGAGGTTCAAGTGGAAAGAAATGGGCTTGCAGCTTGGGAGTGCAGCAAGGAGGAGTTCTGAGATGGGACAGAAGCTGTAAATGGGGAAGAGCCTGTCAGAGGGGGTAGAGACTGTGAGGAGAGAAAGTGAGAAAGGAGAAAGGCTGCAAAGGATATAGATGCTGCAATCGGGGAGAGGCTATGAGGAGGAAGGCTACCAAAGGGTTAAGGTTACAAGGGGGAGAACTTGGAAAGGAGGGGGGAGGTTGCAAGCAGGTGAGAGACTGAATGTAGTAGAATCTGAGAGAGGGGAAGATTGCAAAGATGGTGGAGAAGAAACTAATAGAGGCTATAAAGAGGAAGGGTTGCAATCGAGGAGAGGCTTTGAAGGGGAAAGAGTGGCTACAAAGTGGGGAGAGGCTGAGGAGGAACAAGAGAGGCTATAGAAACACAAAGGCTGCAGCGAAAGAGGGACTGAGAAAAAGATACAATGGTTTTAAACCAGTGAATACAGGAATACACAACTATCTAGGAGCCAGGAAAACTGGAAGCCACCAATGAATTTCTTCAAATGAATGTTGAGTGTCTAACTAATGGCAACAGAAGTTCAAGAGTTAATGTTGTTGAACGGGAAAACGTATAGTGAATGTGAATGCAACAAACACTGTTAATTGGATATGTTAATTCTGAACATATTTCACAAGAAAGGTTTGTACTAATGGGTTTTCAGAACTCAAAGCATTTCACAAACTGTTCATCACTTGAGATGCAGTTACTGTGTTAGAGCAAACAATAACCATTATGCATCTGAGGAATTCACTACCCCATAGTGCGGTAGATGCGAGAAAACTGGATACATTTGAGGAAAAGATTGACAGATTCTTAAGTAGTAATGGGTTAAAGGGTTATGTGGTGTGGACAGAAAGGAATGGTGAGGTGGAAAGGTCAGCCACGACTGTATTAAATGATAGGAGCAGGTACAAGGGCCTGAATTGCCTACTCCTGCTACTAGTTCAATTGTTCTTATGGTCTTATATACAAAGATCCTAAACAGCAATGAAAAACTCATGTAGTTGTGGTCCTTTTTAAGAGCTTGGAAAATTCCAAAGTGTTTTTAGTCGATTAAATCCTTTGGAAGTATAGTTACTGTTGTGATGAGACTGAAAATAATTTAGAAGAAATCATTTTGGGGATTCTGGGACTGATGAACATAATCTAAAAATTAGAACTAAATCATTCAGGAGAGAAATCAGGAAACCTTTATGCCTTCAAATGGTGGTAAAAGTTTAGAATTCTCTTCCACAAACAGTAACTGATGTTAGACCAATATCAACACTGAATCAATTGTTCAAATTAAATCTGAAGTCGAGATCTGAGATGCAATAATAAGAGCAATAACTGCCTAGTTAAAATCTAACAACTTTGTACGTACACAATGTAAATTCATTAGCTGGAACTTCACCAGTCCATGGAAGGCATGCTTATGAAGATTGACTTTTGTATGTCGAAATGTGTGCCAGTTATTTTAAAAAGAATTGCTGCTAATTGACACAAGAAATTATCTTGTGCCAATTATATACAGTGGTATCTGGGAAATAACTGCAATCCTTGTATGTTGTAGTTTTATATTTAATGGTGGACTATTGCTGAGAATATTGAATGTTTTAATCTGTTTTTGTGTGACTCCAAACATCGATATGTTAACACAAATACAGAATGTAATATTATCATGTGATTGCATTATCTAATAAAGGAGTTAGTGAGAGTGAAAAAGGAATCCCTGAAAAATCAAAAAAAAAAATTCTTGTAAAAAGAAGACCTCTGCTGTGAAAATGGACTTTAAGCAATATGAAACAGGAAAGCTGATGGGGCAAAATGTACAAAATAAGTGAATAAAATAAATTTCAACAATGTGTAACAAACCTTGCTGTAATTGGATGTTCCATGCTGAAAAAATGTACTGTGTTTGTTGTAATCACACCTTTTATCTGATATTGTGTTAATTTTGATATAGTTCCATGACAATTCAAAGGATTGTTCAGCTTCATACAGATATATAGACATAAGGAAGAATATTGGCGCAATTTTTTTTCTTTTTTCAATACAAAGGGAGATAACAGCGAGGACTTGCTGTGTTGTGCTAGCTGCTGGGAGACGTACCATCAACTTACAATAATATTTATTAAAAAAATCTCAAGAATCTTCACATGAACATAAACACAATCAGGAAATTGACACAAGTGATAGGTGGAATTATTAAGGTGGGTGACCAAAAGCTTGCTCAAAGAAGTAGGATTTAAGGACAATTTGAAATGAACATGGATGGAAAGGAGGAGGAAAGATTTAGGGAAGTAATTTCAGAGCTTAGGCCTTAATTAATAGAAGATGCACTTGCCAATGGTGGGACCAAGGAATTCAGGATGTCTCAGTCAAGAGCATAAAATAGGTTAGGATCTATCCTGCTGAACCTCAAACATTTCTTCATAATCCAACAGTGGTGCTTTAACACAATCATGACAATAATGTTATCAAATAAATCAGTAACAATAGAGTAACTATCCAATTTCTATTATCACTACCATTATACTACTGAACATGAGAAAGGTTATGTGCTCAGAAATCTATTAAAAACAGTGAGATTGTGCTCCTATTTTGAGTGAATGTCAATAGCAGAGAGCTCAGCCCTATGAATTTTCAAGTACAGGTCGTTCTGCTATAACGCACTTTTCTTTAACGCGAATTTACTATGACATGATTGACGAATTGGGGACACTGTTTCTAAAGCACCAAGTTTTAAACTGTATATTGGTTATAACACAATTCCGGCCCTATTAGTTTTAAAGGTGGTGCTATTTTTTATATGATTTTTTATAACACAGGATTGCTCGAGAACGGAACAACTGCGTTATAGCACAACGACTGTATTGCAAACCAAGTTAATAATCTTTACAAATAGCCTTAAGCCTACATAATGTCAACTTACTAAAATTTCCTTTGATAATTAAATGAAGGAAGCAACAAGAAGGAAAAGATGTGGTTCAATGGAATGTGACGATAAAGAATCATTTGGAAAATGTTCCTTAATCTTAATGTTTTGTTAAACAATGAAATATTTGCGAAAACTTTCACTCTAATTGTATGGATACAGGTGCCACTAGGCTTCGAAAATGGTTCCCAGAATGTTGCAAGGTAACAGACGTTAACAGACACAAGATTAAATAAGAGAAAACCTACCCAGAGACAAAGATACAAACATCAAAGATTAAAGAAATAGCATTTCCAACTTAAGGCTGAGTGAGAAGTGATAAGCACATCAGGGAGAGTGTTAGAAGTTAAGATAAAATGGGAAAGGCTGAAACTTATTTGGTAGATGTTATAAACAAGTACAGAGAGGTTGAAATAGAGCCATGAAATATCAGTATAACATTGGAATTTATCTCATTTTAACAAAGCTGCTAACCCAGTTAAAATAAATTGTTTGCGGGCTTGTCAAAAAACCTGGCATGGGAACTTTACGTAAATGTGAAAAATGAAATTTCCCCATCTATACATGTCAATTACAGAGGAAAGTTCATTTCAGGAAAGTGCTGGATTTATAAAACTGGCATACTAAGATTCAGACCTGACCATGGTGGAACATCTGAAGGTAGATTTAAATATGAATGATTGTAGTTCACCCTCAATTGTGTGGAGTATAAGGTAGTTTTCAGTCATGAATTTGCTCTGAATTTGATGCACTATGCTTTGTGCGTCAACATAAATGTTCACAACTGCCACAATAGACAGCAGTTGGTGTCCACAAGATTAATGGTTAGATTTCACTAATTTTAAAATCCCTTTAGTTGTTAAAGGACAAAAATCAGCATCAATTAAGATATAAATACATTGAAGTAGAAAGTCACTTGTGGCCTTTATTTTGGAGGGAGCAAGCTGCCCATAGTGTTGGACAGACCTCATGAAATTGGTGCTAGTGGGTTATTGTCATTGGTCAGATATGCAGTGAATTTCACTCATAATATTATTGACTGTCTGCCTGCCTGCTGACTGAGTTGAAAGAAATTAGGTAATTCTGGCACTTTAAAAGGGCAGACACCACATCTTAAAGGTGGGGAACCTTAAGGCTAGCCACAATTGGAAAAGTTCATACAGCTACAAAATAGTTGTAACAAATCCAGGCCAAAAGCCACGCTCTCTGGTAATGCTACTCTCTATGATCAGTGAAGGGAAAGCACAAAGTTTGAAGATGCCATGGAACTTTCCTCGCCAGCATCCTTCCCTGCAATGTTTGCCAGTAACAAGTTTATATCCTGTTAAAAAAAAATGGTCACTCAAGGTAATCAGTTGCAAATTCAAAGCAGGAAATAATGGACCATGTTTGTGAGCCAAACTGTGCCAGAAGCCACTTTGTAGCTATACATGTTAAGGTCACAGCAACATTGACCTTTGTTTGTTTATGGCTCATTTCATATGCCTGCAGGGAAACAATTCTGGCATCAGCCAATCACCCGTGTCTCATTGCCTGTTTCAGGTAGTCACTGCTCCTGTCAGAACAAGTCAATATATTTACTTCAGTTGGACATCCTAGCAGCAAACGTATAGTCAAAAATAATTGCATCTGATTCTAAGCTTTCCAAATGATTTAAAGAGTTAATAAGGGTGGGATATTGCTCCAAAGATAGAAATGAGCAACGAGGTTGGTACAGATGCAGAGTATTACACATTGATACATATAGGATCTGCTATTGCAGATATGTGTAATCAGAAAGCATCCTTCTATCCACATGGTGATACAACCAATATATCATACATGCATTTCCATCATTCTTCAAGTTTTACACTCAAATTTCAAAAAGACTAAGAAGAAAGAAAAGACACTTTTATGTTTGAGGCTGGATCTTATGAATGGGGAGAGTCTGAATCCACTCAGCTAAGTGTCATTTTCATGAAGTTTCATGAAGGGTTTCTCCTCACTCGGTCTATTGAGCTTTTTCACACTATAATCCCAAACTCACCCCATTAACTACCCACACCACCTTTATGACACCCCTATCATCTGATGCTAGCCCAAATCTCCCACATGCCATAGCTGCAAGTTCTCACCACTGGCTGAATTTCTCAACGTAAACCAGCATTTCTGGTGCTAGTGCCATCTTTTAAACAGCATTGGGAAAGTATTCTAGAGCTGCTCTGCACAACTGCTTATAGTCTTTTAGGTACGATGATGGTCAAGGGGAAATTGCAGATGGAGACCATGAGGTCCTGGAGCAGAGATGGTGCTTTTGATTCAGGAGAGCATTGCAGTAATGGAGTATGAGGATGTTTCAAGAACAGAATTGATTTGTCATGAGCTAAGGAACTAAAAGAGTACAATTATATTGCTTGATGTAATCTATAAACCACCAACCAGTGAGAAACAAGGAGATAAACAAATCACTAAAGAAATTACACAAGTGTAAACAAGATGGAGTAGCTGTAATGGGAACTTTAATTGCCCATATACAGGCTGGGATAGTGATAGTACAAACATCAGTGAGAGGCAAACATTCTTCAATTATGTTGAGGAGAATTTTTTACAGCCACATCTGTAAAGCCCAACAAGAAAGAAAAGTAGGCATGGTTCTTTGGACTGAACTGGGCCAAGTAGATCAAGTGACAATGAGGGAACACTCAGGAGATGATCATTGTATCCTAAGGTTTAAGATAATGGTGAAGAATAACATTAGCCAACCCTAAACAAGAACAATGACTGGCTGACAGCAGACTTCAGTGGAACAAGAGCGGAGCTAGACCTGGATTGACTGAAACGAAAGATTGATTGGAAAGTCTTTATTTCCCTGGATGACAAAGGGTATAGAAAAATTAAATTAAAGAAGACTGGTGACTGCAAATACAATTGATAATTAAAGTGAATGCAGAGCCTTCAGAATGGAAGTAAAAATCAAATAAGAGAAGCAATGAGGGATTATGAAAAAAAGAATGGCAGTTAACATATAGGGAGAATCAAAGTCTTCGAAGAAGAACATCAATAATACAGATTCTGTATCACAGAGTCATAGTCATAGAGATGTGCAGCATGGAAACATACCCTTTGTCCAACACGTCCATGCCGACCAGATATCCCAACCCAATCTAGACCCACCTGCCAGCACCCGGCCCATATCCCTCCAAACCCTTCCTATTCATATACCCATCAAAATGCCTTAAATGTTACAATTGTACCAGCCTCCACCACTTCCTCTGGCAGCTCATTCCATATACATACCACTCTCTGTGTAAAAACGTTGCCCTTTAGGTCTATTTTATATCTTTCCCCTCTCACCCTAAAGCTAAGCTCTCTAGTTCTGGACTCCCTGACCCCAGGGAAAAGACTTTGCCTATTTATCTTATCCATGTCCCTCAAAATTTTGTAAACCTCTATAAACCTCCCTCAACCTCCAACACTCTAGGGAAAACAGCCAAAGCCTGTTCAGCACCCACCCCCCACACCCCAATAGCTCAAATTCTCCAACCTTGGCAACATCCTTGTAAATCTTTTCTGAACCCTTTCAAGTTTCACAACATCTTTCCGATAGGAAGGAGACCAGAATTGCATGCAATATTCCAACAGTGGCCTAACCAATGTCCTGTACAGCTGCAAAATGACCTCCCAATCCCTGTACTCAATACTCTGGTCAATAAAAGAAAGCATACCAAACGTCTTCTTCACTATCCTATCTACCTGCAACTCCACTTTCAAAGAGCTATGAACCTGCACTCCAAGGTCTCTTTGTTCAGCAACACTCCCTAGGAACTTATCATTAAGTGTATATGTCCTGCTAAGATTTGCTTTCCCAAAATGCAACACCTCGCATTTATCGGAATTAAACTCCATCTGCCATTTCTCAGTCCATTGGCCCATCTGGTCCAGATCCTGTTTTAATCTGAGGTAAACCTCTTCGCTGTCCACTACACCTCCAATTTTGGCGTCATCTGCAAACTTACTAACTGTACCTCTTATGCTCATATCCAAATCATTTATGTAAATGACAAAAAGTAGAAGATCCAGCATCGATCCTTGTGGCACTCCACTGGTCACAGGCCTCCAGTCTGAAAAACAACCCCGCACCACCACCCTCTGTCTTCTACTTTTGAGCCAGTTCTGTATCCAAATGGCTAGTTCTCCCTGCATTCCATGAGATCTAACCTTGCTAATCAGTCTTCCTTGGGGAACCTTGTTGAAGGCCTTATGAAGTCCATATAGATCACATCTACCACTCTGCCTCATCAATCCGCTTTGTTCCTTCTTCAAAGAACTCAATCAAGTTTGTGAGACATGATTTCCCACGCACAAAACCATGTTGTCTATCCCTAATCAATCCTTGCCTTTCCAAATATATGTACATCCTGTCCCTCAGGACTCCCTCTAACAACCTGCCCACCACCGAAGTCAGGCTCACTGGTCTATCGTTCCCTGGCATGTCCTTACCACCGTTCTTAAACAGCAGCACCACGTTTGCCAACCTCCATTCTTCCGGCACCTCACCTGTGACTATCAATGATACAAACATCTCAGCAAGAGGCCCGGCAATCACTTCTCTAGCTTCCCACAGAGGTCTAGGGTACACCTGATAAGGTTTTGGGGATTTATCCACTTTTGTGTGTTTCAAGACATTCAGCACTTCCTCCTCTGTAATATGAACATTTTGTAAGGTGTCACCATCTATTTCCCTACAGTCAAAATCTTCCATATCCTTTTCCACAGTAAATACTGATGCAAAATACTCATTTAGTATCTCCCCCATTTTGTACAGCTCCACACAAAGGCCGCCTTGCTGATCTTTGAGGGGCCCTATTCTCTCCCAATTACCCTTTTGTCCTTTGGATTCTCCTTAATTTTATTTGCCGAAGCTATCTCATGTCCCCTTTTTGCTCTCCTGATCTCCCTCTCAAGCATACTCCTACTGCCTTTATACTCTTCTAAGGATTCACTCAATCTATCCTGTCTATACCTTACATATGCTTCCTTCTTTTTCTTAATCAAACCCTCAATTTCTTTAGTCATCCAGCATTGCCTATACCTACCAGTCTTTCCTTTCTACCTTAACAGGAATATACTTTCTCTGGATTCTCGTTATCTCATTTCAGAAGGCTTCCCATTTTCCAGCCGTCCCTTTACCTGTGAACATCTGCCCCCAATCAGCTTTCGAAAGTTCTTGCCTAATACCGTCAAAATTGGCCTTTCTCCAATTTAGAACTTCAACTTTTAGATCTGGTCTATCCTTTTCCATCACTATTTTAAATCTAATAGAATTATAGTCGCTGGCCCCAAAGTGCTCCCCCACTGACACCTCAGTCACCTGCCCTGCCTTATTTCCCAAGATTCGGTCCAGTTTTGCACCTTCTCTAGTAGGTACATCCACATACTGAATCAGAAAACTTCCTTGTACGCACTTAACAAATTCCTCTTACAATCTTATTCCCCACAATGCCCTGATGAAGGAGCAGCACTCCGAAAGCTAGTGCTGCCAAATAAACCCGTTGGACTATAACCTGGTGTTGTGTGATTTTTAACTTTGGTACACCCCAGTCCAACACCGGGTGTCTCCAAATCATCAATAGTAAAAGTGTGGTAAAAGCAGGTGTGGGTCTGATCAGAGTCCTAAAGGGGAATGTACACTTGGGGATAGGAGACATGGCTGCTGTGGTAAATGAATATTTGCATTTTTCTTTACTTGTAACACAGCCGATTCAATAATGTCCTTTAGGGAAGAAAACTGCTATTGTTTCTGGTCTGGCCTACACGTGACTCTAGACCCACAGCAATGTGGTTGACTCTTTTAACTGCCCTCTGGACAATTAGTGATGGGCAATAATGCTGGCCCAGCCAGGGAGACCCTCATCCTGTGAAGGATTTTTTTAAAAAGCTGATGCCCAGGGCCAGGGTAATAGAGGAAGAAACTCTGTCAAAGAAAGCATTTAAAATTGATAAAGAAGAGGTGTTGAATAAGTTGTTGGTATTTAAGACACCAAGGTCAGATGACACGCAAAGGATTTTGGAGGAAGTGAGAATGGAAACTGAAGAGGCACAGGAATTAATCTTTCAATTTCCCAGCAGAGCGAGTATTAGGTGAATAGCATCTTATTTCTGGAGATGTTGACTTGGGAGAGGATGTTGCTGTTGGACTGGCTTTCTTGCTGCTGTATTTAGAGGATCTTGTGAAGGTGCAGATGGTGGTATGTCTGGAGGATTTTACAGTGCTACAATCAGTGTTAGGTCATTCAAGTTTCTGAAGTTAAAAAGGGGCATGGAGGCTTCTGCTACTCAGTGAATCAGGTCCCCAGACTTCAAAACATATGAAGAAATGAACATTTCACTAAATACTTGGAAAACTGAAGCTCTGTTCCAATCAGCTCCAACAGAACAACACCTTCCCCCATCGACTGAAATTAATAACAGGAGTGTGCAAAATGTAGGCCATTTTTTATAACTTAAGAAGTATCTCTCCACAAAGACAGACACTGCTGACTAAATTGATCATCATTTTTAACACCCCATCCACCTGGACACCCTGTGCTGGCCTCTTACCCGCCCTCGATCTATTTATAGCCAACTGCTACCGCGACATTAACCGACTCGACCTGCCCACCCCTCTCACCCACTCCAACCTCTCACCCTCAGAACGTGCAGCCCTCCACTCCCTCCGCTCCAACCCCAACCTCACCATCAAACCGGCAGACAAGGGAGGCGCGGTAGTAGTTTGGCGCACCGACCTTTATACCGCTGAGGCCAAACGCCAGCTCACGGACACCTCCTCCTATTGCCCCCTTGACCACGACCCCACCTCCCACCACCAAACCATCATCTCCCAGACCATCCATAACCTCATCACCTCAGGGGATCTCCCATCCACCGCCTTCAACCTCATAGTCCCACAACCCCGCACCGCCCGTTTCTATCTCCTGCCCAAAATCCACAAACCTGACTGCCCCGGCCGACCCATTGTCTCAGCCTGCTCCTGCCCCACTGAACTCATCTCCGCGTACCTCGACACGGTCCTGTCCCCTTTAGTCCAAGAACGCCCCACCTATGTTCGGGACACCACCCACGCCCTCCATCTCCTCCATGATTTTCGCTTCCCCGGTCCCCAACGCCTTATCTTCACGATGGACATCCAGTCCCTGTACACCTCCATCCCCCATCACGAAGGACGCAAAGCCCTCCGCTTCTTCCTTTCCTGCCGCACCAACCAGTACCCTTCCACTGACACCCTCCTACGACTGACTGAACTGGTCCTCACCCTGAATAACTTCTCTTTCCAATCCTCCCACTTCCTCCAAACTAAAGGAGTTGCCATGGGCACCCGCATGGGCCCCAGCTATGCCTGTCTCTTTGTAGGATATGTGGAACAGTCCATCTTCCATAACTACACTGGCACCAACCCCTACCTTTTCCTCCGCTACATCGATGACTGTATCGGCGCTGCCTCGTGCTCCCACGAGGAGGTTGAACAGTTCATCAACTTTACCAACACCTTCCATCCCGACCTCAAATTCACCTGGACTGTCTCAGACTTCTCCCTCCCCTTCCTAGGCCTTTCCATTTCTATCTCAGGCGACCAACTCAACACAGACATCTACTATGAACCGATTGACTCCCACAGCTACCTGGACTACACCTCCTCCCACCCTGCCCCCTGTAAAAACTCCATCCCATATTCCCAATTCCTTCGCCTCCACCGCATCTGCTCCCAGGAGGACCAGTTCCAATACCATACAGCCCAGATGGCCTCCTTCTTCAAGGACCGCAGATTCCCCCCAGTCGTGATCGACGATGCCCTCCACCACATCTCCTCCACTTCCCGCTCCTCTGCCCTTGAGCCCCGCTCCTCCAACCGCCACCAAGACAGAACCCCACTGGTTCTCACCTACCACCCCACCAACCTCCGTATACAGCGCATCATCCGCCATCATTTCCGCCAACTCCAAACTGACCCCACCACCAGGGATATATTTCCCTCCCCTCCCCTATCAGCGTTCCACAAAGACCACTTCCTTCGTGACTCCCTCGTCAGGTCCACTCGCCCCACCAACCCAACCTCCACTACCGGCACCTTCCCCTGCAACCGCAGGAAATGCAAAACTTGCGCCCACACCTCCTCCCTTACTTCTCTCCAAGGCCCCAAGGGATCCTTCCATATCCGCCACAAATTCACCTGCACCTCCACTCACATCATCTATTGCATCTGCTGCACCCGATGTGGCCTCCTCTATATTGGGGAGACAGGCCACCTATTTGCAGAACGCTTCAGGGAACACCTCTGGGACGCCCGAACCAACCAACCCAACCACCCCGTGGCTCAACATTTTAACTCTCCCTCCCACTCCACCGAAGACATGCAGGTCCTTGGACTCCTCCACCGGCAGAACATAACAACACGACGACTGGAGGAGGAGCGCCTCATCTTCCGCCTGGGAACCCTCCAACCACAAGGGATGAACTCAGATTTCTCCAGTTTCCTCATTTCCCCTCCCCCCACCTTGTCTCAGTCGATTCCCTTGAACTCAGCACCGCCCTCCTAACCTGCAATCCTCTTCCTGACCTCTCCGCCCCCACCCCACTCCGGCCTACCACCCTCACCTTGACCTCCTTCCAACTATCACATCTCCGTTGCCCCTCCCCCAAGTCCCTCCTCCCTACCTTTTATCTTAGCCTGCCTGGCACCCTCTCCTCATTCCTGATGAAGAGCTCTGGCCCGAAATTGTCGAATTTCTTGTTCCTTGGATGCTGCCTAACCTGCTGTGCTTTAACCAGCAACACATTTTCAGCAGCCATCATTTTTAATATGCCAGCTTAGCCTTTGGTTAACTGAGGCCCAGGATCTCAAACCCAAACTAAGGTAATGTACAAATAGGTGTGAATGAGCCGTACAGATGGGCACATTTCCAATCTATGATACTTTCTTTTACTTCAAGAAATTGTTGCACTGGGTTGTGTTTAAACATTGTACTTTAAAATAAAGAGAATTCATTGTAGTTTCATATAAAGGCCAGAGACTCCATGAGATCAAGATTCATATTAAAGATGTATATTTAAGTCAGAAAGAAATGTTTTTTGGTTGTCTCAGCTTTCCATGTATTCTAAACTTGATTAATAAGGGTTTATTGCTTTATTCCACAGCCCATTAGCCAGATTAGTTTATTTTAAAATCAGCAGGAGACTTTGTGGATGCACACAGCAAGTGAGAGTAGGTAAAGCTGGTTATGAAGAATTGTTGATTGGGAAGAAGCACAAAGAGAGAAGAGCAAAGGACCCAGCCAGTCATATTTTCAATGAACAGTTACGAGGTCATGTTTTTATTGAAGGCTAAAATGCTACATTTCAGATTCTGTAATTATGAATAATGTCGAAAGAGACAAGAAGATAAATCAGCTGGCAGTATGCAGAAACAAGAAATAAAATAGACAGGTGATGCTGCAGCACTTCAGTCGTTGCAGCAGCTTCAGAGATTTGGTTACCACACAATATCCTGATAAAGAAAGGAATGTCATTTGTTCCATGCGCAATTACACACCCAGCCTTGGTATTCCTGATGAAGGGCTTTTGCCCGAAATGTCGATTTTACTGCTCCTCGAATGCTGCCTGAACTGCTGTGTTTTTCCAGCACCACTCTAATCCACACCCAGCATTGGACTATTTCATTTTTAAGTGGCTTCTAGTAATACTGGATGCCTGTTACTATAAAAGGATTACATTGCTCTCACATTATTACTGAACATGAGTATTTTCATCGACATTAGGTGTGTGCATCTGGGGAGATGCTGGCATTTATTTATGTTGGCAGATTTAACAGACAAAGATCTGGCATAATAGGTTACAGCTCAATTTTCCATCTCTCCCCAGTCCACTACCTTTACTGTAGGATGGATGCAGATGAAACAAAATCCTGCAGCTGTCATCTCAGTTTTCATGCAAGTAAAAGTTATGAGGAGGGAAGGTTTCCAGCAGTCAAAGTTTTATTTGGCTGTCAGCAAGCAGCGAAATATAAACGCTGAACACATTTGACATGACACATCCTTCTGGGTATCGCTACAAACAGCATGAGATTTTCCTCTCAATATGGGAAATTATAAATTCTTGAGGTTTGTTGCAGTGTGTTTACCAGGAAAGTGCTGTAAATTGAGCAAGGAGAATTTGATTCTTTCATGACATATGGAATAGGAAATGTGAATGGAAAATATATGTTATATCTTCTTCGGGATGTTCAAAATTGCATTCTTTTTTTATTACAAATCAGTGCTCTGGCACCCAACCATTTGAAATGTCTTTTCTAATGTTCTTGTAGATTTCTGAGAGCGAAGGCAAATCTGTGAAAGCAAGAGTGCCCTCTAGTGTACAGCTACCTACTTGCAGGTTGCACATCCCCCAGTCCCATTTCAAATTCCCATTTCACATGAATCATTTGTTCAGGTTTGTGTCTTCTTAGGTCTCAAAGGAACAGTGGAAAATACAAATTGAAACTTAAGGTGATGCATCTAAAGACTACACAATAAAAGATGGCATGAAAGATACTATACCATGCATTACCCTGATCTGAGGATGCCTTTCTGTTGGAAGCATTGCAACAACTGATCACACAGAGAAAAACACTTTTACCGGCATACAATTATACAAAAATAGAAGCTATCACAGCAACAGGGCAAGAACTAACAGGCAATTTGACTATTTCTGGCCTTCAAGCAACTTTCTGATACCAGCAACATCATAGTGAGATCTCCTATGATGTTGCTCTGCTGCCTTGTATAGACTGAGCATGTATTACCTACTCTCTTGAATATGTAAGCTTTGGGGGTGCTTTGGAGGAGGGGAGGGGGGGATCTAAATAAGGTGTTTCAGATAATTATATGAGGTTCTTGAATAGAGAGAGAAAAAAGGAACCCCTCTGGTAGACAGTCCAGAAATAGCTGGGATATAATCTTAACATGCGAGATAGGCCTCTCAGGGTGAATGTTGGAAACCACTTCTTGACAAAAAAGTATTGTGAAAATTTATTTAGGTAAACTCCTGAAAATTCAACTGAAAATTTCAGAACTGAAATTGATCTTTTGCCATTCAGCAATGCTATGAGGGTTACAGAACCAACAGTGCAGGAGCTGGAGGCAGCAAGGACTCAGGACCCCAATGTTTTTTTAAATTAAAATACTTTTTGGTGCAGGAGGAACAGATACGTTCCTTGCAACCCTCAAGGACCATATGGGATTCACCTTTCAAGCATCTACTTCATCCCTATTCAATCTCTGAAATATGGATCTCTATACCCTTGCCCTGCATTGCTAGCGATGGTGCCATTCCAGACAGAAGTCAAAGATGGGGAATGAAAATAGAGACAGGAGTTAACATCTCATGAGCATCATGCTCGGGGCAGGATGGAGGGGTTGTGGAGGGCAGTCTGTCATTTGCTATGGCCCTCCAATTCTTATAAACCAACATAAATCAGACCATAATTGTTGGGGTTGTCCATTACACTATTCTTAGTGATTTAACATTCAAGGTGGACTTCTATAATTTTTTTTGATAATAACAAAGTATATTTTCTGTTAAGATGTCATAGAAGAAGTTCCAACTAAATGGCTCTAAGAAATGAAGGTTAAAAACAAGCAGGTTAGATAGATATGTAAGGCGGATAGCAAGAGTTTCCAGAACTATCCAAAAAACCTAAGTATAAGTAAAATCAGTATTTGTCCTCTAGACAGTGAGAAGATAGATTAACGGTAAATGGTAATGAAATAGATAAACATTTTGCTTCTCTCTTCACTACAGAGGATACAAAACAATCCCATACCTATAAATAAAGAGGTGAATTGGAGAGAATAAATTAATAAATTTGCAACCACCAGAGAAGCGGTTTCTAGCAAACATTGATAGAGCTGGAGGCTGACAAGTTCCTGAGTTGTGACAAGTGTGTGATTTATATTTGTCAATGTCAGTTCTTTTAAGAGTTTGGATTTCAAACTAGTGGCATGTGACTGCTGGCTTATTTTTGTGAAGTGGTTTAATTTTCCAAAATTCATAGATTCTAGAAAGGTTACAGCAAACTAGAAAATAATACAGTGGGGCGACACAGTGGTACGGTGGTTAGCACTGCTGCCTCACAGCGCCAGAGACCTGGGTTCAATTCCTGCCTCAGGCAACTGTCTGTATGGAGTTTGCACATTCTCCCTGTGTCTATGTAGGTTTCCTCCGGGTGCTCTGGTTTCTTCCCACTGTCCAAAGATGTGCCAGTTAGGTGAATTGGCCATGCTTAATTGTCTGTAGTGTCAGGTGAAGTGGTAAATGGGTTGGGTGGTTTGCTGTGTGGAGGTCAGTGTGGGCTTGTTAGGCCGGAGGGCCTGTTTCACACTATAAGTAATCTAATCTAATAAACTCTTCATTTAGAAAGGAAGGGAGTTGGAAAACAGGGAGCGCTAGACCAGTTAGCTTGATATCTGATAGAGAATGTGTTGAGGTCAATTATTAAGGTACAACTGCACAATTGGAAGCTTCAAGTTGATCATGAAGTGTTAGCATGGTTTTGTAAAAGGAAAATAATGTTTAACAAATTTATTGGAGCTCTTTGAAGGAGTAATATGTAATGCAAATAAAGAGGAGCCCACATATTACACTTTGATTTCCAGAAGGCATTTAAGAGGGTGCTGCATAAAAGGATGTTGCACAAATTAGGAGCTTATGTGAATAGTGAATGAGAGTCGAGCGAGAAAATTCCATTAGATTAACAGAAGCTTCCAGCTGCCAGTGGACTCAGGTCATGGCTCAGCTTCCAGCATGAACTGTGGGACTGCTGCACACTCTGCTTCACAGAAACCTGGCTCAACCCATCCGTTCCTGACTGTGCACTTCAGGCTGATGGTTTTTCTATCCATCATATGGACTGTACAGCATCCTTAATTAAGACAAAGGGAGGAGGCGTTTGCTTTTTAATCAATACGGACATTGCAACCTTGGGCAGCCATTGCTCCCCTAACCTTAAGTTCCTCACCATCAAATGCCACCCCTCCTATCTACCACGGGAATTTACTGCTGCTATACTAACTGTTATGTACATACCGCAAGCGAAGGTTGAGAAAGCTCTGGATGTGCTGTACTCCACCACTAACACCCTGGAGACGGAACACCCCAAGGCCCTGTTTATTGTAACTGGTGACTTCAATCAGGCCAATCTAAGGAAGGTGTTGCTCAAGTACCTTTACCTATCCCAGCAGGGACCCAAACATTTTACACCACTGCTACATTACTGTGAAAGATGCCTACCGCTCCATCCCCTGCCCTCATTTCGGGAACTCCGACCATAATGCCTTATTCCTTCTCCCAGCTTGCAGGCAAAAGCTCAAGCAGGAGATCCCCTCGCCGATACAGGTCCAGTACTAGTCGGAGGAAGCAGAGGATCAACTCTGGTGCGGTCTGGAATCAGCTGATTGGGCCATGTTCAAACAGTCCACAGGTACCTTGGAAAAGTACGTCATCACCGTCACAGACTTTACCAGCAAGCATGTGGAGGGCTACATATCGAGGAAGTCAACCCGGGTGATCCCCAAGAGGAAACCCTGGATGAATCAGGACATACAGAACATGCTAAAAACTAGGTGTGAGGCCTTCAGATCAGGAGACCTACTCAACTATAAGGAATCCAAGTATGACCTTTGCAGAGCCATTAAGACAGCCAAGAACCAATACCGAGCCAAACTTGAGACACTGACAGACATCCGGCGACTATGACAAGGACTAAATGACATCACAGGTTCTAAAAAGAGGCAGTGCAAGATAGCAGACGATGACACATCCCTCCCAGATCATCTCAATGCCAACTGTGCATGCGTTGAGCAGAATTTCGGTGGAGAGGTAACACCTATTCTGACAAGTCCTGACGAACCTATCCCAACAGTCACTGTATCAGAGGTCAGATCAGTTTTCCTACATGTGAATACAAGGAAAGTGATGGGACCAGACGGAGTATCAAGCCGTGCATTCAGGGCATGGGCATATCAGCTAGCAGAGGTCTTCTCGGACATCTTCAACCTCTCTCTACAGCAGGCCACTGTCCCTGCCTGTTTCAAGAGGGCCAACATTATCCCTGTGCCTAAGAAGGCTCATGCAGCATGTCTCAATGACTACCGCCCAGTGGCCCTAACTTAGGTGATCATGAAATGCTTTGAAAGGTTGGTCATGGCATTAATCAACTCTAGCCTCCCCACCACTCTTGACCCACTCCAATTTGCCTATCGGACCAACAGATCTCCATCAGATGCCATATCACTTGTCCTTCACTCCTCCCTAGAACATCTTGACACAAAAAACAGCTACGTAAGAATCCTCTTCATTGACCTATTATCCCCTCAAGACTGATTACTAAACTTAGTGCTCTCAGACTAAGCCCCACTCTCTGCAACTGGATCACAATCAGTGAAGACTGGGGACAATATTTCATCCTCACTAACACTCAACGCTGGAGCCCTCCAGGGGTGTGTACTCAGCCTCCTACTGTACTCACTATATACCCATGACTGCATCACTAAATACCAGACTAATGCCATTTACAAGGTCACTAATAACACCACCATAGTCAGTCGAATCTCAGATGGCAATGAAACAGATTACAGACGAGAGATGGAAGACCTAGAAAAATGGTGCACCGAGAACAACCGAGCTCTCAATGTCAGCAAAACCAAGGAACTCATTATTGACATTCAGCGTTTGTTACTCATGTCCCCCTACCTATTAAAAATACAGAGGTGGAGTGTGTCAAGCTCCTGGGAATGGTCATCCACAACAAGCTTTCTTGGACTCTTCATGTGGACACACTGGTTACAAAGGACCAACAATGTCTCTTCTTTCTCAGGCATCTGAGGAAATTTTGGCATGACGGTGAATAGCCTTGCCAACTTTTATAGGTGGGCCATCAAGAGCATTCTAACTGGATGTATCACTACCTGGTATGGCAACTGTACCATTCAAGATCGGAGATGGTTACAGAGAGTAATGAACTCAGCCTGGGCTACCTCCCATCTATAAAATCCATCTACTAAGTCCACTATCGAGGAAAGGCCACCAGCATTCTCAAAGATTTATCCCACCCTGGCAATGTTTTTCTACAACCTCTACCATCGGGGAGAAGATACAGAAGCCTAAACACACACACCAGCCAGTTTTGAACCAGTTTCTACCCTACTGTTGTTAGAATACTGAATGGTCTCACAAACCCTTAACATTTGCCTGTGCTTGTGTTTTTGTTTTTGCCGCTCTTTACCTATTATTTACTTATCTATGCTACTTAACTCTTTGATCTGCCCATACTGCTCGCAAAACAAAGCTTGTCACTGTGCCTCAGTACACATGACAGTAAATTCAATTCAATTCAATGCAATTCAATTCCTGCCCTAGGTGTCAAGAGGAGATAAATTCAGCCCACTTTATCATAAATGTTCTAAAAAAATTGGCGTCTAAGCCAATTGATCAAGTATTTTTGTGGACTAACTTTATTTAAGGCAAAACAAACACCTTTCATTTATAAGGTATATTTAAACAGAGCAAAACCCCATGAAATGCTTCACAAATGCATTATCACACAGAATTGTACAGAATAGAGTAGCAATAAAATAGAACAGCATTTTATTGTCACGCATTACAAAAAGAAGCAGTTAAAAGTTTGATAAATTACCATACTACAATACCTGTATTCAAAACAGAAATCATAGATAAGAAGCAAAAAGTAAAAATTAAGAGAGAGTTCAACTCAGATCAATTTTACTTCGGGGAAAATCGATTAAGATGATGAATGCTGGAATATGAGGAAGCTGCTACTGGGGAGGGCCTCCATGCCGACGAGACCTCTATGCCAGGACAAGACCATCAAACCTGGAGACTACCATGCCAACCCTAGGCTGCCCATTGAGGACAAGGCTCGCACAACAGGACACCACTGCTCCAGGCTGGAATACAAGACTTCCATGCCAGGATGAGATCTCAATGCCACATGTCGGCACAAGATCTCCAATCTGGGACTGGATAAGATTACGCAGTTGGAATACCCGGAAGCCCCTGCCAAAGAAGACGCCCATACTAAAGAGGCTTCCACACTGGGACAATTGGCCAAACCTAGAGACCGCAATGCCAAACTGAGACTGCCCCTCCAAATGAGCCCACTACAATGGGAGACTGTCACACTAGGCCGAGACCACCACACTGGGCTGGAAAGCTCCTCCTCACTGGGCCCGGGCCAGGAGAAGACTCCTTCCACCGAAGAAGTTAAAAAGGGTAAGATAATAAATGGAAACATTGAGCAAAAGCAGAGAAAGTGAAAAGTCGTTGGAGTAAACAAGCTCTGGTGCTGCTACACAGCCATCATCTTGCTTCTATGCTGTTTGTTGCACAGGAGGTATTAGAGTTGCTTACCAAAGCTTGTGGTCAAGTGAGTAAATTTTATTGTAACTGTAAACGTACAAATTGAAGAAAAAGATTAGGGAGGGAACTCTAGGGTTTAGGAAATTGGTTGACGTAGGATGCTAGTCGTGGAGTGATTAAAATCAGGGATATGCAACAGATCAGAATTTGAGGAACAAAGGTATTTCAAAAGGTTATGGAGCTGACAGGATTTACAGTTAAGGAGGGGTAAATCACTGGAAAACAAGGCTTAGCATTTTAAACTCAAAATATTTTCCTTAGAAGGTCAACAATTAGCATCTTTTTTAAAAAAAACTATTTAGAAGTGCAGGCTGTATTGCAATGGGTCTGCCCACTAAACTCTTTCTTCACATTAATTGTTTCATATTATACATGTTTCTTTTCAATCAGTAAATGCAGACAAAATCATTTTGATATCAGTTCAAGTGAAATGCTTCTCTTGCTGTGTACACATGCAAAATGATAGGGTACTGGCTTAATATTTCTCAACAAACTGGACAGATAAAGAATATCTGAAAGCCATTGAGTCCTACACTTTCATACATGCCAGCAAGCTATGTGATCAAAAACCTTCTTCAGTACAAACTTCCCTTACACCTTCCATGGGACCCTGTCTACTGAGGACAGAATAACATTAACATTTTTATTGAAGCAGATGTAACTGCATTTCTGAAGCCTAATTTACTTCTCATCAATGTATTTTCAAATCTGTTGATTCTCCAGTACTATCTACTACCATCTCACAAATCACATCAACTGGGAATGTATGCTTTTATATAGAAAATGTTAGGTGAAAAAGCAAAGAATTTATTTCACTAGTTCAAATGTCAAACTTATGCTGTTCAATGTGAGTTAAATCTTCTCCAACCCTCTTCAATAGACACATTTGTAATTGAAATTATCTTCAGAACTGGAGTTAAGCCAAACATATGTTTCTTTTAAATAAGCAAAGAACCCAAACATATGTTCAGAATATAGTTCCATGGTGTTACGAATATCAACTTGCACCAAAGCACCTGGTCAAGGAGATGAACTCTCTCTATTCCTCTCTCACCATGCCATAACATATACAAACCTTAATGAATTGAGGTATCCAATCTCAATTTTACAAAGTTACTCACTTTCAAGCAATTCCATAAAGAGCATTACAAATGGGATATTCCATCTGGCCATAAGCAGAGTAGGATAGTGCATGGAGATCAAGACTTAAATCTACAATCTTCCACACAACAATTTTAGATCAGCCAAATTATCCCAGCTGATGATGTTACTCAACATGTCAGTTCCCAAACTGCAATCTGGCTTGATAGATGATATTCTGCTTTTGTCTGGTTTTCACAGAAATGCCAAGACACAATGCTGCAGATTTGATTTTAACAATAAAACAGGAGTATGTTACACAAAACAAACAGAAAATACGTTAAATAAACAGCCTATTTATTTATAATAAAAAATATTAGAAAAACACCTCAGATTAAGCAGTATCTGTGAAAAGAGAAACTGCATTAATGATTCCTCAGCACATTTTGTTTTTACTTCAGATCTTTAGCATTCCCATTCTTTTGTTTTAAGTTACATATAGCAAATGTTTTGTGATTTAAAAACTGCATTCCTTTACAGTTCTCATGTTAGAGAGACAACTTTCTTCTCTATCACACAGAGTTAGAATTAACAGATGCTTCCATTCCCGTCCCTATGGATCTGACAGCTCCTTCCTTGAGCCTTCATATAACTCAGTATAGAACTTCACAGCTTCAAAAAAACTCTTCAGGGTTTAACCAAACACCACTGATCTGGAATTTGTATCTTAAACTGAGGTAATCAATTTCTTGACAATTCTAAACTATCTTCAGAACTAACTGTTTCACACACTCATCTCCAGCTAAGACATCTGCAATAACAGAAACTAAAAAAGCTTTCCTCAATTTATGGATGGTTTCTCTCAATCCAAAAAAAATCCATTCCAGAATGTTCTACCTGAAGACAATGCACAATTGTTTTACTTTGTTTATTCATTAAATTCACATAAGGAAGGCAGACATGTATTACTCACCAGAAATTCACCCTGCCAAACAGTTTTTTAAAGAAATCACTATGGCTATAGAAATACGGGTTAATCATTAAACCCTATTATAATACTATGATCTCAACCGATATTACCACTGGACACATCAGATCCCAGACTCAGATCTGGTATGACAGATCATATATCATTTTTTGGGGGGTTTTAATTAAGTTGTTTCCCATAGAAACTTAAGCATACAATCTGCAGATTTAGTTTGCAAGCTTTTTTCCACAAAACAAATTAAAATAGAACAAGCCAAAATATTTATATATAACAAATGCTTAAAGATTTTGAAAAATACATTAAAAATGCAATTTCATTAATCCAATCACCACCCCAATTACAGCACTCAAATGTAAGAGAGAATCCTCTCATCAATCCCACACAGGGTTTGACAAAACGGTGGCATCAATTCTTAGTCATGAAAATTTGATTACCTTTTCCTTGATTTGGTATATAACTCAGGTTTTACTCTCTCTGCTTCACGTAATCTGTTCAGGATTTTAACCAGACACTCTGGAAACTTTAAACTCCTTCCACTGAGCTAACATACTTTTCATAATTCTTAAGCATTTTCTCCCTCTCTCAGGAACAACTACTTTACATGTCTAGATTTAGTAAAGAATTTTGCAGAAGTGCTGCAAATAAAACTACGAAATAAAACATTATTCTCCAAGCTATTGGTGCATTCACCAAGCACATCTGTAAATTGTCCTAATGAAATCACCATGACAGAAATATTCACAAGTTAACCATTAAACCTCTTCACAGAAAACCACTTTTTTTTTTAATTCACTCACAGGAATTGGGTGCAGCTGGCTGGCCCAGCATTTATTTCTCTGTTGCTAATTGCAGTTAGGCGTAAAACACATTGTTGAGGGCATGGAGTCACATGTAGGCCCGACCAGGTAAAGATGGCAGTTACCTCCTCTAAAGAACACCAGATTTTTTTTCTAGAAATCAACAATGGCTTCACAGTCATCACTACATTCTTAATTTCATATTTTCTTTACTGAATTTAAATTCCACCATCTGCCATGGTGGGATTTGAACCTGGATCTGCAGAAATGTAATTGCTGGATTAATAGTCTAACGATAGTGCCATTAAGCCATTGCCTTACTAACTTTCAATGTACGCTGACTCGTATTGAACAAAGACATTGAGGTTTGTTTCAAGGATTTTAGCACAATTTAAGACTATCACCCATGTTCTCAACTTGTAAATTAATGTGTTTTCCTCCTGTTCAAAGATAGTCAACTTCACCAGCACAATGTTTCCCATCATATCATGTGAATGATAATGTGCTTATAAGCAATCCCTCATCCACAATTGATTAACTCCATGGGTTAGTTTATTTAAAATATTAAAATACATTAGAAATTGTGAAGCAGACATTACCAAACTAAAGTGTGTGTGTGTGTGTGCATGTATGTGTGTGAACATGTGCATGTGTCTGTGTGTGTATGTCTGTCTGTCTGTGTGTCTTGCAAACCCACAGCAAACCAGCTATTAGGAAGAGAAGCAATATTGTGTACACACAGTATACGGAATCCTTCAAGATGAATTATCTGGAAAGAAACATACACATGTAAAACTCACAATGATCTGTCTGAAAGTTCTTCCTATTGAGGTCCTGGAATCTGCAACTCCCTTTCCTCAGGCACTTCAGACTCCTCTTCATTGAAATTGAACCTTTCTTCATGGCAAAATAATGCAGACTAACCAAGTAATGATTACTCTTCACTTATACAGGAGCTTTCCACCAGATCTGTCAATGCACAGAAATATACGCTTTTAACCCAATACCTCTCTCCACCAGAATTCCTGTTGCAGAATGAGTCTAATTCAGTGTATAATATGTCTACGCTCTTTCTTACAAAGGGCCACCTTGGACATGGTGATACTCAGCAAAACAGGTCAGCAAGTGTACGGTGATTCAGAGAAAAGGCATCATGCTAAATCCCAACATTATCATTATTTAAATGAAAACCCTTCTGGATAACTTTGCAAACAATCTGAATGTTTAGTGAACGTAGTCTCCTCTTGTTCACAAATATTCAGTTGCATCTCTGAGTAACATAAGCATTATTTATAGCCCATTGTAAGCTTGGGAAATCATGAATACACCAGAAATCTCCATATCTGTTGCCATTACAGGATGCTGACCTAGATGAACTCTGCAACTCCATTAAACATGTTACGACATACCGAATGCAGTCGCAACTATTCTTTTGTCTTACATTGTACATACCCTTTGTGACACATTAAAGAATTGGAATCAAAACTTTAAACAAAGTGATCACTGTCATGGTGACAGAGAGAACTGAGCTGGCTCTGACCGTGACTGAAGATCTTTGCAAAGAAGTTCACAGTGATCTGCAATGACTGCCTTGGACAAACACAACTTCTGAAAGCATAGTTAAAAATCACACAACACCAGGTTATAGTCCAACAGGTTTAATTGGAAGCACACTAGCTTTCGGAGCGACGCTCCTTCATCAGGTGATAAGGGAGGGCTCGATCGTAACACAGAATTTATAGCAAAAGTTTACAGTGTGATGTAACTGAAATTATACATTGAAAAATTGATTGTTAAGCCTTTCATCTGTTAGAATACAGTGATAGTTTCACTTCTTTCATGTGTAAATCACAAAACTTTTTTTTAAAGTTGCATTCTCGGGTTAGCTGTTAACAATGATGATAGCTAGACAATATGTTGAAGGTATTGGCCCCCTATGTTCTCTGTCTATGCATGATGTCTATGCATAGGACAATTTTTCAATGTATAATTTCAGTTACATCACACTGTAAATTGTTGCTATACATTCTGTGTTACGATCGTGCCCTCCACTATCACCTGATGAAGGAGCGTCGCTCTGAAAGCTAGTGTGCTTCCAATTAAACCTGTTGGACTATAACCTGGTGGTTGTGTGAATTTTAACTTTGTACACCCCAGTCCAACACCAGCATCTCCAAATCTGAAAACATAGTCCTCTGAGATGCTCTTAAAGGTTGTGCATTGCTTCAAGTCTTGGTGTTGATCATAGCACCTAATGGGGTGATATTTTGTGTCATGGTCCTTCATTCTATTTAGCTTCAAGCATGCCTGTTATTCCTATTCCTTCTCAGTGATGGTGTAAAAGCAGTGTACCACACAGCCATGCTTCCCAAACTGGGGCACAGTGGACATATGGAAATGCAACCCGTAAACTCACTAAAAGTTAATACTGCGATTTGCATCTTCACTATCGATATTGTAGTTCACACCTCAACTCTCTCAGGCGGATTCCAGATGCTTTATAAGACAGCTCTTGAAAATGGCTCAAAGTTTTCAATTTAAACATATTTCATCGAGTTAACAAGTAGTTGTTTGTCATCTGTTTATACACAATACATTATTTTTTTCCTAGTATTCAAGAGTTCTTTGGGCAGACTATCAGAGAAAAATAAATAAATAGTAGCAATTGGTAACCCATCCACAACTCCACTTCAATGCTTATTAAATGATTCTGAGTTTGTCAGCTCTGCAGTGTGTCCTGAACATCGAACCCTGCATTGAAACATTATGCTCCTTCAGTTTCCATGATGTTTAGCAGGAATAGGTTATATCCCTCTTTATATTTCATTGCCCATTGTAGTAGTCAAGAAATTCCCCAGAGGTGCTCAAGCTTCACTAGTATCACTACAAAAAATGGAAACTCCATTTGTTTCTTACTGTGGCTTGCACTAAAAAGCAACAGCAACAAATTGCTAAGCAAATTCAAAGAATTTCATGGTTACTGGTTAGTTCTAATTACATCATTCAACTCTGCACAAAAATACAGAAGTGCAACAGAACAGAACTAAAATAACCAAACTGACAAAACTGCTGAAGCACTATGGATTGTCAGCTTTATCTAAATTACGAAATTGTGAAAAATATTTTTGGAAAGTGGTGGGGTCATGTATTTGATAGCAGTCTCAATCAATAGCTTGGAAAGTCACCTCACGCATGGTCAAGACAGCAAGTGGGCAAAGTCAAATGTGGATGTGGAGAAAATGAAATGTAAGGTCAGTGAGTAAACTTGTGGGAATAAAGGACTGATAAGCTAGTATCAAAGAAAGATTGGGAACTTTCAGTTGGTGACTAAAGAAGCAGGTTACCAGTCTTAAAACTGCAGTTTCCAAAGTACAATTATGTCACTAAATTAGCAAATTAATGTGCACACTGTCATGATCACAGCTGATATTATTAGCTGATAAGTCAGACAGACAGTAACATGTCTTGATAGATCATACCTTTGCAACTTTATTTGTTTTGGTTTCAACAAACCAGTCTCTGGCAAAAAATTAGGCATGTTAGGCTGCAGATTTTGCTTTAACAGCAAAACACAAAGTTTATTATAAAACAAATGATAACTAAATAGAATAACCCAAATCATCTACTTCTAACACAATTAAAGTTTCAAAGACACAGTAAAGGTAGAATTACAAAACACTCCTTTATAAATTGAAAATAAACAAAACGGCTTTTGTATAATCTGAGAAACAGACCAATACAGTACCCAAAAATACCACTTGTACAATACACCAGTATCCCTGTATCTAACACATCAGTAAGTTTAAGTCACTTGGGACTTCAATTGTTCAACTGGAACTGCTCCCTCTTTGCTATCCTAATTTATTTGTTATACAACACTGAGCTTTTTATCATCCTCTAGGCAACTGCTGTTTTGAGCCTTTAGTGTCCACCATAAGCTTCCTTTTAATTTCCTATCCAATCCTGTAAATTCCTTGACATCTAGAGTACTCTCAACTTTTGGTTGTACCCTTCATGTTGGCCCTACACTCTCACTTTAACCTTTTCAAAGTCTTCCACTCCAAGTAGCTGATCCCAGGCCACTTTGGCCAGATCCCATCTTATCTTTCTAAAATCAGTCTTCCCCAAATTCATAACTCTTATTTCCAGGTCGTCTTTGCCCTTAACCAATATCACCTTACATGTTACTGAATTATGGTCGCTTGCACCAAAATGCTCCCCTATTGCTATATTTATCATTTGTCTGCCTATATTCCTGAAGAGTAGGTCTAACACCAGTCCCTCTCTCACAGGACTTTCTATGTGCTAGTGTAGAAAGATTTCCTAGGCACATTTTAAGAATTCTGCCTTCTCTAAGCCTCTCATACTTTGCCTACCCCAAATTATACTGTGGAAGTTGAAAGCCTCTATTATTGTTACCCTTTTTTAAGCACTTCACTGATATTTGCCTACATGTCTGTCTTCATACCTGTCCTACACTGTTTGGAGGTCTATAATACAATCTAGCAAAGTGAATGCCCCTTTTTACTCTTTAAGTTTGACCACAAGGCCTCATTTAAGGAAACCCTCTAATATATCATCCTTCTTTTTTGGAAGTGACTAAGACTTGGGTCAATATTATGACACCATCTCCTCTTTTATATCTCCCCTTTCTTGCTCAATAACTCTATACTATGGAATATTGAACTGCCAGCCCTGCCCCTGCCTCAGTCATGCCTCTATGCTAGGAATGGTGTCAGATCCTGATGTATTAACTCTTCATTACAAGTTACTGGTTAAGTCACAGATCATATAAGTATTCTTTTCAAAAGAAAAAAGAAGTCTCGCCCTTAACTCAAGAAGAGAGTTTTCTTTTCTGAAATGTAAAAAATAAACCGGGTCATTTCTTCTTAGCCAACTTCCCTCTAACTGAGCTTGCCCCTAGCAGAGTCCCCTCCAACTGAACTTGATAAAAAAAACTCTCTAAGCCAGTCACTATTCAAAACAATCCCAGCTATTTACAGCAGAGTCTAGAGCAAAGCCTTTAGCTATCTCTGGTCACATTTTTTACAGGAAGTCTTGCTTTTTAAAAAACACCCAATGTCCACACTGAACTTCAAGAGACCTCTTTTAAAGAACACCAGGTACATGAAAATAAATTCATTTTTCCCAATCCTTCAATATTTAAATTCTAAAAAAATGTTAAACATAAAGCATCTTTGTAACACTAGCAAAAGGATTGAGGATATTTCTGTTTAATCTCAAACTAATGGAAGAAACCAACAGTGGAATGCACTGGAGCATGTCTTGTCTTGATTGTCTCATCATGATAATAGCATGGGAAGGACATTATTGCTGAAGATTACAGGGAATATGTTTATTAATTCAGACAAAAATCATCTTTTCCATATTAAAGTCAACATCCAGTCACCATTGACATCTATTTTGCATAACTGTTCAGTAGCGCATAATACAATCTTGTCAGCCAACTTAAGGAAGAATTTATTTGTTCTATCCTAAGTCACATATTTTAAATAGTGCTTAAATCAATTATTTAAAAGCTGAATTGTTTAGAGTTGCGACATCCTGAAAACATTATGCAAATGCTCACCAAAGATATTTCATGATGAAAAATATGCATTTATGAGGTTGGATTCGAGAAAATTCATACATTCAAATGTCTTCTGAGCTGACTTTAGTGTGACAAAAGATCTAAGAATGGCGTTGTTATTTTTAAACATCTCCAGAAACAGAATTTACAACAGAGGTGTAATTTTCGCTAGTTATCCTCACACAGCACGTGATATACCATCAATGCAAAAGTCACCTTTATTGTCCAATTTTAAACTTTTTTTTAAAGTAAGATATTCAGTTCAATGGCATGTGTATTAATCAGACATAACCTGTAAACCAAACATGATAATTGAAGATTTAATGGAGAAACCATACAAATGCAAAATCCCAGTGGATGTTTAGTGCAAAATGCACTTCTGACACTGAAAATACACCATTCATCTTCTACATTATGTTCCTAGACCCTCGATAATATTCAGGGCACAGGACCACACAGGTGGCTTCTAAGGACCACATTTCTTTTCATTTATGCTTAATTGGAACAAATATTATTAATCAATCTTTGCAGAGATGTGATAATATATGGCTGATAGTAAGTAAGACTCGAACCAAGGTCCCCTGGCTCAAGATGGAAATGCTACCACTGCACTATACATTATTAGAAACAAAAGTAAAACAAATTAAATTACCTATGGGAAAGCATTTAAAGTTAAACTTGCTTCTCTCAGATTAGCTTTTCACCATTCACTGTGCCTGAGAGATACTCACTGATAAGTGCTGTTACTATGTCCTCCATGTTCTCTAAGAAGCTGCTGAGATGCTGTGTGAAGTTGACGTGTGGAGATGTAATTTGTGAAACCACTGCTGCAGCTTCTGCACGAGTGGCTTCAGAGTTTCTTTCATTAGTGAGGAGATCAGCCAAGCACAGCACACCATCCACCTGAAAGATAAAGACAATCAAGAAATAATTAAAAAGTGTTCATGTTAAGCCACACTCAGTACTCCATTTTTCAATGGTCACAGCAGAGAGTAATAGAGCTGACTGTTCAAACCCACATACAGCTTTTATTAACTCTGAAAGGACATAGTTAGTAGGAATTGGAATATAGAAATGCACAGAAGGCTGCATAATACAGTGCTTCTTGATTTTCACTGCTGGACATTGTCTGAAAGCTAAACACAAATGATGGACTAAAAAGGCTGGTTCACATATACAATCCTAAAAGATCTACAAAGATATTATGATAGTAGGTGAATAGATCAAGCATCTGTTGTAAGAATAAATGTGCCCATAATTCAGGAGTATTTACGACTAATTCATCAGATTCACTCGAAATCCACAAAAGCTGGAAAGGTACAGAGGAAAGCAGGAGTCTATTCAAGCTCTCAAGAATGTCCCACTACTGTAATAGAGCTCAATCCCACTGCCCGCTTCTGCTCCAGATCTCTAAACACTCTTAACTAAATATAGCTTTTCACAGTCAATGTTCAAAATTTCAATCAATATATCATTCGCTTAAGCTTCTGGAGAAAGGTGTTCCAGATTGCCACCACTTTATATGTGGAAGATTCCTGTCTGATTTCACTTCAACCTATAGTTCACTCAGAATGAACTGAATGGGTGGGGAGGGGAAAGGTTTAAAGTGTGGCTTCGGTAGAGTTTTGAAAAGCACCAGAGAGGTAGCCTTTGTTGGAACCACAGGAGATGGGGGAGTGTTTTCCATCAGTGTT
The DNA here is from genome assembly GCF_020745735.1 of Hemiscyllium ocellatum. Lineage (NCBI taxonomy): Eukaryota > Metazoa > Chordata > Chondrichthyes > Orectolobiformes > Hemiscylliidae > Hemiscyllium > Hemiscyllium ocellatum. The sequence continues at coordinate 46,547,324 of NC_083418.1, read as the reverse complement.
TACTGTGGAAAAGGACATTTAAGATGCAGAATGCAGGGAAATAGATGGTGACATCTTGAAAAATGTCCAAATTACAGAGGAGGAAGTGCCTAGGTTTCTGCCAGGTATTGGTTTGTTGTACTCTCGAACTCTATGGGAAGCTAGGGGAATGATTGCTGGGTCACTTGCTGAGATATTTGTATCATCGCTAGTCTAGAAAGACTATCAGTGATACAAATATCTTCGATAGTCTGGAAGAGTAAAGATTGGCTAATGTGGTGCTACTATTTAAGAAAGGTGATAAAGAAAAGCTAGGGAACTATAGGCCGGTGAGCCTGACATCGGTGGTGGGCAAGTTGTTGAAGGGAATCTTGAGAGACACGATGTACATGTATTTGGAAAGGTAAGGGATGATTAGGGATAGTCAACATGGGTTTGTGCATGGGAAATCATGTCTCACAAACTTGATTGAGGCTTTTGAAGAAGTAACAAAGAGGATTGATGAGAGCAGAACAGTAGATGTGATCTATTTGGACTTCAGTTGGCGTCCGAGAAGGATCACCATGAGAGACTGATTAGCAAGGTTAGATCTCATGGAATACAGGGAGAACTAACCATTTGGATACTAAAATGACTCAAAGGTAAAAAAAACAGAGGGTGTGGTGGAGGGTTGCTTTTCAGACTGGAGGACTGTGACCAGTGGAGTGCCACAAGGATTGGTGCTGGGTCCTTTTGTCATTTATATAAATGATTTAGATGTGAGCTTAAAAGGTGTAGTTAGTAAGTTTGCAGATGACACCAAAATTGGAAGTGTAGTGTAGGTTACCTCAGATTGCAACCAATGGGCTGAGAAGTGGCAGATGGAGCTTAATTTAGATAAATGCGAGGTGCTGCATTTTGGAAAAGTAAATCTTAGCAGGACTTATACACTTACTGGTAAGGTCCTAGGGAGTGTTGCTGAACAAAAAGACCTTGGAGTGCAGGCTCATAGCTCCTTGAAAGTAGAGTCACACATAGATAGGATAGTGAAGAAGGTGTTCGGTATATTTTCCTTTATTGGTCAGAATATTGAGTACAGGAGTTGGGAGGTAATGTTGCGGCTGTACAGGACATTAGTTAGGCTACTGTTGGAATATTGTGCGCAATTCTGGTCTCCTCCCTATCGGAAAGATGTTGTGAAACTTGAAAGTGTTCAGAAAAGATTGACAAGGCTGTTGCCAGGGTTGGAGGATTTGAGCTACAGGGAGAGGTTGAATAGGCTAGGGCTGTTTTCCCTGAAGCGTTAGAGGCTGAGGAGTGACCTTATAGAGGTTCATAAAATCATGAGGGGCATGGATAAGGTAAACAGACAAAGTCTTTTCTCTGGGGTGAGGGAGTCCAGAACAAGAGGGCATAAGTTTAGGGTGAGAGGGGAAAGATATAAAAGAGCCTAAGGGGCAACTTTTTCATGCAGGGGGTGGTACGTGTGTGGAATGGGCTGTCAGAGGCAGTGGTGGAGGCTGGTACAATAGCAACAATTAAAAGGCAATTGAATGGGTATATGAATAGCTGAAAATGTGTTGCTGGTTAAAGCACAGCAGGTCAGGCAGCATCCAAGGAACAGGAAATTCGACGTTTCGGGCCAGAGCCCTTCATCAGGAATGATGAAGGGCTCTGGCCCGAAACGTCGAATTTCCTGTTCCCTAGATGCTGCCTGACCTGCTGTGCTTTAACCAGCAACACATTTTCAGCTCTGATCTCCAGCATCTGCAGACCTCACTTTTTACTGGGTATATGAATAGGAAGGGTTTGGAGGGATATGGGCTGGGTGCTGGCAGGTGGAACTAGATTGGGATAGGATATCTAGTTGCCATGGACGAATTGGACTGAAGGGTCTGTTTCCATGCTATACATCCCTATGACTCTGTGACTTGGGTGCCTGCTCAGTCTTAAATGCCATAAAAATGCCTTCATTTCCAGATCCCAACATCATCACTTCTGAATTTTAATCTAGGAGGTTTAAAGGTGAATGGACAGTGAGAGATGGACAGAGAGATCTGGGCCCATTGCGGCATACAGTATACAGATTTCTCTTGCATGAGAACAGAACAGAGGAACATGAAAATTGCCTAGTAGTTTGTGTGAATTGGAAGCGGGAGAGGAGGAAGAGGTCAGAGAGCATTTGTGAGGATTGCTATGGGACATGGCTGTGACAGAGTAATTGGATATGGATGTGTATGAGCTTTGGCTGTTCAGTGGGGATTTCAGATTATGTGTGGAGAGAGAGAAGAGTGAAGTGTAGGATAATACTAAGAAAGACAGAGTGATACTGAAATTATTACATTATTCAACTGAAGTTTAAAATTCTCTTAGACCAGTAGCTCCAAAGTTGGAGGAACCACATTTGTGCTATTGACTTCCTTGGCCACTTCTTTCGTGTTTAAGAGTCTGTCCTCTTTCTCCTGTCCTTGACAACGTCACCATCTCTGAGGTCCTTCCATAGGAACTCCAGGCAAGAGACCAAGTGAGCAGCCTTGCTAGGTCCAACGATGGTTGAAATAACTATCAAGGTTTATGTGCAGCTGAAGTTTTTCTGATGCATGCCAGGAGTCCTTTAATAAGAAATTCTTCCTTTGGCAGATTTAGTGGGTCATCCCACCCAACCTCTCTGAGTGGTTGATACTGAGCAGTTATCCATGTAACAATTCTAAAGAAAAGAAGGGTGAAAACCCCACAAAAGTACATTACAGCCCCTATGGCATTGGTATTGGTCAGTGCTGGCTATCCATTCTCACCTTGATCTTAAAACATCTGACATTGATTGTTGTTTGGACTCACCAACTCACTATGCTGTATGAGCTGCAGTTTATGGTAATGTCTACAGCTACCATCCTTTCTCAGTGTAGGATAATATAGGACCTGCTTGGTTCACTCTGATCGAGGAAAACCACTTCCTAGTCTCTTGCAGTTATCAAAATATAATTGATTGTTTGATCGTAACTAGTTCGATGTTATATTGATATAACAGATATTGTTAAAAGACTCTGAGGAGGACCAAATATTAAGTTTCATTCCTTGAAGACCTTAAGCTGCCCATCAAATATTCATCATGGTTATTGCACACCTCAGTATTAACCCTTTCAGACCCATTTACCACATGGTTGGGATATCTGTTTGGTATGGACAGATTGGACCAAAGGGTCTGTTTCAATGCTGTACATCTCTATAACTCTATGATAAATAGTCTTTTTTTCCACACACCCTGTAACCTAATCAATTCTCTGTGCATTATTTCAGGCAAAATCAGTTGTATTTTCTTCTGAAACATTAACATGTTTTGATTATTGCGACCATTCATCAGATCTATCACATACAACCAAGCCATTTTATCTTAATTTTACAATCTGTGTGTTGATTTCAAAAACTTATGCCCATGTTCCATTATCACTGCCTTCAGCTGATACCCAACATGCTCTTAAAATGGAACAGTTTGCTGCTTGGAACCCAAAACTAAAATGCAACCCCTGAATGATTCAATTTTAAAGTTCACAGTGAAAGACAAAAAAACCCTGAGCCGAATTCTCCCGCTCTCAGTGTCACCCTCATGTAGGGATGTTTCCATTGAAGAATGGAGCACACATCTGTTAACCATCTGTTGGGAAGTGACCAGGTAATGGGAGATTAGATTAGATTAGAGTCCCTACAGTGTGTATACAGACCCTTTGGCCCAACAATAAACAATAGGTGCAGGAATAGGCCATTTGGCCCTTTGGGCTAGCCCCACCATTCATTATGATCATGGCTGATCGTCCACAATCAGTATCCTGTTCCTGCCTTATCCCCATAACCGTTGATTCCACTATCTCTAAGAGATCTATCCATCTCTTTCTTGAAAGTATCCAGCGACTTAGCCTCCACTGCCTTCTGGGGCACAGCATTCCAAATATCCACTACTCTCTGGGTGAAGAAGTTTCTCCTCAGCTCTGTTCTAAGTGGCCTACCCACTATTTTTCAGCTGTGTTCTCTGGTTCTGAACTCACCCGTCAGCAGAAACATGCTTCCTGCCTCCAAAGTATCGAGACCCTCTGAAAAGTAATCTACCCAGATTATTTTCCCAACATTTATCCTTGACTAATACACCCAACACTATGGCAATTTAGCATGGCCAATTCACCTGATCTGCACATCTTTTGGAGTGTGGGAGAAAACTGGATCACCCGGAGGAAACCCACACAGACACAGAGAGAACATGCAAACTCCACACAGACAGTCGACCGAGGCTGGAAACAAACCTGGGTCCCTGCCACTGTGAGGCAACAGTGCCAACCACTGTGCCACTGTGCCGCCCTTTAGGAGGCTCCATGATAGTTGTTAAACGACAGGCAGCAGGACCTAGATGCTTGATAGGTGCGGATTCAAAGTGCAAGCAGCCAGCGGGAATCAGCTGTACGAAGAAACAATCTGTCAAAGTAGCAACATGATCATCCGTCCTGGTAGCGAGGCCCTAGGTTTGCGACATCCTCCTTGAAGGTTATTCCTGGGCTACAAGTAAGATTTTGTTTCCCAGGAGCAGCAGGAGGAGGCTTGTCAAGCACACAAAAGAGGTTTGCCTGAAGATCACCAATGAGGTCAACAGCCACAACATGGTGAGCGGCACATGGGCCCAATGTAACAAGAACTTTGGTGACATTCTGCACTCTGAAAAACAGTTGATGCAGCAAAGTTAAGCTGTGAGCTTGAATATCTTGCAGGGCTAGCACACTGACCAAGAGGCCACTGAAAGCAGTCAGTGATATCTCAGGTACCCGAGGAGATCATTGTGAATCCTCGCTCAGGAGAAATGGAAGCTTGAGAGGTATGTCTTCAAAGCTTTGAACAAATGGAGTAATAGGAGACCAGGATGGTCAAATGGAAAGATTAAGTATAGTTGACCTCTCCATCCTCATATTTCAGGGGAAATGAACATATGTCACTGAGAAATGGACTGGCCAAGCCAACAAACTCAGTGTTCATGGATGGGGTCATTCTTGATACTGGCAGAGCGGTTACATGCAGGAAGTTGTAATGACAAAATTGCTGTGCAGCAGAGAGGATCACGGGCAGAATCTTCCCCATCCTTAAACTACACGGGCTATGGCAAGGACTTTTGGAAAATTGGGCGAGACTGCCACCAAGGCTCTTCTTGATGTGGTGAGGAAAAAGCTGCATTTTTCAACCCAGTCCTGGATGTCGAGATGAGATATTTGAGAAGTAAGAGGCCTATTATCATAGAATATCAGTCATGATTACCTAATCTCACCTCAGGAATATACAGTCTCCAATTCTGCACCCAGTAGATCACAAACAGACATTGAGAATTCCAAACAGAGCAGGTACTTGGCGACTCCAGCTCACAGCTTGCTTCTCTAGACCTCCACCTTGGATAGCCAGCTTCAACATTTCAGGGCATCCTCCATAGTTAGTGACTGCATGCAGCCCATGTTCATGGAACTTGACGTCCAGCACCTGCCAACTTCACCACACCATGACATATCTCTCCTCCACTTACAACATGGTTCTGTTACTTTGGAATGCAACGGTACCTTTTATTGCTGTTGCAAGAATATTTTGCATGTGGTGTCAGGCATGTAATACATGGATTTGAACAGGAAGCCACTAAGCACATATTCAGTTTGTACCTACCTAGATATTCATTGCATTCCTGCCTTGCCTTGTCTTGTCTTGTCTTTTTCCACTTTGCCCCCTCAGCCAGATCTGAAAGACTCACAGCTTTTCTGTCTGTCCCTGTTGTTTGGTGCAGAAACAAAGCTAGGCATCATGTCATGGTTGTCAGCAGTCATCAGCAAAGGAGGTGAATATGTTGCTATGGGGCAGCACAGTAGTCAGTGGTTAGCACTGCTGCCTCACAGTGCCAGGGTCCCAGGTTAGATTCCAGCCTTGGGCGACTGTCTGTGTGGAGTTTGCACATTCTCCCTGTGTCTGCGTGGGTTTCCTCGGGTACTCCGGTTTCTTCCCACATTCCAGAGATGTGCAGTTTAGGTGAATTGGCCATGCTAAATTGTCCATAGTTCTTAAGTGCATTAGTTGGGGGTGGGGGGAGGGGTTACTCTTCGGAGGGCGGTGTGGATTTGTTTAGCCAAAGGGCCTGTTTCCACACTGTAGGGAATCTAATCTATATCACTCTCCCAACTATGGCTTGGACCAGGAAATATACCGCATGTGCATCAGCCAAATAGCTGTGGCTCAAAGTCAAAGGGGAATAATCATCTGTCAAACGTTAAAAAACTGAACTTCTTGATTTATTCAAAGAGGAGAACAACAATCTTGTATATAGTGTGCTTCAAATTCTCATAATGCTCAAAATCTCTTCACAGAAAAGTACGTTTATTGTGAGTTCACCATTATTTTGTAGACAAAGATAACAGCAAGTTATGCATCGAAACATAACATAAACATTATTAAGAGAAACAATTTGTTTTAATAGTGGCAGTTTGGTGGTGAATATTGGTCTGGAGAGTATACAAAATTGCTACTCTTCTTTGATATTGTCATTGATTTATTTTATGTCAACATGATAGGAGTAATGCTTTAACATCTCACTTGAAAGCAGTAAACTTTCAACAGTGCAGCAGTCCCTCAGTAACGTACTAAAATATCAGATTAGATCATGCGCTCATGACTCTTCGATAGGGCTTTAACGTAAAGGAGGGGATGGGAGTTTGGGGGTGATGGTGATGGTAGTATCATTGTGGCAACGTCACCAAACTAGTAATGCAGAGCCCCAAGTTAACATTTTTCTTAAAATGCATGTAGGACAGACAAATGAACAGGAAATGGACTGTGTGCAGGCAGACAGGATTAGTTTAGCAAGGCATCATGGTTGGCACAAACATAGTCTGATGAAGAGCTTTTGCCCGAAACATCGATTTTTCTGCTCCTTGGATGCTGCCTGACCTGCTGTGCTTTTCCAGCACCACGCTAATCTAGACTCTGGTCTCCAGCATCTGCAGTCCTCACTTTTGCCTAAAAATGTACTGGGCTGAAGGGACTGTTCCTGTGCTGTTCTAAACCATCTGACTGAAGAGGTAAAGGTGCTGGAAATCACACTGTGGAATGTAAAACAAGGAGGCACATAAGTAATTCATTAGCAAACTACATAGATAGGACTCCATTTTAGTATATTTGAAGGAATTACAATTTAATGCAATTCAGGTTGAACATAGAAAAACAATTGCAAAATGGCCAGCATACCACTGTCAGAAAACTTCTTCTATCAATTGATAATAAATTTTCATGTTACAAAATATTTTAAAAACATGCTTGGAACTGGTAATCCAGGCAATATAAACAATAGCTAAATTGTAGAATGACAGAAAGTTTAATTATCAATGATATGCAAAGCTGTACCTTTCACTGGAGGATTGTATAAGATGATATAACCTCAGCCAGGCAATTTGCATCTCATGTCTGGAAGGCATACTATAAAATATGATTTTCATAACTGAGTCACAATTCCAGGCACTATCACAATATCTTAATGAACATCTGGGAGCAAATTTCACAATCAATCATGTCATTACCAAAAAGCTTCACAGATAAAATTAACCGACTGCCTTGTCTCTTTTTATGCCCACAAAAATTTTTGGTTTGCTAAATAATCACTTTGACAGAGAATTCTTTAATTCAGTACAAGTAGTAGCCTGCAGCAAAGTCCACAGCAGTAATTCATTCAAGCATTTTCAATGGAACCACAAATGCTTAAATCATCCAAACAACAGAACTGAAACACCTGCTGTACAATGAGCACTTATTGTTTCTACTTTACACAAATATTTATTCAGGTACATTGAGTAGATTGAAAATTATAAAAAAAGGAATGGAAACATAAGTGATTAGCTATAAATTCTTGTCAGAAATCATGGCTACTTGGGGTAAAACCAGATGACCCTACTCCAATAAAGCCAAGTGGAACCAAATGGTAACTCTGCCTATGCTGTATTGAAGATACTGTCACTCTCAAACAGGTATGGTTGCTCTTTCTATCCTCCTGACCCCACCACTTTTTTTTACAATCAATGCCTATTACTCCTTTTCACTCATTCCTCCAACTCAATGTTGACAGCTACTATTCTTGCTTACTCAACTCCTGGCATAAATTGACACCCCAGACACTTTCCTCTGCATCTTTTTTTAGAATAGCATGATTCTTAAAACTCTGGTTATATTTTGCAAAAATGCCTTAGTGACAATGGGTTGTAAAAAAGAGACAGGATTTGCTACAGAGTGGCATACCTGACAAACATTATCAATAATTATGCAGTTAATGAGACATGTAGAACCTGTGCCATACATAGAGAGTAAAGATGTAAGGAAATTATAGTAAAACTATATAAGACACTGTTTGGGTCTAAAGTGAAATATTATGCCCAATCTAAGGAAATTCAGCATACCCATGAAGACCCTCACCAACTTTTATAGATGCACCATAGAAAGCATGCTACTTGGGTGCATCGCAGCTTGGTTCGGCAACTGCTCTGCCCAGGACCGGAAGATCTCAGTTATATGGGTCATTTGGTAAAGCTAGGACTGTTCTACCCAGAGAAGAAGTGGATGAGAGGAGAACCAAAAATATGTTTAAAATCCTGTGGTGCTTGTCACACAGAGACTAATCCTATTGGCAAGAAGGATTAAGAACCAGAAGACACTAATTTAAGCTGAATAGTGAAACAAGCAACTGCAATATTAGAAAATCTTTCCGAATGCAGTGAGTGGTTAAGATTTGGAATATACTAACTGTCAATCCAGCATAGACAGATTCAATCATGGCTTTTAATAGAGAATTTATAATTGTGTAAATAACAAAAAATTTACATGGTTATGGGGATATAGTGAGCAAATGGGATAACCATATTTCGGTTGTAATTGCAGATATTAGATTAGATTCCCTACAGTGCGGAAACAGGCCCTGTGGCCTAACCAGTCCACTCCAACCCTCCAAAGAGCAACCCACCCAGACCCATTTCCCTCTGACTAATGCACCTAAAATTTAGCATGGCCAATTCACCTGACCTGCACATCTTTGGACTGTGGGAGGAAACCCATGCAGACATAGGGGGAATGTGCAAACTCCACACAGACAGTCACCCAAGGCTGGAATTGAACCTGGGACCCTGGTGCTGTGAGGCAGCAGTGCTAACCACTGAGCTACTGTGCCACACAACAATGGCAGGCTCAGTGATCTCCTCAAACACTAAACTCTATGAATTTAGCCATTTTGGAAGTTTGAATGCAGGAGGGAAATATACAGTAAATGGGCAGAATCCCTGGACACATTAATATATAGGGGGTTCTGGGCATACAGGGCTGCCGTTCCCTGAAAGCGGTAACGCATGTGGGGAAGGTTAGCAAGAGGGCATATAGCACACTTGTCTTCATCGATCAGGTAAAGAGTATAAAAATTGGCAAGCCATGCTGCAGCTGTATAAAATTTTAGTTTAGCTACATTTGTAATATTGTGTACAGTTCTGATCACCACAGTACCAGAAATGGTATAGAAAAGGCTTACCATTTGTTGGCTGGATTGGAAGGCAGAGCTGGAATGAAATGGTAAGGAGAGATGGAATGAACATGGTTTGTTTTTACTTGAATGTTAAAAGCTGAGTGGTAACCTAATAGAAATTTACATAAGGAGCATGGAGAGTCAGATTCTTTTTCCCCAGTGTAGAAACGGCAATTACTAGGAGACACAGGTTCAGGGTAAAAGAGGGTATGTTTAAAGGAGATGTGAGAGGTAAGTTTTATTTTACATAGAGGGTGGTAAGTGCCTGGAATGAACTGCCAGAGGAAGCAAATACAAAGCAATGTTTAACAGGCATCATGATAGATCCAAGAAAGACAGTGAATAGAGGGATATGGACTGCAGAGAGGCAAAAACTAGAAGGTATTATGTGTCAGCGCAGACTTGGTAGGCCAAAGGGTCTGCTCCTATGCTGTACTGTTTTTTGTTCTTTGTAAAGAGTACCTCATTGTGGCTGCAGTGACAGCCTCTGGCTCTGGCCAGTGTGTTAACAGGCACAGCAAGGCAAGACAATGTAGAAAATGGATGCTGTGAGCATGCAATAGGCACCAAGTAAGTAAGCACTTGGCGAGCAATGCAGCATGCTCCAGTCCTTGAGCAGGGTTCCAGTATATGCATGCAGAGTGTCTCTGCTGTAGCTTTCCGATATTTGTTGCTGATGCACTCTGAGGATGAGCAGCCTATAAGCATATCAGATAGTCATGACCAGTTAACAGACGCCAGATGCCAATGTCTATAGATAAGGGTTTATGCAGCTGGTGCTGAGATGCAGTTGAAGTTCCTTCAGATCAAGCAGCGAGCTGAATCTGCCAGGATATGCTTTGGTTTCCATGTCATGTTTTCTCGACTCAAGCTTATTTGGCGAGTTTGGTAAGATAGAAAGTTAAATATTAATGAGATGAGTTGTGGCACTAATAAGGGATTTAACAAGCAATAATCCCCCCTTTAATTTTGATATGCTTCTCACCACAGTCCACATCATTCAGACTCCTATAAAATCCCACCCTATGATTTTAAAACCAAATCTGTCTCATCTTATCCGGTCAACAGTCACTTTTATAGCCTCAGATAAATGATTGTCTACATTGTGCACTTATATAATTAGCTGTTTCATTGGCAATCTCTGGGATAGGTGCCATATTTTCATCTCAGTTCTGATTAAACCCATCATTTAAACTGTCAACATTGGTGCTAACTTTTGCAATGGCTTGACTAAGACGTCAGTTTAAAACAAAACAGCAAGAAATTCTCTTCCAGCGAGCTCAGCCACTCACGACTTACACATAATTGCACTATTGCAGCCGACATCATTCAGAGGACCAAACAAAACTGGAGGGAAATCACCATTTTTACAAAACGTAGAGACTGTCAGGTTTATTCATTCTTGACAACAAAATAGGAACATGAGGGAAGAGGAGGCAGAGCCAGAAGCATGACATCCTCTCCTATTACCCATTCACTCACTGCTCAAACAGCAGCAGTCATCAACATGTCATTCTGCTTTACATCGCAATGATTCCATAGAACATAAAACCAACCTACCATGCCTGTCACCTGTCTGTTATAGAACAGGCATCAAAATATATTGGCTGGTGGTTAAGCAATGCATTGATTTTAAAAACTTCTTCCACATTTTCAAATTGCTCCATAGCTTTGTCATTCCCTATCTCTGTAACCTGATCCAGTCCAAGTGATGTGGCTTATGCCTCAAAGATAGGCAGAGATGATAAACCGGTTTCCATATGTTCTGGAGCTGGAAAGGCAATGTTTTATAATGTCTGCTCCTATGCCTACAGCACCAAATCTCTATATAGTTTTTCTTTCTAACAAAGTAATCACATCAAGGCTTAACTAATCATATACATCAAGTAGTCATTATGCATAAAACAATTCAATATTACAGGTTTATACTCCTTGTAAAAGTAAAGATTTTATGTTAAATTAAATCATTCTCAACAAATTTCAGAGACAGAAGTAGTCACTTTCTAGAGTTCAGCTTGGCAGGTGGGGAGTGGGGGGTGGGGGATTCAGGGGTGGAGCAGGTAGGAGGGAGTGGGGGGAGCGGGGAGGGGAGTGGCGGTGGGGGAATGGGAATAAGTTATTGAATTGGATTATCAGCCATGATCATAATGAATGGCAGAGCAGACTCAAACAGCTGAATGGCCAACTGCAGCTCCCATTTCCTACGTTTCTATGATTTGCTGACAATATGGTCAACGCTTGTGATCAGGACGGAATGTGAACTTGCTATCATGAAGATGTATATCTCAATGTTCACAAACACAACTCTATGCCAGTGTTTCCAGCTCTCCAGCTGAGTATTTGCATATAGTTTCTGACAACAGGTATGACGTTTCAGTGATTGGCTTGACAGTAGAAGACAGACGGTGATGGTGAAGGGTTGTTTTTTGGACTGGAGGCCTGTGAGTGTTCTGTGAGGATTTGGGCTGGGTCCACTGTTGTCTGCCATTCACATAAATGACTTGGATGAGAATTTAGGATACATGGTTAGTTACTTTGCAGATGATATGAAAATTATTGGTTCAGTAGTCAGTGAGGAAGGGACCTTGATCAACTACGCCAATGGGCCAAGGAGTGGTTGATGGAGTTTAATTTAGATAAATGTGTGGCATTTTGGGAAGATGAAAAGGGCAGGACTTACACAGTTAATGGTAGGGCCCTGGGGAGTGTTATAGGACAGTGAGACTTAGGGGTTCAGGTACATAGTTCATTGAAAGTTATATCACAGGTAGACAGAGTGATAGAGGTGGCATTTGGCATGCTTGCTTTCATTACTCAGACCATTGAGTTGAGATATCATGTTAAGGCCACTTTTGGATTATTGTTTACAGTTCTGGTCACCTTGCTATCGAATGGATATTATTAAATTTGAGAGGGTGCAGGAAAGACTGCCAAAAATGTTCCTGGGACTGGAAGCATTGAGTTATGTGGAGAGGCTGGATAGGCTGGGACTTTTTTTCACTGGAGTGTAGGAGGTTGAGGGTGACCTTATAGAGGTTTATAAAATCATGATGGGCAGAGATAAGTTGAATAGCCAAGGTCTTTTCCCTGCAGTGGGAAAGCTCAAAACTAGAGGACATAATTTTAAGGTGAGATTAAAAGGGACCCGAGGGTTATCATTGTCACAGAAGGTGGTTCATATGTGGAATGAACTGCCAAAGGTATTATTAGATATCAACATTTTAAAGGTATTTAGGCAGTTACATGAATAGTCAATTCAATTCACTCCAAGAAACTTCATATCAAGAAACAGTTGGATGCATTGGATATTGCAAAGACTACAGTCCCTGATAACATTCTTTGAATAGTACTTGAGACTTCTGCTCCAGAACTGGTTGCTCCCCTAACCATGCTGTTCCAGAAGTGTTACAACACTGGCATCTACCTGACAATGTGGAAAACTGCCCAAGTATGTTCTGCACATATAAAGCAGAACAAATCCAAACCGGCCAATTACTGTCCCATCAGTCTACTGTTAATCATCAGTAAAGAGATGAAAGATGTCTTTAATACCTGGTCAGCAATAACCTGCTCAGTGGCACCTTGTTTGGGTTGCACCAGGGCCACACAGCACCTGACCATATTACAGCCTTGATTCAAACATGGATGAAAGAGCTGAATTCAAGAGGTGAGGTGAAAGTGGTAGCCCTTGATATCAAGGCTGCATTCAACCAAGTGTGGCATCAAGGAGCCCGGGCAAAACAGGAATCAATGGGTATTGGGCTACCGTGGTTAGAGTCAAACCTGACACATAAGAAGATAGTCATGGTAATTAGGTGTCAGTCATCTCTGCAGGAGTTCCTCAGGGTAGTGTTCCTAGGTCCAACCATCTTCAGCTGCTTCATCAAAAAACTCCCCTCCAACAGGTCAGAAGTGGGGATATTCGCTGATGATTGCACAATGTTCAGCACCATTCGCGACTTCTCAGACACTGAAGCAGTCCATGTCCAAATGCAACAAGATCTGGACAATATTCAGACTTGGGCTGACAAGTGGCAAGTTACAGTCATGCCACACAAATGCTAGGCCATGACTATCACTAATAAGAGACAATCTAACCACCATCCCATGACGTTCAACGGTGTTACCATTGCTGAATCCCCCAGTATCAACATCCTGGAGGTCGTCGTTGATCAGAGACTCAATTAGACTCACCACATAAACACAATGGTTACAAAAGCAGGTCAGAGGCTAGGAATACTGCGACAAGTAACTCATCTCCTGACTCCCCAAAGCCTGTACACCATCTACAAGGCACAAGTCAGTAGAGTGATGGAATATATTTCACGTGCCTGGATGAGGGCAACACTAACAATACTCAAGAAGCTTGACACCACTTGATTGACATTACATTCACAAGCAGCCACTCTCTCCACCTTTGGCATTCAGTAGCAATAGTTGTACTATCTCCAAGATGCACTGCAGAAGTTCAACAAAATTCCTCAGACAGCACTTTCCAAGCCCATGAGCACTGGCTTGGAGAAAGATAAGGGCTGCACATATGTGGGAACACCACCATCTTCAAGTTCCCCTCTAAGCCACTCACCATCCTGACTGGGAAATATATTGCTGTTTCTTCACTGTCCATAAAACCATTAGGCATAAGAGTGGAAGTAAGATCATTTGGTCCATCAAGCCCATTCTGCCATTCAATCATGGCTGATGGGCATTTCAACGCCATCTATTCGCACTCACCACTTATCCGCACTCTCCCCATATCCCTTAATTTTTTGCGAGATTAAGAATTTATCAATCTCTGCCTTGAAGACATTTAACATCACAGCCTCCACTGCGCTCTGTGGCAATGAATTCCACAGACCCCACCACTCCCTGGTTGAAAAAGTGTCTCCTCATTTCTGTTCTAAATTGACCCCCTCTAATTCTAAGGCTGTGCCCATAGTACTAGTATCCCCACCTGAAGGAAACAAATTTGCAATGTCCACCCTTTCTAAGCCATGCATTATCTTGTAAGTTTCTATTAGATCCCCCCTCAATCTTCTAATGAATACAATCCTAGGATCCTCAGCCATTAACCATATGTTAGGCCTACCATTCCAGGGATCATCCGTGTGAATCTCCGCTGGACACGCTCCACTGCCATTATGTCCTTCCTGAGGTGTGGGGCCCAAACCTGGACACCGTACTCTAAATGGGGCCTAATCAGAGCTTTATAAGATCTCAGTAGCACATCACTGCTTTTACATTCCAACCCTCTTGGGATAAATGACAACATTACATTTGCTTTCTTAACCACGGACTCAACCAGCAAGTCAACCTTTAGAGAATCCTGGATTAGCGCTCCCAGATCCCTTTGTACTTTGGCTTTATGAATTTTCTCACAATTTAGAAAATATTCCATCCCTGTATTCTTTTTTCTGAAGAGCAAGACCTCTCCTTTACTCAAAGTGAATTTCATCAGCCATTTCTTGGACCACTCTCCAAAACTGTCTAAATCTTTCTGCAGCCTCCCCACCTCCTCAGAACTACCTGCCTGTCTGCCTAACTTTGTATCATTGGCGAACTTCATCCAAATGTCCCCAGTGCCTTCATCCAGATCATTAATATATAAACTGAACAGCTGTGGCCCCAACACTGAACCCTGTGGGACACCACTTGGCTGCCTTTCCAAAAAGAACCTTTTATCCCAACTCTTTGTCTTCTGTCAGACAGCTAATCCTCAATCCATGCCAGTAGCTCACCTCAAACACTATGGGCCCTCACCTTACTCAGCAGCCTCCCGTGTGGCACCTTATCAAAGGCCTTTTTGAAGTCTAGGTAGATAACATCTGCTGGGTTTTCCTGGTCTAACCTACTTGTTACCTCTTCAAAGAATTGTAACAGGTTTGTCAGGCACGACCTCCCCTTACTAAATCCATGCTGACTTGTTCTAATCCTACCCTGCACTTCCAAAAAATTTAGAAATCTCATCCTTAACGATGGATTCTAGAATTTTACCTACAATGGAGGTTAAGCTAATCGGCCTATAATTTTCCATTTTTGGCTTGATCCTTTCTTGAACAAGCGGGTTATAACAGTGATTTTCCAATCATCTGGGACTTTCCCTGACTCCAGTGATTTTTGAAAGATCACAACCAAAGCCTCCTCTATTTCTTCAGCCACCTCCTTCAGAACTCTAGGATGTAGCCCATATGGGTCAAGAGATTTATCAATTCTTAGACCTTGTCGCTGCATCAAAATCCTGAAATTCCCTCCCTCGTGGCATTATGTGTCAACCCACAGCAGACAGACTGCAACAGAAGGCAGCTCACTACCACCTTCTCAAGGGCAACTAGGGATGGGCAGTAAATGCTGGCCAGCCTGCAACACCCATATCCCACAAAAAGAATAAATAAAACAAGAGGAAGTATCTAGGGGGATACGGGCCAAACACAGGCAAATGGGATTAATTTAGTTAGGGAATGTGGTCGGCATAGATAAGTTGGACTGAAGGTCTGTTTCTATGTTGTATGACTCTAAGACTCTATGTGCTGTGAAACTACAGTTCCTTCACACTTCCATACACGTTCATCATAACATCTGTCTCTGTATGTGAGTTGTGAAAACAATGATTGGCAGAATGCTATCTCAACCTTTAATGTGTCTGACCTGATTAAAACATATAAAATTCTAACAGGTTTGGAAAGGCTATATGCAGATAGGATGTTGCCCTGGTTGGGGACTCAAGAATTAAGGAGTGCGGTGTCAAATTTTGGAGTCAGCTATTTAGGATCGAGATGAGGAAACAGGTAGTCAACCTATTAAATTCTCCACCATAGAAGGCTGTGGAGACTGAGTCGTTGAGTCAAAGAATATAATAATCTTTTCAATATTAGAGCCATCAAGGAGTATGGAGAGAAAGCTGAAATATGCAGTTGAGATAGAGGATCAGCTAATTATCATAGCAAATAGTAGAGCAAGCCCAAAGGACCAAATGGCCTATTCCCGCTCCAAGTTTCTAGTTTTCTATGATGTAGAGGAGCCAGTGTTGGACTGGAGCAGACAAAGTTAAAAACCACACAATGTCAGATTATAGTCCAACAGGTTTATTTGGAAGTACAAGCTTTTGAAGTGCTGCTCCTTTGTCAGGTAACTACTTGACAAAAGAGCAGCACTCCAAAAGTTAATGTTTCGAAACAAACCTGTCGGACCACAACTTGGTGTTGCATGACTTCTAGTTTTCGAAGCACTGTTTGTTGTGCAGTTGTCCATCTCCATTTTGCAAGTTCAAACAGTAACTTTTAAAGACACACAGACTTGTGAAGAAATCTCTCCATACTTAGGAACAAATTTCTGATAAAAGCTGGTAGAACAAAGGAACAATTCTAATTCATTAACATAATGGATAGTTGAAAAGTATGATTTATTTTCATTCACTCGTGAGACATTGGACATGGACATCACCGGCTGGGTATTTATTGCCCTTCTCTAGTAGGCCTCAAGAAGGTGGTAGTGAGCTGCCTTCCTGAACACCTGCAGTCTATCTGCTGTGAGTAGACCCCAAGCCTTCTCTAATTCTGAGACATTATCGGTTGTACTTGGCAGTTTAATAACAAGGGGAATCCATCTCAGGATTTTTGATTTTTTTGCTTCAGTCCTCAAAAAGGGAATACCAGTAACAAACTGGCTGCTGTAGACCAGCCAATTCAGGAATGATCCCCAAAAATAAAACCCAACAGTGTTACACTGACTGTGTGACCAGTCAGCTCAAAGTCAGTCTCTGAACTGAGGAGATTCTAAGTTCCCTGGTTATACATTTTTTCCGAAACCCCCACACCACTACCTAACAGCAGTAGTGTCAGGACTTTTGATGAGGTTAAGATGATTACCAGAAACATGTGACTTTAGTTTAAACCTTAATAAGATGCTGAGAGACAATTTGGTATGTGGGATTAATGATAGAACCATGCAAAGGTCTACTAGCTGAAACCCAACTGGACTTCAAATAAGCACTACAACTGGCTTAGTCATTAGAAAATGTGGCAAGTGGAACATATGAGCTACAGGGTGTGCCAATGGACGTGGACACCCTCGTCAGGCCGACTGAGTTTGGGAGACACCACTTGAGTGAAGGCAACTGCATAGCCTCACTCAGAACATATCCTGATTAGAGGGACTCTAGAACTGCCCTCAGTAAAACTCCAAAGCAAAACCAAGCCTTGACAAACTGTTAACACTTTATTTGGGATCCTGGTAGGCAAGACATGAAAGTTGCTGATGGTATGCAGACTCAAGACAGCAACTCGACCTGAACTGAGGAAGAGAACTCACTGACTGGCATCCAGAAGAGTGTACATCCTGGAAAACCCACTTACATCTAGTTTGGAACAATCAAATTGCTTAGCTACACCCAAATCAGAAGAAATCAAAATAAACGTCATGAATTTGGAAAGGCAAGGACTGATTAGGGATAGTCAACATGACGTTTTGCATGGGAAAACATGTCTCACAAACTTGATTGAGTTTTTTGATGAAGTAACAAAGAGGATTGATGAGGGCAGACCGGCAGATGTGATCTAAATTGGTTTCACTAAGATGTTCGACAAAGTTCCCCGTGGGAGGTTGATTAGCAAGGTTAGATCTCGCAGAATACAGGGAGAACTAGCCATTTGAATACAGAACTGGCACAAAGGTAGAAGACAGAGGATGGTGGTGGAGGATAGATTTTCAGATTGGTGGCCTGTGACCAGTGAAGTGCCACAAGGATCGGTGCTGCATCCTCTACTTTTTGTCATTTACATAAATGTTTTGGATGCGAGCATAAGAGGTACAGTTAGTACGTTTGCAGATGATACCAAAATTGGAGGTGTAGTGGACAGCAAAGAGGGTGACCTCAGATTACAACAGGATCTTGACCAGATGGGCCAATGGGCAGACAAATGGCAGATGGAGTTTAATTCAGATAAATGCAAGGTGCTGCATTTTGGGAAAGCAAATCTTAGCAGGACTTATACACTTAATGGACAGGTCCTAGGGAGTGTTGCCGAACAAAGAGACCTTGGAGTGCAGGTTCATAGCTCTTTGAAAGTGGAGTCACAGGTAGATAGGATAGTGAAGAAGGTATTTGGTGTGCTTTCATTTATTGGTCAGAGTATTGAGTACAAGGGTTTGGAGGTCATGTTGCAGCTGTACAGGATATTGGTTAGGCCACTGTTGGAATATTGGTGCAATTCTGGTCTCCTTCCAATCGGAAAGATGTTGTGAAACTTGAAAGCGTTCAGAATAGATTTACAAGGATGTTGCGAGGGTAGGAATATTTGAGCTATAGGGAGAGGCTGAATAGGCTGTGGCTGTTTTCCCTGGACCATCAGAGGCTGAGGTTTACAAAGTTTGAGGGGCATGGATAGGGTAAATAGACAAAGTCTTTTCCCTGGGTTTGGGGAGTCCAGAACTAGAGGGCATAGGTTTAGGGTGAGAGGGGAAAGATATAAAAGAGACCTAAGGGGCAACTTTTTCACACAGAGGGTGGTACATGTATGGAATGAGCTGCCAGAGGATGTGGTGGAGGATGGTACAGTTGCAACATTTAAGAGGCATTTGGATGGGTATATGAATAGGAATGGTTTGGAAGGATATGGGTCGGGTGCTGGCAGGTGGGACTAGATTGAGTTGGGATATCTGTTCGGCATGGACAGGTTGGATCGAAGGGTCTGTTTCCATGCTGTACATCTCTATGACTCTATGACTCTAAATGGTCACCCAGTTCTGATGGATCTTGACACTGGAGACAAAAAAAACCGCAGATGCTGTTTACACCACTGCAAAGTCTCTTCAAACAATGCCCATTTTAGAGACGTTCTCTGTCCAGTCCTGAAAAAGGGTCATACCTGAAATGTTGACTTCTCTACTTCTGATGCTGGCTGACTTGCTGCATTCTTCCAGCCTCCTGTTTGTTTATTTGATACAGGCGCGGCTATATCAGGGAACCTTTGCTGATTAAGGGTACACCTTTGGTGCGGGGCTCGTATAAGAAGCAGCTGGTTCGGTTACCACCTACTGTAGTAAAAGCCCCAAGCCTGATGGGGTGAAATTTGTTGAAAATGATTCACCTTGACTGGCTCAACATTTTTTTAAATTAGAAAATGGATGCCTGAGTAAAGTCCTAATTAAATACCCGGACATTTTCCAGAAAGATCCAGGGACTATCAAAGGAACAAACGTCACCTGGCATGTTGACCAGGAAGCAATTTCACATTTCTGCAAGGCCCATCGAGTGCTCTTTGCCTTATCAGAATCAGAAGGCTGGGGGGAAAGCGAAGGAATTGTCAAGCTAATACAGTTTACAGACTGGGCAGCACCGGTCATGGAGATTGTGAAAATCAATGGGTGAGATCATCTTTATGGGGACTTTAAACAAATGGTAAATGGTTTCCCGCAGCGATCACTTGCATAGAGGATTTATACACAAGACTAGTGAGGTGCTGGGGGTGGGGGGGAGCTGTACTTCATGAAGCTGCACATGAGCAATTGCAGTTAGATGAGGATTCCTAGAAGTATGCCACAATTAATACAACTAAAACAATTGTAGCAATATATCAGACTGCTATTTGGAATATCATCAGCCTATGCCATTTTTCAATGGATGATGAAGTACATATAACAAGGTCTACCCCAACTCACCGTGTATCTGGAAGACGTGCTAATAATATCATTGAGAAAACTTGGACATAGTCCTTAGACATTTCTCCCAGGCGGGCATATGCCTCAGAGGGGAAAAATGTGTGTTCCAGGCACCCCAAGTGATCTACTTGCGCTACAGAAACAAAAAGACCAAGTTACACCCTTGGAAAATCAAGCGAGGGCGATCGAAGGTACCCTGGCTCTCACATCTGGTCCTGAGCTTAGAACTTTCCTTGGATTGGTAAATTATTATGGAAAATTCATAATAACCTTGCATCTACTATTATAAAATGGGCAGCCTTGGAAATGGTCTCATAGCCTTTAGACGATAATAGCTGCTTCATTTCACTAAGCTGTTGGCACATGATGATCCCAAGCGAGACCTGGTGCTAACATGCAGTGCCTCCCCATATGGTACAGGGTAATATTGCCTCGCCAGTAGCTCAGCAGAGAGGAACACCTGATAGCGTATGCTTCCTGGACTTTGGCTGATGCAGAGCGCAAATATGCCCAGAAAGAGAAGGATATGAGTTCCCGATTGGGGCTGTTAATCTGTCTGACAGATAGAAACAGGAGTGTCAGGGGTTCTGCTCATTCTGAGAGCTGGTTCTGAGGAAGCCAGACCAGTGTAATGTAACATGTACACTCTATGACTCTAAATAAAGGATGATGTGGCAGTCATGTTTGGTGTTTACAGACATAAATTTGGAATTGTAACAGACCACAAACCCTGCTAGGGCTACTCAAAGAGGCCAAGGCTGTTTCATTTATTGCTTCAAGTCAAATTCACCAGTGGGCTCCCATTTTAAGTACATACAACTCCAAGTGGAAACACTGTCCAGGAGACCAAGTAGCAAATGAGGATGCCTCGATATGCTGGTAGATATACCACTGCTCTGCCACCACTGGCAACGTCTGTTCTGGTTTTAAACTTGCTGGACACCCTGCGGTCGCTGCTGATGACATCAGACTATGGTTGGAAAAATGGGCAGTCCTGATAAAAATAAAGCAGCTGGTGGTGTTGGGGGAAACAAAGGGGCCACTACAACAGAACTGAATTTTTTCTGGACCCAGTGAGACCAGATCACTGGAGAGGACGGCATTTGATTTTGGAGAGAAAGAATGATTGACCCGAACAAACATCACCGTTGGATGCTGGCTTAAAGTCACCAGGGTCATCCAGGGATATCCAAAATGAAGATGTTGGTAAGAAGCTGTGTCTGGTGGCCAAGATTGGATGCAAACATAGTCATGGTTGGTGGGGCACTGTTCAGGGTCCCCATTAGGACACAAATTACTGCCAGCTGCCCACCCTCACACATATGGGAATGGCTGGGTAAACCCTGGACTCAGTTACACATCAGCTTATGCTGGCCCTTTAATGGGCTCAATGTTCTTAGTCTATGTGGATACTCAGTCAAAATGGCTGGACTGTATAGAATTAATGTGTCAAACACAGGGCATGATAGAAAAGCTGTGAGCATCTTTTGCGATACAGGGGTTCCCGGAAGTGTTGGTCATTTATTACATCCCAGCATTTACCAGCAAGGAACTTGAGTAATTCCAAAAGTTGAATGACATTCAGCACATATGAACAGCTCCATACCATACATCGTCCTAGTCTGGCAGCAAGGGCAGTCTAAACACTGAAGACAGGCTCAAATAAGCAGCCTATACCTTCACTCAATACCAAACTGTCCTAGTTCCTATTTGATTATCACATCCTCTTCATGCAACTACAGGGATAGCGCCAGCAGTTGCTAATGGAGAGAAAGCTCTGTACCAGGTTAAATTTGATCTTCCCAAATCTGGGCAGGAGGATGAACCAGCATCAGGAAAGCCAATACTCGACACAATACTCCCCTAAGCAAGAGCCAATTTACTTCAGGGACAAAGTTTGGTGCCAAACCCATGGCAATGGCCCTGCGTGGGTTAGAGAAATGGTCAAGACCCATGATGTACAAAGTTCAGGCAGTGAGGCAGTCCTGAACAAGCACGTGAACCACATGAAAGCTGCAAACTCACAAACAGAGAAGAAGCAAACATACCCAGTCCCTCAGAATATCCAGAAAGTCTGTCAGAACCCCTGAGTTTTCCTCCTCTGTCTCGTGTTGAAGAAACCTCAGTGTCTGAGATGTACACAGTGGATGTTGCAATTTAATGCCTTTACTGCCTGAAGAAGAGGATGAACTTCATCCAAAATGCTCTGGGTGCTAGAGACAGGCTACAGTTCAATACACACCACCCATATCTGAGACTGAGTCAGAGGAACTGGACCCAGTGTGAAAATGCCCCAGAAGAGCAGAGGCCTATGACCCTGGACTTAGAGTTGCAGGGATGTAGCGATTGTAAGGAGGTCAGCCAAGTGGATCTCATAGGATATACGTTCCTCGATTGGGGCTGCTAACCTGGCTGACAGATAGAAACAGGGGTGTCAGAGGTTCTGCTCATTCTGGGAGCTGATTCTGTGGAAGCCAGACCAGTGTTATGTACTATGTACATGTAAATAAAGGATGATTTGGTGATGAGATACCAACTTCTGTGGGAGGTATTTCACATTGGGCTATGGGGAGAAGGCAGGTGAATGGTATCCAGTGAAATTCTCATTTAGAAATGTAGTGCAGATCTGAGCTGGAAGGTTCATTTTCAGATGCAAGACAGATGCAATGAGCTGAATAGCTTTCTTCTGACTTTTAATAATTTCTGATTATAAAATTCCATAAGGTTCAGATCATATCTAACAAATTATTCCAAACATTTAGTACTTTTTGATTTAAAAAGTTATTTATATTATCAATTATAAACATATAAACTTAACGCTGAAATCTATCCTACTTTTCTGACTTACATCCCAGTAATTAGAAGCTTTGTTTTCTTATTTGCATCATTATTTTTCCATTAAAATGAGTTAATTGTTTAACTAATACATCCAAACTGCAGAACTATGCAAAGTTCATCATTTTAAAATATTATTGTTCTTGTCCTTCTCAAGAATTGTTCTCATGTATCTGTCACTTTCAGAGAAAGGGCTGTAGTCATATGCAGGATTGTTACAAAATTCATACACATTACAATTTTCTTTGGAGCGCCAAAGTCACTTGCTTCCCTCTTGTATGTACTTTTATGAGAGTTGTCTTTTAAGGACACCATCGACTGTATGTATACAATGTTGTGCCTGGCTGAGGGGCTTGGGTTTGCGAATTGCATGCAATTGTATCAATTGTTTTGCTGAATGTCTGCTTCATAACTGACAATATATTTTAGTGTAAAATAAACCAAGGCACAGCGTTAATCAAACCATGCCGAGTGGTTAATTATTAAATCATTGTTATTAACTTGTCATCCCATTTACACAGAAGTGAGATCTGAGTGACATGCCATTGATTACTTGTTCTCAGACTTATGGTTCAAGCATGTGTTTGTTATGAACTGTTTTATTGCAGTTATGTATCCATGCTGTTCTTGCTAATTTGATTCCATTCACTTGTGAAATAATATCAACTAATCTACTGATGTTATGCATCATTTATGTACCCACCACACGAGGTCACTACTGTACAGCTTGAGCCTTCCATTTTACACAATAAGCCTTATCAACTAATGTTGATATAATGTGTACTACCTGCCACTTCCTACAATACATGTGTTGCATGTGTTCAATTTACATTCAAATGGGACAATTAAGCAAACTTTATTATACAGTAAATAAATTTTGTTTACTTCACTGTTACCTTCCATCTAAACATTTCTCTTTCCCTAAAAGCTCAGGAGTAATCCTGAGTACCTGTCATCCTTCATTCCATCTTCAATCTGTAAAACTATGGAGTGAATGGGAGCCAGCAGGCAACTTGTTCAAAGCAGAGCGAGAGAGCTGGTCCTGATTCTCACATGAATAAACAAAGATATACACACACACGAACAGACAGGGCATGGAATCGTAGAATCCCTACAATGCATGAACAGGCCATTTGGCCCATCGAGTCTGCACCGGCCCTCTGAAGAGCATCCCACCCCAATCCAGCCCCCCAACCTATCCCAAGAACCCGCATTTCCCATGACAAGTCCAGCTAACCTACACATTCCTGGACACTATGGGCAACTTAACATGGCCAATCCATCTAACCTGCACATCTTTAGACTGTGGGAGAAAGCCATAGGAAGAATTTGCAAACTCCACATCGTCACCCAAGGCTGGCATCAAACCAGGTCACTGGTGCTTTGAGGCAGCAGAAAAATAACCGAGCCACAAGTTGCCATGGATAAACTATTTCCACTGGGGATGTGGGGTTCTGGTTCGAGAATTAGGGGCCATAGCCTGAGAAGTAGAGCCAGACCATTAAGAAGCACGACTATATTTAAAGGGTGGTAAATGCTTGGAAATCTCTTCCACAAACAGCAGTGGTTGTTGGATCAGTTGTTAATTTTACACCTAAGACAGATGAAGTTTTGTTTAACAAAAGTATTACAGGATATGGCCCAAAGACTGGTACATGGAGTTAGGCCACATATCAGCCAATGATATAAGGGAATGGAGGAGCAGGTTTGAGAAGCCAAATGGCCTACTCTTGCTCCTATCTCCCTATGAA
This sequence comes from Hemiscyllium ocellatum, assembly GCF_020745735.1. Classification (NCBI taxonomy): domain Eukaryota; kingdom Metazoa; phylum Chordata; class Chondrichthyes; order Orectolobiformes; family Hemiscylliidae; genus Hemiscyllium; species Hemiscyllium ocellatum. Next base: position 46,522,565 of record NC_083418.1, on the reverse strand, counting down.
CACTGGATCACTGCTGAGTTTTTTTCCACATACCAGCTCAAGACTTCAGATCTGAATATGCTTAACATCAATCCAGCTGAAATCAGGCAATCAGGGAAAGAAACAAAAACAGAAGTTGCTGGAAATGCTCAGCAGATCTGACAGCATCAGTGGAGAAAAGTCAGAGTTATAGAACATAGAACATAGAACGATACAGTGCAGGACAGGCCCTTTAGCCCTCGATGTTGTGGTGACTTGTGAACTAATCTAAGCCCATCACCCTACACTATCCCATCATCATCCATATGCTTATCCTAGGACTGTTTAAATGTCTCTAAAGTGGCTAAGTTAACTACATTGACAGGCAGGGCGAAGAACCTGCCTCTAAAATCTGTCTTAAGTCTATCACCCCGGAATTTGCAGCTATGCTCCCTCATACAAGGAGATGTCATCATCCTAGGAAAAAGACTCTCACTGTCCACCCTATCTAATCCTCTGATAATCTTCTAGATTTCTATTAAATCACCCCTTTTCTCTCCAATGAGAACAGACACAAGCCCCTCAGCCTTTCCTCATAAGACTTTCTGTACAGAATATTAGTTAGGCCACTGTTGGAATAATGCGTGCAATTCTGGTCTCCTTCCTATTGGAAAAATGTTGCGAAACTTGAAAGGTTTCAGAAAAGATTTACAAAAATGTTGCTGGGGTCAGAGGATTTGAGCTATAGGGAGAGGTTGAATAGGCTGGGGCTGTTTTCCCTGGAGCATCGGAGGCTGAGGGGTGACCTTGTAGAAGTTTATAAAATCATGAGGGGCATGGATAAGATAAATATACAAAGTAATTTCCCTGGGATGAGGGAGTCCAGAACTAGAGGGCATAGGTTTAGGGTGAGAGGGGAAAGATATAAAAGAGACCTAAGGGGCAATGTTTTCACGCAGAGGGTGGTACGTGTATGGAATGAGCTGCCAGAGGATGTGGTGGAGGCTGGTACAATTGCAACTTTTAAAAAGCATCTTGATGGGTATATGAATAGGAAGGGTTTGGAGAGATATGGGTAGGGTGCTGGCAGGTGGGACTAGATTGGGTTGGGATATCTGGTCAGCATGGACAAGTTGGACTGAAGGGTCTGTTTCCATGCTGTACATCTCTATGACTCGATGACCTTCGCTTCAGACCAGGCAACATCCTAGTAAATTTCCTCTGCACTTTTTCCAATGCTTCCACATCCTTCCTGTAATGGGGTGACCAGAACTGCACACAATATTCTTGCAGCATAACATCATGGCTCCAGAACTCAATCATTCTACCAATAAAACCTAACACATTGTATGTCTTCATAATAGCACTATCAATCTGGTTGGCATCTATCAGGGATTTATGTGCGTGGACACCAAGATCCCTTTGCACATCCACACGACCAAGAGTCTTCCAATTGACCCAGTATTCTGCCTTCCTGTTATCCTTCCCAAAGTGAATCACCCCACATTTGTTTGCATTGTACTCCATTTGCCACCTTTCAGCCCAGTTCTGCAGTTTATCCATGTCTCCCTGCAACCTGCAACATTTTTCTACACTGTCTACCACTCCACCGACTTTAGTATCATCTGCAAACTTACTAACCAATCCACTTATGCCTATGTCCAAGTCATTTCTGAAAATGACAATCAAAAATGGTCCCAAAACAGATCCTTGTGGCACACCACTAGTAACCAGACACCAGGCTGAATATTTTCCATCAAGTACCACTTGTTGCCTTCTAACAGAAAGCCAGCTTCTAAACCACCTTCAATCCCATGCCTCCACATTTTCTCCAGTATCCTACTATGTAGAACCTTATCAAAGGCTTTGCTGAAGTCCATGTACACCACGTCAACTGCCCTACCCTCATCCACATGCTTGGTCACCTTCTCAAAAAACTCAATGATGTTTGCGAGACATGACCTGCCCTTGACAAATTCATGTTAACTATTTCCAATTAAATTGTTGCTTGCTAGCTGATTATAAATCCTATCTCTTATAATCCTTTCCAAGACGTTTCCTACAACAGACATAAGGCTCACTGGTCTATAATTACCTAGGTCATTCCTACTGCCCTTCTTGAACAAGCACACAACATTTTCAATCCTCCAGTCCTCTAGTAATAAACCTGTAGACAATGATAACTCAGAGATCAAGGCCAAAGGCTCAGCCATCTCCTTCCAAGCTTCCCAGAGAATTCTCTGAAAAATCCCATCTGGCCCAGGGGATTTATCTACTTTCACACCTTCTAGAATTGATAACATCTCCTCTTTCCTCATTCCTTTCAAGTCTAATAGCCCGTATCTCAGTCTTCTCCCTACAATATTTTCCTTTTCCTGAGTGAAAACAGATGAGAAATATTCATTTAGCACCTGTCCAATCTCCACAAGATCTATACATAACTTTCTATTTCTGTCTTTGACTGGCTCTATTCCTACCCTTGTCATCCTTTTATTCCTCACACATCTACAGAAAGCTTTTGGGTTCTCCCTTATTCTACTTGCTAAAGACTGCTCATGACTCCTCCTTGCTTTTATTAACTCTCTTTTTAAATCCTTCCAAGCTAATCTGTAACTCTCCATCACCTCATCTGAACCATCTCACCTCAATGTCACATAACCCTCCCTTCTCTGCTTAACAAGAGATACAATTTCTTTAGTAAACCACGGTTCCCTTACCTTATCACTTCCTTCTTGCTTAACAGGGACACACCTATTAAAGATATGCAAATATCTGTTCCTTAAACTAGCTCCACATTTCGAATGCCCCTGTCCCTGCATTTTGCTGCCCCATCTATGCCTCCTAAGTCTTGCCTAATTGCATTACAATTGCCCTTCCCCCCCATGTATAACTTTCTAAGGTTAAACTAAACATTACTGAATTATGGTCACTCTCTCCAAAGTGCACACGTACCACTAAATCAAACCCCTGGCCTGATTCATTACCGAGTACCAGATCCAGTGTGGCATCCCCTCTTGTCGCCCTTCGATATACTGTGTCAGGAAACCCTCTTGCACACATTGGACAAAAACTGATCCATCCAATGTACTAGAGTTATAGCATTTCCAGTCAATATTGAGGAAGTTAAAGTCCCCCTAATGACCACCCTGTTCCTTTCACTCCTGCCTAGAATCGATTTGCCAATCCTCTCCTCCTTTGCGGAGAACTATAAAAACTTCCCAGCACCTCTCCTCTCCTGTTTCTAACCTCAGTAGACAGGTCCTCGTCAAATGTTCTTTCAGCTATCCTTATACCATCCTTGACTAACAAAGACACACCTCCCCCTTTTTTACCACCTTCCCTGAACTTAATTAACAGTTAACAGTTCTGAGGCAGGGTCACTGGACCCAAAATGTTAACTCTGATTTCTTTCCACAAATGCTGCTGACCTGCTGAGTTTTTCAGCAATTTCTGTTTTTGTTTCCGATTTACAGCATCCACAGTTCTTTAATTTTTTTTATCAAACAAAGATTGGGATCAAGTCTGGAAATGACTTGATCTGGAAGCTGCCTGATTAAAGCAGTTTCACAGTGCTTTGTGCCTTTTTCAAATGAGCTATTGGAAGACTAAATTACCAATAGCATGGAAATAAAAGCAACATTCAGAAAGGAATCCATTCATTCAGAATGCTGTGCCACACTTCAACACAAACAGAAGGGGCTACTGAAAAACTTATGAAAATGTTCTAACTACACCCAAGGATGGAATATCTCCTGAAAATAATCTTCCAATATTTTAAATATTATCCAAGTCAATGGATAAAGTGTACTCAGATTTTCAGGAGACTTTTGATAAGGTCCACCACAAATGGATGTTCTGAAAAGTTAAAGTGAATGTGATAGGAGGTAATGTACTGGCATGTGTTAGATTGCCTGACAGGTAGAAAACAAATTCGAGCAATCAATAGGTCATTGTTGCATTGTGGGGACCATGTGAACTATTTTCAAACTTACATATGATACAAGCCAAAAGGAGGAATGTTTGTTATGAGGAAGATAATAAAGCAACATCAAAAGGATTTGGACAGGCTTAATGAGTGACAAGAATATGGCAGATAGAATATAATGTGGAAAATTGTGAAGTTATCCACTTGATTCAAGGACAGATGTGCAGAGTATTCCTTCATTGGTGATGAGGAAGCTAGGTGTCCTCATCAGTGAGTCACAGAAGGTTAACATACAGGTAAAGCAGGTTTTTCTTTCTTCATTCACAGGAAGAGGGCAACACATAATATTGGAGATATGACTCGATTTCTTTCCATAGTATAATCTTAGTTGGCTCCTCTAAATGGAGTGTGACGAAATGATATCATCATTAGTAGGCTGAAATTTAAGCAGTACAGAAGTATTAAGTACTGTTATATCGCTGAAAGTTAACATCTGTATGTCTCCACTTAGATTACCCCAAAGCTAATTATGGTCAGAAATTGCACTGCAATTGCTATTTTTTTCAAAGCATTTCCCCTCGTATTGTCTCAGCAATGAGCATTAGCAAGCAATTTGATTATGCAACCATTACAACTACTACCACACTTAGGCCTGAATTGATGTCTACGTGCATGTATTTATTTTCCAATAGTAGGCATTGGACAGTCAAATTCTGTTTGATTTCAAACATTTGAGTCAGCTCTGAAGATCATAGTAACGTCTCAGTAAATGTCTCATTTAGTTGGAGAGTCTGATTCCTGCCATGATGTTTTTAAAGATGATCTATGAAGACAACCAGTAGGCTGCTCACACATTATGTGGATGTACTGTTGCGAATATATTTTCCTTCTACTGAACATACTTCTGTGCATCTTTACTGAACTTATTTAATTAGAAGTCAAAAGTACTGGAAAATAAGAAGACACAACAAGAGCACAACTTTTCTGAGACGTATTACAAGGTGCAACAAATGAGGTAAACTTCACATGTGTACCAGAGCACAACATATTGCACTCTGTGGTCTTAGTCTTCAAATGCATGCCTTCAAAATTGTACATACCAAAAGATTCATGCAATTTCTCCAACCCATTAGTTAAAGCTGAAGGTGCCAAATACCAAACTTCTCAGGAAAAAAGTAGTTCTGTGCACAATTATAAATATTGATCATAAATCCTGAGTTTTATATCTCTACTGAAATAATCAGTTTTGTTCAAAGAAAAAAAAGTGAGAAATGATTGGGTACATTAAGAAAAACCTGGACTGTGGGTCCAAACTACAGTGTGAGTTATTTTAAAAGCCTCAAGCAATACTGGAGTTTAAATTGGTCTTTTTACTCAACAGAGACTTATGAAAATGTGGCTTCAAAATTAAATCCAGTCCAGGTCCAAAGGGAAAGACATCACCAAATTTGAAAAGTGGAGAGTGTGGTGCTGGAAAAGCACAGAAGTTCAGGAGCATCCAAGGACCAGGAGAATCGATGTTTCAACATAAGCCTTTCATCAAGAATTTTGATGAAGGGCTTCTGGAACATCGATTCTCCTGCTCCTCGGATGCTGCCTGACCTGCTGTGCTTTTCCAGCACCACACTCTTGACTGTGATCTCCAGCATTTGCAGTCCTCACTTTTTCTTCAAATCTAAAAAGTACAAAAGATGAAAATGGGCAAGGTTTTGAATAACATCCTTCAGAAAGAAGTGGTTAGATTTCTAGTCTGTAAGAGATGAACTAGAGATAAATGTGATAAAATACAAAGGGAAAAGTATTAAATTCTAAAACCAGATAATTAAGGGTCAGATGGGAAGGTAAAATTTGAAAAATGTTAAGTAGGCCTCAAACCCGGGAAGGTTCATTAAAAATGGATGTGAATTAAGGGAAAAGGGACCAATATGATCTTAAAAGGTTGGTCAAGTATAACAGATTTTGAGGAGGCAGTGAATCTCCAATTAATATGCTTTAAGTTTTTAATTATAACAATTGGCTTTTCCCATCATGTGAAGCTGAGAAGTGCTGAATGCAAAAGGTAAAAGAATCTTAAACATTGTTTCTCGACCAAAATGACCAGATAGATCTTCCACTAACTCAACAAACTTAGCAGTTTCCAGTGCCACAATTTCCAATCCTCTTTTCCCCACTAATCACATTTCCTTCTCTGCTCACATTCATCTCTCCTTTTCCCCCCATCTATAAAATCTGCTCAAACTACTTCCTACCTGTTCTTTGCCCAGATGTTACTTTGTATTTCTCAACAACAGCAGCTAACCAGTCAGTTGGTTTGTTGGTGGGCAGAGATCCACAGAAGAAATTATAGGAAGATTCTTACTTCATAGGTTTCCCATTTTTTTCCATTATCCAATTTTCCACCCTCAGACTTATCACAATAGGAATTTACAAGACTTTATATTCTATTGATGACAAGAATCCTCTATTTCCATCTCTGGAAGTTACCTCATATACCTGATATTGTTTGCTTAAATCTTTCCCACACCCCTAATATTGTTGAACTGTTTTGCCTTCAGGATCATTATCTCCAGAAATGACTCAAAAGTCCTGGCCAATGACTTCCAAAACAAACTCCAATGTTATCAAAACTCTTCCATCAAGGTCACATTTTGCACTCAGTCACTTTGTATGTCTTCTCTGATGTCGTGGCATCCACTGGCTTCTCAGTCCCTATTATATTGAATTGATTTTCCAGTATGTTGACCAGGATGCACAAGGCCTAACAAAATGGTACCTTAATCATTTAAGTAACGGAACATGAGGTAACCTCCACCACTGTCAACATTTTATATATGATAGGAGGCTCAGCCACTGTGCGAGATTGGAGAGTGAAATCCTGGTGACCCCCCAGTTATTTCTGGTGGGGGTGGCTAAGTGGGTGTGGGGAGGAGGACCTATCATGGGTCCTCCACAGCCCAAAGAACCTACCACCCTCCCAATTGCCAATACTCATTATTTGAATGATGTTCTGTCAATCTCTGCTTCTGCAATACTCCTGTTTCTGAAAACGAAAGATGTGCAGCCAGCCATATGAACATATGAACCAACTTTGAAGTAGTTTTGGGTCTAAAATAGAGACCTTAAAGTAGGAAGACTTTAGGAAGAAACCAAGAGCCCCCATAAAGATCAACTAGAAGCAAGCAGCAAGGGTGTGAAAACAAGCAGCCACAACTTCTAAACTGAGCACAATAGATGATGTAAATATTAACTGTACTCTAAAAAGCACTGATGCAATAATATATTCAATCATTCTTTTTAAGTGAATACAGTTAAATTCCTATCAGCAACTTGGGTCAATATTTAATTGATGGAAATGAAAGTCGATAGCGGACCCCACTTGTAAAGTTGGATTCGAGGCACTCATGTCTGAGAACTAACATTGACATTACCACATTGCAACTCCCTCACCAGCATCCTACTGCAATCAGTATAGGGTAGCCAGAAAGTGACCAAAAGAAATGTTTGTATAAAAGAAGCTAGAGAGAAGTTACAGCCAGCAATGTTTGCGAAATGAAAGTAAAACGCATAATGGATTGATTGGTATTTGAAAGAAAAAGGTAGAATGAGTTCTTCATCAGATCTGGACAACACAGCTTATTTTAGAGACTAATTTTAGTGAACCCGCAGTTGGATTAACATCTAGTACCTGCCAAGGTTACATGCACACCTTTCTTTTAGGTAATGCAAAAAAGTGATTAGCAAATGGAGTGGCACAGTGGCTCAAGTGATTAGCACTGCTGCCTCACAGCACCAGGGACCCAGGTTTGATTCCACCCTCAGGCAACTGTGTGGAGTTTGTACGTTCTCCCCACGTCTGCATGGGTTTCCTCCAGGTGCTCCGGTTTCCTCCCTCAACCCAAAGATGAGCAGGTTAGGTGAATTGGCCATGCTAAATTTCCCTTAGCGTTCAGGGATGTGTAGGTGCATCAGGCAGGGATAGATATCGGATAATAGGGTAGAGGAATGGGTCTGGGTGGGATACACTTCAGAGGATAGGTGTGAACCTGTTGGGCCGAAGGGCCTGTTTCCACAATGTAGGGATTCTGTCTCTGAAATGAAGCACACTGATTCCTGTCACACCAAGCATGATTTAGTGAATCTCCACAATGCTTTACTGGAGAATTAATGGAAATGCTTATAAAATTTAGCACAGCAAGTTCACTGCTAATTAATTAAGAGAGTTTTTGTCAAGAAGTGAAATTCATGAAATCAGGTTTAAAGGCCTCACAGTGGGTATTACTTAATCATGCTAAACAGCCATCACTTGAAGAAAAAAATGAAGAAATAATGGCTAGAGATACTTTGTGAAAAATACACAATTTAGTTTTGAACACACTCTCCCTTTTTTGTGCAGCAAGCAATCAGAATTTATCCCATAAATTGTGACCCACAAAGGCCTACAGTGACGTTGAAGATACATGTCACTCACTGCAGTGACTGCAATTATAGGAGAGGTCATAGATTTTAGATCAATAAATAAAAAGCTAGCTATTATCCTTCATCAGGTAAGTGATTTGTCACAAGCAAAAGCTGGTGTGAATCCAAGAGTCTTGAAGCCATGGTAAACTAATTGATGCACTTCATCCCCAATTAATTCTAGTCATTTGTTTTCATCTTTGTATATTAATAGATCTTTTAATTGTTTTAGTGCTCATGTCTGTTTTATTATTCCTGCTTTGGAAACAGCAGTTTATAATTTAAGAGCCCTTTATCTGAATACCTTTTTTTAGTAAAGGTGTTCTTTGCTCAACTTGTATGGCTGGGGAAGCAATTATAACAATAAGACGTAAGAGTAGGAATCACACCATTTGGCTCCTCAGTCTTACTCTACCAATTAATATGTTCAGAGCTGATTGGATTGTGGTCTTAACTCTACTTGTCAGCTTGCCTCTCATAATCCTTGACTTTATGTAGATCAAATATCTGTCCAATATATTCAATGTCCCAGCCTCAACCATTAACATGGGAAGAGAATTCCAAAGACAATTGGCCATCGTAGAGAAGTGATTTATCCAAATCCAAGCCTTAAATAGAAGGCATTGTTATCAATAATTCTAGATTTTCCCATGAGGGTAAACATTCATTTAGCGTTTACCCTGTCAAGCACCCCTCAGAATCTTATGTATTTCAATAAGATCACCTGTTATTTTTCTAAACTCCAATGAGTATCGGCCCAACCGATAACATAACTCCTTCATCTCAGGAATTAGTCTAATGAAGCTTTGCTGAACAGCTTCCAGTGCAAGTATATCCCTCCTTATATAAAGAGACCAAAAATACATACATATTCTGATCTCTTCAATGTTTTGCATAATTTTAAACACGACTTTCTTAATTCTGAAAAAGAGAACACAGGAATACAAGTGATCGGAACTGGAGGATATCATTGGCTGATCCTGCCCGCTCCAATATGCAGTGTCGTGGCTGACTAAGAGCTTCAACTCAACTACTTCGAATAGTCTTTGATTCCCTGAGAGAGCAAAATCAGTCACAGCCTTTAATGTGTTCAATGATGGAGATTCCTCAAACATCTGGCATTGAGAATTTCAAAGCTCCACAACCCTTTAAGTAAAGTAGTCTCCCCTTATTTTACTTTTCGATGTTGTGGAGGTGCCAGTGTTGGACTGAGGTGACAAAGTTAAAAACAACACAATTGGAAGTACTAGATCTTGGAGTACTGCTTCTTCATGAAGAAGGAGCAGTGCTCTGAAAGCTAATGTTTCCAAGTAAACCTGTTGGACTATAATCTGGTGTGGTGTGCCTTATAACTTTTCAATAATCAGCCCCTGAAGTCAATAGGCATCAAGTAAAAACTCTGCATCGGTTGCAGTCACATCTAGCACGAAGGAAGATGGTTGTAGTCATTAGAGACTAATCATTTCAGTCCTAAGACATGTCTGCAGGTGTTCCTCAGGGCAGTACCCTTAGCCCAAATATCTTCAACTGCTTCCTTAATGACCATACAGTAGGAAGTGGGGATGTGCGCTGAAGACTGCACAATGCTCAGGGCCATTCATGATTCCTCAGAAGCTAAAGCAGTCTGTGTCCATGCAATCACTTCCTTTCCCAACCAAAACTAGGAAGACTGAACTCCCAAACAACTGAAATCCCAGTCCTGAAAAATCAACCCCTCCCAATCTGCTAACCCTGCCAAAATCTCTGTAACTCACTCAGCACTATTACTTACCTTCTCAATAGCTCATAGCTCTTCTAGTCACAGGCTGTTTCTGTCCCATATTTACTGATAATAGGCTCATCCAAAAAAAAAGCCTGTGATTGAAGGAGCACCTCCTCACCAGTATAATTCTCCCATGTACATTGAAGCAACTTTCCTCTGATTGGTCCTTCCATGTACACAGTTTCCCACGGCTTTAGGGAGGAGTTTTCAGGGGTGAATTTACCCACAACCATCATGTACTTTGAGCACTGCTGCTGATACTCTAAATATTTATCTACTTTTGACTAAAATAGCTAGCTGCTTTGTTTTCTAAGCCATGAAGGCTACCCATCTCAGAAAGTAAGAAAAACAGCCCATGCCTTAGGAAAGTGATGTCAGGCAAAATAGGACTTACTGTTACATCCCTGGATATTTTTCATTAATCTAGAACAGGAATACTTTTGAGAAGATTCATGGACGATCCTCAATTCATCTCTAGCTATAGCCTTTAATTTGTCAATTAAAACCAATCTGAGTTCCCACCTTCCTGGTCAGCAAAGATAGTGACTGATTTCCTGACAGCTCAGCCCTGCCAGTTGGACATATTGCCTCATTCGCTTCAATCTGGGACCACTGAAAGCCACCCTCCTGCCTTAACTTTGACATTCATTGACACCTTTCCCCACCCCAACTCCTCACGACATGACCACAAAACCAGAGCGGAAGGTGCTCCCAAAATCTGGACCTCCAACAGTGTTCTCCAGACTGCGGGTTATTGATTAGCCAGGAAATCAGTATTGAGGGGTGATCAGCTGTTCAACAGATAACTGGAGCTTAACTCAATTCACATTATCAGTAGGGCAGATGAGGAATCAGTGACGCCTGAAGGTGCCTGCCCCATGTTTAGCGCATGCAGTACTGATTCTTGGGCCTACAATCATGAAAGTGAAAAAGTCTGTTCAGCTCATGAGCAATGAATTGCTCAATAATGTGCAGTTAGGTTCTGTCAGGGTCATTCAGTGCCTGACCTCATCACAGCCTTGGTTCAAATATGTGCAAAAGTGATAAATTCCAGAAATGAGATGAGATTGACACCACTTAGCATCAAGTAGGCAAAAGTGAGGACTGCAGATGCTGGAGATTAGAGTTGAGAGTGTGCTACTGGAAAAGGATTGCAGGTCAGGAGCATCCGAGGAGTAGGACAGTCAACGTTTTGGGCTAAAGCTCTTCATTAGGATGCTGCCTGACCTGTTATGCTTTTCCAGCACCACACTCTTGACCACTTGGCATCAAGGCCACATTCAATGAAGTGTGCCATCAAGGAGCCCGAGCAAAATTGGAATCACTGGGTATCGGGGAAAACTCTCCACTGGCTGGAATCATAACTGACATATGGCTGAGTTTATTGGATGTCAGACAACTCAATCCAGGACACCTTTGCAGGAGTTCCTCAGGGTGGTGTCCTAGGTCCAACCATCTCCAGCTGTTTCATCAATGACCTTCTCTCCATCATAAGATCAGAAATAGACATGCTTGCTGATGATTGCACAATATTCAGTACCATTCATGACTCCTCAGATACTGAAGCAGTCAATGTTCAAATGAAACAAGATCTGGACAATATTCAGACTTGGGCTGAAAAGTAACAAGTAACATTCACACCACACAAATACCAGACAATGACCATCTCCAATAAGAGATATTATAATCACCATCCCTTGACATTCCACATTGTTACCATCATTGAAGCCCCCACTATCAACATTCAGGGGTTAACATTAATCAGAAACCTAACTAGACTTGCCACATAAACACAATGGCTATAAAAGTGGGTCAGAGACTAGGAATGCTAGAATGAGAAACTCCCTCTGTCCATCATCTAAAACACTTAAGTCAGGAATGCGTTAGAATTCTCTCCATTTGCCTGAATGAGTGCAGCACCAACAACACTCAAGAAGCTTGAGACCATCCAGGACGAAGCAGCCTGCACAATTGGTACCACATTCACAAATATCCATTCCTTCCTACCACAGATACTCAGTAGCAGCAGTGTGTATTACCTACATGATGCACTGCAGAAATTCATCAAAATCTTTAGACAGCACCTTTCAAACCCATGACCACATCGATCTAGAAGGACAGGGAACCAGCTTTATGGGAATACCACCATCTGCAAGGTCCCCTCAAAACCATTCACCATCCTGACTTGCAAATAAATCGCTGTTCTTTCACTATTGCTGAATCAAAATCATGGAATTCCCTCCCTAACAGCATTGTGAATCTACCTCCAGCACATGGACTGCAGCAGCTCAAGAAGGCAGCTCACCGGGACCTTCTCAAGGCAACTAGAGACCACAATAAATATTGGCCCAGCTAGTAACACTCACATCCCATGAATGAATAAAAAAAGTTTGTGCTGAATCAACATAGATCAATCTAGTCAGGCCTTCCTCTATTCTTATCGCATTTTATATTTATTTCCTTTTGAAATTATTGGCAGTAACTGCTTCTACAACCCTTACTGACAAACAGTTCATCACCACTTACTGAAAAAAATGTTCTTCCCCATAAACAGCTTGCAAGTTTTGTCCAAAACCATAATTCTGCACCTTCTCACCCTCATACCATCAGTTTATTAGAACAACCTTTCTTTATCCACCTTATCTGAATTGTATAAACTTATCCATCTCCGTCAATTTCCCCCTCATTCTCCTTTGTTCCATGGAGAACAGTTCCAGTTTAACGTGCTTAACCATTTGGCTAAAGTTCTTCATCCAAAGCTATTTTGGTAAATCTTCTCATTGACATTGCGAGGGCCTTGATTCTAAAATGTGAAGGCCAGACCCCTACCAAATGAGGCCATTATAAATGTTCACAATAACTTCCCAGCCTTTGTACTCAGAACCTCTATTTATGAACCTCTATCCCATATGTTTTACTAACTATTTTCTCAACCTGTCCTTTCGTGTTCAAAGATCTTTAACATCCATTCTTTCCACATCCTTGCACACTTTTCCAAACTGTTCCATTAAGTCAATCTTGCTTCTCCCAATCTCTCCCACCAAATACTACACTAAATTAAATGAGTTATGTCTCCATCCACTTTGCTCTCAATAAATTTAATTTTACTTATTTCAGACATGAAAATTACCATATTCAAACTGCTTCAATCCAAAAACATGGTTTAAACTCTACACATTCAAAATGTTTTTAATAAATTAGAATGTGCTTTTATTGAATATGCAATTTCTTAATCTCTTTTTTTCCCTCTATCAATAAATATTCAGAAATATTCTTAAGGTTTAACAAGTTGTTTCTTTTTATTATTTCAATTTAACTGTCATTTTACAGTTTGAAGTGTTGTGATTATTATTTCTAAAACAATGAATATCTATCCCATGATCAATAAAGATGAGCAGAATTTTCTCAGCGTTGTTCCTACCAAAACAGGAAGATGTTTAATGAGTTGACTGCTTCAATTAGCTTTACCATCATCTTTAACATTAGGATGCCATCCTGTCACTTTCCAAGCATGCTCCTATGTAGTACTCCCCAGAACGACACACCTTACAGTTTCACTCACTCTTCTCTCGTCAGGTACTTCACATCCCTTCCTGAGCAGCCCAACATTTATCCTATTGCCATTTTGCATGCTTACCTCACAGTCACCACCCTCTATTAGTGCCACTCCCTGCACTCCACACAAGCTAATCGATCACTCATACCTATTTGCTTCTGACATAACCTCAGGCAGAAAGAGAGATCCAGTGTGTAACCACAGTGTAAAGGGTTAATTTATATAACAATAATAGCCAGACTGCAACATCAGTGGTGTCAGATCACATGGAATTAGGACCTGAGTGAAAACAGTTTCAATGAATTCCCATTACTATTGCCTCTTCACAAATAGTAAATAGTTAATTCATGTTCATTAGTTTGCACCAGTAAAATGTCAGTGCTTGTCTGGCTAAATCTCCCAGAACCAGTTTGTGATGCTTATACACAGGGGCTGAGTGTGTTATGTGGCCCTCCAGTGGCAGGCACTTTGATAACCATTGGTAATGTGTAACCATTTGATCCACTGTAAAGGAACTCCTCTTCCACTGGCTGCAGATACCAGCAAAATCGGCAGTGAAAGCATGAATCTCCTGAGGGAATAGTGTAAGAAATGTTGAGAGATCTATGGACACCATCTTCAGGTCCTCTCCTCCATGGGGCTGGATCACTGTGTCTATCATTTCTGCCCTGAGCAGCAAGTGGTTGAACTGAAGGCAACTGGTGCTGTGGCTGATGGTGCTCCTGCTACTACAATAGGTTTTGATGTTGCTGTTGCTTCTCCTCCTGTCATTATCAGAGCTGCAAAGTGCAGCTAAATGAAGGTTTATGATATTATGGTGAGGCATTAGAGCACAGAAAGGCAGAGGAAAGTGCAAGACATATGACATGATTTCCAAACAGTTGGCAACCACTTTCTAAATACTGACGGCACTCTCTGAGAAGCATGGCTATGAGCAGCAGCCTTTCACCTGGCCATGCCTGATCTTGTTAGTCTGTCAGTTTTAGGGAAATTGCACTCTTCACTGTGGACTCATCACAATTACCCTGGTGAATTCCAACAAGCTCTGGACATAGTTCTGGTTCCTATTAAATTCAGAATCTGTGGTTCAAACTGTTATTGTGAAAGAGGAGATACTTGAGATAATGGATGGGCTAAAAATGTAGAAAACAGGAGGTATTTGAAAGGTTGACCATACTTAGAATTGATAACCACGACCACATCAGATGTATCCAAGAATACTGAAGGAAATAATTGTGGAGATACTGACCAATCTACCAATTCTCCTTCAGCATGGGATTTTTTCCAGAGGATTGGAGAATTGCAAATGATATGTCCTTGTTCAAAAACAGTTAGAGGGTACTCCCAGTAGCTATAAGTCAGTCATTTCAACAAGTATGGAATCATTAAGGGAAGCTGGCATGCATTTGTCCAGGGCAGAACATATTTAACTAATTTGATTGAGTTTTTTGATGAAATACAGAAAAGGTGAAAGAGCATACAAGTACAGCAAGCAATTAAGGCATCAATTGGCATGTTAGCCTTTATTACAACAGCATTGGAATCCATGTTTCCGACCCAGAGGCAGGTATAGAACACAGCTCTTCAGTGATTGTTTACATCAACTGCTCTTCTTGGTTGATGTCAGCCATACTAAATAAATATTTTGACTTGATTATCAATGGAGTGTGTGAGCATGGAAACAAACAATGCAAGAAGAAGCAGTGGATTAATTAGATGGCATAACAACAGGCAGGAGAAAGTGAATAGGACTTAACTAGTTTATGAGCCAGGCAGTAATCAGCCCTCTAACAACTAGAGATCCACACTGTAGCATGGATTTATACTGCAACTCACTGGCTGCATTCAAATATGGTCTATGTCTGAAAATCATTTTGTCTTCCTCACATCTCTGCTGGAGTCTTGACCATTTTGAAAATAACTCGTGACCTCCAGCAAGGAATTGCAAGGTGGAATGGTGCAGATAATAATCCTGGAATTGCCTGCAAAACATTTTAATGCTGCGGCTGGGGTTTGTAAGGGCTTTATGGATGAAAGAGCTAAAATGAGTCACTTGGGCCCTCCTCATCCGTACCTATCTTATGCCGAATAGGCAATCGGATAACACATCTACGGATTTGGAAAGAAGAATAGCAGTGGAAAAATAAAACTGTGTGGCATTAGCATACATATGGAAGTCAATCCTATGAATAAAAAGCAAGTTACAATTTCAGCAAGTTAAATGGGCTCCATGAGTAATTTGTACTTAGTTGTTATTGTTTTGTCGCATTATTACGCGTCTTGTTATTGTCAATCTTTCCTCAGCCCACTTTCCATTTTGATCAAAAAGTTGAGACTTTATGCTTTACTCCAGGACACAAGCACATGACGTAATCTCGTACTTCAAGTGCACAGTACCAAGGGTGTGGTACATTGAAAAGGTGAGACATTGGCCTAAAATTTCCATCATGGAAGGAAAATTGGAAGCTGGACATAAAATTATGATTAATCCCATGCTCATTCTGCTAATGTTGATCCATTGTCAAATCTCTCATCCATCTCATTTGTGACCATTTTACTTTCAGGTTAACACAAATTTCCAGCTCAAATGAAACACAACTGAAAAATGATCATTGGCACTCAAAGTTTATACACTATAATGGTGGGACTAAGAAATATTTCCTCCCTAATCTAGTCTTTCCTTCCCCATCACTTCCTCCCACACCATGAGATATCTAAGTATAGGCAACAACATCAGAGAGGAGCTGCAGTTTCCAAAGATGTTGCAGAATGCAGGCATTGGATTTGAAGAGCAACTTATCCCAAAAAAGTAACCAAATGAGAGGTCAATAGGAAGCCCTCAGTCTTCTGGGGAGTGCATGTTCTTATGCAGAGTCCGAGTCAGATAGCACCCAAACTGGGCAGAAACTTGCATGGGACCAGGAGGCACCACCACCAGCTGTGATTTCAAACAAGACAATCCAGTTATTGGAAATGAATCAGTTAGGAGCAGTGTGTGGAGAAGAAGGTTGCCATTTCTTGAGAAACCCTGGCATTATTGAAAATTGGTTGCCACGTTTTTGACATTACAACTTCATTGCACCTGGAAGTTACTGAATTAGCTGGAAGCTGTTTTTGGACAGCCCCCAGATTGTGAAATGTGGGATACAGTTCTCCCTTCTGTCCATTTTGAGTTCACAAATCTTGATGTTCGGCTCTGTCTTCTACAGTCTTGGATTTGTTTGGATCAACTCTTCTGTATGTGAAAACTCATACCTTCCTTTATACTTTGGTGTACAAGACCTGACAGTAAACATCTCTGGGATGGTTTGGATGACACTAAAAAGCTATACAAACAGCTTAGATAACTCTTCGACAACTCAACAGGCCTCTCGAAAAGCAGCCTGGAGAATGCATACACATGACTGAAGCAAAAGAGATATATCGCCTGAATTGTGTAAAATGAATGAATCCTGGCAGGCTCTGAATTCTGTGAGTTCATGTGCAAAAAGTGCAGACAAAGGAAGTTGCAGGCTGGTTGAGCATTGAAGTGATGATTACTCTTTCTATTCATACAATCTTGTGAATCTTGAAGGCAAAGATCCAGTGTGACAAAGCCCCTCTAATTTGCAGAGACCAACAATCTCATAGAAAGTTATTGTTTGGTAGTACAGACTTAAATATTGCTCAAAGACTAGAAATTGAAGTTTTCATCTTGTACTCACGAGAACTAGGATGCAAGATGAGTATGAATGTAAGATGAAAAGCTTAACCCTTAGTCTCATCTAAGTTAATTTTGTCTTGATGGACTTGGTAAATTTGAACATTGCCCTAGAGTTACAGAAAATGGGCATATTCTCCCCTGAACACATATTCTCACTGTCCTCAACTAATCCTAAACATGACACCCACAGACATTTAGAAAGACCCATAGAAGTTGAAGGCTTTGGTGATGGCAACCTTCAATTTTGCAGAGTTTGCATGTTGATCAGCACTTAAAATTATTGTGGGGAAACTTGCAGAATAAATTAATTGTCTCTTAGTTCAGGATGATTTTCATTTCTCAAATTGAATTGTCACCTGCAGCAACAGCATGAGAATGGATTCAATGATTCTTGGAATTGCACTTGCTTTCGGTAACAACAGGCACCAGGAAATTCATTTTTAAATTGGAAGAAAGCTTCTGAAGAAGTGCAAGTTTATACAGAAGTTATGTGGTATACAGAATGGAGTGATTATTATGGATGGAATTGTGCTTGGGTGTTGGCATTGATAAACAATCACAAGAGTTGGGTTTATTGTAGTAAGGTGTATATTGAAATTTCCAAAATCTTTGAGAGCTTTTACTTTGCATCTTAGTGGCATGCATTGCTGGTCTCAAATATGTAGGAAATATTTTGCCCATTAACAGAGGCTCTGGCTGCCCATACTCCAAGTTATGCAAAAGATGTCATGGTATTATTTGAAAAATGACAAGGTAGATCTCTCAGTGCCCTAGCCCATATTTTTCTTCTAACTAAATACTCCAGAACAGATCTGATCATTTATCTCATTGCTACACTGATTTTGAAGTGTCCTGGTTGTAATTCATTGACTGTGAAACACACCATAAGTTCTGAAAACAGGAAAGGTACTATATCAATGAAAATTCCTTCATTCCTCCTATCACACCTTTTGACTTCAATCTAAGATCCTATCTTTTAGTGAAATTCATAACTGTTTTCTGTTCCAGACCAATAAAATTAATCTATTCTCTTTAATGTACTACTTATTGGAATATTATTTTCATCAAGAAAATTTCAGAGACCATTATTTTCAACATTTCCACTTCTTTCTAATTATATATATATCAACTTAATTTTCTAATTGTGCTATTAACATTAATTTCTGAGTAAAGCTGGGTATAGTTTCATAGCCTGATTTATTAACTGAAGGTCTTTCAACTTTATTTCGGGAAGATACCTCCAATGAATGGAATTAAATTCTTATGGCTTTTTCTGTCTAAACATTAAGTAGTCTCATATTTCTAATTCAAAGCACATATTTTCTTGAGAGATTCCATTGCATATTACCATATAATTATTGGTACTCTATTGTCACCCCGTTATGAATATCACAAAGAAAATTATGCAGTCCACTTTAATTAGAACCTGAATGAGTGATTTAGACGTTTGAAGTATAGGACTCACGTATATAAAATTCTATGCAACTTTTTCCAATTTGACATTTAACTGTTAAAATCAGATGAGGAAGAATGAATTAACTTCCCACCTCTTAAACCCTCATTGGTCACAACAGTGATTTTGAATCATTTTTAACACACAGTTATACCTCACTGTAATAAAATTGCAATTCACTGGTTCTCCAGAATAAGAATTGATTTTTAAGGTTTTCTTGAGCAGAAAGAAGATCAGTTTTTACTACTTAGGGAAAAAAAATAGATGTCACATTCGACATGAAAATAAAGATATACAGCTGAAGCTTGTGTCTTTTAGGCTAACTGCAAGTTGTGTCACCTTCTTTGGAGAGTGTTTGAGAGTGATAGTAATATTGATTTCAACAACCTGCACATAGGCTGCACATAGACTGAATGTAGATTAATCTGTAGGCTTGGATGAGATCTCAGGTTATTGAGGGAGGCAAGGGAGGAGATATTACTGTCTTGGCAGTAATGTTGATGTCCTGTCTGGTCACAGGTGAGGAGTTGGAGGACTGGAGAACTGCATGTCCTCGGCAGAGTGGGAGGGGGAGTTGAATTGTTGGGCCACGAGGTGATCGGGTTGATTGGTGTGGGTATCCCAGAGATGTTCATTAAAGCACTCTGCAAGAAGGTGTCCAGTTTCCCCAATGTAGAGGAGACCACATCGGGAGCAACAGATACAATGAATGACATTGATGGATGTACAGGTGAAACTTTGGTGGATGTGGAAGGCTCCTTTGGGCCCTTGGTTGGAAGTAAGGGGGGAGATGTGGGTGCATGTTTTGCAATTCCTGCTGTGGCAGAGGAAGGTGTCAGGAGGGGAGGGTGGGTTGTTGGGGTGTGTGGACCTGACCAGGTAGTCACAGAGGGAACGGTCTTTGCGGAAAGCAGAAATGGATGGGGAGGGAAATATATCCCTGGTGGTGGGGTCCGTTTGAAGTTGGCAGAAATGTCAGCGGATGATGCGGCTTATGCAAAGGTTGGTAGGGTGGAAGGTGAGGACGAGGAAAGTTCTGTCCTTGTTGCGGTTGGAGGGGTGGGGCTTGAGGGCGAAAGTGCAGGATGTGGATGAGATGCGTTGAAGGGCATCTCCACTCTGCTGAGGACATGCAGGTCCTGGGCCTCCTCCACCACCACATCCTCATCACCCGAAGAAGAACACCTCATCCTCTGCCTTGAAACACCTCAACCCCAGGGCATCAATGTGGATTTCACCAGTTTCTTCATTTTCCATCCCCCCACCTTACCCCAGTTCCAACCCTCCAGCTCAGTACCATCCTCATAACCTGCCCTACCTGCCAATCGTCCTTCCCACCTATCCACTCCACCTTCCTCTCTGACCTATCACCTTCATCCCCATTCCCCACCCCCTATTGTACTCTTTGATACCTTCTCCCCTGCCCCATCCCCCTCCCATTTATCTCTCCATCCCGGAGGCTCCCTGCTTTCATTCCTGATGAACGGCTTTTGCCCGAAACATCAATTCTCCTGATCCTCAGAAGCTGCCTGACCTGCTGTGCTTTTCCAGCACCACTCTAATCTTGACTTTGATTTCCAGCATCTGCAGTCCTCACTTTTGCCTAGTCTAATCTGGATGGTGGGGAGGTTGTTAGAAAGACAAGACAGAGATGCTGTGAGCATCCACATAGGTGCAAAGTGAGTGAGTGCTAAGAAAATAAGCTAAACGCCTTGAGATGTAATGTGTGCATGAGTGTACAAGCCCCTGTGCAACGGAGCAGCAACACCACAATGAAAGACATTGGAAAGCTCCAAAGTACAGCGTTAGTGTGAACTACATTATAAGTGAATCTGAGATGTGCCTTGATGTTGTAATGAGGATGGTGTTCCTCCAATCCCAGCCTTTATGGATGGAGCATGCAGGAGATCACTGCCATGGAACATTTTTCAAATGTTGGAGTCTACTGACCCATAGAGGTGAACATTGAGTTGCAGTCACGTCGTAACTGCTCTGACTTTCAGGTCAGGAATTGGTGCAGTCTGGTGTCATTCCACCGTCTGGGAAAATAACAACGTGCATACACATAAGGTGAGACTTTTTTTCATTCACAGGATGAGGGCATTGCTGGCAAGGCCAGCATTTATTAACCAGAGAATAGTTAAGAGACATCTACATTGCTGTGTGTCTGGAGTCACATCTGGGCCAGACCAGCTAAGGATGGCCATTCCTTCTCTACAGTGCATTAGTGAACCAGATGAGCTCATGGTCATACTTAGACTCTTAGTACAGATTTTTAATAAGTTCAAATGCCATCTGCTGTAATGATATTTAAACCCAGGTCCCCAGAACTTTCCTTGGGTCTCTGGATTAACAGTCCAGCAACATTACCAAGAAGCCATTGCCTTCCCTATAGGTTAAGTAATAAGAGAAGTTAATGCATACAAATAGGCCTCTCACTCCTAACTAGTGAGCTACTTGTCTAACAGAGTTACTTGTCTAACAGAGTTAAGACAAAATTAGACTTTGTTCTGGTCATTGAGGAATCGCGTTTATCGTATTTGCCACAGTTTCCGAACTGACTTGCCATTGCTCATCTCATTCTGGGCCTGGAAATATTCAACCTCCGATTTCTGCTTTCAACTAGTTTGTTCACATTTATTTAATAAAAACTTAAAAATCTAGGATATCAAAATTCTTAATCATTATGAGAACCAAGCTTTCAATTAAATATTTCTGATAAAATACTTATTAGAATTCTTTAATAATACAGCTCTATGTCATTTTAGGACTAGACGGCATAATCTCAAAATAAGGGTTCACAAATTTAAGGCTGAGATGAGGAGGAATTTCTTCTCTCAGAGGGAAGTGAATCTGTGGAATTCTTTCCCACAGGGATCTGCAGAGGGGCATTGTTAATGATATTCAAGGCTGAGGTGGAGAGATTTTTCACCGGAAAGGGAATCACGGGTTATGGGGAAAAGGCTAATAAGTGAAGTGAAAAGTTATCATATCAGCCGTGGTCTCATTGAATATTGAAGCAGACTTTGGGCTGTATGATCTAATTCTGTTGGTACATCTCATGGTCTGGTGGGAAAGATGTAAAAAAGAGTGAAATGTAACCTGGTCTTTACAGGATGAAAGCATGTAAATTTAGCATTTCAATATGTGTAAAATTAGTTTCAACTTTCAGAATATACACTTAGCAACATACTAAGAAAATCATGCATATAAAATTCCAGGAAAAAAGTAGGAGTTCCATGAAGCAGAATAATGATTAATGAGAGTATAATGTAAATTTTTTAAAAAGTGCTCACACAATATGAAACATTCTAAAACTTACAATTTTATGGAGAAGAGAGTCAAAATGAGGAAAGGAATGTAAGATTTAGGGATTCTGGAAACATGGATGCTGATAACATAAAGCCCTTTATGCCCTTTGATCTTGTTTTCCTCTTTTTTCCAGAGCATCCAAAAGTAATTTCAATTCTGTGTTTGCTTTGTAAATCTCTCTAACTTCTCAATCAAATATTTATCTTCTCTTTAAAACATGAAATGGCCTCTGCCTCAACTCTCTTTTATTAGTAACAATGGTCATTCACCTCAGGCAGAGCTCACGCGATTGAAGACACCAGGGATTATTTGTGCAATGGAGGCTTTTCAAAACCTACAAAATAAGTTTGTGGCATGAAATTGTGATAAATGATTCAAAAATCAGTCAAAAATAAAATGTTAATGAGAATGTCAATGTTCGATGTAAACACTTTGTGTCTGCCTTGTATATTTTCATGCGTACTGTGTACTGGGCACTTCTAAAAGTGATCGCAGTAAATGTAGAATTGTTTCAATATGCAAAACCTGACTCTCAATTAGTGTATGTGTACCAATTTTTTTTAACAAATTCCTCTTTATAATCATCCTGATGCCAAGCATTTTTAAAGCATCAAGGGTCTCAAAATGCAACATTTATTAATTAGCAAGATTTGATCATTATCTTCAGTCCTTGGGGAAGCAACTTAAGTATTATTAGCATTTTATCCAGCTTTTGCATTAGTTCTTTTTCTTCAATGTTTCTGATTAAATTTACTTCATAAATCCAAGGTCTGAATGATAGACAACTGCCAAGGCGAGTGTAAAATATTAATTTTTCTTTTCACATTCTAAAAAAACTGAGGTAAAGTACTATTGCAATAATAACTGCATACTAAAGTTGATGCAAGCTTTCAAGGGAGCCTTTAAACTATAACTTAAACAAACAAGCAAATAACATTGCATTAGCTAGGAACGATGCAATAATTTAGCAGATTACACCCATTGAATTAAGCAGCTTGGTTTGTATTGTAAAATGAGCCCTTTATGAGATTACTGTCCAATATTCAATCACTCACAGAGGGTAATTTTGATTAGGGAAGACAGCATAAAATGGGCAGTATTGACTCAGCTGCCTATTTATAGATATTTTTAATCAAACGTTCAGATGTATTATGACACACCAAGCGGTAGGGACACTACCAAAGCGCCACAAGACTCCATCAGCCGTCCATTACATACGATATCTCGCCCAATAGCCATTTCAACTGAAGTTAATGGAATTGAAAAAGGCTGAGCATTGTCTGCGGTTTTAAAGAGAATTACAGTTTTTATAATTCCATTAGCACTGTTAGAGTCTAGTAACAGCCTTCGACTGAAAAGCATGAAAACAGAAGAAAACTGCCAGATTTGAGGCTATTTCCAAAGATGCACAGGCTATGAAGGGAGGACTGGAAACACAGAAGCAAATTTGTCAAGGGCACAAATGATGGGCAGGTTGTTCCCCAGGCCACATTCTGAATACCACTGTAATATAATTCATGATCAATCTTATGTATACAATAATTAATGTCTGAATGTGATTATCTATACAATGCACAATATACAAGTTTATGTACTGTCATCAAACTAAAAATGTAGCTGCAGGTATAAACATTTATGATATAATAAATAGCTCAGCTTTGTTAAACCTTCATTAACATCCTATTAATCACAGGAGATGAATGCACCAATACGGACAGCACAGTTTAATGCTTACTTATACACACAGATAAAAGGATTTCTCACCTCCATTAAACCAAAAAGTTACATAAATAATTCATTGCTTTCTATTTTAAAGTTTTATTGCACTCACTGTTATTGTGTACTGAATTAGAAGAAATGTAAGTGCAGAGAAAATTAGAAGAGTCTTGAGAGGGAGAAAAATTGAGCAATTAGAAATGTGAAGTACATGCCCCATCTGATACAGAAACCTTGTAGGTCTTGTTACAACAAATATAACAAATGAGGAGCCTTGTCTGGAACATAGGCAGTTGACAGCTTTGGGGAGAGACAGGAAAATGAGCTTAAGCCAAAATCAAACCAGCAATGATCTTATCAATGGTGGAGAAGATCTCAGGGCTGAATGATCTAAAGTCAGACTTCCCAATGAGCAATAAAAAAGCGTTGTGAATTATCAAGAAATCGAGCACACCATTGAGTACATTATTTGACTCTGAAGATGTGGAACATTCAGTTTAAAGTTGGATAAATGATTACCCGAAAAGCCTTTAGACCATGAGGCTGTCCCAGACTAGGCCTCTCAATTTTCTCTATACCATACTGACTCAGGCCTCAACTTTCAAAATGGATAAGGTTAGTGTGCTTTAGTATTCCATTGGTAATATTATTGTTGAGATTCTTACCTGACTCAGCATAGAGAAAGAAACAGCACAATATGATGAAATCTGATTGAAGATTTGTAGCTCGGGTATCCGTTGTTGTGGTTCTGCTCGCCGAGCTGGAAGTTTTTGCTGCAAACGTTTCGTTCCCTGGCTAGGGAACATCATCAGTGCTGTTGGAGCCTCGTGTGAAGTGCTGCTTTGATGTTTCTTCCGGTATTTATATTGGTTTGTTCTTGCCGCTGCCGGGTGTCAGTTTCAGCTGCAGTGATTTGTATGTGGGGTCCAGGTCGATGTGACACATCGACCTGGACCCCACATACAAATCACTGCAGCTGAAACTGACACCCGGAAGCGGCAAGAACAAACCAATATAAATACCGGAAGAAACATCAAAGCAGCGCTTCACACGAGGCTCCAACAGCACTGATGATGTTCCCTAGCCAGGGAACGAAACGTTTGCAGCAAAAACTTCCAGCTCGGCGAGCAGAACCACAACAATATGATGATTTAATTAAGGTGTTTAGCACCTACTTCTGGTTTAACAAGATATCAATCATGTTGGATTTACTCAGCAAGGTTGAATTCTTTCTAACTGATGTCATCGTTTAGCAGATCGCCGTGACTGAAAGACCCTATGAGTTGAGGTATTCAAGACCATATAGCAGTTGGTATGCTGGGATGAAGTTTTATCTGACCACTTGCAATTCAGAGAAGGCCTCAAACAGTCCAGCAAATTGAAATGCTAAAGCAGAACAAAATTATTTTGAGACAGAGAGAGGAGAGATACAGAATTTATCCGAGAATCCAAACTGAATGTGACCAGCTTATTAAGAGTTATGTCTCAGGGACATCAGCTGTGATGGGAGAGAGGTGCACACATACTGCCACTGTTCCTTGTTCATGTTCTGGCAGAAAATATCTCCCTCAGTGGCAAAATAGCCCAGCTCCTAATGCAGTATGCTATACCTGCAACATAAGGAATCATTCTGGAATTTAGATCAGAATGGTGCTGGAAAAGCACAGCAGGTCAGGCAGCTTCCGAGGAGCAGGAAAATAGACGTTTTGGGCAAAAGCCCTTCATCAGGAATAGAGGCAGGAACCTTCAAGGGTGGAGAGATAAAAATCTTTTTAATCTCTCCACCCTGGAGGCTTCCTGCCGCTATTCCTGATGAAGGGCTTTTGCCCGAAACATCGATTTTCCTGCTCCTTGGATGCTGCCTGACTTGCTGTGCTTTTCCAGCACCATTCTGATCTAAACTCTGATTTCCAGCATCTGCAGTCCTCACTTTTGCCTAGTATCATTCTGGAATTATCTATAAGAGCACGAGAACAGTCCCAGCAGTGAAACAAAATCCCAAACAAAAAATGTCTGGGGAGACCAAAATAAATCTTTTCTTCTACAAATAGTTGTGGAATTTCAAGATGACTCTGCTACTCAGATGCTTTTATCAAAAACAATTGTTTTTACATTAGGTACTGGAGCTAGTCTGGCTGTTTTTTTCTGATACTGTACCCTGGCTCAAACTTCCCCTTCTTCAACACTCTCATATCTAACTTTGAGGTACAGAAAATACGTCAATGAAAGTGAAGGGGTAGCTGTATGCCACACTTTATTATCCTGGATGTGTGTTTGGAGATCTTCTATATGTCATTTCAAATTCACAATATTTTTGACCAAATGGAGAAGCTTTACTTCTCTAGAACCTTCTTTATTCAGCAGCAGTAGATGACTATGAACTACCACCCTCTGAGGATACCCCACCTTGAAAGACCACAGATGAATTTTCTGGATCTTTCCATTTCTTTTTGATGACTGGCTACATACAGCAAAACATGATTATATTGGACAGGAAATCAACCAAACACAGGATGCCATGTTTTCCCTGTACTTACATAAGAACATAGGAACATAAGCAGGATGCTAATTAGATCAAGGGCATCTACCGCCACCCAATCATCATCTTTCATGACAACCCCTTCTCTGTTATTCTGTTGTCTAAGATGGGGATCCAGTAGATGATTTCCAAAAGGTCTTCGACAAGGTGCCACATAAGAGGGTGCTGCATAAGATAAAGATGCAAAGCATTACGGGTAAGTATTACCATGGATAGAGGATTGGAAGCAAAGAGTGGGGCTAATGAGTGCTGTTCTAGTTGGCAGTTAGTGACTAGCGATGTGCCTCAGGAATCCTTGTTGAGACCATCTGGCCCTTCGAACCTGCTCTCCCATTCACTAAAATCATGGCTGATCATTTTGTTTGCTCAGCTCCACTTACCAACCCTCTCACCATAACCTTTAATTCCTTTATTATTAAAAAAAAACTATCCTAACTTTAAAAACATTTATTGAAGTAATGTCAACTACTTTACTGGGCAGGGAATTCCATAGATTCACAACCCTCAGGGTAAAGAAGTTCCTTCTTAATTCAGTCCGAAATCTGTTCCTCCTAATTGTGAGGATATGCACTCTTGTCCTAGTTACACCTGCCAGTGTAAACATCTGCTCCACATCTATCTTGTCTATTCCCTTCACAATTTTATATGTTTCTGTAAGATTTCCCCCTAATTCTTCTGAATTCTAATGAATATAATCCCAATCTACTCAGCCTCTCCTCATAAACCAATACCTGCAACTCTGGAATCAACCTAGTGAACTTCCTCTGCACCTTCAGTGCCAGTACATCCTTTCTCAAGTAAGGAGACCAAAACTGCACAGAGTACTCCAAGTGTGGCCTCAGCAGCACTTGTACAGCTCCAACATTACATCTCTGCTTTTAAACTTACTCCCTTTAGCAATGAAGGTCAAAATTTCATTTGCCTTCTTAATTACCTATTTTACCAACAGAACAACCTTCGGTGATTCATGCACAAGGACACCCAGGTCCCTCTGCATAGCAGCATGCTGCAACATTTTACCATTCAAGTAATAGTCCTTTTTACTGTTACTCCTACCAAAATGGATGACTTCATATTTATTAACATTGTATTCCATCTGCCAAACCTTTGCCCACTCACTTAACGTATCTGTGCTCCTCTGTAAAGTTTCACAGTCCTCTGCACACTTTGGTCTGCCACTCATCTTAGTGACATCTGCAAATTTTGACACACTAATGCGGTCCCCAACACCAATCATCTATATAAATTGTGAATAATTGCGGTCTCAACATTGATCCTGATGCACATCACTAGTCACTGACTGCCAACCACAACAGCACTCATTAACTCCACTCTTTGCTTCCTGTTAGTCAACCAATCCTCTATCCATGGTAATACTTTACCTGTAATGCTTTGCACCTTTATCTTATGCAGCATCCTCTTCTGTGGCACCTTGTCTAAGGCCTTTTGGAAATCTAGGTACACGACATCTACTGGATCCCCATCTTAGACAACAGAGTACCAGAGAAGGGGTTGCCATAAAAGATAATGATTGGGTGGCAGTAGAGGCCCATGATCCAGCTAGCAGCAGCACAGATACCAAGACATCTCAGGCAGCCTCTGTACCTGTAGTGTCCATTATCTCATTAGATCAGCAACAGACAATACAAAATACTTTGGCACGACTGAGTCTTAGTCTCACATTCCCACTGAATACCCCAACTTTGTATCACACAAATCATGGCTGGATATCCCATTGCTTAATCTTTGAAGGAGTCCTGCCTAGTCATCCACCCGACTGTTATGGCAATTCATGTAGAAACAATCTTTCCAAACCTGCCTGAGCTGTTTCCAAAACAATTATCTCTTTCTTCAAAAAAGGAGACCAGAATTGTACACAGTATTCCAGATATAGTCTCAGCAATGTCCTGTACAACTGAGTCTTGGACCTTGTTCTTTGATCGACTACACGTGGCCCTCCATTTTAATTTTCATGGATCTCCTTTGACTTCTAAAAAGCCTACACCTCAAGACACAGTAGAAGAGTGGAAGTGCTCCTGTGGTGCAGTGGCAGAGTCCCCAACCTCTGAGCCAGGAGACCTTACTTTAAGTTCAGCCTGCTTTAGATGTATGTAATAATATTTCTCCACGGATGGATTCTACAACGGAAATGTTTAATGGTGATGCTGCTATGTCATCGCTGCTTCTACTTAAATCTACAACTTGAGATAATGCACACATCTGGCCCACTGACATTATACACTTGCTAATGAATGCAGAGAAGACCAAACTTCTTCAGATTCCAGTGATGGCCTCTCAGTAGCAGTGAATTACTGGGCTCTTTCAAAATCTCTTGCAATCCACAGTCTGCAAATGTTGTGATCTTTTGAGGTCCAGCCTGAGCTTTGGGATTGTGTAGCAGGCCTCAGCACCTACTGACCAGCCACTCCATGGTAACAATGCAATTTTGTTCATGTGTAAGTCCAGAGTGAACATTGCTAGCAGTTTTGCCATTGCCTACAGCAAGGCAAAACCCCTATTCAATGCTCAAATGGGACAAGGGGACCCATTGAGGAGAAATCTATCCCTTGCCTGTCGCGAGCCTACAGAGAACTGCCAAGCTGCTCACCTGTCTCCCACCACTGGCTAAATCCTTACAGGGGATTGCAAGGTAAAGCCTTGCATCGGCATTAATTGCTTATTTAAAGTCTTTAATTAGAAGGAAGCAGGTGACACAACTGAAACCCACTGCACTGCTGATAAAACCGGGCAGAGGGTGTTTGATTTGTCAGTGCACATGGTGTCCATGAAATTTAATGTATCACTCTCCTTCAATCCCACCAACAGGGAAGCATTCAAGCCTGGCCCAATACTTCACCATCACAGTCAAGTAATTATACCCAGTTTAGACCCAGCGAGCAGAATGGAGAAAGTGAGGACAGCAGATGCTGGAGATCAGAATCGAACATGTAGTGCTGGAAAAGCACAGCAACATCCGAGGAGCAGGAGAATCAACGTTTCAGGCAAGATGTCTTTTAATGGCAAAGAAAAATAGAGGATGTGGTTTTGAGTATAGAAACAGGTGAGTACTTTTAGAGAGACTGCAAATTTTTTGAAGAATTAAGTTTTTTTGAAAGCTCACAAAGCAATAGTGAAATGGGAAGTTAAGAGAGGCTTGAAAGTGAGAAACATGTTTATGGTTAGATGGTCAGACTCCTCACCATCCAACCTTGGTTTAAATGAATGATACCAATGAGTATGGCTCTGAGTGCAGGGTGTGAGGTGATTGAGAAGGTTAAATCATCAGCCTACAGCTACATAAGTGTTTGCCTCACAGCATTCATGAAGGATAGCTACACAGCTGGGGTCTTGTGGTGCAGTGGTAGTGTCCCTACCTCTGGGCCAGAATGTTTGAGTTCAAGTCCTATCTACTCCGGACATATGTCATCAGGTGTTTGATCATACTGATACGAAAAAGAATGACAGACAGTTAACCTAGTCTCTGGGATATTACATTTTCAGTCAAGAAGCAGCATTGAATACAGATTTGCTTGAGTCTTTAATTGTTAAGCAAAGTATCCCACAGGTACAACAAAGTGTAGAGTGCAGTGTAATTGGCATGTGGATAGACATGCAGTTCTGTTTCTGTCAATACAAGAACAGTGTGATTTGTTGGCAGCTTAGTGATATCCCAAAGAGCATTTAGAATACTCTGTGTGAGGAAGAGACAGTGGAATAGTTCATATCAGGATCAATGACTGAAGAAAAGGAGGATTGAGATCTTCCACACAGAATTTAAGGGCTGGGATCAAGTTAAAAAGCAGGATCTCAAAGGTAATAATTATTTGGATTATCCCAATTATTTGCATTGATGAAGGTCATTATCAGGTTAGCAACATGGTGCCAGAAAAAAGGCTTCAGATTCCGGGGACATTGGGACCAGCTTCATGGGTAGAGGAGCTTGTTCAAGATGCACCTAAATAGAACTGAGACCAATACCCTTGGAGACAGGTTAATGACTTTTGTGGGAAGGTTTAAATTAATTCAGCAGGATGTTGTTCACCAAGATTAATATCGAAAAGTGAAATCAATGTAGAGAGAAAACTGAGAGGAACGATTAGTGTTAGAACTGATGTAGAATTGAGTAGGATCATAGAAAACATTTTAAAAATCTCATTTAATTTTGAATGCACATAGGATAGGGTAAATAGGCAAAGCCTTTTCCCTGGGGTCAGGGAGTCCAGAACTAGAGAGCATAGGTTTAGGGTGAGAGGGGAAAGATATAAAAGAGACCTAAGGGGCAACATTTTCACAGAGAGTGTTACAGGTATGGAATGAGCTGCCAGAGGATGTGGTGGAGGCTTGTACAATTGCAACATTTAAGAGGCATTTGGATGGGTATATGAATAGGAAGGGTTTGGAGGAATTTGGCTGGGTGCTGGCAGGTGGGACTAGATTGGGTTGGGAAATCTAGTTGGCGTGGACGGGTTGGACCAAAGGGTCTGTTTCCATACTGTACATCTCTATGACTCCATGACTCTATAAGGTGTGCAGAAAAGCTTGATAGCCAAGAGGCACAAAAAAAACAAGCAGGCAAATCATTTAATTCAATCGACTCAAAAAGAAAGATTGGATGCTTCTTGTATCTGTGTACTGGGTAGTACATGGAAGCTAGAAAGGAGCAAAAATAGCAATTGAGATCAAACAAAAATACCATTGTGCTTGAAAGAGGGACTGTTCTTGCTGGATCAAAGCCAGAATCCATTTGGTTGGATTTGATAGTGGAGAAGGGAGCTATTATACTCTTTGGTGTACCTTCATAGAAATAGCAGAAAATAACAGTAAGGAGGTAGAGGAGTAGATTTGCAAATAAATTACTGAGAGATCCATGATCTACACAGAGTTAGTAATTGGAATCCTTAACCATCCAAGTGTTGAATTGGACAAGCAAGGGCAGTAAAAGTGAGGAATTTCTGAAGGAAATAGTTCAGTTTCAGTTGATATACATTGCAATAAGGGAAATGCGGAAGGCAACCATAGCCAGATTTCTGAAACGATGGAGATGTTATATGGAAAGATTAAGCATAAAAGGCAGAAAATGTCTAAAGAAAAAATGTACGCAGGAGAAGAGAAAACAAAGTGAAAAAAGCAGAGACAGCATAAGATTAGGGTGGAAGTGAGGACTGCAGATGCTAGAGATCAGAATCTAGATTAGAGTGGTGCTGGAAAAGCACAGCAGGTCATATAGCATCCAAGGAGCAGGAAAATCCTTAAGATTTGGGTGGTCTACCATAAAAGCGATTCCAACTTTCTTCTCCAGGTAAGTCTTACTGGGTGTGTTCCCATAAAGGGATCTAGAATAGGAGGCACGGCTTAAAAATGACAGGTCTCTCATTTAAGATGGAGTTGAGGGACAAGTTCTTTTCACAGATGGCTGGTATTTTTTTTTAGAACTCTTATTCCCAGTGAGCTGTGGAGGCTGGGTCATTGAAGAGGTTCAAGATGTAAAAGGGAGTCAAAGGGATATGAGGTGGTGCAGGGGTAGGAATGGAAGGGAGGTAAATGGAGTTCAGGCCACAATCAGACCAGCCATGATACTTTTGAAAAGCTGGGTAGACAGAAGGGGCTAACTGGTCTATTTCTGCTTTTATTTCTTATGTTCTTAAGTGAACATTTTTACTTTTTAAATGGTAACATTAAAATGATTGTCAAAGGAGTGATGGAACCAATTAGGGACCAAATGAGATCTATGGATGGAGGATGAGGCACAATTGAGGCACCAAGTGGAGTTTACCAAAGAAGAGAACTTTATCAAAGCCTGGAGTAAGATGTCTGTTTACAGTAGAGATAAAAAGTTATGGATTATCGATGCATCACAGGATGATTCTGGATTAGTGAACATTCTTATGTTATGATTCCAGCTGATGCTATTCAAGTCAAACCCCTAAATAAAATCTGGCTTAAGAAACATTGTTTAAAAATTTAGTCTGGCATCTGGTCACAGAAACCCATATACGCAAGCTGCTAATTTGATTTTTATTAATACAACAGAAATGTATTACTGGTGCTGGAAAGGGGAATCTCAACAAAAATAACACAAAACAAACCAAACCATCTAAACGTCACATATTGTGAAAGATTTTAAAACAGGCAGACAAAACCAAGTCCCATCTTTTCCCTGAAACCATTATCTTAAAGGTAATCTCAATAATTTAATAAGGTGCAGTGTTCTAAACAAACACTCCTGGTCTGGAAGTTTCACAAACTGCATTCTTTCATGAAGGTAGTTTATTTCCTTAACTACTCTAAACAATCTTATTTTTCTAGGAGACTATATTTGCTTCTAAACATAGCTAGTTATCCTTTGAACACAATCCAAGGGCGTTTTATCAAAACATTTTATAATCCTACTTATCCTAGATCCTGTTACAGCTTAATGTTTTCTTTCTTCTGTCATAAACTCCTTGAAGGTTAGGAATGGTGTAGTGGTAATGTCATTGGCCGAGTGATCCTGAACCCCAGGCTAATGTTCTGGGAACATCGGTTTAAATCCCATTGTGAATGATAAAATTTTCATCTAGGGCTGAAGGGCCTGTACTGCACTGGAATGTTGAAAGTAGATGCAAACTTCCACTTAAATGTGAGGATGTCACACACTGTTTCCAAAACAGCTGGCCTAATTAATTTTTAAACCCTTTCACAAAAATAGATTAGCAACCATATACCACTAGTTTGAAATCCAGTCTCTCTGAAAGAAATTATATTAATATTTATAAATCCACATCTTTTATCACACTTACCAGACAGGAGCACTAATTACTCAATAGAGCTTTATGCAATCCAGATAAATATGGTAATAAATGGCCAAATCAATTGCTTGTCATATTCTTTCCAAGTCTCATTCCCTGTACTTTAATGGAATAGAGATGTGGGTCACACTTGTTCAAGGTGGGAGAGGCATTAATTGTGGAGGTGAATGTATAGTTCAGCAAATCAGCAGAAACAGTGTGACAAAGCACCCACCCTGCCCCCTGCAAAAACTCCATCCCATATTCCCAATTCCTTCGTCTCCGCCGCGTCTGCTACCAGGAGGACCAGTTCCAACACCGCACAGCCCAGATGGCCTCCTTCTTCAAGGACCGCGGATATATTTCCCTCCCCTCCCCTATCAGCGTTCCGCAAGGACCACTCCCTTCGTGACTCCCTCGTCAGATCCACACCCCCCGCCAACCCAACCTCCACCCCCGGCACCTTCCCCTGCAACCGCAGGAAATCTAAAACTTGCGCCCACACCTCCACACTCACTTCCCTCCAAGGCCCCAAGGGATCCTTCCATATCCGCCACAAGTTCACCTGTACCTCCACACACATCATCTATTGCATCCGCTGCACCCGATGTGGCCTCCTCTATATTGGGGAGACAGGCCGCTTACTTGCGGAACGCTTCAGAGAACACCTCTGGGCCGCCCGGACCAACCAACCCAACCACCCCGTGGCTCAACACTTTAACTCTCCCTCCCACTCCACCGAGGACATGCAGGTCCTTGGACTCCTCCACCGGCAGAACATAACAACACGACGGCTGGAGGAGGAGCGCCTCATCTTCCGCCTGGGAACCCTCCAACCACAAGGTATGAATTCAGATTTCTCCAGTTTCCTCATTTCCGCTCCCCCCACCTTGTCTCAGTCAGTTCCCTCAACTCAGCACCGCCCTCCTAACCTGCAATCTCCTTACTGACCTCTCCGCCCCCACCCCACTCCGGCCTATCACCCTCACCTTGACCTCCTTCCACCTATCCCACCTCCATCGCCCCTCCCCCAAGTCCCTCCTCCCTACCTTTTATCTTAGCCTGCTTGGCTACTCTCTCTCATTCCTGATGAAGGGCTTATGCTCGAAACGTCGAATTCCCTATTCCTGAGATGCTGCCTGGCCTGCTGTGCTTTGACCAGCAACACATTTTCAGCTAGAGTTTACCCTCACTAAATCTTTCATGAATTTAAACTCTTTAATCAAATCTCCCCTTAGGTCTATGAAAAGCAATGTCAGATTCTCCTGTCTCTCCACATGATCATCCCTGGAAACTTTTGCATAAATTTTTATTGCACATTGTTCACAGTCTTCACATTCTTGCTAAAGTGGAGTGCCAGAATTGGACACGACACTCAAGTAGAACTTGTGTTTCATTTGTACAAGTGTAACTTCCTGATATCCGTGCTCTATGCCTTTATTTACAAATGAATTTTCCATTTGTTATATTAACTGGTCCTGCTTTCTGCAATGGTTTACTCACACACACACGTTGATGTGTCTCTGTTTTTTTATCAGTTGCCTCTCCTCCTTTCACAGACAATATGAACCTCACATTTTTATGCACTGAATTTCATCTGACATATGCCCATCCAGTCTATCTACCTTCCTATGTCATCTGTAAGTGCATGTTGTTCACTGTTTGTTATATTTTCAAGTTTTGTGTAACCTATAAATTTTAAGATCGTATCTCTTCTTCTGTTCTTTGGCAATCCCTCAGGGTCAAGGATGACTTGCTTTCACTCTGTGGATGAGGTGGTTCTACTGTAGCTGAAGTGTCCAGTTCTGCAACTATAAAGTGTGCCACAGATGAGCAGGCAGACTTCAATGAGGTTGGAGAGGTTGGGGGGGTATGAGATGGGAGGTTGGGGACAGGAGGGCACCCTGGATTCTACACGGTCTTTCCGCTGCTTGCACTTGGCCTCCACATGCTCCACTCAGTGACATGTGAAATGGTTGGTGTCTTCACAATTGTTTCTTCTCCAGTTTGTGCATTCTAGGGCAAGCGATTCCTACATGCCAGTGGGGGTGTTGTATTTCTTTAGCGAAATTTTCAATACATCCTCGTAGCATTTCTCAGTGCTGTCCTTGTGATCACATTTCATTGCGGAACTCAATTGCTAAGGGACTCCTGTGTCAGGCAGTGGACAATGTGGCCCACTCATTGCGGTTCATCATACATCACCAGTGTCTCAATGCTAGCAATATTGACCTGGGAGGAGATGGTCATGTTGATATGCCTGACTTGCCAGTGGATTTGCAGAAGTTTGTGAAGGCAGTGCTGGTGATAATTCTCCAGGGATTTGAGGTGTCCGTTAAACATGGTCCATGCATACAGGAGGATGGAGCCACAGCTGCTCTGTAGCCCATGAGATTGCTCCTGGGTTTAAGGCCTAGGACTTCAAACACTCTGTTCCTCAAGTGTCTGAATTCAACTCAAAACCCCAAATTATCAGTGTACATATATATAAAAAAGGCCTGATTGCTGATACTTGTGAATACTACTGTCTATATTGACAATACATCACTGGAGCACTGATGACATTAAATGTTCAAAATTCTCTTTCAGTTACATTATTGAAATATAAATATGAATCATAAACACAGCCTGCAGAATGAAATATTCAGATTCTGAATCAAAGTAATTGATGGAATATCGAATCTACATTAATCAAAACAGTTTAATGGATTAAAAAAGGCCAGAAAAAGAAATGTGCTGATAACTTGGTGAAGCTCCAGTAATGACTCATTGTTCTTGGGGTATGAATCAAACTTACGGAATATGGTAGATAAGTGAGAGGTCCCAGTTGAAATCCAGGCAAGCCCTGATTTCTGCGATGGCTTAATGGTATTATCACGAGACAATTAATTCCAGAGACCCAGATGATGCTCTGGAGACCCAAGTTTGAATTATGCCACAGCAGATGGTGGAATTTGAATTTAATTTTTTGAAAATAATCTGCAAATAAGATACTGATCATGAATCCATTGCTGATTGCCTGGGGAAAAATCCAACTGCAATCCTTACCTGGTCTGGCCTACATATGACTCCAGACCCCCAGCAATGTGTTTGACTCTTAATTGCCCTCTGGATCAATAAGGATGGGCAATAAATACTGGCCTAGCCAGTGCAAGTCCTCATCCCATGAATGAATTTTAAAAACTCTTTATATAATGATATCATAAGGAATTCAGTGGGAGCAGAAGTGTGGATCTCATGTGAAGTAGACCTATGTGTATAATAAAACAAAGAAATACACCTGGATCTCCTCACAGTTTTAGTAATGATATCTATCATACTAATGTAACTAGTACCTGATTGTTATATGTTTGATCACCATTCACATTTTCAATAGCAGCTGCAGAGTAGTTTGTAATGCATCCTCAAAGAGACTAACATTCATACCAACACAAAAATCAGTCTTAGCTTGAAAATATAGAGACCAACCACTTATACAAGTGTTTTTTTGTGAAATGCTCCCTTACTCATTTACTTTTTTGTTTGGTAATGATCAATATTGGAAGAATACTCTTCAAATATGGGCACCAATTCATACACAATTCTTTTTTTGTCAGTACTTCTAACAACTTCCAGAGTGAGCAGAAATGAATTTGATTAATTCACACTCTTAACATCTAATACATTCTTTAGAATTTTTATAAGAAACATTGCTCACCAGTATCAATTTAAATACAAAAAAGTTTACATTGTACTTTCTGTTTAACACATAT
Organism: Hemiscyllium ocellatum; assembly: GCF_020745735.1. Classification (NCBI taxonomy): domain Eukaryota; kingdom Metazoa; phylum Chordata; class Chondrichthyes; order Orectolobiformes; family Hemiscylliidae; genus Hemiscyllium; species Hemiscyllium ocellatum. Next base: position 46,485,667 of record NC_083418.1, on the reverse strand, counting down.
TGCCATACCTTCTCAAGTTCATTGATGCCTTCCTCCACACTACATATTGATGTCAGTGCTCTAAGGGCATGCACATGCAAATAACTAGGAGCATCCTGTCTGCACAGCTTGAATAGTACTGCCACCCCTCCTTCCTGCAAGGAAATAACATGGAGCATTTAAAACATATTCAAAGATTATTCCACACAAACTTCTACTCATCAACCAACAGTATTTTTGATTATTGTGAAAAATTGGAAGAAACTATAAATTCCATCTTTTCAAGTTCTGATTCAATATTAATGGTAATGCACACTGTTGCTAAACATATTTGCCTTTTAAAGGGTTAATGCTGAGAGTGCATTAACCTCCACCCAATATAATGATATCATAAGGATTTAAGTGGGGAACATAGGTCTTGGAGATAGACCTATATGTATAACTAAACAAAGAACTACATCTAGATTTCCTCACAGTCTTAGTAACAATACCTATCATATTAATGGCATTAAGACCATAAGACATAGGAGTGGTAGTGAGGCCATTCAGCCCATTAAGTCCACTCAGCCATTCAATCATTCAGCATGTTGAATGAGCTAGTTGGTTTCTTGGTCACCATGTTGTAAATTTGCTGCCGGCAAACCTCTTTTAGGATTTACACTGCCTAATTGGGTTAGGACGGTAGAAGAAAATCCATTGGTAGTCCAATGTGAAGAGGTTTTTGTCTTAAACAAGATGTAGATTATTGCTTGGTAGTAATCAGACACTAGGGATATTTGGACTCTTCGGCACAACTTTAGAATTAGAAGGGGTCATTTTCTCCCCATATCCCTTAATTCCTTGCGAGATTAAGAATTTATCAATCTCTGCCTTGAAGACATTTAGCGTCCCGGCCTCCACTGCGCTCTGTGGCAATGAATTCCACAGGCCCACCACTCTCTGGCTGAAGAAATATCTCCTCATTCCCTTTCTAAATTGACCCCCTCTAATTCTAAAGCTGTGCCCACGAGTTCAAATATCCCTAGTACCTGATTACTACCAAGCAATAAACTACATCTTGTTTAAGACAAAAACCTCTTCACATTGGACTACCAATGGATTTTCTTCTACCGTCCTAACCCAATTAGGCAGTGTAGATCTTACAAGAGGTTTGCTGGCAGCAAATTTATAACATGGTGACCAAGAAACCAACTAGCTCATACAACATGCTGAATTATGATGAAGGTTTATCATACAACACACACCTCTCAAACTACCACTAGATCTATTTGACAAAACTGAATCAAAATATAGATGCAAAATACAGAAAAGAAATTGGTTTATATGCCAGTACAAATGGAGTTGGAACTGCAACAGGCACACAAACTGAACAAGGTTGCTATGCTATCGTTACTATAGTAATGACCCATACAAATCTCTTATCATAAAAACTGCATTGTTTTAAGAAGGTGAATTACTAGTTCCTTCTCAGAGCAACCACCAATATAAGATAAATGCTCCCTTGTCACATAGCTGAATTGGTGGCTACAAAATTCAGTTCCCACATCATTAAATTCTGGAGTTAGTGTGTGTGTATATATAACATAATGATTTGATCGACACTTTAAAAAAATTGCTTGCCACAATCATTTTTGATATATATTTCAGTTTGTTTGATTCAAATTGAGTAATCCATTTGAATCCATTAGAAAGAAAACAAGATAGATTCCAAAGGTAGAGATAGGGTGGAGTGGGAAGGGGGAACAGATGGATGGACAGAAAGACAGATGGACAAACAGACGGACGGACACCCCTGAGCTTCTAGTTGCCAGCCATTTCAACACACCACACATCACCTTTTTCCATGGCCAACATCTCTGTCTCAGGCTTGCTGCCAGTACTCCAGCAAATCTCAGCGCAAAATGGAAGAAAAGCACTTCATTGTCCGCTTGGGAACTTTACAGATTTCTGACATGATATCAAGCTCAACTATTTTCAGGCTTGAGCTGTCCCATGTCCTTACCCCAACCCCCAGACACCAGGCCTTGTTATTACAAGTCTGCTCTTGCACACAACCCATTGTTAGCCACTAACAGTCCCCATTAACAGCTATTCACCTTCCTAGCCTGATTGTAATCCACTCCTTCATCTAGCCAACTACTCTTCTCTCTCTTTGAGCTCTATTTCCACTTAACACTTACTCCTTATTCCCACCACACACACACACACCCTCCCACCCCCACCCTATCTTTTGCATAAAAACTAATGTTTTCCTCATTACCATCAGTTCCATGGAAGGGACACTGGACCCAAAATATTAACTCTGATTTCTCTCCACAGATGCCGCCAGACATGCAGAACTTTTCCAGCAATTCGTGCTTTTGTTTCTGATTTCCAGCATGTGCAGCTCTTTCAGTTTTTTTAAATTTTCCAATAATGATTATATTTTTAAAAGCATTTGCATGAAAATAATGACACGTTAGTCATGTGACATCCTCAAATACCCCGCAAAACATGAAACGTCAGGCAAGATAACTTGTTAATGAAATATCATCGTAATATGAAACATTTCTTTCTTTTACAAAATTTCATTGTCTGCCCCTAAAGTAACGATGTATGAAAAACGTACCCTACAAAAGTCGAATATTTTGCAGATGTGGTAAATGGAAAGCTAATTTTTACATATGATGGAAAGGGCAGCAACGAGGTCAGAGAATTATAGCAAGCAAGAGAAATAAGAGTAACTTAAAGCCCAAACAGTAACTGTTAGATTGCAATCGGTTTGATGGCCTGGAAGTTTTCAAAAGATTAGTGGCAAAATGATGTAAGGTTCATGATATTTCAATACATTTACAGGAAAAAGGCTTTACGGTATATCTGAATTGGAATGTGAAATGTTTGTAAATTGCTGATGGGATTTACTAGACTGGGTTAGTACCCTGGTTAGCTCCCCTTCTCTCTGTTACTCAGAGAAATAGAAATTATTTGAGTACTAAATATTTCTTATTTCTTGCGCTTGGAAATTCAATGACAATCTTTCCTGCAAGAATTGATCAATTTTACAATTCTAGTTTAAACTGTAATATTGATATGATTCTCTCTTGAGTTTAGGGTACAAAACATAAAGTTCATGAATTAGTGCAAGGCAACATGTACGTGAAAGGAACCTTTGCAGTTCTATATTTTGAATGATCCGGTGTTACTGATGAATACTGTCCTACAACAAATCAGCTAAATATCAGATAATTGTGCTTTTCATGCAATAATTTATGAATATTAAACACTTTAAGCTCCCTCCTAAGATGTTAAATCTTTTAAAAGGAGCAGGGAATTCAAAGGCTGAAAGAAATTACTTTTGTGGGTAATATATCTCAACACCAAGGTCAATCATGCAGCAAGTGCTCAAACAAATCCTCATAGGGATGAGAATTTATGCCTTCCTTAAAGCAGATAGCAGTTAATAAATACACTGACACTGCAGGTGAAAACTGTAAAAAGTTCTCTTCTGCTCTAAGTGCAATCACTCCATAATTGTTACTTTTAAATTATTGCAGAAGAATTAATTTATACAAAAAAGAGTTTAAGGATAATTTATTTCAAATTTATGTGTAAAGTTGTAATAAGTATTAATTTTAATTCTTGAACATAAAAGCTTGTTGTTTTATCACAGCATGTCTTGATGATGACCATTGTTATTTTATAATTTATCGTACATAAGTAATGAACAGGTTATTGGTCTCTTATTCAGACTCTGCTCCAGCAACCTCAGTATCCAGCACTCACGGTACTTCCACTTTAAGACAGCACAAAGCACCCAATCCCCATCTCATTCTCTATTGTGCAATTTTGAAGTTAATATTAAAAAGGCAGCACTTAGTACCAAGTGGTTTATTGCTTATTAAAGGTGGAATGTTTGTTAATTGCTGATGGGATTTACTGCTAGTTACAGATTGGGTTAGTACCCTGGTTCGATCCCCTTCTCTCTGTTACTCAGAGAACTACACTAGCTGGTTTTCTGAAGCACCTCCTCAAAAGTGGTCACTCTTCAACAGCGACCACTCATCCATTTTAATTGGGAGATGGGGGAGGAGTAGCAGCACAGCGTACAGACTCCTACCCAGAGCTCATCGACTCTGTCCGCTTTTACTCTGCAGGCTGGCCAACTGCTTCCTGCTGGTGTTGCTCTCTGCATTGGGATAGAAGGACCTGGATGCAGGCCCATGGCTAAGCACTTAAGAAGCACTGTAATGTCGAACTTTTAAATTTCTTCTTTATTTTCTGCTTCACACCCAAGATTTTGTGTCTCGGTACCTTTGTACCTAAGATGGTGCCAGGAAGAGCGGCTTTGTAAACCTTTCTCTGTACTCATATATCACTGTACCTGAGTACACGTGACAATAGAAACTAATTCATTAATTTATTAATTCCTCATGGGGAATATCAGCAGCCAAGCCTGAATAAGACAGCAAGCGGACAGAGACACAGTGGCCTTCACTCTCAGTGCAAGGGAATGGTGCTGGACAGGAGCCCAGAGAGTGTGTTGGACATCTGGCAAAGACGGAGGCTGCCGGATTGTGGAGGTACAACCTGCCCTGTTAGCAATCCAAGCAAATCTCTGACTGTCCAGTGGATATGTTTATTCGGGAGCAGTGGAAATAAGGACAGGATTGATTAATGCATTGCAGAATTCAGCTCCCTAGAAATTGGATTAAGATTGCGCAAAATCAATTTGCTTTGAACTTTTACAGCCTTTTAAGAATAAAAATTTTAATCGTGCACTGGCTTCAAGACTGTATATAGTATATGGTTTTGTTTTTGAATTGGACGTGTATTAATAATCTTATGGCATGGGGCAAAAACTTTCAGAAGGCAGTGTTACCCATCATACTCTCTGAAGAGTTGACAGAGAATGCTTCCCTGCTGATGCCAGATGCCCAACAGCCCCTCAGGAGTATTAGTTGCTTGGAGGCAAGAGATCCACAACTCAGTCAGGAGGACCTCCTGCTTCAGAGGGTGACCAATAAATTTGATTGATTGGCAGCTCTGCACTTCCATTCTCATCACCAGGCCATAGTAAGGAGTCCTCGGATTCTGGAGTCAGAATAAAAATGAAGTGGGATCTCATATCAGAGGCAGGAGGGCAGTCCCAGTGTAGGGAGTAGGGTTGAGCACTATGATTGAAATGCTGGAAGGGAGGAACAACTGCAGGAGGCGATTTTGGAAAGAAAACTACGAAAGCAGAAGGCTCCTCTTTGCATTAGGCCCAGACAGCATGGCTTAGTATTTAGAACTGCTGCCTCACTGCTCCAGTGAGTCGTGTTTGATTCCAGCCTCGGGTAACTTTCCAAATGGAGTTTGCACATTCTCCCTGCATCTGCACGTCTTTTCTTCCAGTGGTCTATTTGCCTCCTACAGGACAAAGATGTGCAGGCTAGGTGGGTTGGCCATACTAAATTGCCCATAATGTACAAGGATGTGCAGGCTAGATGGATTAACCATGGGAAATATAGGATTACAGAAATGGGGTGGGACGCTTTTTCAAGGACTGGTGTGGACCCGATAGGCCGAAAGGCCTGTTTCCATACATTATGGATTCTATGATTCCAACTGCAATGCTTCCTAGCCACCCCTGACAATCTTCTGTTGGACTTAAAATTTAGGCCAGGCAACAAACCGTCCATATCTGACCATTAATTAAGTACTTAAAGGCATCAATTGTGGTTGAGATTGGGTACAGCAATCTATGCCTCATTTACCCACCATAAAGTTGTGGACAGTTCAGAAGCAGATAGGAAGACCAGCCAGGGTATTTTATGCTCTTCATTACCTACAAAGCACTGCCAGGCAGAATCTGTATAACTTCACCTGTAAATTCAAATCTTAGATTAGATTAGATTACTTACAATGTGAAAACAGACCCTTCAGCCCAACAAGTCCACACTGACCCTCCAAAGAGCAACTCACCCAGACCCATTCCCCTGCATTTACCCCTTCACTTAACACTACGGGCAATTTAGCATGGCTAATTCACCTAACCTGCACATTTTTGGGCTGTGGGAGGAAACCCACACAGACACAGGGAGAATGTGTAAACTCCACACAGACAGTTGCCCAAGGTGGGAATTGAACCCAGGTCTCTGGCGCTGTGAGGTAGCGGTGCTAACCACTATGTCACCGTGCTGCAATTAAGGAACTTACATTTGTTCAATCTGGAATAAACCTGGAATATAAATCGGCAGTACCACTCATACTGACAATGTAATAATACAATGTAATGGAAGAAGATATATCCAACTCTGAGGAAGACATTTATTTTCAGTAGAGCTATCAAGAGATGGGAGCAAGTGTGAGAGAATGGAACTCAGGTGCAGATTAATCACAGTCTAACTGAATGGCAGAATTGGTTAGAGTAATGGAATAATCTACTCCTGCTCCTTTATTACTTACTAGAAAACAGCTCGTCCCATCCACTCTCTCTCCTCATATATTATGCCTATTACATTTGTACTATTGGAAAGAGTATTAAGCTATTTGCTATTTAGATTTACCAATATTTAACACAAGCAATGGAAATCTTATGTATCTTGATTATTCCATAGAAAATCATATAACCCTACAGTGCAGAAGCAGGTCATTTGGTCTATTGGGTTCACACTGCTCCTCTAAAGAGTATCCCATACTATCTCCATAACCTTCCATTTCCCATGGCTAATCTGCAAACCTATACATCCTTGAACATTATGGAATGTCTAGCACAACCAATCCACCTAACCTGCACACCTTTGGGAGAAAACCGGAGCACCTCGAGGAAACCCAAGAGACATGGCAAGAATGTGCAAGCTCCACGCAGTCATTCACCCGAGACTGGAATTGAACCCAGGTCCCTGACACTGTGAAGCAACAATGCTAAGCACTGAGCCACTGTGCTACTTGTATATGCAGTGATTAATATTTGCTATCTAAACACTTCCAATCAGATCATCATTTTTCAATATTTCTAACCTCAGATTTAGCCTAGAATACCCAGTGCAGAAGTCTGAGACTGCTGCCGACTTACAGCCACGTATACTTTACATGGTCCATTCCTTCAATGAAGTGAAAAATGAACCAGGAGAAAATCAGACTTTCTAAACTATTATTCATGATGGATTTTAGGTTTCAATAGTAATTTTCAGTATATTTTCCTTAAAGGTGCGTAGGAAAGAAACAATTTTTTTTTGTATTTCCCAAAAATGTCACAATTTAATCGGTTAATACCAATATAATTTTGAACAGTTAAGCCACAAAGAATTGTTTGAGATGGTCCAAACATGGGATACATGTAGATGTTAAACAGACATGAAAGTACCTTAAATTTGAGCTGGTTTCAAACTCAGAACTCAAGGTACTTGCAAGTTCCAACACATTGTTGGCATCTTTTCACCTAAGGTGATCAATATGTTGCAAATCTATTGGGCTTGAGACCATTTTATGTGGTGCACTCTTGCTGATGATTGAATAAAACAATCCATGGGAGACAGATTTCTGCCACAGTGCCATATATAAGGTACTTCCCACATGTTATTGTGGGTTCTTGTCAAGCTGCTGTAACTACCGATCATCATCCTGACACATGCTGGCCCAGAGGCAATGTTATTATTTCCCTTTTTTTGGCTAGTGTTTCCCAGGTGTGAAAATAGACATTCAGAGCCATCATGTTATCGTTGCAAGTATAATTTAAGCAGAACTTTGTGCGTCTTCTGGCTTTGGTTCTCTTGATGTATAAAACATCTTGGAAATGTGTCCATCTTCTCTCCCATGGATGGTCCATTGCCCTCATATGCCATCCATTTTCTCCAAAATCATGCCGACATATGCTTTACTGATAGGGTTGAATGCTTTAGTGATATGTACAAAATCAGAGTGAAGAGGTGTGTCACGTCCCAGCATTTCTCTTGAGGCTGGTATATGGAAGAGAGTATGTCCAATGTAGATTTATCTGCTCAGAATTCATACTCTCAATAGAAACAGAATGAGATTGCAACATCCCAAATGTTTCAAGGATTCAAAGAAGCAGCTCACATAGGCATTTGAGTATTTGCAATCCACTGAAGGCTGCCATAAATGCTGTTGGCGACAGATTCCAACACAGGGACTGGTGATGTGGTTCAGTGTGATCAGAAGTCAAAATGATGGCTCTTTCCTTGCATTCCTGGCTAGGATAGCTCGTAGGTCTGGAGCATGGAAATGTCAGGTCCGAATCATAGAGATTCCATGGCATAAGCTACTCACTGGATAAACTGAACCCTGATAGCAAAAATCTTGTTGTACAGGTCATTCTGCTATAATGCACATTTTGTGAATGTGAATTCTCTATAATGTGATTGACGAATTGGGGACTGTGTTTCTAAAGCATAAACTTTTAAAACAAGTACTGGTTACAACATGATTCTGGCCCTATTAGTTTAAATGGTGCTGCTATTATGCAATTTTCTTATAACACAGGATTGCACGAGAATGGAACTATCGCATTATGGCAGAAATGATTGTACATTTCAAATTTTGTAAAATGTTTTCACTTTTGCTCTTTGCTGTTTTCAGTGGTATTGCTCCTGAATCTGTCAGATGTTGAAAACTCTGCTTCTCCATGCTCCTAGTATGATGGTCTAGATTATCATCTGAACATTATAAACTACCACACAATAGTCAAAAAACAGAATGATTTTAAAAGTAAAATGGTGATCAGGCAGGGACTTAAAAAGAATATGTAATCATCATGGTTGGGATTATTACCACAGCCAAATATATCTTCCAAAATAAAGTGAAGGACTATAGATGCTGGAAATCTAAAATATAGAAACCCAGTAGGTCTGGCAGTATCTGTGGGAAGAAAACAGAATTAACATTTTGCGTTTACTGCTTTATAATCAGAACTCTGATGAAGAGTCACTAGACTCGAAGCATTAACTTTGCTTTCTTCGCACAGATGTGGCCAGCCCTCCTGAATTTCTTCAGCAATTTCTACATATTTTATAAAAGCTGCTTGTGGGCTATGTCATTTTCCTTAACAGCTAAATAGATATAGTCATGAAAATGTATTTGTTTAAAATCTGATCAAAAAGTAATTCTTGCCACGTTAATGTTTCAGGATAAAATTTAAACTGCTCCTAAAATATTCATATTCTACAGTACATTGGAATAAAGATAAAGAAATTTGAACAGACAATGCTAACAAAGATTATTACTTTAACAATAAAAACCTTGTTACTTCACACCAACACCTACTATTTAAGTTGTCTGTTTACATTTTATTTTCCCTTTGGGTCATTTTCTAATATGAAGTGGCATTCATGAAGTTTATAGGCATATTGTAAACCCAGGGACAACACTGTATTACCAATACAATGTTTCTGGTTAATAACTGTAGATCTAACTGAAGTAATATCCAGTGAAGCAACCCAAAAGGTGATGTCTGGAGGCATTTTCTCACTTGAGTCAGATATGAAAATTTAATTTCCCCCAATGCCTTGTAAATACAGAAGTATTCAGAATTCATTCACACAGACAGTTACAAAGTTATTGATCCTTTTACATTGCTGGCAAATTAAAGGATATTGATCTCTCTTTGAGTAACTATTCGTTGTTTATTTTCACGGACTGTGACACTTTTATTAGAGCTATTCATGACTTTAACAACTTTATTTCTACGATATTAACTCTAAACTAATAACTTAAATATCAATACACATTTTGTGTACTTTGATTTAGTTATTCCCTATCTTCCTTCAGTTCTCCTATCACTTTGTAAGTTTAATCTTCAGTTCACATTTTTCTATTTGTTCTAACACTTTTGCATTCAAATTTGTTTGTTAAGTTATTCTTTTCCAGTCTCCTTATTGTAAATATGACATAGGAATCAGGCAGTGAAAACGGGAGCAAGGCTAGATGCCTCTCCAATATTGATCTGCTGGCCTCACTTATGAGATAGTGGTGAGCTGCAGATATATTGAACATTGGAACAAGAATGGGTCATTCAGACCATCAAGCCTACTCCAATGTTTAATATGATCATGGCTAATCAAACACTTGAATGGTTTTTATCCACACTATTCCCATAACGTTTGATAATCAGAAATCTATCATTCTCTACTTTAAACATTTTCAAAGACTAAGCTTCCATAGCCCTTTGGGGAAGAGAATTCCAATGATCCACAGCCCTCTGATAAAATAAATAAATTCCTACCTCCATTCTAAATGGCATCCCCCTTATTTTCAAATTATAACCCATGGTTCTAGGCTCCCTACCAGGGAAAACAGCTTTCCTGGATGGATGCTAACTACCCTTTCAATCATCAGGAGCAACATCCACCCTGACAGAAATCATTCTCAATTCTGAGGGCCTGCCAGGGATGACAACTCAACCAGAATTATAGAGAGGACAGGACATTATGGGAAGAATGTAGCGTATTCAGGTTCCATTCAATTTTATCACACTAGTTATTTTAAGGTTACTTCAATTAGGAGACTAATTGTTCTAAACCAAATATCTTTTGTTTTTTTCATTAATGAACTTCTCTTGGACATAAGGTCAGGCATGACGATGTTTGCTGAAGGCTGCTCTCTCCAGTTCCATACACAATCCTTTAGACAGTGAAGCAGCCAATGTCCATATGCAGCAAGATCTGGACTACATTTATGCTTAGGATGATTAGCAGTAGATTAAATTCATACCTTACAAGTGTTAGAAATTGGCCATGTTCAACAAGAGAAAGTCTACTGTTCCTCCCTTGACAATCAAAAATATTAATGTTCTTCTAGAATTAGCTCACCGTTAGCTTCCTAGTGGTCATCTTTGTCCACTGATCAGAAGTATAACTTGCTCAGCTATTTGGCTATAACACGAGGTCAGACGCTGGCAATGTTGTGGAAACTAATTCACAAAGTTGACTCCCAAAGCCTTCCCAAAAGGCACAAGTCTATGGTATTCAACTTCAACAACATTCATGAATCTCAATGCTATTAAAGATAAATAGCAATGGGTGGCACAGTGGCTCAGTGGTTAGCACTGCTGCCTCACAGTGTCATGGACCCCGGGTTCAATTCCCGCCTTGGGCAACTGTCTGTGTGGAGTTTGCACTTTCTCCCAGTGTCTGCATGGGTTTCGTCCAGGTGCTCCAGTTTCCTCCCACAGTCCAAAGATGTGCAGGTTAAGTGAATTGGCCATGCTAAATTGCCTGCAGTGTAAGGTGTAGGGGAATGAATCTGGATGGGTTGCTCTTTGGAGGGTTAGTGTGAGCTTGTTGGGCTGAAGGGCCTGTTTCCACACTGTAGGGAATCTAATCATAAAGTAACTCACCAAGTTGGCATCCCATTCAAGAGTCAAACATTCAGACCTGCATTTTCACTAAATCATAGTGACTCAGGAGCCCTTTGAAATGCCTACTAGGTCCCAATTCCAGGATTCTTGACCTCATTCCAATTTCTGATTGTCACCAGGTTTTAAAATACTATGGATTAGTTAATGTCCGAAGCCCATACCTCCACCATGAGCTGATTGGCTTCTTTGCAGACATTGGAGTGTTCTAATCTTTCACAATTTTCATGGAGTTGAGACAACCTTTTAAAGAGTTGTGATTCACAGATCCTCAGAGGTAGCAAAACCCATAGTGCAAGTAAGGGAACCTTTGAAAGATAATATCAAAAGGTTCTCCTTGTGCTCCCTTTGACAGACAATATCCCTAAATCAAAGTCTGTGACTTCTCCTGTCTCGTATACCCCTCAACCCACTTCCCCTGGCCCTTTGCCAAGTTATGCCGCTTCCATGTCCATTGGTCCACGATACATTGTAAAGAACCAATGAACACCAAAGTGACAAAACATACAGTATCAAATCATTTTTAAAATTAACTTTTCATTCATAACTTTCCACTGTTCAAAAAAAGGTTCTCTTACAATGTAGCAATAGAAGTGTCAGTCATCTGACCCTTTAAAGTGTTAACAAAAAAATGACAAGTACTCAAATCACTGAATCTTACACAAACAAATATTGAGGAATCGACAACAGAAATGAGACAGCTGGAACTGTCAAACAAACAAAATTTTCCCTTAGCTGTTTCAACTGTGTCATGGATCTCTGAGCTCTCAGACAAGAATGCAAAATGAAACTTGGCTGAGAACAGACATTGACCTGGCATAATGGGTGTAGCTTGGCATAGAGGTAGGTCTGTGAGTGTGTATGTGCATGTGTGTGTGTTTGTCTACAGCACGTAGAAAGGTCTTTCAAACAGCTGACCTCTACATCCAGCAGCCCAAATGGCTACCTCCAACCTCTTTTATGGATCAGTTGATCCAATGACCGTCCTCCACAAAACACAGATACGCACACACACAAACACGCATACATACTCAATAATGTAGATTCTTTGTCTACAGGCACTTTGCTCCAAGTCAGACGTATAAGGCCAGGAATTCTCTCAGATCCTGATACCTGCCTCAGGATTAAGATGTAGGCCTCAGATCCTCTATATTCTACACAATATAGCTGCAGTGTGTATCAAAGTGTGTACTTCAACAAGTCACCAGGGGTTCCTCAATAACAACTGTGAAAGCCACTTCATTCACTATGTAGAAGGTCAAGGGGCAGTGATGCATGGGAACACCACCACGTGCAATTTCCTCCCATGTCACACACTATCCTAACTCAGAATTGTTTTTTTGTTCCTTCATCATTGGCCAGATCAGAACTGTCTACCAAAAAGCACTTTGGGTTTACTTACTCTACATGGACCTATATCATTTAGAAAAGGTAACTCACAAACATCTCAAGGAAATCTAGGGATAGACAATAAATGTTCTTCTTGTCAGTGATGTCTTAACACTATGAAACAAACAAAACTACCTCAAAATAAGATAAACTTCTCATATCTGATACTGCAAGTAAAAATAATTTATATGGTCCAAAACAGAACAAACAAAACCATTGAGTCACATAGATGAGATGTACGTTTAGTCATTTGACGTGATATAAAGAGAAGAAAATGTAAAGGAAAATTTTAAATTGGAGTTCTTTCACTGTATAAAATTGAAGTGCAAGCCAACTAGTTTAATTCCCCACAGCAACTCAACTCCAATTTGTAAAACTATTCAACTGTTTGCAGTCTAGGTTGAGTCATGTACTTAAAACTTTATCCTCCACCATGACTCACTAATGCAGTATATTCTATTTCAGGCAGAAATGACACAGTGAATTTAATTCTTCATTCCCATCTTGCTCCTGACCCAAGAAGGCATTTATTGACTTTTGAAGAGAACTTAAAGACAGTTCAACTGATCGACCAGAAAATGACTAACTACTGTCCATGTTGATGGTAGATTAAAAATAATTTTAATTGAAGGCACCCATACAGTATTACAATCAGTACAGTAAGCACAATTTCTTTTGAAAGTCTCTAAATAAAAACATAGCTGAGAACTTTTTAATGCTCATTATGATTGTTAGGCTTGCACTAAGTCCTTTGGCTGCGATTTCTGGAGAATGCTTGTTGAATCTGACAATGCTAAGGCAACACGTTGAAGAGTTTTATTTACAAGAACTCATTCAGTTACAAAGCGGAAACTTGCGCCTTTCCCTGTGGCAGGCTTGGTGACAGAGGGGGGCATTTAACCAGGTGCAAAGGTGGTTGGTGAACCACCACTTTATTGGCTCTGCTCTGATTATGACTGAGGTGGGTGGGGCTCATTGACAACCTTACTACCCCAATGTCAACTGAAGCCACAAAGTAATCACTTATAGGTTTTAATCTGCCACTGTTGGTTTTAACCAGTAACTGGTGAAGGTTCAGCATGCAGGCAGCATGACAAGCAAGCATATAGTCTCTCGGAAGGGATAAGGAGTTGGTTCAAATGCGTCAAGTGCTTGAGGGGCCTAGCTGCAGTATTGTGGATGGAGGAAGTTCTTCGAGAACCATCTCCTTGTCCTAGCTGCTAAATCCTTACTCCCTCCTTTGCTCTCCACCCCCTTCCTGCTGTCACTTGTTGTCTCCCCCAATTTGGATGTCTTCTTTTCAGGAAATCCCTTCAGAAGATGGGCCTGATGTCCCTAAATAGTCTAATACTAGATTCAGACATCCTTCTGGGATGGAACAAGTCATGATTGCTGAAGTGAGTGGGTGGGATATTCGGGATTTTGTACATTCCTTCCATGATTTGCACTTGACCACTATCTGGATTTGTTGGAGATTTTCGAAATAGGTGGCAGCTACTTGGAAGATCCTTCTCCAAATTGGGAGGTCCTGTGTGAGCGAATCCCAAGACTCAAGGGGATATCACACTTTTTCAGGGGGCTTTTAAGGATCTCCTTGAAGTTTCATCTGTCCTCTTTATAACCACTTTCCCTTATATAGAAGTAGTGAGCTTGGTTTGGAGAGGTCAGATATGCAGACAATGTGTTCACCCAATGCAGCTGAACAACCTTAACCACAGCCTCAATACTGGGGATATTGGCCTGAAAGGGGACATAGATATTGGATAGACAATCCTGCTATTGGATATGCAAAGACATCACTGTTGACATTTCTCAGCGGATTTGAGTTGTCTGCTGTAGATTGTCCAGGCCTTCGATGCTTCGACAGAAAGGCAACTCTGCTGCCTCTGCTAATGTAAGTTTGGTATCAAGTTTTGGGTTTTTATCATCAAACACTCTGCTCCTCAGACAAGCAGAGACTGCCTTACCACACTGGATTGAATTTCACCATTGATGTCTGCCCTTGATGCGTTGTCACATGATGTACAGGAATTCATTCACATTGTCTAATAGTTGATGCAGTGTTATGCAGTGGGAGTAGGCTGGAAAATGATCTATGCCTTGCTGATGTTTAGTCTAAGGCCCATTGTTTCTTTTGCTGGTGTGAATGAATCATAGTTGGTTTTCAGTTCAGCCTCTGAGTGTGTGCAATGCATAAAACGGTGTAATACTGACAGATATTAATGCCTGCTCAGTACTCAGATATGAAAGAACTGCTTTCCTCTTATTTGCACCTTTCACAGAAAATATTAAGGCTTTCTTCTGATCAATTTGCCCAAACATGCTGGTCTTCAGTTTTCTTGTTTCTGGGCCTTGGGGAAAGTCCTGCTGCTGGCCTGTCAAGTATCTGTATAAGATGCAGTGGGCTGTCTCAAAGCGACCTGAAGTGCAGGCCACATCAGTTGGAGATCTGGCACTGAGACCTCAAGCACCTTCCAAGGATTCTGTCCACACATTCAAATGGCCAGCTAGCATGACTAAACACAAAATAGTTTTCTGTAGTTGTTCTTTGTCAACAATTTTGTATTTCTCACCTCAGCAGTAAATTTGTTTTCGTATTTGACAATCTGTACCTTTTTTTAAACTTCTTCCACACATAGGGGACATTGGGCTACAATGCTGCTGTTCTCTAATAGACAAACTATTCATATCCACTAAAATAAAACAAAAAAAATAACTGCAAGTGCTGGAGATCTAAAATAAAAACAGAAAATAGTAGACACTCTTCATCTGAAGAAAGGTCATTGGATCAAAAACTTTAACTCTGCGTTCTTTCCCCAGATATTGCCAGACCTGTTGAGTTTCACCAGCAATTTCGGGTTTTTTGTTTCGATTCATATCCACCTTCTTTTCCCAGATTCATAACTACCCTCCCTCCAGATTGCTTCCACACAATGTTTGATGTTTGTATCCTCCCCATACTGAAAGCAACCCTTGCTCCCTGTCTCCCACTGTAATTAATTTTTGTCCAGGATCTTATTACTTTCAAATTTCATACCAGTGACATTAACTTGTGCACTGCACAGGGAGGGGTCCTGATTCTTCAAACAACACAAAACTATCAGCAAAACCAAAAGCTACATCTTTTACAATAACATTTATAAGTTTCTGTCAGGTGCTACCTGATCAAATGTCACACAATTCAAGGTCACGTGATTGAAGTTCCAGGAATATATTCAACAAAAATTGGTTACCCATCTCACAGAAATTTGCTTAGTAGAGATAATTATGTATTCAAACTATGGCACAATTTACAAATCAGATTTGTTAACTGCATAATAAAAATATTGATGCTTTACTGACTATCTTAATGAAAACAAACTTATATAACTTATACATTTCAAACACATATGGAAAGCTATAACTGAAACATTGTTTTTATAAATGTTAACTGTTCTTCTCACCACAGAGGCTGAAAGATCTGCTAATTCCTGCATTTCATTTTTAAATGTTATAAGAATTAAAGATGGCACTGATGAGTGAAGATGAAAGAAGTTCCAGTTTGTCACACACCATGTGTGTGACTTCAGCTATTAATTCCGTTGCCATCATCATCGGCGGTCCCTTGCAGATAAGGATGACTCTCTCCCACTCTCAGCGGGAGTCTGTAGGTGGCTGTACAGACTGATACAGCCAACGCTGGGTCTGTTACACTTGGGGCAAGTGGTGGTCATTGGTGTGGCAGCACGCTCCTTTTGCCTGGCTCCCGCATTTCCCTGATGGTAAATCTCAAGGTACTCCACACCTTCCTGGATGCTCCACATTGGATGGTCTTAGGCCAGTGTTTCCCAGGTGCCTGTAAAAATGCCATATTTCGCCAGCAAGGCCTGGAGGCTTTCACTGAAGTGTTTCCTCTGTCCACCTGGTGCTTGTCTGCCGTTTCTAAACTGGGAGTAGAACACCTGCTTGGGGAGTCTCATGCTGGTAATGAAGACAAAGTGCCCATCCCATCGAAGCCAATCAGGGTTGGTCAGTGCCTTGACACTGGGGATGTTGGCCTGTTTGTTGACGCTGGTGTTGGTGCCTCTTTCTTCCCAGTGGATTTGCAGGATCTTGCGCAGGCAGCGCTGGTGGTGCTGTTCCAGTGCCTTGAGGTATCTGCTGTAGACAGACCATTTCTAACAGCCATATAGGAGAGTGGAAACCACCATAGCTCTGTATATCATGCTCTTGGAGTTGGATTTGATGTCCTCAAGCACCCTTTTTCTCAGGCAGCCAAAGGCTGTGCTCGCACACTGCAGTCAATGCTGGATCTTTTTTTATCGACAGCTGCTTTTGTTGACAGAACATTCCCGAGGTATTGGAAAGGTCCATGGCTGTCTGATCAGAATGGTCAAGGGGGTCGGCCATTGTTCGTTCGTCAGTCCATTCCCAGAAACAAAGGGAAAGTGGAGCAATGTGGTGGGGTCAAGGATGATACTCGGCAAGTTAGTCTTCACAGGCTACAGGTTCAGGGAAGGGAGGATTACAATTGCAGAGTGGAGTGGGAGGGGTGCAACACTATCAGCAATGAGTGGGGGGGGGAGCTAATATAGGAAAGGAGTAATTTGGCAGAGGGGTTGGTTGTTCATGGTCAGTGGCACTTTGGCCTGATGGGGTGAAGTCAGGGAATGGGGCAGGGGAGCAGTGGAATGACCATGTCTTGCATGATACCTCATGTGGGTGAAAAATGTAGGTCAGTGATGACACCCAATGCTATGCTGAGTGGGGAAGTGGGGAGATATGAAACCCATGAGATTTATGGGATGGGCTACTAGGAAAGTGATGTGGATATTCAGGTGCTCAGGAAGATGCAGGTAGAGAGTGGAAGTCCACTGGCACGGGAATACTCACCATTGTCTTCCATCAAGCTAGAAATCAAAAATGTGCAACCAAGGAGAAAATGGTAGAGACCATACTTGAGGTAAATGACTTGACCTTGTGAGGAAAGGCTCTGCACAAATCACCATTGAAGGTGCCTTTAAAGGGAAAGAATAGTGCACACAAACTCATGCTCTGTACATGACACAAACCTGTGGGTCTATATTTTTGATTCCCCCCTCTACGTGTTTCACAACCCTATCAGAGACACAGCTGATCACCTCTATGACAGCTGAACCTTTGGTGCCAGAGACTGCGATACAGTAGAGTTGCTACAGAAGGAGTATCAAAAGAGTCAGCATGAACAATGCCACATACCCACATTGATCCTCTTATTCTGCATGATATTGCAGGCTTTCAGCACAGGCCTCCATCTATGGAACCTTATTTGCCCCAGGAAGTGATGTCAGCTTGTGTAGCAATGCCCCTCCAATCAGCACAGAGTCTAACAAATATAGCTAAAACAAAGGGGTGGCATAATGGCTCAGTGGTTAGCACTGCTACCTTGCAGCGTTAGGGACCTGGGTTTGATTCCAGCCTCGCGCGACTGTCTGCGTACCATTTGCACATTCTCCCTGTGTTTGTGTGGGTTTCCTCCCACAGTCCAAAGTTGTGCGGGTCATGTGAATTGGCCATGGTAAATTGCCCATTGTGATAGGTGCATTAGTAAGGGAGTAAGTGAATGGGTCTAGGTGGGTTACTCTTCGCAAGGACTTGTTGGGCCGAAGGGCCTGTTTCCACACTGTAGGGAATTTAATCAAATAAAGTTACATAAAGATATGCAATCAATCAGTTGCAAGCTTGGTCACCTGAGCCACCAAGTAACCTCAATATGTTTTCTTCCTCCTTTTCCTCTCTCTACACCTTAGTGCACTGCCTGGTTCCACAGCTGCACACCTGCTCAGCAGAGGAGCCTTTTAGTCCTGGAGATTTGATCATGCAAGCCTGGGATCACTTGTGTTTGGATATGCCAAAGGCTTGCAAGTTGACTTTTCTCAGCTTGAACCCTGGGAGGATGCCATGACATTCATGGCCCAACAACAAACTAAGTACCACTCATCATTCCACTGCAACTCTGAGTTAATCCCCATTGTTAGTCAAATTCATTGCTCACCACTTTAACCACTGACTATGACCCTCTCTCTCCTGTGTGTTACAGGTACAGCCAACATCTTTACCACCTTAATGGAGAAACACTCAACTCCCACTGTAGCCAACTGCTAAACCCCTGAGGGTAAAAGGTCTCAGAGCAAACAATGGTACAACTGCATCCTGCAACCCTTACCAATACAAATATTGACCCTTCAGTGGGTATGTAAGGCTGAGAGGAGATGGGAGCACAATCTAATTCGGACCTCACTGAGACTCTTCTGCACTAGATACAGATGGACTTAGTCAAAAAGAATGAGATTCAGCCCAATATATTTTATTGCCTTCAAGAGATTTGTTGAGTGTAAGCACAACACAAGTAGCCTTATCTATCAGGCAAGTTGTACATCCTGAATCATTGACATCATTTTTGAATTCCCTGATTAATTTCTAGAATAATCTATTCTTTTTCATCTTATCAACATGTAAATTGGTCAAAAGTTAAGCAATTCTTGCTGATTTTAAGTTAGCTGAATGACCATACTAATCGGGCTTTATAATAGCATTTGGATACTTACATGGATTAAGAGTCAGTCACTTTTATTGCAGGATGCAGATGGACAGACAAAATTGAATTCTTACTCTAGTCACCTGACCTTTTTTCTCTGGAAATGGAGTGGAAAATAATCAGGATAACTCAGAGAACTCATGCTGTTGAAAAAGAGACTGACATTTGTTTCTCCTAAAGAGAAAAGGATACTAGTGAACTACTTGGTATTCTGTTGTTGTGCTAAGGTGGCATTAGATGTTTTCCACAGATGAAAAAAAAAGCATGTCATATTCGTAGGATTTCTTTTAAATGTGTGAGCCTATCAAAGCTGTCAATTTTACTGAAACTGCAGCTTGAAAATGAACAGTTGTTACAAAGGGATTTAACATTGCTACCCACAGGTAATTCTCAATGTTTTTGAAACCAATATTGTTCATTGATGAGATTTACACATATTTTGCACTGTGTTACACTTTTCCCATGTATTTTGGTTTCTAGTTAATATTGTATTAATTATTAAAATTATGTTGAAAATCACATACAAATTAGACCAAAATATGCAGTTGTGATACATCAATCCACTAATAGAGCTGAACAATTAAACAGTTAAAGGAACAAGAAGCTTCCATGAACACATCCTTCATCATTGATGGGAGAACCCAGTACTTTAGTACAAATGAAAGGCAGAAGCATTTGCAACAATTTTCAGCCAGCAATGTCGAGTGGCTAATCCATCCTCCCAGCCGTAAAGATGAAAATTTGTGCTCCACAACTAATCATGCCTCTAGTCCACTGTTCACGTACAGATCCAATATTGCCATCTATGAACAAAGTAGAACGTTGCCAGGTATGTACTGTCCACATAAAATGATGTGGACAAAATGATTACAATAAATTGTCATCTCATCAGTCTCCTCTCAATCATGAGAAAACAATCCTTTACAGTGCGATCAGATAGCACTTACTCATAAATAGACGGTTTATCTATATTCTTTCAGAACTCAACCAAGACTGTGCAGCTCCATACCTCATTGCAAGCTTGTTAAAGGCATGGCCAAACAGGCTGAAGCTCAAAAATACTGTGGAAGTGACGACCCTTGACATCAAAACAAGATTTGACTGTATGTGATGTCAAGGAAGCATCAAAAAGTTGAGGTCAGTACTGATGGAGTTAAAGCATCTACTGATTAGAATCATGATGGGTAAAGAGGAAGATTGTTGTGGCTGTTGGAACCCAGGACATCACTGGTACCTCTCGGAGTAACGGCCTGGGCCCAAACATGTTCAGCTGCTTCAACAATTATCTTCCTTCTTTCATAATGTCAGAAATGGGCATGCTCACACTGATGCTTGCACAGTGTTCAATACCATTCATAATCTTTAGATGTGAAGAAGAGTATGTTCACATGAGTTTGATTAGATCAGTTAACTGGACAGCTAGTTTGTGATGCAGAGTGACACAACTGCATGGCTTCAAATCCCATAGGAAATGCTGAGGTCACCATCAAAGCCCCACCTTCTCAACCTATTTCAAGGACAACAATTTCCCCTCATACATGGTCAACTATGCCCTTCAGAATATCGCCTCCACTTCCCGCATCTCTGCCCTTCAACCCCACCCCTCCAACTGTAACAAGGACAGAAACCTCCTGGTCCTCACTTTCCATCCCACCAATCTCCAGATACAGCGCATCATCATCCCCCACCATTTCCACCACCTACAGTCAGACCCTACCACCAGAGGTATATTTCCCTTCCCACCCCTCTCAGCGTTCTGCGATTTCCTTGTTAGGTACACGGCCCCACCAATCCTTCCTCTACTACTGCCACATTCTCTTGCCGCTTCAAAAGTTGTAAAACCTGTGCCCACACCTCCCCCCTCACCTTCATCCAAAGCCCCAAAGGATCTTTCCACATCTGACAGGGATGTTTCTGCACCTCCAAACACCTCATCTACTGTGTCTGTTGCTATCAATGTGTTCTCCTCAACATCGGGGAGACAGGACGCTAATTAGCGGAATATTTCAGGGAACATCTCTGGGACACACACACCAAACAACCTCACAGCCCATTTGACTGACCACTTCAAATCCCCCTCCCACTCCGCCAATGATATGCAAGTCCTGGACCTCCTCCACCGCCAAATCCTAGCCACTCGATGCCTGGAGGAAGAACATCTCATCTTCCGCCTTGGGACCCTCCAACCACTCAGCTTTAATGTTGATTTCACCAGTTTTCTTGTCTCTCCCCCCCCCCACCCCGCCTCCACCTCATCCCAGATCCAACCCTCCAACTCGGCACCACCCTCTTGAACTGTCCTACTTGTCCATTTTCCTTCACACTTATCCAATCCACCTTCCGCTCCGAGCTATCACCATCACTCTTCACCTGCATCTACCTATTGCATTCTCAGCTACATTCCTCCCAGTCCCACCCCCACCTCCTCACCCCACGCGTTTATCTCTCAGCTCTCTTCCCCCCTCCCCCAACACTCCTGATGAAGTTCTATAGACAATCAACTGTGACTGACACAGATATGTATATGTTTTGTGGTCAGTCCCTACTTGCCCGTATTAAAACAGCTCTCAACTCTGACCTGTTAAATCTTCCCAAAACTCGAATGGGACTGCGGATAGGAATTCACATGATAGCTTTCCAAAATGAGAAATTTAATCTCACAGCATGCAATAGTTTCTCCGAATTAAATTACAAATGAAAGATTGAACTATGACTATGTCTGAAGTTGACTGCCTCATCAACAAAGCAAATGAGTATGCCTTTTAAATAGGAATATGTACTATTTATTAAACTAGCAAAAAGATTCAATTCAAAGCGAAACTGCAGTGACATAAATAATGTTGAACATGATAAATGGCTTGGAAGCTTTTAATTAGTTGTCCTTAATAACAGACACTTATACAGTCAAGTGTAATGTCTTTATTAAAACTGAGCCTATATACAGGAGAATCCTGTACTACATTATTAAAATAACGAGTCAGGAGACTGATTAGTCACTTCGCTTGTACAATATATCACCTAAGTTAATCAGGAAAGCTTTTGATGATAGGGTAGAAATCTTAATTCATCTGTCTCTTTCGAAACTGAGATTCAATTCTTTTTTATAGGAGATTTCTTCTGCATAATACCTTTTACTAAATCATAATTTAGTGTGGGTGGCATGGTGGCACAGTGGTTAGTACTGCTGCCTCACAGCGCCTGAGACCCGGGTTCAATTCCCGACTCAGGCGACTGACTGTGTGGAGTTTGCACGTTCTCTGCGTGGGTGTCCTCCGGGTGCTCCAGTTTCCTCCCACAGTCACAAAAATGTGCGGGTCAGGTGAATTGGCCATGCTAAATTGCCCGTAGTGTTAGGTAAGGGGTAAATGTAGGGGTATGGGTGGGTTGTGCTTCGGCGGGTCGGTGTGGACTTGTTGGGCCGAAGGGCCTGTTTCCACACTGTAAGTAATCTAATCTAATCTAATAATTCTGCTAATAAAAACAAGCTTATGATTTCAAGGCATATAGTGCACAGAAGAAATCGCGTGTCAGTCCTGATAAGCATTCTCTTGAAATACATTGATTTCAATCAGAATTAGATAGTATTTTCTATTTCATAATGTACTACATTTGAATTCTTTGGAGGAAAAAATAAATCTGAGTACAGGCTAATGGAATGTGTGACTGTGCCTGGCAAACTACAGCAGAACTGTGAGAGACAATTGTTAAATTAAGTGACAACATTTGTTCCTTATCTCATCACATATTGGACATTCTGCCTCTCTTCTTGAGAACATGTTAAAATCATAATGATTTTGAACTAAATTACTTTGGAAATTTATTTTTTTACATGGTGATTGACAACAAGGCATTTTACCTGGCATGGAGGAAAAAGTGAGGTCTGCAGATGCTGGAGATCAGAGCTGAAAATGTGTTGCAGGTTAAAGCGCAGCAGGTCAGGCAGCATCCAAGAAACAGGAAATTCGATGTTTCGGGCATAAGCCCTTCATAAGCCCTTCACAAGCCCTTCACAAGCCATTCCTGATGAAGGGTTTATGCCCGAAACGTCGAATTTCCTGTTCCTTGGATGCTGCCTGATCTGCTGCACTTTAACCAGCAACACATTTTCAGATTTTACCTGGCATGGCAATGCTTATGTTACCACTCGTAACATAAGCAACTAGGATGTAGATAACCTGTTACTGAAGAATGTACATGTTTATTACAGCTTGCTGTTATATGCACATTTTCCAATCCCAGGCACATTAATTGCAGCACTTATATTAAGCTATTATGTTATACAAGGCAATATGCTCAACAGGATCCCTCATTAAGATGAAATCTGAGATATTTATATTGTCAGGTCATGTGATAGCATCTTGAGTACGTCTCTGAAAGATAGACTGGCATACTAACCTGAGACATAATACAACTCATTCTCCAAAGATAATAACTCATCCAAAACAGATATACATTGGTGCACGTAGATAACTATACAAACAAACAAAATAAAGTTTACAGGATTAACATTTCAAAGTTCATTATACACTTTGGAAGTTTGATAACTCATTGTATATTCATCTGGAATGGTACATTAATCAATGGTGCTCTTGGGTGACAACTTGATTGTCTTGCTGCCAGTTGCTGCCATTCAACATCGCTGCACACTCATCAAGATCAGAATGTTCTTTCTCACTCTCTTCGAGATGATTGATGTGTGGTACATTGGTTGGTTCAGCTTCTGGTCCTTTATACCATTGCACTTGATCAATAACAACTGTGTATGATCTGGGCTGATTGCATATTTAAAATGACTTTGCTTTCCAAGTATTTGAGTTTCTAACTAATAATCTCTACCATTGCTTAGTACTTGGTGGTTAACAACCTTCTCACTTATTGTGTTTCACCATCATTCTCCTCTGTCTTTGAAGATGAATGTCCTATCCCCCAGGATGACAGCTGGTTCCTGAGCAAGATTGTTCACAATTGCCTTTCAAACATAGGTTGCACTGTGGATAGTAATTCCTTCTCCATATACATTGCAAGAAAATGCATTAATCCTAATGTGAAAATTTTGCTTTTTTGTTCAAGGCAATGATCATTGATTTGATAGTACACACCATCTACTCTGTAGACCCCTCGAGCATGAATAGAGGTATGACAATGTGATTGGTGCTCCCCTCCTTAGTACATATGCTGAAGTAGTTTGCCAGTTATCAGACACTATCAATTCCAGGATATTGAATGAACAGAAATGAGCATCTATCGTGTTAGCACTAATTACATTTGTTGTGTTATAGGAAATAGGAAATTTAGTAATCTATTACATGGATGTAATCTTACCTGTCACTGTAAAAAGATCAGTTGCTACTTTTTTGTCCAAGGAGTGAGTGGCTCAGTGGTTAGCACTGCTGCCTCACAGCACTAGGGACTTGAGTTCAATTCCACCCTCGGGCAACTATCTGTGTGGAGTTTGCACATTCTCATTGTGTCTGCATGGGTTCCCTCCAGGTGCTCCAGTTTCCTCCCACAGGCCAAACATGTGCAACTTATGTGGATTGACCATGCTGAATCGCTCATAGTGTGCAGGATGGGTGGATTAGACATAGGGTTATAGGGGTGGGTTTGGGTTGGGGTACATGTCGGACGGTTGGTGTTAACTCAATGGGCTGAATGGCCTGCTTCTACACTGTAGAGATTCTTGTTCAGAATTTCAAATACAGCACGGTTGAGACAGTTAATTTTTGTTATTTTCTCATTTTGATATTGCTCGAAATATAGGGATAGGGTGGGGGTTGGGATGCTGTTTGGAAGGTGGAAGTGGACTTGACAGGACAAATGGCCTGTATCCACACTCTAGGGATTCTTATCTATGAAGAATGTAATATTGTGTGAAGATAGAGGCTTCCTCCATTGCTGGTGGTGATATGTTTCACATGCTTCAGTATTTACCAGACATTGAATATGCTGGCCAGTACAGTGACTCATGTGCTTGCTCTCTCAGGCATTTGACAGTCATGTGTCCATGATGTTACACAAATATGATACCTTCACAAGATGTTTTTGATATTGGGACTTGTTTGGCATTGAAAATGACTGGTCATGATAGACTATGCTCTGTATGACAAAACTGAATACAACTTCTCAGGTATACTTTTGGAATATTGTGTGTAATTCTGGTGTCCCTTCGGTCGGAAGGTTGTTGTGAAACTTAAAAGGGTTGAGCAAAGCTTTACAAGGGTGTTGCCAGGGTTGGAGGGTTTGAGCTATAGGGAGAGGTTGAATAGACTGTGGCTCTTTTCCCTGGAGTGGCAGAGGCCATGGGGTGACCTTGTAGAAGTTTATAAAATCATGAGGGGCATGGATAGAGTCAAGGTTTTTTTCCCTGGGGTGGGGGACTCCAGAACTAGAGGGCATGGGTTTAGGATGAGATGGGAAAACATTTCTGCAAATGTGTTGCTGGTCAAAGCACAGCAGGTTAGGCAGCATCTCAGGAATAGAGAATTCAACGTTTCGAGCATAAGCCCTTCATCAGGAATAAGAGAGAGAGAGCCAAGCAGGCTGAGATACTAGGGGGAGGGGCGATGGAGGTGGGATAGGTGGAAGGAGGTCAAGGTGAGGGTGATAGGCCGGAGTGGGGTGGGGGCGGAGAGGTCAGGAAGAGGATTGCAGGTTAGGAGGGCGGTGCTGAGTTGAGGGAACCGACTGAGAACCGACTATGGGAAAACATTTAAAAGGACTTAAGTGGCAGCATTTTTACGCAGAAGGTTGTGTGTGCATGGAATGAGCTACCAGAGGAAGTAGTGGAAGCTGGTATAATTACAACATTTAAAGGGCATCTGAATGGGTATATGAATAGAAAGGGTTTAGAGGAACTACATTAGTTTAGGATATCTGGTCGGCATAGACAAGTTGGATTAAAAGGTCTGTATCTGTGCTGTATATCTCTATGACTCTACTTCTTTGATAGGCCACCCTTGGGTTATGATTTGTTTTC
The DNA here is from genome assembly GCF_020745735.1 of Hemiscyllium ocellatum. NCBI lineage: Eukaryota > Metazoa > Chordata > Chondrichthyes > Orectolobiformes > Hemiscylliidae > Hemiscyllium > Hemiscyllium ocellatum. Next base: position 46,459,435 of record NC_083418.1, on the reverse strand, counting down.
CATTATTGTAATTGCTCATTTTGCCATGTGCCAATTGCAACTTTGGCTTTGTTTTCAAATTTGTCATTGACAGCATCCAAGTCAAGCGGAATATCTCAGTCTTTGTGTGATTTGCATAAGCTGCTCAACATGACAGACTTAATCATCCTCGTAACTGGCTTATATTTCACTTCAAAAATCATATCCTTACACATTGACAAGCAAATGCTGCAGAAGTAGCAGTGCACCATTTGTGGTTTGCTGCAGATCATTTCTAGTAACTTATGATCTGTTCTGAAGGTGTTTTTTTTTGCCAGATAAGTATGTACGAAACCACATAAAGTGAAATATCAGTTAATTACTCATGCTGTACATTAGTAAAGGTGAGTTGTGCAAACAATAGGGTTTTCCAATCAAAAGCAATAGTGTCTCAGAGATGTATGGCATGGATCAGACTCTTTGGTCCAACTTGTCCATGCCAACCAGTTATTCTAACCTAATCTATTCCCCTTTGCACTTGGCCCATATCCCTCTAAACTCTTCCTATTCATATACCCATCCAGAATAGAACATTTGCCTTGCAAAAACATGCACACAGGCCTTCTTGTAATGCATCCACTTCCAGAATCATATTTTCCTGGATCAGTGTATTGCAGTAAGCAAGATTTTGCTGTCAGAAGATCCTTGAGAAAATTAACAATGTATTCCTGATTGTCTTGCTTCACATAGGCAAATTCCTTTTTGAATAAATATCTCAGTTGAGAATACATAGCGAGAAGAAGTTACAAAAATCCAACGTAACAGCGCAGATACCCTTTATTCTGTAGGATCAGTATTTCTTTAACTCCTTGATCATACATGGATCAGAACAAACTCCATGCTTGGAGTAAAGAAAGAGAGGAAATCTGGTTGTTGTGTGCCTGTTACTTTGTGCTGTTAAATGTTGATGCTGCCATCAGTAAGTGAAGGTTGTGGTCATACCCCATCTTGGTTGAACCTGTGATTGTGATATCATCAGCTTTACAAACACAGCAAGGGCCGTTCTGAGTGATCCCATCCATTTGCTGTTGAAATAAACTTCGGATAACTGAAAGCCCAAATGGTAACTATAAAAAATGGTAATTACTGAAAACACTAAATCCAAATGGCATTCCAAATGTTGCAGGCTGCTGGGAATGAGGCAGACCAGTATCCATGCTTCACACTTAACTTTGAAAAGAATCTTGCTCTTGAAAATTTAACATTTAATTCTTCTAGCATTGGTATGGTGTATGGACACCTTTTAAGTCAAAGATTAAGGTGCCTTGGATCTAGATATACTCTTATAGTGCCATCCTTCATTAAGACAAATGTGATGGGTATTGCTCTTTCTGTATGGCAGTTGACCTTCCAAACTGTGCTATCTCGTTCAGCTCTATTTTAGGCTTCTCCTGGCTGTGTTCATTGTATTTCCTTGGAGGATCAAATAAATGGGCTTGTATTATTCTTAAGATGCAATACTGTATCACCATTAACATTTCTGATCAATGTGGCAAGCTTTGTCATCTACTGCATTTACCTTCTCTTTGATTGACTCTTATCCTCAATTTGTTTGCATTTGCGCACCTTACTGTATCCCTGTAACCTTGTATTTCCTATGGTTATCCACCTAGCCTGCACATCCCTGGACACTACAAATAATTTAGCAGGCCAGTCTACATAATCTGCACATCTTTGGACTGTGGGAGGAAGCAGGGGCACAGAACATTCCCTATGATGCACCACAACCAAAACTGCACTGACACATGATGCCTTTCTAAACTAAAAGCCTTTTGCCTCTTCATGGCCCATACCCCCCTAATCCCTGCCTATTCATGAGTCTGTCAAGATGCCTCTTAATTGTTGCTATTATATCTACCTCCATTAGCTCCACCAGCTCCTCTGGCAGTGCATTTCAGGCTCTTGCCACCATCTGTGTAAAAACACTTGCCTCTCACATCTCCTTTAAACTTACCCCTTTAAACTTACCCCTTAGAATTATCAAGTGTTATTGATAATTCTACCCTTGGAAAAATACTTCAATTATCCATTCTTCTTACAATTTTGTAAACTTCTTTCAGGTCACACCTCATTTTTCAATATTCAAATGAAAACAAACCAAGCTTGTCCAATCTCTCCTCATGGCTGATAACCTCCAAATCAGGCAACATCCTGGTCAGTCATTTTTGTACTCTCCCCAAAGCCTCCACATCCTTTTGGTGGTGTGGCAATATTCCAAATGTTGCCTAACTAAAGTTTTGTACAGCTGCAACATGACATGTTCACCATCCACAATGTCCCTCTCCTTCTTGAATACCGATGCAAAGTATTCATTAAGGATCTCACCCATTTACTCTGGCTGCATACATAAATTCCTTCCTTTATCCTCAAATGGACCTGGCCTTTCTCTCGCTACCTTCTTGTGTAGAAATGTTTCTTAATCTTGTTTCATGGCCCCTTTCAGCCCTTCTAATTCCTTGTTTGAGTTCTTTCCTGCTATCTTTGTTTTCTTGAAGGGCTCGGTTTCCTAAACCTTACACATGCCATCTTTTTATTTTTGACTGAGCTCTCAATTTCTCTTGTGATCTAAGGTTCCCAAATCTTGCCTTTCTTATCTTTCATTTGCACAGGAATGTGCTGGTCCTGAATTCTAATCGACTGACCTCTGATTCTCAAATGCCAGATATGGATTTATTTTTGAACAGTCACCCCCACCCACCAAACTATATTCCTCTGTTTCTGCCTAATATTGTTGGAGTTAGCCTTACCTCAGTTTAGTACTTCCACCCAAGGATAACTCATATCCTTATCCATAAGTAACTTAAAATTTACTGAATTACGGTCACTGTTCCTAAAATGCTCCTCCATAGAAACATTAAATATCTGACTGGGCTCATTCCCCCAATACCAGGTCTAGTAAGGCAGCCATGCTGAATAAAAATATTCACTCACTCTGATACTATCCTTCTGAATATTTTTATGCTTGCTAAGCACTTCTTTATCATTTTTTTAACCATATAACAATTAGAACTTTGCATAGTTCACAAAGTGTTCTCTAACCTGGAGTACAACAGATTTGGCTCAGAAAAGATTAACACTGAAGAGTACATTAAGCTTCATTCTATATGATGTCACAACAACTTGGAAGGTTAGAAAAGCTCTGGTTCTGAAAGGAAACAACTAGATCTATCCATAATCTTAATATAGCAATATTTATCAAACCAAAGTACTTGTACTTAGTGCACTTAATTGCATGATACGTGTGTGTCAGACAATAGTCTCTTATCTTTAGATTACTCTGTGTTTTATCCTCCATCACAGTGCACAAAACAAATTCTACAGATTCTAACCTAAGAAAGAGATAGTGGCAGTAGCCACTGCTAAATGATAACCAACAGTCTGCCAAGTTCATACAAAATGATTTCAGTAGTGGGCATTGTTTCATTTTACAGCATAACCGAAGTTTGATATCAGTTTAACTGGTCTTCTCTAACTATAGTCTTAGAAATTAACTTTAATGCTTGATTTACAGTCTAATTAATGTTTCTTGCTACTGTGAGCAGTTTGAAAGTGTCTACCTCTAGATCTTTTGCTTGTCAAACCTTTGTAGACTATTATTCAAGAGATACATGACCTCTCTATATTTCTTACCGAAATGGGCCGCTTCACAATTTACTACATTTTAATTAATTTGTCAATGACATATTCTGTGATTCAGGACTCAAGTATGAAGGACTAGCAATAATACTGATGAGGCCAGAGAGAACATCTAAACTACGATTGGCTCTATCCTTTCCAACAAATTCTCAATTAAATTCTCTTACGAACACAACTCTGGAAGGATAATCATTTGTGACTACTGGCAAGAGTAGTTCCTTTTACTGGAAATAATGCACATTACAAAGTAATCATTGATAATCAAGAAGTGCTCACAAATGTGATTTCCAAGAACAAGCACAGAGCTGATTCGTGCTGTCCATTGCACCAGACAAATTGCCTCCAGTCTGGTGTTTACAATCCATTATGTCTTATTGATTAAAACTGATTAATAGGGAAGACCCTTTATTTTGCCAGGTCATTAGGTAGTCTAATACAAGTGACATGAGTGCCCTCCAATTGCATTATTTCCCCAAAGGATCTTTAACTACACTGAAATAAGTTGAAAACATGTAAAGTACAGAACATAACTAGGCACTGCCAGTTTTTCCAAAATTCCTTAGGCTTTTGAAAATGAAGAAATGTAACATTGCTATTCAACGAAGGAGGATGAGAGAAAACAGAAATCCACAAGCCACTTAGCCTGATGTCAGGGAATCTTAACAACCCACTTAGAAAATCATAATATGATCAAAAGGAATCAATATAGTTTTAGGAAAGGTGAAACCACATTTGACAAATTTATTAATTATTTTTGATCAGGTAACTACTAATGTGGGTGTGGTGCTGCAAAAGCACAGCAGGTCAGGCAGCTTCTGAGGAGCAGGAGAATCGATGTTTCGGGCAAAAGTCTTTCATGAGGAATGAAGGGCTTTTGCTTGAAATGTCGATTCTCCTGCTTCTCGGATGCTGCCTGACCTGCTGTGCTTTTCCAGCACCATGCTCTCGACTCTAATCTCCAGCATCTGCTCTCCTTATTTTCGCCTAATTAACAATGTGCTCCAGTTAAAGAATTCAACTCAATGATATTTTAAAATAATAGCTACAACTAGATATGAACTAATGCTGGAGATTGTCCTCTGCTTTCAAAACCAACAGTAACTTGCTCCTTTGAACCTACCACTAACCTCTCTAACCTTACAAATTCCTGGTCCATTCCCTCTCCACAAAAAAAAAGCAGTTATTTCCGAAAGCCGTGCCCATTGTTTTTGCAATGCCTATTTGAAAGCCTCTAATCCAATATTTATGTCTTCCATAGCACTTCTCAGTCAGATACGAATGTGTTATTTACATTTTGGAAGTGTAGGTGTATTAGTCAAACCTGTATCAATGTGAGCATAAGGATTGCTTTCCATAGATTTTGGGGCCATTTATTTGTATTTAAGCATCTCACTCAATTTGTGCATGATGTAAATGTAATTTTTGCAATATTGATAGAATTGATGATCTTTCTATTTCTGCATATTATTTCGTTTGTGCACGAATTAGTCACTTAGCTGCACTATCTTTCTGTCTCTTAAAGAGATATAAGAATACGATGGTCACAACATATATTGTCAAGCAAGTGACTTATCAGCTTTAGAATGAATTATTAGGCTTGGTTTACACAGTCATTCTGGATCCATTAGCTCCTAGCCACATAGGGCAAACTGTTCAACCAAATTTAGCGAATCACGTTTGTATTATTAAATACAAACATGTAATAGATAATGTCATTTACTATTTGATCTCAATGCTCCTCTTCACATAGTACATGCATGTATACTTTCTATCATTTTGCATTTATTTGTAGCCTAGCAAGATAGAAAGTAGAGTATATATGTGCTTTTTGATTATTTTCTGTACTTCAGTTTCTTAGTCATTGCTAATCTGCTGACTTGCTATAGAACATAAGAGTAAGTGCCTCACTTCAGTACCTATTTGAGAGGGGAGAGGTCATCTTGGTAGCTTGACTAATTAGAATGACTACTTCAGCTCAGCAGAAGAAAGAACCCCTTACAATAAGAGGTAACTGCAAATAGGCAGTGGTAAAAAAATTAGTGTAACAATAGTTATTACTAGACTAATAATCCAGAAGCGCAGGCTAATTATCTGGAGTCAAAGGATCAATCTTAGCAGGGTAGCTGGTGCAATTTAAATTTAACAAATAAATCTAGAACATAAAGTTGGTATCAGTAATGGTGAAATGAACCACCATCTTTTATCATAAAAACCCATTTCGTCCATTCATGTCCTTTCAGATGAAAATCTGCTATCCTTGCCTCGTCTGGCCTCCATGTGACTTCAGACCCACATCAGTGTGGTTGATTCTTAGCTGCCTTCAGAAACGGCCTGGCATGTTACTCAGTTCAAGAATAATTTAGGGTAGGTAACAAGCACTGGCCTTGACAGTGAAACTTATGTCCCACAAAAAAAATTAAAGCACATTTCATTCAATTTTACAGGCTGTCTATATGTTCTGTAGTGAGATATCTGGTTCAAAACCAATGCAAAAGAAATGCACATGAAAAACTAAAATTTCTTCCTTAAAAATGATGAATCATAGCTCAAAAATATTACATTAGACGTAGGAGCATTCTCGGAGCACAACAAATGAAGCCATTCCAAACAGTCCAGATGTCTTATTTTATTGTGTGCCTTTGTAAGTGTCAAGGTACATTGATAGAATTTCCTTCAATCTCATGTCTACATTCCAGCATCATGAACATCTCAGTGTGAGGTCAAGACTAGTTGAAAATGAGGTTGCTGCAATCAATACTGAACATTTCTAACAGCCATCAGAAAGCAAGACTGCACTTAGCTATACTTTTTGAAAGCAATTGCAGACAGCAACTGGGAGGCCAGATATCTATGTAGATCTGTCATAACAAACAGTTCCTTCAATTTTTTTGTTCCATTTCTGAAAATAAAAGTCAAATTAACCCCTCCCTACAATATCAATAAATGAGCTATGACTCATACGAATACCATTTTAATTGTAGGGTTCAGGAAACATGTACGACTGAACCTGTGGGCTCTATATTGTCTGGTGATAGCTCTATCTTTTATATTTAATAAGAGCCATAATTGGATTCTGTTCCAGGTTTAATAGAATCTTAAAGAGTTGCAGTCAATCTAAATGTGACCACCACCTTCTTGCATGCAGTACCTCTCCTTATTAAAGGAAACATATGAACATATGAATAAATAAACACATTAATTAGGAGCAGGATTAAGCCTTTTGACCTCTTTAACTTGCTCCACTGTTAAATAAAATGATGGTTTATCTGTTTGTGGTAATATTTGCCTGTCTCTAATTCTACCTGAAAAGCATTCAATGATCTTATTTGCACCTGGGGAAGAGAGCTGGAAACAATTCCTCCTCATCACCATCTTATTTTAAGTTGTGTCCTAGTTTCTCTGACAAGGTGAAACATCCTTTCACGTATCCACTTTGTCAAGTCCACTCCTGCCACATCCAATCATAAACGGTGGTGGACAATTATAAAACTCACTGGAGGAGGGTACCCCTATAAATTTCCCAGCTTCAGTGGTGGAAGAAACCCACATATCAGTACAAAAGTAAGGCTGAAGAATTGGTAACAATCTTCAGCCAGCAGTCCCAAGCGGATAATCTATTTTGTTTCTTCTAGTGGTCCCCAGCATCACCAATCTTCAGCCAATTTGCTTTACTGTACATGATATCAAGAAACAGTTGGAGGCACTGGATACTGCAAAGGCTATGATCCCGGCAACATTCTGGCCATAGTACTGAAGACTTGTGATCCAGAACTTGCCACAACCCTGTTCCAATCTATAGTTACAACATCAGTAACTACCCACTAATGTCGAAAATTGCCCAGGCATGTCATGTACACAGAAGCAGGACAAATCCAACCCAACCACTTACTGCCCAATAGCCTGTTCTCAATCATCAGGCGTGTCATCTACAGTACTATCAAGCAGCACCTGCCCAGCAATAACCTGCTCAGTGACAACCAATTTGGGTTCTGCCAGGACCGTTCAATTCCTGACCTCATTCCAGCTTTAGTTCAAACATAGACACAAGAGCTGAATTACAAAGGAGATGTGAGAAACATCCCTTGCCATAAATCGGACATTCAACTGGCTAAGCCCTACCAAAACTGAAGTCAATGGGAATCAGGGAGCAAACTCTCCAATGATTGGAGTCAAACCTGATACATAGGAAGTTAGTAGTGGTTGTCGAACATGAGTCATCTCAGGTCCAGACATCTCAGTAGGAATTCCTCAGGTTAGTGTCCAAGGCCCAACCATCTACAACTGCTTCAATGACCTTTTCTCCAACATAAGGTAAGAAGTGGGGAAGTTTGCCAATGATTACAATGTTCACCACCATTCATGACTTGTCAGATACTGAAGCAGTTCATATTCAAATGCAACAAGACCTGGACAATACACAGGCTTTACCTGAAAAGTGGCAAATAACATCAATGCCACACAAACATCAGGCTATGACAATATCCTATAAGAGATAAATCTAACCACGTCCCCTCACTATTCAATGTCTATTACTGAATCCCCCACTATCAACATCCCAGGGATTACCATTGACCAGAAACTCAACTGGACTCACCATATAAATACAATGGCTACAAGAGCAGACCAGAGGTGTGGAATAATCCTGACTCCCCAAAGCCTGTCCACCATCTACAAGGCAGAAGTCAGGAGTGTGATAGAATACTCTCCACATATCTGGATGCATGCATCACCAACAACACTCAAGAAGCTTGACACCATCGGGAAAAGCAGCCCACTTTATTGGCACCATATATCCACAAGCATCCACTCCCACCACCACTGGCTGTCAGCAGAAGAAAAGTATACTATCTACAAGCTGCACTGCAAAAAATAGCCAAAGATCTTCAGAAAACACCTTCTAAATCCACGACCATTGCCATCTAGAAGGACAAGAGAAACAGACATATGGCTACACCACCACATCTACAAGTTTCCCTCTAAGCCACACAACATCTTGATTTGGAAATATATCACAATTCCTTCAGTGCCACTGGGTCATAATCCTGAGACTCCTTCCCTAATAGCACTGCAAGTCTTTCTACAGCACATGGACTGCAACGATTCAAGGCAGCAACTCCACCTTCTCAAGGGCGGCTAGGAACAGGCCATAAATGGTGACAGCCAGTGATGCCCACATCCCACAAGAGAATAAAAATAAACTCTCATGATTTTGGAAGTTTCTCAGATCTCCGCTTAGCATTCATCCCTTTATGGAGGACAGTCCCAAGTTGCAATCATCTTGGTAAATAGCTTCTCTCCAATATATTCACATTCTTATTCTCATGTGTGGACCAGATGTTTACACAATACTCCAGCTGGATCTAACAGTTGTCTAACAAGCCTACCCTCCTGGCATATGTACTGTATGCCCCTATTAATAAAGCCCAGGATACTACATATTTTATTAACTGATCTCTCCACTTGTCGTCTCACCTTAGGTAGTGTGCTCTCTATTTTATGTTGTCTGTCCATATTCCTCTAAATTGAATTTCATCTGTCCACTGTCCTTTAGGAGTTCTACACTCAGTTTGCAATGCTTCCAAGTTTCATCTCATCTGCAACTTTTGAAATTGCTCCTTGCACACCAAGATCAAACCATGACTATACCTCATGAAAACCAAGTGTCCCAATACAAATCCTGAGTAACCCTATTACAAATCCCTCTTCAGCCTGAAAACTATCCATTAACCATTATTCTGTGTCCTGTTACTCAGCCAGCTTTGTATCCATGTTACTACAGCCACGAGTTCTCACTTCCCTCACATGTTTGTTGCGTGGCAATACACTGAAGTGCTTTTTGAAACTCCATGTCCACCACATCAACCTTAATCGACCATTTTTGTTATCTCTTCAAACAATTACAGCAAGTTAATCCAAAAAGATTTCCTCTTTAGAAATCCAAACTGGTTCTTGTTAAATAGCATTACTTTTCTTGTGTGACTTCTAATTCTATTTGGAACATTTTTTTGGAGAATTCTAACATGCGTCTCCAACAAAGATAAACTGAATACTAATTGCTGGACTTATCCTTAAAACCTTTTGCAAACAAGAACACAATATATGCATCTCCTATGTCGAGGAAAGATCGAAAGATTGTGGCCTGTGCCCCTATAATTTCCACTGGCACTTCCTTCAATATTCTTGGTTGCATCTCACCTGGTCCAAATGCCTTGTAAAATTTAAGTATCAATAGCCCAACTAACATTTCATCCTGATCAATGTCAAATCCTTCTAGTGACAGGGCTTCCTCCTCTGTCACCATGGCCTGGGTAGCTTCTACCTCCTTAGTAAAGTCAGATGCAAAGTATTCATTTACTGTCTCTTGCTTACATGCGTAAGTTGGATTTTATGGTCTCTACTCGGCTCCCACTTCCTTTTGCCATTTATGTGCTTATAGAAGACTGTGGGATTCTCTTTACATTGGACACACGTGTTTTCTCAGAAGCTGTGTTGCTTCTCTATGATACTTTTTTCACCTCCCCTCTGAAACTTAGTATTCCTCTTGGTTCTCAGTTGTGTTTTTTACCTAACATCTGTTATGACACACCTTTTCTTCTTTCTATTAACATCTATATCTGTTTTCACCCAGGAATTTAGTTGGTCTCCCTTTCTCTTGTGGAAATATAGCCAAATAATCTCCTCCTTGAAGGCAGCCCTTTGTCCAACTACAGTTTTTCCCCACCAATCTTTTGTTCCATTCTATCTGGTCCAGCTCGGTTTGTGACCCATGAAAGTCAGCCCTTCTCCAGTTATCATTCTTATCCTGGATTGCCTATTAACCTTTCTTATCATTGTCCTAAATTTTATGATCATTGCTATATCATTTTCACAGCATGTTTTCCTGCCTATATTCACGCATCACCAATGTGTCACCATCACTTTGATCCCCACATCTAAGTAGTTGATATGAAGTGTAACATATTAAAGGCCCTGCTGAGATGCCTGTAGGATCCCACTCATCTCATCCTGCCTATCTGAAACAGGCATATTTAAGTCAACTCCATTTTCCACCAGCCAGCCAATCTTCTACCTATGGTAGTTTCTGTTTTTGACAATGACTATTTCTGTGGAATCTTTTCAAGTGCTAAGTGCATTATTTTAACAGGCTCCTTCTTATCTAGACCACATGCTACTCCTTCAAAGATTCCTAATTAATTTATTCTTTTAATAAAACCATGCTGACTCTTCTTCATTAGATTGAGGATTGCCAAGTGTTCAGTTCTAATCTCCTCAATGATCAATTCCTATGATAGACATCAAGCTGATTCACCAATAATTTCCTTTTTTCTACCTTGCTCTCTTGTTTGCTAGAGTGATTATATTTGCTCTTTTTCCAGTCTAATGGAATCTTTCCAGAATCTAATGAATTTTGGAAAATTAGCACCAATGCATTTATTACTTCATTAGTCACCTCTTTTAAGACTCTAGGATGAAGCCCATCAGGACATGAAGACTTATGTACCCACAACTTTGGTCAGTACTGCTTCCCTTGTTATTACAGTTTCAACAGGTTTATCTCTTCTTTTACCCTCTAGATATACAGGTATCACTGGAAAATTTTGTATCTTCTATAGAGTGGACAGAAGCAAATTATTTACTTAATATTCTTTTGTACCTACTACTAATTCTCCATTAACATGCTCTACAGGACCAAAATCTTTCCTCTTGAAATACCTACAGTTACCCTTGCTATCTGTTTGTGCATACCCGGAGGTCACCAAAGTTTCTAGAGAATTGATCTAATTGCATAAATCAGACTCCCTTCCAGTGTGGGTGCTGCTGAGAGACCAATGGCAGGAATATAAGTGGCACCAATGGAGATGCCATTACAGCAAGAGCAACAACACTGGCAATGTGCATGTCCATGAACTTATTCTCACGCTCTCAATAATTAGATCTCACTAACCTTTTAGTCATTCTCAGCTGTTCTTTGTATTCTGATCAAACATCTGACTTGCCACTCTTCATGGTACATTTAAGTGCTTTGGTTTGTCCTTGCATTTCATGCTTTCCTTAACTTCTCCAGTTAACCACAGATGGTGAATCCTCCCCTTGCAATTTCTCTTTATAGTACAAAAGTATTTATTCTGATCATCTGAAAAGTGCCTTCAAATTTCTAACACGGCTTCTCTACTATTCCATCTATCAGCATATTAGTCTAATTCATTTTGGCTGTCTCAGCTTTCATATAGATGCCATTTATTAATTTTAAAATATCAGGCTTAAACCCATTGTTTTTCCTTCCAAGCTGCATGTAAAATTCATATTATAATCAATGTTGCCCACAGCTGCCTTTACACAACCCGTTGAGTCATGATCTTAATATCAGTCTTAATTCTGTTTGGAACTTTGAAAATTCCATGAGTTTATGTGGACCCAACCTACCCGGGCGTCACCAAAGTTTCTAGAGAATTGATCTAATTGCATAAATCAGACTCCCTTCCAGTGTGGGTGCTGCTGAGAGACCAATGGCAGGAATATAAGTGGCACCAATGGAGATGCCATTACAGCAAGAGCAACAACACTAGCAATGTGCATGTCCATGAAGTGGGAACAATGAATTGCCCTCATCTTGAGGAGAAATTATTATAATAGTTTGCTACTTAGCAAAAGCACCTACATGATGGGCTGAAATCTTCTGAAACCATGGAAAAAGTGCAAGAGGCAGGGTCAGAGCAAAACTTCAAAATATTGTGCGAACTAACTACTCAACAGTCCTGCCTCAGACCGATCATGCGAGAGATGGTGACAATACAATACAGATTACCTACCAGGCCTTGGTGCATATCCAATTAGGCCCATTAATGCGTTGACAGGAGACATTTTTGGCAGGGAGCATTTAACAAGACTTGGTTGCCCAATGGTAAACAATAACTCCTTTCACTCATCTTTACCCAAACTCAGATATAGCACCACTTGACACATTATGGAACATAGGCACCATCAAAAAAATTGGAAAATAATTCCATAGCGGAGGCTAATTTCTCCATTAGGTGCCCTAATTGCCTAGTCATCACTGTCGAAAAGTGTGGCACTGAAAAAGCACAGCATTTCAGGCAGCATCCAAGGAGCAGGACAGTCAACATTTTGGGCATAAGCCCTTCATCAAGAATGACCAGCACCACACTTTGATCTCCAGTATCTGCAGTCCTCACTTTCCCCTAGTCACCACTGTTGTGGAGGCAGTCATAACTATTAGAAGCCCGCCTCCAGGAAAGGCACATGGAGGCAGAACCTCATCATAGAGCCAACCCAACATTAGTCATTTTCCACACTTTCTCCCGGCCTCCAAAGTCACCTTGACAGAGCTGGGAAAATTCAGCAAATAGTTTTTTCACATGTCCAATGAAAACAATTGTAGAAGGTCCTTTCTTACCTTGGCAATGATGTGACACAAGTGAGCACCTTCCTGTGTCAAGCTAATGAGGCTACTGACAGCTGTCTCAATATTATATATGCTGGTTGCTGAATCTAATTGCATCACCAGATCCTGTAAAACAAGAGATATATGCGAATAAATATCACTTGTCTAAGTAATGATGTAATATCAACATGCAACTTTGATCTGTGTATAAATTCCAAAAGAAGACAACATTAATTCTGTTTAATTGCTGTGTTGACACCTAGAAAAGACCACATTAAGCAGAGTGATATTTATTTCCCGTAAGGAAACAAATACTTGGTAACATTACTGATGCTTTAGTAATTGACTGCTTTCATGACCATATTTTCACAATATTGTTACACAACAATGTAATAAACAAGATCAAAATTCAAATTCATTAAAAGAAACATTAATAAGTGCTTTATTAAATTCTGGATCAGTCTCATTAATAGCAGTAAAGAGAGAATAAATGAGGATGCATAGAACACTGTCAGATTTTCTTTTTCTAAAACCAAATACCCGTAAATTGACCTTAAAATCTGTGATAAAAAGGTTTACATGTATGTAACAATGGTGTTTATAGTGATCAGGACACCATGAGAAGACCCTGAAATGAATTGAACTCAAATCATTTCCTATTATAATCATTAGAAGAGAACTGCTTTAAAAGAATGGTGAGACACTTTACTTCAATAGGGAAATAAACATAATGATGTAGTTTGTTAATCAATACATTACATTTTACCAATGTTATTGGGGAGGGTTTAAAGTAAATTTGCAGAGCGTGAAAACTAGGAGAAAGTATCAAAGAAGATTCAAAGTGCACAAAATACCAAGAGAAACAGTTAGCACTACAGAAAAGAATAGCAAATTAATAGGTGGAGTCAAATTAAGAAAATATTAAACATCTAAATCAGTCAAACTATATTCCATAAAAATGGAAAGGAAGGGCAATTAAATGACAGAGCATGAAAAAACAGATAGAGATAAGACAATTTATAACAAATGTAATAATAACAGGATTGGGTAGAAATTCAGAACTAGGCTGAATAAAGAAGGTTCCGAAGCGAGGTGTAAAAGCAAATAAAGGGAAAGAGTGATCATGGAAAGAAACTGGCAGCTAACATAACATTCCCTTTTATGCCTTCTATCAGCACTTAAATAGTAAAAAGATGTAAAAAGAGAAGGCTCTGATTAAGGACCAAAAAGGGGATTTACAAATAGAAACAAATGGGCTGTGGGTGAGTCATTAAACGAATACTTTGCATGTGACTTTACAAAGGAAGCAGCTGTACATAATGACAAAGAAGGAAATTTAGTCATGAGATGGGTTCTAAATTGACATGGAAGTCATATCGAATGACTTTCTATACTAAGACAGTCCAGTAATAAAGTTGACAAACACTGGAACAGATAAGATTTACCCAAGGAAACTGAAGGAAGAGTAGAATTGAAATTGTGGAGGCGCTGTCTATTATTTTTCAGTCCTCTTTAGCTTCAAGGCAGTGCTAGGGAACCAAAGAATTGCAAATATTATGCCTTCTTGAAGAAAAGTTGCAAAAGTAAACATTTGCAAACCAATTAGTGCAACTTCTATGGTGGGGACACTTCCAGTTACCACAATTCTGGATAGAATGAATAGTCAACATGGACAAATGCTAATTAAGGAGAACCAGAATGGATTTGTACAATGAAATGGTTGACAAGCATAATGCTGTTGGTGTAGTATCATGGACTTCTAACAGATGTTTGATGTGGTACCACACAACAGACTTGTGAACAAGGTTAAATAAGTTGAACAAAATGGACAGCAGCATCTGGAATGCAAAATTGTTTGACCGAAAATAAACAGTTTAATTGTTGATGGATTTTGTTTGGGCTGGAGGGAGATTTGTAGTGAAGTTATCTCGGAGTCAGAGTTGGAATCCTTGCTTTTTAGACCATAACATGTAGGAATAAATGTAGACCATTCAGCCCTCAATTCTGCTGTGCCATTCAATGAGACCATGACTGACCTGATAATGCTCAACACTTTCCTGTTTTATCCCCAGAACTCTTTATTCCCTTACTGATTAAACATGTCAATCTTAGGCCATGAATATGCTTAAATCAACCAGACTTGACAGCCCTCCAATGTGAAGAACTCTATAGATTCACTACCCTGTGAAAGAAGAACTTCCTCTTCATCTGCCTTAAATGGATAACCCCTTACTTTGAGCTTAAGTTCTCTAGTTCTAGACTCTCCTACAAAGGGAAATAATCTCTCTTAGCCTGTCAAGACCCCAAACACTTTTAGGTGCTTCAATAAAGTCTGCTTCATTCTTCAAAATCCCAATGAGTTCAATTTATTCAGCCTTTTACAAGAAGATCCCTCCACACCTGGATCAATCTAGTAAACCTTCTTTGCACTACCTCAAATGCCAGTGCATCTTTTCTTTCTTTGATAAAAGGGACAAAACTGTTCACACTATCCCAAGTGAGGTCTGATTAGTACCTTGTACAGTGTAACAAGTCTCCAATTTTTATGCTCAAATCCCTTTGAAATAAAGGCCAACAGGTTATTTTAGTTCCCTAGCACTGGTTCAGATGGATGCTGGCAGTTTTTGATTTATGCACAAGGATTCTGAAATCCCACAGTGCTGCATCTTTCCAGTATCTGTCCACTTAAACAGTATTCAGTTCTTTTATTCTTCCTGCCAAAGTGCACAAACTCACATTTTCCCACATGATATTTCATCTATCAAGTGTTTTCCACCATGTTCTGTCATACATTAACCATCTGGACCTTAGTGTACAAGAGGTAAGCAAAGCTTGTGGTTGATACAAAATTTGGAAGCATTATAAACAGTGTGGGGAACAATGTAGAACTTCAAATGGAAAGTGACAAGTTGATAGAGTAGGCTCGTAGGGTTGCTGATGAAGCCCAATATGGATAAGTGAGGGGTGATATTTTGGTAGAGACACCATGGAAACACAATAATAAAAGATGTCAGAAAAGGTAGACAAAGCTGTTCATAAAGCATACATTGCCTTTAACTTTAGTAGTAGGGGCATAGAGTTTAAGTGTGAGGAGGTTACGCTGAGCATGTAAAAGTCACAGTTAGACCTCAGCTAGAATATTGTAGTTCTGGGTGACGCACTTCGAAAAGAATGTGAATGCATTGGAAAAGGGGTTTACAAGAATGGCTCCCATGGATCAGAAATCTCCATTATGAAGAAAGATGAGAAGCATTAGAACTGCCTCCTTTCGAGAGGAGAGGCTAAAAGGAGATTTTATAGAAGTTTTCAAAATTATGAGAGACAGAGAAAAAGGTGAGAAAGTGTTCCCACTTATAAAATAACCTGGAACTAGAGAGCACACATTTAAAGTAATCTAGAAAGAAACAAATGTGGTCTGAGAAAACAAAATTGATGCAGCAAGTAATTTAGGATCTGGAATGCGTAGCCTGGAAATGAGTGCAGGCTCAATCAGGCCATTCCAATGTACCTTCGATATTACTTGTCTGGAAACAAATGTATAAGAGTACAGGGAAAAGGCAGGAGAATCATACAAAATCATAAAGCATGTGAGGAGATGTGGTGCAGACATGATAGGTCAGAAGGATTCATTCCCACTGCAGCAATTCTATGATTCTGTCAACTAGAGTGTAATCGGCTTACCACAACGATGATGTTGCTTCAACTTGCACAATACTATCTCAGTTCTTTCTATCAATTCAAACCTGCCAAATGATTTAAAAATTCTAATGTCCTTTATTCCATTATGCAAATCAGAATAATTTTAGAATCTCACCAGCAATAAAGAAGAAGATGGGAGTCTAGCACTACACAGACAGCCAATGCAGTTTGGGGTCAATATGGTTACAAGAAAGTTGTTGAAAAATGCCTTGTCAGTTCTCAAATGCATAAGAGTGAAGAGACTACTAAAGGTTGGGAGATTGAAGAAGTTTCTAAGATCTTGGAATGAAGAATCAATATGGAGGGATAGATAGCAAAGGAATTTCACAGACATGCCCTAACAGTTAATGGTGATATCACAATTATGATTAGCAAAATGGTTAATGCTTCTCTTTGAAAGATGTTTGTCAGCTTTCTCTTGTGAGGCTGACATGTACCTCTCCATAAGGTGCCATGAGGTATTACAGGAAGACAAATGAGTATGCTTATTTATTATACAGCTCACAAATTACATTACACTAAAAATATCACATGAAAACTTGGATGTGGTGCTGAACCATCTATCTGATTATCCTATGAAACATTTGCCTTTATCCACAACCTAGCTGCATTATATGAAGAATTAATGCACTCTGACTGGCTGCTAAAAGATTGTAAATCAAAGTGGCAGAACGTGTGCTTGTCACGCTGAAGTTAAAACATTGATATATTTGGATTATGCCTGATAAATTGATTACTCAAATGTCAGAAACAAAAAGGCTTTATCTATTGAATTTGGTCTGTCAGTTGACTAAAATCTTCTGGCCTCAGCTCAGGTATCAATTATGTATTACAAAGAACAAGAACCTGAAAGCATGCAGATTAAATCTGTAAAAGGCAACATGTCAGGTAGGTAAGAGAAATAGTGAGAATATTTGTTTAATATTTTGTGCAAAATTTTTCCTATAGATAAGGAGGAAAAAATTGTTAATGGGTAAAACATAATTCTAAGCACATCACACATTTACTAAATGATTCCCACATGAACAAATTACCAATAAAATTTTAATCTTTTCAAAGCTTTTGCTTTAACACAAACCATAACCAGTGCAGATTAAACACATAAACACATAGCGGGTGGCATGGTGGCTCAGTGGTTAGCACTGCTGCCTCACAGCACTGTGGTCTCAGGTTTGATTCCAGCCTTGGGTGGCTATCTGTGTGGAGTTTTGCACATTCTCCCCATGTCTGCGTGGGTTTCCTCCTACAGTCAGGTGAATTGGCTATGCTAAGTTGCCCAAAAGTTAGGTGCGTTAGTCAGAGGGAAATGGGTCTGAATGGGTTACTCTTCGGAGGATCGGTGTGGACTTGTTGGGCCGAAGGGCCTGTTTCCACACTGAAGGAAATCTAATAATGTTGAAGCAGGAGTAGACAGTTTGTCCCTTCAAGCCAATGCCACCATTCAATATGATCTTGGTTGATCTGTTTATGTCCATATCTTCACTTTGTTGTTTGTACTCCATAATCCTTGACTTTCTTTCTGATTAAAAATCCAATACTCTCAGCCTTGAATAAATTCAATGACCCAGCCTGCAACACCTTTTGGGGAAGAAAATTCCACACTCTAACAGCTCTTTAAGACTGAAAAAGTTCTCCTCTGTTTTATTCTTAAGCTCCGTCTCCCAATTTTAATCTCTTCCACAAATACAAACATCCTCTGGATATCCACCCTCTCCAGTCCTCCTTAAGATTTCATGTTTCAAATAAGATCTTCTTTCATTCCTCTGAACTGTAATGGGTAGATAACTAACCTGTTCAGACATTTCTTCATAAGACGAGCCCTTCTTCCCATGAATGAATTGTATGAACCTTCTCTGAACAGATTTTAAAATAAATACTTTTCTTTCAAATAAGGAAACAAAAAGCATCCACAGTTTCAGTGATGATCTCACCAGTGCCCTGAACAGCTCATGACGTGAAGGTGCCAATGTTGGACTCGGGTGGATAAAGTTAAAAATTACACAGCAGCAGGTTATAGTCCAACAGGTTTATTTGGAAGTACAACTTCTGGAATATTTTCGCTCAGTAAGACTTCCTACTTTTATGTTTTATTTCCCTTGGGGGGAAAAAATGACAACATTCCATTTGCTTCCTAATGACTTTCTGTATCCAACCATGACACCCAGATTCCTCTGTATGACTGAGTGTGGAAATATCTCTCTATTTAAGTTGCACACTGCTTTTCTATTTTCCAGCTGAAATGGACAATTTTAACCTTAGCCACATCATATTCCATCTACCAATTTTTTGCCCACTAACTTAATGAATTAATAGGCAACTGTGACCTCAAATAAACAAAGGTAAACTTCACCTTAGTCAGTCACTGAAACAAAGATACATAGTGATGTGGTTTTTTTGGGTTAAACACTACCACAAATGTGATATGGCTTGAGTGCTTCTCTGTATGTTAGCTCATGCAACAAGTACCACTAAGATCAAGATTTTTGTTCAGATAGAGGTCTTCATATTTGTTAACTATTTACTTTATTATAATTTTATGGTTCTGTTCGCCGAGCTGGAAGTTTTTGTTGCAAACATTTTGTCCGCTGGCTAGGTGACATCATCAGTGCTCTGGAGCCTCCTGCGAAGCGCTTCTTTGATGTTTCTTCCGCTATTTATAGTGGTCTGTCCTTGCCGCTTCTGGGCGTCAGTTTCAGCTGTCTGCTGTAGTGGTTGGTATATTGGGTCCAGGTCGATGTGTTTGTTGATGGAGTTTGTGGATGAATGCCATGCCTCTCGGAATTCCCTGGCTGTTCTCTGTCTGGCTTGCCCTATGATAGTAGTGTTTTTCCAGTCGAATTCATGTTGCTTGTTGTCTGCGTGTGTGGCTACTAGGGATAGCTGGTCGCGTCGTTTCGTGGCTAGTTGATGTTCATGTATGCGGATTGTTAGCTGTCTTCCTGTTTGTCCTATATAGTGTTTTGTGCAGTCCTTGCATGGTATTTTGTAAACTACATTAGTTTTGCTCATGTTGGGTATCGGGTCCTTTGTTCTAGTAAGTTGTTGTCTGAGCGTGGCTGTTGGTTTGTGTGCCGTTATGAGTCCTAAGGGTCGCAGTAGTCTGGCTGTCAGTTCTAAAACGCTCCTGATATATGGTAGTGTGGCTAGTCCTTTTGGTTGTGGCATGTCCTCGTTCTGTGGTCTGTCTCTTAGGCATCTGTTGATAAAGTTGCGCGGGTATCCGTTTTTGGTGAATACCTTGTATAGGTGTTCCTCTTCCTCTTTTCGCAGTTCTGGTGTACTGCAGTGTGTTGTGGCTCTTTTGAATAGTGTCCTGATGCAGCTTCGTTTGTGTGTGTTGGGGTGGTTACTTTCATAGTTTAGGACTTGGTCTGTGTGTGTTGTTTTCTTGTGTACCCTTGTGGTGAATTCTCCGTTCGGTGTTCTCTGTACTATCACGTCTAGGAATGGGAGTTGGCTATCCTTTTCTTCTTCTCTCGTGAATCGGATTCCTGTGAGTGTGGCATTGATGATCCGGTGTGTTTTTTCTATTTCCGTGTTTTTGATGATTACAAACGTGTCATCGACATATCTGACCCAGAGTTTGGGTTGAATTTGTGGTAGGGCTGTTTGTTCTAACCTTTGCGTAACTGCCTCTGCTATGAGTCCTGAGATTGGTGATCCCATGGGTGTTCCGTTGATTTGCTCGTATATCTGATTGTTGAATGTAAAGTGTGTAGTGAGGCAAAAGTCCAGTAGTTTAAGTATGCCGTCTTTGTTGATAGGTTCCGCCTCCTGTTTTCTGTTCTGTATGTCCAGTAGGTTGGCTATTGTTTCTCTGGCTAGGGTTTTGTCAATCAAAGTGAACAGTGCCGTCACGTCGAATGAGATCATGGTTTCTTCTTTGTCTATGTCTGTATTCCTGATGACGTCCAAGAATTCCTGTGTTGATTGTGTGGAGTGTTTGGATCCGCTGACCAGGTGTTTCAGTTTCTGTTGTAGTTCTTTGGCCAGTTTGTATGCTGGTGTCCCTGGTAGTGATACTATGGGTCTGAGTGGGATGTCTGGTTTGTGTACTTTGGGTAGTCCATAGAATCTGGGGGTGTTGTTGCTTTCCGGTTTCATTCTTTGTAGGTCAGCTTTGGTTATCTGTCCATTTTTTTGTAGATTCCTTAGTGTGTTATTTATTCTATTGGTGAGTTGTGGTGTGGGGTCAGAATCCTTCAGGATCCTGAGGGATTCTGACCCCACACCACAACTCACCAATAGAATAAATAACACACTAAGGAATTTACAAAAAAACGGACAGATAACCAAAGCTGACCTACAAAGAATGAAACCGGAAAGCAACAACACCCCCAGATTCTATGGACTACCCAAAGTACACAAACCAGACATCCCACTCAGACCCATAGTATCACTACCAGGGACACCAGCATACAAACTGGCCAAAGAACTACAACAGAAACTGAAACACCTGGTCAGCGGATCCAAACACTCCATACAATCAACACAGGAATTCTTGGACGTCATCAGGAATACAGACATAGACAAAGAAGAAACCATGATCTCATTCGACGTGACGGCACTGTTCACTTTGATTGACAAAACCCTAGCCAGAGAAACAATAGCCAACCTACTGGACATACAGAACAGAAAACAGGAGGCGGAACCTATCAACAAAGACGGCATACTTAAACTACTGGACTTGTGCCTCACTACACACTTTACATTCAACAATCAGATATACGAACAAATCAACGGAACACCCATGGGATCACCAATCTCGGGACTCATAGCAGAGGCAGTTACGCAAAGGTTAGAACAAACAGCCCTACCACAAATTCAACCCAAACTCTGGGTCAGATATGTCGATGACACGTTTGTAATCATCAAAAACACGGAAATAGAAAAAACACACCGGATCATCAACGCCACACTCACAGGAATCCGATTCACGAGAGAAGAAGAAAAGGATAGCCAACTCCCATTCCTAGACGTGATAGTACAGAGAACACCGAACGGAGAATTCACCACAAGGGTACACAAGAAAACAACACACACAGACCAAGTCCTAAACTATGAAAGTAACCACCCCAACACACACAAACGAAGCTGCATCAGGACACTATTCAAAAGAGCCACAACACACTGCAGTACACCAGAACTGCGAAAAGAGGAAGAGGAACACCTATACAAGGTATTCGCCAAAAACGGATACCCGCGCAACTTTATCAACAGATGCCTAAGAGAAAGACCACGGAACGAGGACATGCCACAACCAAAAGGACTAGCCACACTACCATAAATCAGGGCGTTTCAGAACTGACAGCCAGACTACTGCGACCCTTAGGACTCATAACGGCACACAAACCAACAGCCACGCTCAGACAACAACTTACTAGAACAAAGGACCCGATACCCAACATGAGCAAAACTAATGTAGTTTACAAAATACCATGCAAGGACTGCACAAAACACTATATAGGACAAACAGGAAGACAGCTAACAATCCGCATACATGAACATCAACTAGCCACGAAACGACGCGACCAGCTATCCCTAGTAGCCACACACTCAGACAACAAGCAACATGAATTCGACTGGAAAAACACTACTATCATAGGGCAAGCCAGACAGAGAACAGCCAGGGAATTCCTAGAGGCATGGCATTCATCCACAAACTCCATCAACAAACACATCGACCTGGACCCAATATACCAACCACTACAGCAGACAGCTGAAACTGACACCCAGAAGCGGCAAGGACAGACCACTATAAATACCAGAAGAAACATCAAAGAAGCGCTTCGCAGGAGGCTCCAGAGCACTGATGATGTCGTCTAGCCAGGGGACGAAACGTTTGCAACAAAAACTTCCAGCTCGGCGAACAGAACCACAACAACGAGCACCCGAGCTACAAATCTTTGCACAAACCTTGAATTATAATTTTAGACTTATGCATAACAGGGGTTCTAAGCTTGCTGATATTACTATATATTATATACACAGAGGTAACTGATTGGATACACTGAACTGTATGACAATATACTAATGCAGTGACTGAAGACAGAATGTCATATGTCATGATGTTATGTACCTGTCTTAAAGGCATACTGCCTGTCTGGTCTGACATATGTGCAACAACACAAACATCTTAGACAACTATTAACAATACTACATAGCCAGACTATACTGTTGTTTTCTCACACAAGGTACATCAGGAGTCATTTCCCGCAATAGCTTTCATCTTAAAGATTCATGGGTACAGATTACTAGGAAGGCACAATTCGATGAACATTCTCTCTAATGAGTTATGACAGCTTTTCTGACAACATAACTTATTAGAGTTGTTTTTCAACCAACTAACTAATAACAACCTGCTTCATAGTTTGGTTCCTTCTGGGCAAACATTAGTTTCTTTTGTGTTGCTGATATGTATATCATATTCTGGTTTTAAATCATTTTAACTAGTGCACACAGTACCAGCAAATTTGCGCCTCTCTTTTTCTGGCAAACAAAAAATTCTGACTTTTTTTTAACTGAAAGCAATTTGCTTCTTCTTCTCTGCATTACTTTTTCTATCTCTGTTTTCTCGTTTTCTTTGCATTTGTGTGTTGACCGCTTTCATCCTTCTATTCTTCTGCTTATAGCTCCTCTCTGTGGCTACCAGTCATGTCAAAGAGTCATAGAGATGTACAGCACAGAATCAGACCCATCCGTCCAACCCATCTATGCCAATCCCATGTCTTCTTTCTTAACTTCCTCTTCTGTATTCAGGTCAAGGGTCTCCAGGCATACATATCATTTCTTATGATCCAAGAAAACTACAATTCCTCCTTTTACAATTAAGGCAAACTCTTAAAATCCTTTTCAATCTTTTTTTTAATAAGCAGTTGCAGATTCCAGATAATTTACTGATTTTTTAAAAAATTCCTAAATGTATTAATTCCAGTACAAAAATGATCACCAAGTCTTGAAGTCATTGGTAAAATAGAGAAGAAAATATAATATAGTTACAAATGAGAATCCTGAGAACTTTATATATTGAATTAAAGCACTGGTTGTCAATTTCTCTTTGAGCAGATTTATTATAAAATCAACAAGTAGTTTCTACATAACTTCAGCCATATACTACAGTTAACATTCTGTTAAAAAGAACTGCATTTATCAAAAGGGAATTACTTTTAATAGATTAAAACATTCAAGCGGTTAACACTGTAGGAAATGAAAGCCAAAACCATTTCCAGAGAGCATCTGAAAAGGCAGCAACATTACATGTCACACTTCACCTTCCCCTCACTTGCTGTCATCAAATAGCACATTTCATTTGAACTAACAGAAGGGAATCAGCTTTTTTTGACAAGCTGAGTAATCTGATACACAAAAAATGTTTAATGGATTCTTATCTATATCTGTAGGGGCAAAATATATAATTTTCCCTCTACCCTAATCAATAAAACAATAAATTTAACCCTTAGCTCACTGTTTTTCTTTTGCAATGTAGACAGACTATCATGAGAGGCATGACTAAGATTTTCTGATAGGCAATGCAGATGTCAGGTTTCTTTTTGTAGGCAATCTCTTTGTAATTGCAGTATAGCTCCACAATGATGACCTCCTAAATTGCTAGAAAAATATTTTTGAAGATTTTAACCTTCCATGAGAAATCATCAAACTTAAGGATGACAAAGCATATAACTGCACAAGGATGAGTGACAGATCAGACAATTGGTCAGAATATAGAGAACAGCAAACAATGACCAAAAGACCAATCAGGAAGAAAAATATGAGAGTACGGGAGGAAGCCAGAGAGAAAGATAAAAGTGGATAGCAAGAGTTAGTGTTGGTCCTCTTGGGGTAAGAATGGAGTTAATAGCAGATAATACGAAAAAAAAGCAGATGAATGAACACGTATTTTGCTTCTTTCTTCACTGTTGAGGATACAAAAAGGTGGTGGGCACGAGAGAGAGACCAAGTGAAAGTACAATCAATGAACAAATAATACCAAAGCAAGCCGACAGAGCAATGGGCTGACAAGATTCCAGGTCTCTTAAAAGAGGTAGCTAATGAGATACCAAATGTGTTGGTGTTAATGTTCCAAAATTCCCTAGATTGAGGGAAGTTTCCATCAGATTGATACGAAACAAAGATAACCTTCTATTCAAGAAGGGAATGAAGCAGCAAACAGAAAACTATAGGCCAGTTTGGCTTGATATCTGTCATTGCGAAGGTGTTAGAAATGATCACAGGTTATGGCTGGGCATTTAGGAAAATTCAAGGTAATCAGAAAGTGTCAGCAACTTGTGAAAGGGAAATCATATTTAACCCATCTATTAAGATTATTTCAAGGAATAACGTGTGCAGTGGATAAAGAGAACCTGTAGACTGATTATATTTGGATTTCTAGAAGGTATCAAAGTTTATTGGAGAAAATATAAGATTATGGTGCAGGGAGAAATAAGTTAACACAGACTGTGTGACAATTCCTACTCTATCAACATCCCAAAGTGTAGTTCAATAATAAAAACCTATTTATGTTCTAATGGTGAAGCTATTCAAAGAAATAATATTACAAATCACACTTAGACGCGTCTCACTAAGCTTCAATTAATGTTATTTATCACGGTGGCATAGTGGTTAGCATGCTGCCTCACAGCACCAGGGACCTGGGTTCAATTCCCGCCTCAGGCGACTGTGTGGAGTTTGCACGTTCTCCCCGTGTCTGCGTGGGTTTCCTC
The DNA here is from genome assembly GCF_020745735.1 of Hemiscyllium ocellatum. Taxonomy (NCBI): domain Eukaryota; kingdom Metazoa; phylum Chordata; class Chondrichthyes; order Orectolobiformes; family Hemiscylliidae; genus Hemiscyllium; species Hemiscyllium ocellatum. The sequence goes on along the minus strand of NC_083418.1, from coordinate 46,433,959 downwards.
CGGGTGCTCCGGTTTCCTCCCACAGTCCAAAGATGTGCGGGTCAGGTGAATTGGCCATGCTAAATTGCCTGTAGTGTTAGGTAAGGGGTATATGTAGGGGTATGGGTGGGTTGCGCTTTGGCGGGTCGGTGTGGACATGTTGGGCCGAAGGGCCTGTTTCGACACTGTAAGTAATCTAATCACTCTCCATTTTGTACATCTCTTGCTTTGAGACTTTTTATACCTTGGCACCAGTTTTAACCAGTCTAAATCAGGAAACCATAAAATGGCCTGTAAAGCTAAGCACATGTTTTGCCTAAGCACTAACAAACATTGAATAGCTTTTGCAATATGTAACTATATGAAACAAGAGGGAAAAGGTAAGAATAATTATTAAAGGGGATTACAATTCTTAACAACTTCAATACAGTTAAACATCACCTCTAACTATATAATTTTCAGATAATTCACTATTCATTGAAGCTTGCCATTCCCATCCCATTGGGAATACACATAATAAGACAGACTTCAAATTATCTATACAATATATTAGTTTTCTGAGAGGCAAATGAATTCTTAGCTCTGAAAAGATTAAGTTGCTGCAGGTGTCAAAAGTTCAATCATTCCTACAGCTGAATGTAAGACCTGCAAATGAATGGAAGAGAACTTCTTTCAGAAGTGGCTAACGAGAATAGGGATCATTTGTTTTTAACTTCTTAAATGCCATCTGCTATTCATGGTTATTGGGAACTGAGACTTAATTATTTTCTCTTTTCCATCTCAATGAATGGGCTAATAGAGAGCAGAAATATAATAATTTGAATGCCAGAAATCTGAAGTAAAAGCAAAAATTGCTGAAATAGTTGACTGCACAGGTAGCTTCTGTGGATAGAGAAAGAGTTAACAGGCAGCGATCAGCTTGGAGGCAGGCAGTAAATTTAAGGAGCTGGGATGGAGGTGTACATCAACACCATCTTGCCATTATTTGAAGCTCTTATGTTGACGCCAACTAAAGACCATTTTAGGATCTCAGCCCACCCCTACTGGGGTCCAGTTGTAAATGAACCTGTCACCATACCTGATGAAGGAACTCATCAGGATAGGAGGGTTCACTGAGAGCACTACACCTTGCCCTTGCTACCGACCACCTTGGCCCCTTCACTGGAGGTCTCTCTCCAGCTCTCTGAGTGGCAAATAGGGCACCAATGGCAGATTAAACAGTATCATTATAATCTGCAAACTCATATGCTCTATCCCTCAATAATACAGATTTCAATATTGCACCAGATAGAATTAGACAGCTGCAACACCAATACAATTTTTTCCTTATAACCAGCAGCCCTAGTGCCCATGAAAACCCCATGTTCTCCACACTACTTACCTGAACCTTGGCTTGCTCCATACTCCTGATACTCCTTTAACTGCTCTTTCCACAGCAGCCACTGCCTGCCAAGCAGCACTGCTGACCTTTGGATGGCTGGCAGCTCTCAGTACACAAGACACCTGCCTTCAGGATTCTCATTCTCAAGATGAATCCACATTGCAGCTGATCATGCTGTGAAATCCATCTAATAAATTTGTTACTAATAAGGGCAGCAGAGCTGCAGCTCAATGAGTAGTTAAGTCAGGTGCTGCTAACATTAACAATGTAGGTCACAGAAATATAAATTCTAGATTAACATTAAATCTTAGTCTTGTGTGATGGAGGAAAATTACCTGGTCATTAAATGAGAAGTGGCTCTTGTCTTAAACAAGGTGTAGTTATTGCATCTAGCTGTAAGTCACGTGAGTATGATTGACATTGCTTACTCACACTATGAAGGAGACCTTTATGTTAGGTCTTACTCCTCCAAGAACTGAAGCTATCTCCCTCCCTAGTCCATGTGACATCATATAAGGTGGTTCTTAATGCAATCATTGACATTATCCTCCTCATGTCTTTACACAACACTCATTGTGTTCAAAGGCTCACTGTTGGCTTCAAGTTATTTTCTGATCAACCTTTTTAGTGACATTTTTACACATGTTTGAAATAAGTGTGACTTAAACCTGGGTCTCGTGACTCAGATAGGAACACTACCACTGTGTGACAAAAGCCCTCACTGCTGGCTTCAACAGTGCTTGATTGGCTTGTGGTTCCTGAAGAAAGGCAGCAGAGGTCTCTCTCTCGCTCTCTGAGTGGCAAACAGAGCACCAATGGCAGATTAGACAGTATCATCATAGTCTACAAACTCTTATGCTCTATCCCTCAATAATACAGATTTCAACATTGCACCAAATAGAATTAGACAGGTGCAACACCAACACTATTTTTTCCTTATAACCGGCAGCCCTGATGCCAAAATTAGCAGTGGTCTAGAATGAAATTTTGTCTCCCTGGTCCCTAAGCATCCATGGAGCACTACGATTAATGTCTTTCTTTTCTGCCTCATAGGAATGAATCTATTCTCTAATTGTTAAAAATCACACAACACCAGGTTATAGTCCAACAAGTTTAATTGGAAGCACACTAGCTTTTGGAGTGCCGCTCCTTCATCAGGTGGCCTGGTCTTGTCTAACTGGGTCATCTTCTCCAGAAGCTTCTAATGTTTAATTACTATTTTCCTATTAATTTTTGAGAGGACTTAACCTTGTCATTTCGACTTGCCGAAGCTAGTTCTGCTCCACACTCGATTGTTCCTGGTCCGTGTTTGAAGAAATTTTAAACCTTATGCTATGGTAAGGATTATTGTCTAAATATTCTCTTTTTGAAGCATACTCTACTTGTCCCACTTCATTTCTTAGATCTAGATCCAGCACAGCTTTGTTCTTCACTGGAGGAACTGATGTAAAAGTTCCTTTTTGAGCATTTAATGAATTTTTCCACCGCATTGCCCTTTACACTGTTAGTAGCCCAACCTTTATTAGGATAATTGAGATGACACATTATAATTACTTAGTATTTTCTGCAATACTCTTTGGAATTTTCTTGCAAATTTACACCACTATCTCCTTCTCACTTTTGGTGGCATTTAACATGCACCCAGTAGCAGAATATTTCCGCTATTTTTGCTTTAATTCTAACCAAATAGATTTTCTCTTTGACCACATCAACACATCATCATTCTTCAGTCCGAAAATAGTATCTTTGATCAGTACTGCCACCCACACTTATATTTTCCATCCTTATCATTTCTCAGTACCTCATACTTACGAATGGTAAGTTCCTATCCTCAGTAATACCCTGGTGCCACATAGCTGAGTGTGCCTGTTGCTCAGCAGCTTCATTTGCACAGACCATTTATTCTCACGCAAATTTGTAATTTATTCTCCAATGACAGAAAATAAAATCAGAGCTAAAAGTGTAAATATCTGTATAGCACAACCCACGTGCTAATAGGGAATGAGGTATTGTCTTCTCCAATTGTTCCGATGAAGGGCTTTTGCCCAAAACGTCGATTTCACTGCTCGTTGGATGCTGCCTGAACTGCTGTGCTCTTCCAGCACCACTGATCCAGAATCTGGTTTCCAGCATCTGCAGTCATTGTTTTTACCTCTGCTCCAATAGTGCCTGATTCTCTGTTTGCCTCTTTTGCTATCCTTCTTCTATTATATTGCAAAGTACTCCCTTTGCAAAGGTTAATCGAGGAGGTGGCAACTTAGAGGTAATGGCACTGGACTAGTAATTGAGAACAGCAGGCCAATGGTTTGAGGACAGAGATCTGAATCCCATCATGTCAGATAGTGAAACTTGTATTTAATTTTGAAAATCTGGAATTGTATTAAAGAAGATCATTTGTTTCACTAATGTGCTTTAGGGAAGGAAATCTGACATCTTTACCTAATCTGGCTGCTTCTGACTATAGACCCACAACAATGTGGTTGACTCTTGACTACGCTCTGGGTAATTATGGATCGGCAATAAATGTTGGTCTAGCCAGCGACACACATATCCAATGAACAAATAAAACAAAATTCAGCTGTTTAATCCCACTGGACACATCCAAACAATTCAGGTGTATGGAGACAAGCAACAGATTGGTTCAATATTGGGTCAGAGCTCAGTAAGGACTATTCAAAATAAAAATCATTGTGAGGATCACTAAAAGAGATTAATGTTCTTAATATTTCTGGTATTGGAAGATTTTAGGCTTTGCTGAACCTACATTTTCAGAAATAGTTGTATGTCAGTACATTATCAGTTCAGGACACTTTGAAAACTGACCTCTTCCATGTGGTGCAAAACCAGGTAAAAGAGGGCAAAAAGAAATGTGTGTGCACTTCTGATTTTAGGACAAGTGTACATTTTCCTGGAAATAATTGACACAGCACTATTTGACTATTGAAAACTCATGGAAGGCTTCAAGTCCCCATCAACCCTCCAAAGAGCAACCCATTCCCGACCCTATAACCCTGCATCTCAAATAGCCAATCCATCTAATTTGCCCACCTTCAGAACGATGCAGACACAAGGAGAATGTGCAAATTCTACACAATTGCCCACAGCTAGAATGGAACCTAGCTCTTTAGTATTGTGAGGCAGCAGTGCTAACTATTGAGAGCAACCACATACTCATTATGCCATGATCATGATCAAGAATCATGATCTCTTCCATTAAGTGGAACCTCCATCCCTCTCACAAGTTTGTTGTCATGATCCTATACAAATTATATTCAAATATCACAGTGATACAAAATTTGTAATTTCAGGAACATGAGTCTTTTGATGGTAACCATAGAAGAGCACATTCTGAACCCCTTCATTAGCTCTACTAAAAAGGAGGAGACAAGTTAGGTCTGTGAACTAATCTCTGCTGTAAAAACAGCCAATAGAGCAAGCTTCCAGAGATTGACCTGCACCCATGATCTCTTACAGCAAGAGGCACCATCACCAATAGAAAGGATTGGCATCGCCAGTTTAGGACATAGCAGTATCAGTATATAAGCCAGATATTAAATGAGGTATGGATAAAGAGAGAGAAGGTGTATGATTTCTATGGATTTTGAAGATTCCAGACATCATGAAGACAATGGTGTTTGCTAATGGTTCAAGGATTAATGTTTTACAAACTCAGTCTGACTATTTTCAGCCATGTAGTCACCAGGTGACAGATGGGATAAACTGATTGAGACTGATGATTACAAGAATACAAGTTAATTCAGGTCTGAGAAGGAGACCTTTAGCCTCTTCTTTAATAAATTAATTATTAATGTAAGTTAATTGCATTAAACATATTTTGTTGTTATCAGCAATGAAAAGAAAATCGAAAAGCAAGATTTCGTTTAGGATATTCTCAGTAACATGAAGACCAAAGAAATTCCTATTAGAACATGCTGGGAGTCAGACAATGCATTGTCTGAACATTGATGTTCCTAAAACGTTATAAAAGAATAGAAAACAGCTAACAGAGTGCAAAGGCACTTCCTACAAAGCATTCACGTATAAATAACCCTGAGCTTTATCACCAAAAGTAGCATTGACTATGTCATTATTGCAGCAAATAGATGTGTTGAATTAACAATAAATAATCTCATTTTCTATTTTCTGTTGGAATTTCAAGATTTTACAATTAGATTATACACTGGATATATGATATTAGTCTCTTTAAAAATGGGCTTTACTCCTTAAATTCTGCTGTTAAAAATAGCAATGATGTCATATGCTATTGCTCTAATAATCCCCATTTCCTATATTATCTTGTCTGTGTCAATGCAAGACATTTTAAAAAAGGAAGTCATTGCATTCCTAAAATATTAGAGAAGCTGTTTTAATCACTGAATCAATTATAATGAGGTGTGATATATTTATTTCTAATATAAAATGTACTTGAAATTGAAAGTGGAATTTATGTTAGTATTTTGATAGGTTATCCTCTCTTGGGGATTGGTTAGCTCAGTTAGCTGGATGGATGGTTTGCAATGCAGAGTGATGTGAACAACATGGTTTCAATCTTTCTCCTCACCTGATGCATGGTGACACTCAGGTTAAATTCACCACCAGTTATCTCTCCCTAATGAGAGAGCAGCCCTATGGTTCTCAGGGATATTGGCAAACTTAGGTTCCTCTCTAGTAGTGGGATATAGAGGAACCTCGATTATCCGAATACCAATTATCCGAAAATCAGATTATCCGAAGCAGATCTCTCAAGGACCCGATGAAAATATTACAGCAAAGACTTGTCTCCAACAGTGATTGTGTCTTTTGTTTACGGTGATTAAATAGGCACTGTCGCCAAATGACTGACTGCCTGCCCTCTCTCTCTCTCCACACACTTTGCCTGGAGTTTTATACAGCAGTGTACCATAAACCCCCCTTCCCCAGATAATCTCTCCATCATTGTCCTGTACAGGACAAAGGTGGAACCTGTCAAAATGTTGCAATAAAAAGTTGTGTATATGGCTGTGGCTACATTTGTGCGTGTGAGTGCACTCACGCACACTATTTAGAGACTTACACCACAAGGGCAACTACAGCAGTCTTGTTGTTGGTGTCCAGTCCAGCTGCACCAGAGAGGGGGAGGGTGTGTATGGGGTGTCATGCGGGGGAGGGGGAGGGCGGTGTTGGGGGTGGGGGGTGTTGTTGAACGGGGTTGGGGATGTTGGGGTAGGGGTGGTATTGGACGGGGCGGGAGCAGTTTTGGGGGCGGGGGTTGATATTGAACAGGGTTGGGGATGGGGAGTGTTAGGGGCGGGAGCACTGTTGAACGGGGTTGGGGATGGGTGTCTTGGGGGCGATGTTGGACGGGATGGTGGGCGGTGTTGGGGCGAGGGCAGTGTTGGTCGGAGTTTGGGATAGACGGGTGTTGGGGTCAGCGATGGGGATGGGGGAGGTTTTGGACTGGGTTGGGATGGGAGTTGTTGAGGGGAATGGTGTTGGACGGGTTTGGGGCAGGAAGTGTTGTTGGATGGTGTTAGGAGTGGGGGGGGGGGGGGGGGGCGCGGGGCCTCGCGCGCTGTGTGCTGCTGCAGTCTCCAGAACAAGGAGCAGAGTTTAATAACTCAGAACCCCAGAGGAAAGGCATTAAATTAATTAACTGAATAATCAATTATCTGAATGAAATAGTGCCTGCCCATCACATTTGGATAATCGAGGTTCCCCTGTAGGTCACACAGAGTCATAGAGTTATACAGCATAGAAATTAACTCTATGCTCCAACCTGTCCACGCCAACTCGACGTCCTCGTCTGATCTAGTCCCATTTGCCAGCAATTGGCCCATATCCTTCTAATCCGTTCCTATTCATGTACCCATCCAGTTGTCTTTTAAATGTTGTAATTGTATCCACTTCCATTACCTCCTCTGGCAGCTCGTTCCATACACACATAACCCTCTGCATGAAAAGGTTACCCTTCAGGTCCTTTTAAAATCATATTGATATTCAATATTAATCTATTCATTATGGCTCAGGATTTATATTGTTATTTAGTGTTATATAAATAATATTTAATTGGAAGAACATTTCAATTTATCCCATTTACATAGCCAATTCATTAAACTAACATTAACATTCAAAATGAAAAGCTCTCATGTCACAAAGTCTTCAACAACTTCAAAAGGTAATACCATTTTATTAATGAACTCAGAAAGCTACTTTTCAAGAATACTGTTAGATGGGACTAGGATCATTGTGCTCCCAATTTATGGTCATGAACTTAACATTAAATTCCCAGAAGTGATTCACCTACCCATTATTTTGTTTAGCTCCTTCACAAGAGTGATCCAAACACCCTGCTGTGTCAGATAAGAGGTTTGATGATATATCTAGGACCCCGATGCACAAACAAAAGTAGGCATAAAGCACCCTAACTTCTACAATTGTTTCTATCCCATTAATATGAGTTTTAATGCATTAATGCCAAAAGTTTTTGTGTTCCTCTAAAACAATGTGCCACATTGAACATAGGTTTCCTGTTTCCATCTGCAATAAAAGAAGTCCATATCAAAGAGGATATCAGGTGGATTTGCAATTGTGTTATTTGTTCCATTGTCTGGCCAATGTTTAAATCAGGCCCTTTATATTTTAATATATCTAGAATGTTTTGCTACACAAAATTGTAAAGTAACTAACATGGATCGTTGAACATATTGTATAAAGTTACGTTCACTGTCTGCTTTTTCAACCATCAATCCACTCCATGAGCAGCTTTACTTCTGTTATTTTATGTTGCCCTCTTATTTCTGTTATTGAAGTGGGATTGTCTCTAATAGTCATTCATCAAAGTCAAGCTGCTATTGTCTTGTCTCATGTCAAATTGTTCATTGACTCACTAAGAAATAGACTCAGACCAATTGATTCATTCCTCAATGTTCACCAACAATTTATTCAGACCTGGTCTATACTCTTCTTGTATTCAATGTAATGCAGTTAAATGACACATATATGACAATAAGAATAGTGAAATCAAGAAAAAACTATTCACGTTAAGTTTAAAGGCGGAGACAGCAGGCTCAAGTTATAATAGAGGAGAAAGTGAGGTCTGCAGATGCTGGAGATCAGAGCTGAAAATGTGTTGCTGGAAAAGCTCAGCAGGTCAGACAGCATCTAAGGAACAGGAGATTCGCCGTTTTGGGCATAAGCCCTTCTTCAGGATTCATTCATTATGCCCAAAACGTCGAATCTCCTGTTCCTTGGATGCTGCCTAACCTGCTGAGCTTTTCCAGAAACACATTTTCAGCAAGTTATAATAGACCACATTATAAGAGCACTAGGCTAATAATTTGGCAATGATGCATCAGTGAAATTCCTACAAATATAATGGAATGCAACCTGATTTTACAAAATAAATATTTGCTCCTGAATGAAAATAATGTATTTGTATGGTGTATAGTTATGGTCACAAGTAGTGTTTTTATATGGCGTGTTTTATGGTCACCGAATTTATGGAGGAAGTATGAAGCAATTTCCTTCAATGCGCACATTCCACAGCAGGGGAACTAAATTTTGTTTTTGTTCTTCTCAAAGTACATTAGTTAAATGTTCAATGAATACTCTGGAGGTGAAATGTCTTCTTTTCTTGCCCCTACTTTGATTGCTTTGTAATGAGACCAGAAAACATTGATCTGTTTCTGTGATGTGGATGTGCTGACATCAATTCCGGTGCCCTGTATTGCTCCAGTGTGTTTGCTCCACTTATTTCTGTACAAATTGACATCAGCTAGAGATCAGAGAGGAGCTTTTTGCATGATTGTTTGGAAATAGAACAAATTGGAAAGCAAGTTCATAGGTACGTCAATCGTTTTCTGTTAGCTCACATTTGATGAGCAAAACAGGTTGGGGTAGAATTGACATGGATGTGGACTTTGGATACCCATGCAACCAAATGCTGACAGCTACCTGATGCCGATCCAATTCAGCTTGAGAATCAGGCCTCACCATTGTTCAGTCAGCAGCTTGTAGCACAATAAATGCTACAATAAATGTAGCATAATAAATTCCTGAAGAAGGGTTTATGCCCGAAACGTTGATTCTCCTGCTCCTTTGATGCTGCCTGACCTGCTGCGCTTTTCCAGCAACACATTTTTAAGCACAATAAATGTACCACATAATATCAGAGATGCCCATAGGCTATAGACTGAGTCTGATTTCATGTCAACTGCATGCTACCCTACTGTATCCTGAATTGAAGAATGTTTGTATGTTATGATGAAACAACAATCCCCTGTAGGAGTCTGGTCACTAACAATAGAATGCAATGTAGTAGAGTTTATTAGAAACTGTATAGCTTGTCCACTCTTTAAATAAAATCTGTTAAATCAGATCCTGCACCTTTATCGACAACTCAATGTCTATCAAAACCATAGTAACAACTCTAAGGTGAATTCTTTGAAGAAGTACAAGCAAATTCCATAACCACCATCTCAATCATTGACATTCTAGACAGGTGGTTTACAAAATGAGGACTGTTGTAGACTGCCACTATAGGCAATAGGCTGCATTTGATTTCATTCAGTGCATAGAGTTCCAAGCAAGCTACAGAATTCATTACGATATAACATGGCGCAACCTACAATTGAGTTGAAAATTTCATAAGGTCACAGAGGATAGTCTAAGTTGGAGGAGTAAACAGTTGAACAACCTATTCGTATCTTAATACTTTACACATATTGATTCACCTCAGACTTGGTTGAGTTTGCAAACATATCAGTCAAAAGTATGATATGTCATAGCTTATATGTACCACAGACCATTCTCAAGTTGTCACCACCATCTAAGAAGATTGAGTAACAGCAGAAAAAAATGGCAAAGCAACATGATAAAGCAAAAGTGTTACTTTGTGGTGTCCAACACATAAATCACAACTAACTGAACAATCATGGAGACTCTGATGGTAGATCGCACCATGCACCCACACTCCCTCACCATGTGCACATCAAAGGTCATAAAACTACAAGATCTCTACTTCTGGATACCATGTAGCTAGAGAAAGTTTGGTCCTGATGTACTCTCATTGCTGTGTAAAGTAAATTACGTGGTGACATTGCAAGCAACTGAATAAGAAATATACTAGGAACTGATGTGTGGAGTCAGTTTGTTACAGTACCAGGGAAATACGAGGCTATTCAGGCTATTAGGTCCATACGGACTCTTTGTAAGACTATCTCAGTTGGTCATGCTCCTTTGATTGTTCTCTGTAGATCAGCAGGGTTTTTTTTACACCAGCTGTTTAATCTTTAGGTTTATCCAATTGAAGAAGAATTGCAGAGAACACTGGCATGCCCCACATTCAATATTTGAGCAACAGAAACCGATCAGAGGCCCTAGAAACAAACTGCCTCTACAGAAATATCTGCCTGAAACCAACAAACCTTCCTTAGCTCCATCAAGTCCATAATGATATAGCTTGTTCGGCTGCATCCTCAAACTGGCCTTTAGATTAATTATCCCTCATTTACAATTTCTTCTTTGATCTTATCAAGTAAATAGATTTTACCATTGTACAGGATTCAGTAAGGGCTTGAAAATTAATTTAACTGCATCTCTCAAAACAAAAATCTCTAAACAGCTATTGCTGCAAAGATTGAAGACAACGCTTGTCTAATTCTTCTTTAGTGAACTGACACCTTCTATTTTAATGCTTTATTTCTCTGACTTTATTAAAACAAACATGAGTAATCCACAGAAATACCAATTCTTTAGATGAGCTGGCATTCTCTAAAACTTACTACTTTAAATACCTTTGCTTTACAGCTTTAATCTTTAAAAAGTAAAAATTAACTCTAAACTATTAACATTAACCATGAACTAGATATTTAAAGCAACTTTCTATTCTTTGACATGTAAACATATCTCAGTACATTTCAATCAACTTTGTACCAAATCATATCTTCCAGATATTTTCAGCCTCAACTGAATCATTACATTAACAAAATAGAAGTACCCACACATTATTGTGTTTTCTTCAAGATTTAACGCAGCTAAGAATGGCTTTAAGACAGAGGGATCCTACAAGTAAAAATTATATTTTTAATAAAGTCCTTGAATTTATATTTAAATAATTTAAATTTTTGACACTCATACATATGCCCATTCCTGAGAATTAAGGGGGAGCAATTAATCTCACAACCACAACAGAACCACAACAACGAGCACCCGAGCTACAAATCTTCTCACAAACTTTGATCACATTAATGATGAAGAATTTGCCTTCAAAAAGTGTTTTAACTGAATTGATCTACCTCTCCTACAAATTAAAGAGAGCTATAAAAGTCCTATAATTTACAACATGGTACTGACCTGTATTTCATGGGTTAATGCTAGTTCCACCATCTGACTGAATGACTGGCTAAATGATGTTAGGGTATCAACAATCTCAGTTTTCACAGAGGAAACTGTTGTTTCATCTTCATCATGCACATAGCTGTAAGGAAATAACATGCAAAAGGTTAAATTACAATAATGGTACAAATGAAATTAACCTTTGGGAATAATTTTCAATATATCAGGAAGAATTACAAAAACTGTTTTAACAATACAAATATCACAATAATATTCTGGTATCAATGTTCACATTATTACAACAAATCAACTCTACATGTAGAATCTTACAGGAGACTGAATAATGTAGAATAGGCACCATCAGTCCAAAGCTGCCCTGCATGATTCCTGACATTTGCCCTGGTCATGGCCAACATAGGGAAATTGGTGACCTACTATGTGGGGAAGGTCTGGATGTCTTGTAGGATAGGGTAGTGCTAAGATGGGATTATCTCTTATCCCAGGACCAATAGTGGAGGCTACATAACATATCATGCCAGTCTGGTACAAAGTTGACAACTGGGGTAAAGCATCTAGAGAAATGCACAGTGTTGTAGAAAGATGGCTATGTAAGTGGAACTCTTCCTTCTAACACCACAAAGTCACTCAATCAATGTTACTGTAGTTACCTCCCACCAAGGTTCATGCTCTACTACTCTCACTATTGCCTGTAACATCTTTCCCAATCTCCCTCACCCACGACAATCCAAATACCAGAGACACTGTATGCCCTCTGTGCTGCCTTTTCATTCAGTACACTTCCCCATTTGAGCTGAAAATGTGTTGCTGGTTAAAGCACAGCAGGTTAGGCAGCATCCAAGGAACAGGAAATTCGACGTTTCGGGCCAGAGCAACACATTTTCAGCTCTGATCTCCAGCATCTGCAGACCTCACTTTTTACTTCCCCATTTGACCCAATAGTAAGAACTGTGCCACTCTTACGACTGGAGGTGGTACCATTATTCAAGAAAAGAACAAGAGATAAACCAGAAAACTGCAGACAATCTACCATAGTGGTAGAGAAATTATTGATGGGACAGAATTAATCTGCAATTGGAGAAGCAGGCATTAACCCAGTTAACATGGTTTTGTTAGGGAAAGGTCAAATCTGACCAACTTGACTGAATATTTCAAAGAGGTGACTAGGTGTGTAGATGAGGGAAATGCATTCAACGTAATCTACTCAAGCTTCAGTAAGTCTTTTAATAAGATGCCATATGGAATTCTGGTCTCCAAGAAAAATTGGCTAATTGATTGCAGAACAGGCTGAGTGGCAGGAAATAGGGGTTGATAGATTTGGTGGGGGGGAGATTGCTTTTGTGACTGGAAGCCTATTTGTAGTAGAATTTTGTAGGGATCAATATTGGTACCCTTGTTGTTTGTGATACATATATACAGTGTTCTTACATTAAAGGAGCATTTTGATTGGTTGGCTAGATTGTCTGATTAGTGGCAAACATGATTCAATCCAAATAATCGACATGATTTAGAGATGGCATTATTGGACTGGGGTGTACAAAATTAAAAAATCGCACAACATCAGGTTAAAGTCCAACAGATTTAATTGGAAGCATTAGCTTTCGGAGTGCTTCTGCTTCACCAGGTGGTTGTGGACCTGATGAACCACCTGATGAAGAAGCAATGCTCTGAAAGCTAGTGCTTCCAGTTAAACCTGTTGGACTATAACCTGGTGTTGTGCGATCTTTAACTTTGTGCAATCCAGATAAATGTGAGGTGATGGATTTGGGTAGGTCAAAAAGGCAAGGGATTATATAATGAGTGGTAGATCCTTGAAAAATACCAAGGAACAGAGGGACCTTGGTGTGCATGTCCACCAGTCCCTTAAGGAAATAGGACAGATAGATAATGTGGTTAAAAAGACACTTGGGAAAAGTGCCTTTATTAGTTAAGGCATTGAGTTAAAGAACAGAGAGATTAAAATAGAACTGTATCAAATGTTGATTAGGCCACACCTATAGTATCGTACATGGGTCTAGAATCACATTATAGGTAGCATGTGATTGCACTGGAGAGGGTACAAAAGAGATTTCCTAGGACTGCAAAGTTTCAGTTGCGAAGAAAGTTTGGATAAACTAGGGTCATTCTCCTTGGAGCAGTGGAAACTGAAGGGGAACATGATTGAAATATAGAAAATTATAAAGGGCATTGATAGGGTAGACAGGAAGAAACTTTTCCCCTTGGTGGAGGAATCAATGACTAAGGGGCATAGTCATAAGGTAAAAAGGGAAGGCAAAGCTGCCATAGTCTTACCATGCCATAGGGCTGCTCTTTCCTTAGAGATAGATGATGGTATTGGTTTAACTTGAGAGTCACCACACTGCAGGTAATGGGAGAAGCTGAGAAGCAGAGTCCTTCAGGGTAATCTCAGCTGGTGTGGGAATTGAACCCATACTGCTGATGTCACTCTTTACCAAAAAACAACGTTCAGCCAACTCAGCTAACGGACTCCCATTTCTGATAAAGGGCAGGTGGTTTAAAGAGGATGAGAGGAATTGGAACTCACTGCCGGTTAGAGTGATAATTACTTTGATCAGAGAAATTTTTGCTATGACAGGGCAGCATCCAGATTGATTGTAATCCTGGAATTCAGGTAAGAGGTGAATAAATATAGGATATGACAAAAAAGTGTTCAAGAACTTTAGAGAGGAAAGGGAGGTTGGTGATGGGACATTAGTTGACAAGAACTGTAGGTTGAAGACTTGCTTATTGAGAATGTGATGTGGCAGTTTTAAAGAAGAGTAAGTCAATACCTCAATTTTTAGGAAGTGGATTTTAGAAATGTATTTAGATATACATTTGTGACACCAAGGCATACAAGGCTCTGGTCCAAATGTTGGAGAATGGGATTAGAATAGTTAGACGGCTCTTTATAAATGGCACAAACTTGATGGGCTGAAGGTTTTTTTTCTGTGCTGTCGACCTCGAAGACACTAGACCTATAATATCAAGGTCAAAGTCAGCTTTTCAACAATGTTGATATACAGTCACCATTGTAATTTTACACTGTCTCAATGCCAGTAAAATGATGTTTTCACAGATTTTCACAGAATGATCACAATACTATTGAAACATTTACTAAATTCTTCATATATCAATTAGTAGATTCAGATAATTTCTATAATTTCCTGCATTTCAAATTAATTGTAAATAAGTTAAAAAGGTTGATCTGGTGTAAGAATAGCCTTGCTCTGTACTAAAACAGGATTGCTGTAGGACTGTCACAAAGAAGGCTGGTCAAAATTTTGATGTGTGTCTCTAGGGAGTTGGAATATATTTGGCTCAGTAAATTTTCATATCTGTGCCTTAAAGTTTTGTTTCCCACTGATATTTTTCAGTCCTGTAGATTTAAATGCTGGGTCAGATGTATAAAATTTGTAACATGTTTAAAATCTTGAAGGTTTTAGATAAATAAAGAGAAACTGATTGAAACAGCCAAAACACCGATGACCAGAGTGCACAGATAAAGGAGATTGGCCAAACAACCAGAGAAACACGAGGAAAAACCTTTTACAGAAACAACTAGTTAGAATTTGGAATAGAGTGCCTGATAGAGTTGTCAATATAAAT
The DNA here is from genome assembly GCF_020745735.1 of Hemiscyllium ocellatum. Taxonomy (NCBI): domain Eukaryota; kingdom Metazoa; phylum Chordata; class Chondrichthyes; order Orectolobiformes; family Hemiscylliidae; genus Hemiscyllium; species Hemiscyllium ocellatum. The sequence continues at coordinate 46,418,658 of NC_083418.1, read as the reverse complement.
TCGGTTATACTCTTCAAAAAGGAATAGATTAATAAATGTAGAAAAGATGCCAGGTTTTTGATAAAACAAAGGGAGTAGGACTACTTGGATTATTTTGAAAGAACCAATTAGTTTTGATGAGCCTTTTAGATGATGATATCACTTCCTGTCTTGTTTCTGTCACCAGGATCATTGGTGTAGTTCGAGTCAATGTTGACCCAAAGATGCTAATGGTGCTGGGTATAAAGTGTCATGATGCATTGAATGTTGTTTGAATGATATTGGACAGAATTTAACAGACAAAGCGGGGGTCTCACCCATCAGTTGGACAGCTGATGCATGTCTCCATTTGGTGAAGACCCGTCATATTAGCAGCAACCAACCAAGGCTCCTTCAACAGTACCTTCTAAATCTACAACCACGTAATGGGACAACAGCAACAGATGCACAGCATCTGTAAATTCTCCTTAAAGCCAGACACCATCCTGATTTAGAACTACATTATTGTTCTTCCATTATCGCTAGATCAAAATCCTGGAATTCCCTCCCTAACAGCATTCTGGGTATCCATATACCCAAAGAACTGCAGTCCATTGGTGGCACTTCACTCCCGTTTTTTCACCGTCTGCGGTGTCCACATCTCAGGAACCAATAAAAATTGAAAAATAAATCAACATTTAAATCAGTACGAGACCTTCCCTGGGATCAAGGACTCTGGAGGTAGAAATCCCAAAATCCTGCACCAGTTCCTCCTCCTCATCTTCTTCTCCTGCATACTCTCACAACCCACCCTAACAATGTTGGAACTAATCAGAATATGCAGCAAACATATTGAAGTATAACACTTACTATAACATAACTCTGGACACTGTAACAAGGTATAACAGTGGAGTGATTAGTGTCAATTCCAACTTTGGGAAAAAGTTCCACATTTAAGCATTCATTAACAAACTAACAATTTATGGGTTCATGGACAAATCTTAGAATCCATTTTCAAATAATTTAGTTTCAAAGGACTCTATAGCTGCTCTCAATTTTATGGTAAACTTAAAACTTTGAATAAATCTGATAAACTTAATCAAAAAAAGGTCATCTTCCAATTGTTGAATGAAGTTTAGGACTAGAACAATCATATTTTATTCAATTTATATCAGAGATAGGAATATTAGTAGTGAATAACAAAGCAGAAGGATCATATTCGACATGTCAAACAATGACCGAGTTCAAACTAGAGATCTCAGTGGAAGCTGGGGAAGTCAAAATTTACCTCTCGGTTATTGTAGTCAGGTGACAGCACTTCTCTAATAAAATCGTTTCAAACTGCAGAGAAACAAAAACAAACACGTTACAATTGACGTGCAGTAAAAGTATTGCCAGTACAACACAATATGTACAGCTATTTGCAGTTAAAGTCTTCTCACATGTGTTGGTCTTTGAATATTTCATTGTTGTGTTTTGAGTAATGCTCATTATTAATTCCGCTAATCTAATATTGAAGACACAGAAATTGCAACATGCATAATCTGCAAAAGATATTGGTCTTAGTTTTGTTTCTTATTTGAAATAGATTAAGTTGTATGTCAGATACCATTGAGCATAATTTTATAATATAATTTCCATTGTCAAGACAATCTGGTTAAAAAATCAAAGTCAGACTGGGATGAATGTCTCCTTTCTCTGCTGACGGTAGGACTCTGTGAAATTCACTTATACAATTGCCAGCCCATTTCAAGCATGGAAGAATCTTCCATACAAATTATGTTTAATTCAACATTGTATGGCACAAATTTGGCAGAGAAATTGTACAATGTGTTGCTTGAAAGAAACATCACATTGAAACTACCACCGTTTGCAATTATGGTTAAGACACATTTTGAGGATTGTAGACAATGAAAATAAGTTCCAATTAATTTGAATTCAATGTGAGAGTAGCGACAAGCTTTGTATAAAACATTGACATTTCTTCCAATGTGCCATCTAAGCCATTGCTACTTTGATCTTCAGACATTCACAGAATCCCTGCAAAGTCACACACAGTGCACATGGATCAAAAAGGTTTCATTGTGACTTAAGTGTTCTTATGCAAGCAAACAGTCAATCTCCACAATTGATATAAACACAACTTAACAAATGAAGTGAAGAAAATCAGCTTCTGACAATATTTGATAAGATACTGAAAAATGCATTTGTATGAACTTAAGCGAAAAGACTTTATATGAATGTTAAAGAAGGAGATCAGACTTAATGGTGATGCCATCCATAGCTGAGCAGCAAGTCTACATTCACAGTCTAAGTTTATACACAAACAATTTCCACTTTGACAGGAAAGAAGAGAACTGCTAACATTCATGAAGTCGTACCTGATCAACAATAGTGTCATTATAAGGCCAGGAGTAAAATAAAAGATAATTAGAAAAACATAAGCTTACAAAATAATTGCTGCATTAAAACACCTTACAAAAGACTGTCCAGATATAATGAGTCAGTGAAAGGATACAATACTATGAGCTTTGATGTAAATTTGCTTCAAATTTTAACACCATGTTTGCTGCTGCATTAATGTTAAGTAATTCAGTTAATTAAACAGAACATTGAATCATTTTGTTCCTGCACACATAAATATCTTTGTCGGGCTTGAGATTACAAAAGTGTAAATGTGTTTTTAAACACTAATATTCTGTCCTTGTGGTAGAAAAATAATAATTGTGAACCTACTGAGCTGAAGTCTACAATGTCAACAACTGAATATCTGACCTTCTGAGGCACATAATTATCTGTTTTTTTGTTCTACCACAAGAACAGAATATTTATGTTTAAAAGCATATTTACACTTTGGTATATCTCAAGCCTGACAAAAATACTACATTAAATTTCAGGCCAAAAGTAATTTTCAAGTAAGCCTTCAAGCTTTTATGCATTAGAGGAATTAAAAAAATAAATACAATCTTATCAATTAATATGAGGTATTTAATTGTTCTTTTGGATTGAGAACCAATTTTCCCTGATTTTGAATTGTGAAGTATCACATGATAATTTTCAATATAATCAGATGCATTAGCCTTTCAAACAAGAAATGTACGTGACCACAATGGCAACTTGCAGTTAGATAGACTCTTTATTCAGATTAAGTATCCCAAGGCATTATCAAACATAACTTAAAACTGAACCATCTATGTCAATATTAGGACAGATGACCAGTAGCTTGATTAACTGGAAGATTTTGCCAAGGGTCTTAGAGAATGAGGAGAGTGTAGAGGTAGAGAACCTTGAGGAATTCCAAAGCTCGTATCATAGAGCCATAGAGTCAGAGATGGAAACAGACTTTTCGGTCCAACTCATCCATGCCAACCAGAAATCCCAACCCAATCTAGTCCCACCTGTCAGCAGCTGGCCCATATCCCTCCAAACCCCTCCTATTCATATACCCATCCAGATGCCTTTTCAATGTTGCAATTGTACTAATCTCCACCACTTCCTCTGGCAGCTCATTCCATATACATACCACCCACCAAGTGAAAAAGTAGCCTCTTAGGTCTCTTATATATCTTTCCCCTCTCACCCTAAACCAATGACTTCTAGTTCTGGACTCCCCCACCCCAGGGAAATTAACTTTGTCTATTTATCCAATCCATGCCCATCGTGAATTTATAAACCTCTATAAGGTCACCCCTCAGCCTCCGACGATCCAGGGAAAACAGTCCTAGCCTATTCAACCTCTCCCTATAGCTCAAATCCTCCAACCCTGGCAACATCTTAGTAAATCTTTTCTGAACCCTTTCAAGTTTCGCAATATCTTTCTGATAGAAAGGAGATCAGAATTGCACGCAATATTCCAACTATGGCCTAACCAATGTCTTGGACAGCCGCAACATGACCTCCCAACTCCTGTACTCAATACTCTGACCAATAAGGGAAAGCATACCAAATGCCTTCTTCACTATCCTATCTACCTGCAACTCCATTTTCAAGGAGCTATGAACCTGCACTACAAGGTCTCTTTGTTCAGCAACACTCCAGAACACCTTACCATTAAGTGTATAAGTCCTGCTAAGATTTGCTTTCCCAAAATGCAGCACCTCATATTTATCTAAATTAAACTCCATCTGCCTCTTCTCAGCCCATTGGCCTATCTGATCTAAATCCTGTTGTAATCTGAGGTAACCTTCTTTGCTGTCCATTACACTTCCAATTTTGGTGTCACCAGCAAACATATGAACTATACCTCTTAATTTGTATAAATGATGAAAAGTAGTGGACCCAGCACTGATCCTTGTGACACTCCACTGGTCACAGGCCTCCAGTCTGAAAAACAACCCTCCACCACCACCCTCTGTCTTCTACCTTTGAGCCAGTTCTGTATCCATATGGTGAGTTCTCCCTGTATTCCATGAGATCTAACTTTGCTAACCAGTCTCCCATGGGGAACCTTGTCGAACACCTTACTGAAGTCCATATAGATCACATCTACCATTCTGCCCTCGTCAATCCTCATTGTTACTTGTTCAAAAATACTCAATCAAGTTTGTGAGACATGAGTTCCCATGCATAAAGTCATGTTGACTAATCAGTCCTTGCCTTTCCAAATACATGTACATCTTGTCCCTCAGGATTCACTCCAACAACTTGCCCACCACTGACATCAGGCTCACTGGTCTATAGTTCTCTGGCTTGTCCTTACCACCCTTCTTACTGTGGCACCACATTAGCCAACCTCCTGTCTTCCAGCATCTCACTTGATACATCTATCAATGATACAAATATCTCAATAAGAGGCCCAGCAATCACTTCCCTAGTTTCTCACAGAGTTCTAAGGTACACCCAATCAGATCCCGGAGATTTATCCACTTTTATGCATTTCAAAACATCCAGCATTTCCTCCCCTGTAATATGGACATTTTTCAAGATGTCACCATCTATTGCCCTACATTCTATATCTTCCATGTCCTTTTCCACAGTAAATACTGATGCAAAATACTCGTTTGGTATGTCCTAATCAGCTGAAGGCACAGAAAACAATAGTAAATGTTAAAACATTGGGAACATGCAAGAGATTTGCACTAGAAAAGCATAGTGATCTTGGAAAATTCCAAGGCTAAAGGAAGTAAATAGTGATAGGACTTGATGTTTATGTAAGTAGACTCTTTGTTAGCACTCCAGTTGGAAGTTTGATCCTGTACAACCAGAGCTTCCTTCTCTGTAGCCTCAACATGAGTGCAGTGTAACAATAAACATACTAAGAAGTTACTAAAAAGTCAGGCCTGATATTGTATCATTTCCTGAAGAATGCACAAAGTAAATAATCAAACATGGTGACAGTGATTGTGACATTGATCCATGACAGAAGGTGCTTTTGAATCTGAAGAGCCATCAGGCAAGACTGAGTAATCATGAGGCAAGGTTGTACTACGAGGCAAGAGAGTCCTTACAAAATTATGTCGGGATAGTGGTTCAAAGGCTCACCCAAGGTGAAGTAAAGTAGTTGAAGGTTTACTCAGGAGAACTGAGGCAAACTCAGAAGTGGGAACATGTCCGTGCCTACTCAACAGTCATTGCCCTGTGTAAGGTAATCCGCTGCTGTCGCAGGATAGTCTTTCAAAGTAAAATAAAAGAAATTACAAGTGATATTGATGATTTTTCCTGAACTTGAGCATTTTCAGCATTTAACATCAAGCCTATGTTTATCATTGCTATCTGATGGTCAAATTGTATTACTGACTGAGTTATATATATATTGAGGATTCATCAATGGGCTCAAGTAGGGTATATTGCTCAATGGCTAGCATATCATTTGTATTTCCTTGCCAACTTTACTGATTTTTCCAGTCTGAACTCTTTTCAGTGTTAATCCTGGTGTCAAAAGTTCAATAATCTGAAACATCCAATATCTTTGTTTTTCTGCGCAGATGCTGCCTGTCCTGCTGAGTATTTCCAGAATCTTCTATTTCTTATTTCAGACTTGTAGCATCTGCAGTATTTTACTCTCGAGTTACAAAAAGAGCATGACAAAATTTATGAATAAAGGAATGGTGCAGAATTAAATTCAAGACATCAGAAGAAAACATGGCCATCAAAAATATTCAATAAATGATATTGAGTAGTTGGGTGAGACTGACAAAAATCCAGGAGTTATAGATGTTGTGTTTAACACATGCTGTCATTGCAAATCAATAATCAATGATGCGAACAATCCAAATACTAAATTGTTTCTGTTGTAAGATTGAGGCCACTGTGCTGATATAACTAGCATTACTTGTATCCTAGACATCCAAGACACAATCACAGAAAATCAGAAAACCTATTTGTAACAATAGAACTGATTCTAGACTCCTTAACTCTGAATGGAAATGAATAAAACAAGCACAATAACAAAGTTAAATCTGGAACACTATTTCAAGTTGAATAATGATGCAGGCAATAAGTTAACAGTAGGCCAGTTCATGACTAGTGTCAGGAAGTACTTTATCAAGAAGAGTCTAATCAATACTCATAATTGTTTTCTGACTAGGATGGGAGTGACAAGATCACTAAATCACTCAATAATCAGCTGACATTCTTTAATTCACAATTATATTTCAAATCTCATATCTAGGTTGTTCAAAGTCTTTAATAATATTATTCTTTAAATATCATCTTCAATCAAACATGGAGCATTCATTTTCAGCTGTCATAGCTGATCTATTTTTAAACAAAAATGTCCATCAATTATTGTTATTTAATCTATGAAATTGGTTTAAAAAAGCAATCTAGAAATGGGAGATAGCTGTTGAGGCAGTGCAGGTTGGGGGTGCGTATTGAGATCACATGGAAACCTAGATGCAGCTAGCTCACCTGAATTGCCTGGCAAGTTGAATTTTCCTGAGGCAATTGTCCAAATTTTGGTACTCTCCAACAAAGACACTAGCTCTGCACTAGAGTCAGACAGTCAGAAGATTTCCAATCACTTGAAGTCTTCTATAACCTTGGGTAACTACTGAAGCCTCTTCAATTACTTTCTGTTCTCTGTTATTCCCACACCTCTAACCAATTTCCATCAATTCTGATTATGCCCTAATCTCCCCTCCACAAAAACACAATGACTTGACATTCCTTGACCAGCAATAAACCCTCTACAATATCCTGCATACAACCCCAGACACAACATTTGCCCCGAACCCAAACTTTTGACCGACTCTGAGAACTTTCCCACTTAGCTGCCATTCCACCAACTCACTCATGTTGCATCCAATTCCCTCTTCACCCATCCTATTCACACACCTACACCTTATCACTTACTCCTCTATCCCATCTAGCAATCCAGACCCAGTCTGTCTCACCCACCTGACACCCTTAACTCACCCAACTGGCACCCGATCACCTCACATACATCTCACCTCTCAACTACCCCAAAAGTGACTACAGGACTTCAAAATCACAGAATATAGAGTTTACAGCTGAAAAAAGAGGGCCAATCTTCTCCACAACTGTTTCCATGGATTACTAGATTGTTCTATGCTGCTAAAGGTAAGAAGTTACAAAATCTGCAGGGAGAACTCACCTAAATGTGAATACCATTGTTTTTGTCCAATCAGGATCAAGAACAACATTCAGAAATGCTGGACCAAATATAAACTCGGGGCTCGTTGTTGCCGGGGCAGTATCCCAGTGTCTGCTACAGGAGGTTTGCCTGTCATAACATGTCTGATCAGGTTGAATAAAACATATCTATAAAGTTGAAAGGTACAGCTCAGCCTAATCTCATTCTCTTACTCTCAGACCTGAGTTTTACTTCTGGTTGATGGTCTACTGTCACAGTGATGCTAGGAGCAAAAATGTAGCTTTCTACCTGCATCTTTGACTTCCAGCATCAGACTTCAGTAAAAGATATTAAATGTCTAATAATATGCATCAGTTGCTCCTTCACTTCATAAGCTTTAAAATATTGTGACTATTTACTTCAAATTTATGACCAGCTTTCCTTGTTAGATAACCAAATGGGGTCACAAATCTGTGTATTAATTAATTAACTTAAACACAATGCAATGCAATACACTTCCAGATGAAATAGACCTGTTTATCGTATTGTATGCATAAAATCCATAATAATGCCCAGCTTGTTTAATTCCTCTTCTATAAAATTGTTAATTTGCTCCTATCTTTCATATCAACAAAGACTAAATTGTTATGGAGGTGCAAAATTAGATCATGCATTGAGTTGATAGCACTGAGTTTCTTTTGCAATAATCAATTGTAAAGCATACTTGCAATCTGCTACAAATCTGTTTCATGTGACTGATGGAGACCAGCTTTACTTCCAGAGAACCTGACCTGCACAGAAAGACAAACTTTGGAAAGATTATATCCTCACGTCTGCAAGTGTTCAAGACACACTCAGACTATCTCCATCTGCTTGTTAACATGGTCCAATGTTCTATTCCTCCACGCCTTTCTGAGACAAGAACTTGCCTGTCTCTTTTCCAAACAATTTAAAAATCTTTGTATTCACTTCATTTACAAACAAGTGTAAATTAAGTTGTTGTTCCAAACAGGATCTGATTCCAAATTTAAGCATTCATGGTGAAACAGATACATCCATAAACTGATCAGCTTTCTCACATTCAAACTTCCATCTTAATTCTCCAGCTCGTGTAGCCAAAGTTTAATTAACCCCAATTAACCCCAAATGTATGAAAACTGTGTGCAGGCTAATTGAAATGGTAATAGCAGGCAGTATACTGCTAAGCACATTGCTGGATTGGCTGGATGCCTCAGCAGGAGGGTCCCCCAACACCTTGAGCAGCTATTACCACTTTAAAATGTATTTACTTCATAATGGGCTGGTGCAAGAACTGTATCTGGAAGAGACTTTGAGCAGATGGAATGAAATGGCAGAATGTAATAAGTGTGCTCCAAGGTTCCTTGACACAGATTGAAGGTCTTGGTGAAGGGAATAAATTGAGATGAGTAGACCTCTTCCCACATAGGCAAAGAAGCCCTCCAGAACTTCTTTTTAATTTATTCACTTGATGTGGCATCACTGGCTAGGCAGCATTTAATACACATCCCAAATTACCCAGAGGACAGTTAAATGTCAACCACATTGCTCTGAGTCACATGTAGGTTAGACCAAGTCAAGACAGCAGTTTCTTCCCCTAAAGGACATTAGCAAACCAGGTGGGTTTTTTTTCCTGGGAATTGACAATGGTTCCCTGGTCATTATTAAATGCCTAATTCTAGATATTTATTGAATTCAAATTCCACCATCTGCCATGGCAGGATTCAAACCCATGTCCCCAGAACATAACTAAGCTTTTTGATTTAATACTCTATTAATAATACTACTATACCATGACCTCTCTCGAAAGACATACAGAAGTCAATGGAACAAAAAGCCATTGCAATCAATAAGCATTCAAGCATTGATGACTGGGATGTAGTGCAGGAAGAAGTTTAATGATCTCACATGAATAGCCAAAATCAGCAAAAAATTGTCAAATAATTTTGTTTTCAAACTGAACCATCATTCTCACATTCTGCTTTACTCATCACAGCACTTCACTAACCAAGCAACATTATCAAGCACCAAATATATAATACTTCATCTTGCCTTAATTAGAATTATAGTATCATACAGCACAGAAACAAGCCCTTCAGCTTGGCTCGTCCATGTTGACCACGTTTTCTAATCTACCTGGACCCATTTGCTTGTATTTGGCCCATATCCCACTAAAGCTTTCCTTTGCATGTATCTGTCTAAGTCTCTTTTAAATGTTGTAACTGTATCCACCATTTCGTCCGGCAACTCATTCCATATACACTTAGCATCGCTGCAAATCCCACACACTTTGATGTTATTATGCATGTGCTGCCAGCTATTCAACTGTGACAGCCACATCAATCAAACATATTGCATCGCTGTCAGACATTCCTTTCTTTTGTTAGGCAAGTTAATGTAAGACTTGAGGAAGCTGTTTTTAATAAGCAAGGGATAGTTGTTGTTACATGTCCATAACGTGATAAAAGAGACAGTTTCCATCATCATTCAGTTTAATATGAATTCATCTGTCCAGATAAGTGGAGGCCAAATTTTTGAGGCATTTCACCAAATTTACTTTCACTATATCCATAATAATTGTACAGCTAAGCTCCCTGCCCTATCTGCTCTCATTCCATCCTTTGAGTGGAGACTTTCTCAGTTGACTACTGAGATCATAGTCACATCTCAACAAAACTCAGATATTCATTAAACCCTATCTCTATGTCTTCCTCAACAAGTATATTTCTCAGTTTCTAGTATTGCTAACTGAAAGCACTTTCATAATATTTTGATGGAAAACTATAAATCTGAAAATATCACCAATTCTACTATCTTCTGCAAAGTCTGTTGTTCACAGATTCAGCCTCACAGTTCTCTCAGCCCTGGTTATTGCAAGACGTAGAGAAGGGTCTGTTGGCTGACCTCAAATTATACATTCAACAGCTGAAATGACAAAAGGAGGATTAATAACATCATCCCAGATTTTATAGCTGTCTCTGAGCCTATGCATCAGTTTCAAGACCTGACTTGTTTATCAAGGGATATCATTTTGGCTTGACTGTAATTCAACTGGTCTCATCTTGCTGTACTCTTTCACAATATCATCTGTTAAAAAGATCATTTGAGAGTGACACATAGCTGAATAGTGAAGTTGTATCATTGAACAAGAGCTGATGGATTTTCACTGTTCACTTTCGTAAGCAATATAATTGTTTTTTACTTTTTCATGCTGTATTCTCAAACATAGAATGATGGGATGAATGAATCACATGGCGAAATGCCAAGTATTTGTTCACCTTTTCAAAACACCCATAAAAAGACCATGAATTAGTCAAAAATTTTTGCTCACATTCTGTATAGCAATGGAATGACTGCTGGGATTACTTTCCTACAAACCCAGAAAGCTGGTCAAAGTTTAAGAATTTTCTGGGTTGTCATGAAAAAATATAGGATATTAATCATGTGCTTCATTATGACTGAGGGACCTTCTGCGTTTGGGAGAAAGTGAGGACTGCAGATGCTGGAGCTCAGAGTCAAGAGTGTGCTGCAGGAAAAGTACAGCAGGTCAGGCAGCATCTGTGGAGCAGGAGAATCAATGTTTTTGGCATAAGCCCTTCATCAGGAATGAGGCTTGTGGATCGGGGCTGAGAGATAAATGGGAGGGGGGTGGGGTTGGGGAGAAGGTAGCTGAGAAAGCGACAGGTGGATGAAGGTGAGGGAAAAGGTGATAAGTCGGGGGGGAGTGATGGGCAGTTCCAGAAGGTGGTGCTGAGTTGGAGGCTTGGGACTGGAAAATTGTGGCGGAAGGGGAAATGAGGAAGCTGTTGAAATCCACAGTTGTTGAAAGCCATGATAGTGATCATGGGTTTGGAAGGTGTTGTCTAAGGGATATTTAGGGAAATTTCTGCATTTTTTTTTAAGATAGTACACACTGCTACACTCTTGACCTTCTGCATTTGCAGAGTTCGTTGTACTCTATGATTTGATATAGTCTGTAAGATCTCAATACACTCAGTCTGACAATTAATGGTTGGAGGACCAGTGTAGTTGCTGAAGAGGGTTGAAGGCTTTTGTACTTTCATCACATCTTCAATGGCTGTATGTGGTAATTCTTCATAACAGCAGTGTGTCACAGAAAGTGGAATAAGAGCAGATGAAGAATTCTGCTCACCCTTGTGTGGAAGTAAGTCAGGAGCTTGGGGCACTGTATCAAAAACTGGAAAGGATTTTACTCTTGAAAGGCAAAATTATAATTCAGGATAAATATCTCCTTTGAAGAGATTGTTTAGATTTGGATGCATCCAGCCAGCAATATGCATTAGCCATCAAGAAGCAACTTCGATACAGAACATTTAGAACCTGAGAAATATTCCCCTTTCCTGAAATGAATGAATGTTTTGAACAGGAACTGGTACATGGTTAAATTATCAGTCTCTTTTTCAAAATCAGAAACAAATTCCCTTGCAGTATCTACTGCTAACACTACAGGGATGTCATACTTTTGATTTTGAGAAATGCAAGATTGTGTCACATTTATCCATTAGTGCTTCACATCATCCTCCAGTTGTGATCAGCGAATATGTACACACAATAACAAAATATTATGCATGCTGAAAGACTAAAATAAAAGCAGAATCATCTGGAAAAACACAGCAGGTTTTGCAAAAAGGGGAAGACAGTGTCAATATTTCAGGTTAATGAGGTTTTCCCAAACCTGCAAATGTAATTCACCAAAAGAGCTAAACACAAATGATGGTCACTTTGGTTAATATAGCGGGGAGATTTTCTAAAGTCAGGAGAAGATTCCTTAACTTGATTACCAGCATTGGGTTCCTGTATACATTTAAATATGTTTAGGTGCTGATTCCGCCAGCAAATATGGCTGGTCTGAAGATGGTGGGGTGGCTTAAGGGAGGGCCTGTTAAATTTTTCACATTCCTCAATAACAACATTTTCCCTGGGTTTATTTTAAATTCATTCATGGGACCTGGGCATAGCTGACTGGCCAGCATTTATTGCCCATCTGCAGTTACCCTTGGTGGTGAACTGCCTTCTTGAACTGCTGCAGTCCATGTGCTGTAGGTAAGCCCACAGCACAATGAGGAAGGAAGCTCTATGACTTTTACTCAGTGACTTTGAAGGAACAGCGATGTATTTGCAAGTTGGGATAGTGAGTGATTTGTCTTGTCCTTCAAGATAGTAGTGATCATGGGTTTGGAAGGTGTTGTCTAAGGGATATTGAGGGAAATTTTTGCAGTTTTTTTTTGAAGATTGTACATACTGCTATGACTGAGCATTGATGGTCCAGGGAGTGGAAACTTGGGGATATGGTGCCAATCAAGGAATCTGCTTGCCCTGGATAATGTCAAGCTTAAAGTGTTGTTGGAGCTGCAGTCATAGGCAAATTCCATCTCACTCCTGACCTGTGTCTAATAGGTGGTAGACAGACTTTGGTCAAGTTAGGAGGTGAGTTACTCACCACAGTATTCCTTGCCTCTGACCTGCTCTTGTGGCCACTGTAGTTATGTGGTGAATTCAGTTGAATTTCTGGTAAATGATAACCCCCAAGATGTTCTTGATATGGGGTTCAGAGATGGTAACATTAGCGAATGTCAAAGGATAGTGGTTAGAATATCTTTGATTGTAAATGGTCATTGCCCAGCATTTCTGTGAATGCTACTTGCCACTTGTCAGCCTAAGTCTGAATATTATCCAGATCTTGTTGCATTTGAACATGTACTGCAAGAACAGAGGAGTTGTGAACAACACCCAATATTGTGCAGTCATTGATGAAAATCCCTACTTCTGACCCTATGATGGAGGGAAGATCATTGATGAAACAGCTGTGTCAGTGGTCCTCTTAAGTTTAACGATTGTGTCATTAGTATGATTAACCTTACTTTCCAGAATTATAGAGCTTCACACTTCAACTACACAATGAAATATCTAAAAATAATCAATCTATTGTTCCAGAATTATAACTACATTAGATGACATTAGAATTTCACTATTTTATTTCTAATATGGTAATTCAGAATAAAGTTGAATCAATCAACATTACCTGTTGTATCTCCACTGAAGCATTCCTAGTGTAACTGTTGTATTCACTTATCAGTGACCTGACATGACAGTTCAGCCTCACTGCAGTGCAGTGAATCCATTGCCACCTGTTTTTTTCAAGCTTGTAGAAAATATTAGACAGTTCTGTGGTTATTGTCCACGCTCTCTTCAATAGTGTCTGCAAGCTGTCTTGTAAATTTTGTTGAGATGTTATGACTAGTTCACTGAGTCCGTCACCATCCACACTGATGGGCTTTGACTGAAGTATGCACATGCATTCACATTCTGCCATCAATCTCAAGTCGTCCATCCAACGCTGTACAGAATCCATCTGTATCAAATGCATGCTAGAAAAAGAATATCATGAAGTTATATTAAAAAAAAACTAAATACTGACATCGATAGTCTTTTTTTGTGTTTCTAAATCCAACACTGTCCAACACTTTCTCTGATTGCATTGGTGGACTAATGGTAAGTTCATCAAACACCAGTATCTTTTGAATTGATTATGCTTCAATTTTTGACAATAGATCATCATCCTGGATGATTTTGTTAATCTTCAGAATTTGTGCCACTGTCATTGCATGACTCTCCTGTAAAATCAAGGAAGATTACATGCAAGCCCATTTCAGTATTCCATGCTGTTACACTAAACACAAGTTACCTTTGTCTTTTTAATGGTGTGGAAGAAAGGAACAAGTTCATGAAAACTAGATTCTTCGCAATGGTACATACATACTCAGCATATGTGGCACTGGCATGCATGGAAACAACAAGGGCCCTATTACCAAGCATGCAGCTCATCTTTAATGTAGGTCATGTCTTCACTCTATATTGCAAAATACATCGGAGGATATTATCTGCAGGACATCACTGACTAATCAACTACAGTTGCAGTACCTCAACCATGCTCCTCTTCCTGTGCCATTTTCCAAATGACACCAAAGTCAATTTATTTTACCCAGCAGAAACCTGCCTGCGATTGTCTTCTTCATGAAGAGACTCAAATCTAATGCATGCTCAATTTCCTGATTTACTGTAACATTTATATGCAACAAACCAAAATGCAACTGCCTAATCAGAGCAAGCATTTCTTTTATCAGATTCTAAGTGGTTTGAAAGTTGTATGTCTGCAGGACAAGACTCAATGAAGTTTTCTGTAGTAGTTGTTCCAGGAGAGGTGAAGTGAGAGATTGAGTTGAATATGAGTTGAGGTGAATGAAGGTGTTTAGGGTTTTAAAGGTGGTTGGTGGGTATGGGAGAGCTGGATATGTTTTACCCAGGTTGAAACTTGAAAGCTTCATTATGTGAGTCCTGTTTTAAAAGAATGAAGAGTGTAATGTCGTCCAGAATACACAGCGAAAATGTGGATAAGATGTTACATTTGCCCATGCTTATTAAGTATTGTCACTGTTTTCTGTAACATCAAATGTGACAGAGTTACTACTCAATGCCAAACAAGTTTCACTGCAAGTAATGAAACTACTGTCTTGCACCACTTAGAAGAGGACTTTGCCATCTTCATCAGTGAAGACAATGAGATTGTTCTTTCTGCTATCTAGTGGGAACAGTTGGCACCTATCTATGAGGCAGTATTGTTAAAATGCTCAGCATCAGCCAATGAAGAAATACATGTACAAAATTATACACAATTTAAATATCAAGTTTCATCAAACATATGCCAAAAATGAATATATTAAACTATCTGAGGCAACTTTAATGTTGCTCATTTTGCTGATGAATTTTCTGGCTGAAAACTGGTCATAACTGTGGCACAACTGACAATGAGCAAAATAAGTCAAAGTGCTAGCAGCCTACTTAGCTACAAGAAGGGTCACAGAACATAAAGTCATGTAGCATGGAATCAAACCGTTCAGTCAAACTCATCCCCACTGACCATGTTCTCAAGCTAAACTAGTCCCACATGCCTGTGTTTGGCCCAAATTCCTCCAAGCCTTTCCTATTCATGTACTTGTCGAAATGTCTTTTAAATGTTGCAACTCAATCTATTTCCACCACTTCCTCTGGCAGTTCATTCCACACACAAATCACTCTCTGTGTAAAAAAGTTGTCCCTCATGTCTTTTTAAAAACTTTCTCCTTTAACGTTAAAAAAATTCCCTCTAGTCTTGAACTCCCCCACTTCAGGGAAAAGACTCTTACTATTCACCTTATCCATGCCCCTCATAATTTTATAAACCTTTATAAGGTTCCCCTCACCCTCCTGAGGTCCAATGAAAATAATTCCAGGCTATCCAGTCTAGTTTTATAACTCAAACTCTCCATTCCCAGCAACATCCTGGTAAATCTTTCCTGAACCCTCTCTAATGTAATATAATATCCTTTGTATAGCTGGGTTACCAGAAGTGCCCACAGTACTCCAGAAGAGGCCTCACCAATGTCCCGTACAATATCAGCATGATGTCCCAACTCCTATACTCAATGGTCTGAGTAAGAAATCAAGCTTTCTAAATGCCTTCATAACCACACCTTCTATCTGTGACGCAAATTTCAAAGAATTACATGCCTGAATCCCTCGGTCTCTCTGTTCTCCAAACACTACCCATGGCCCTATTATTAATTTTGTAAGACTTGTCCTTGTTTGTTTTACCAAAATGCAATATGCCACACTTATCCAAATTTAACTCCATCTGCCAATCCTCAGCTCATTGACCTAATTGATCAAGATCTCTTTGTCATCTTAGAAACCTTCCTTCACTGTTCACTATACTACCAATTTTGGTGTCATCTACAAACTTACTAACCATGCTTCCGCTTCCTATATTCTTATCCAAATCATTTGTACAAATAACAAGCAAAAGTGCACCCAGCTCCAATCCTTGTGGAACACCACTGGTCACAAGCCTTTGTCCAAAAAAAACCCTCCACCACTACCCTATCTGTCCTATCATCAAGCCAAAGTTGTATCTAATTGGCATGTTCATCCTGAATCCTATGAAAAACCTTGTCAAAGGCTTTACTCCAGTCCTTTCCTATTCATTATCCTTGTGCAAGTACTTTAAATCATGAGACATTAGATAATGGCCACAAACTCTTATTTTTCTTATAACTTGAAGTATGTGACCAATAGGACAACTTCATCCTCCTCCAACTGAGATGAGGAAACCATGTACGTATCGGTACTGAAACAGATAAATATTGGCTTTACAGTGAGTATTGAATTTATCAATAGAGTTTGTTAATGTTGTTTTGTGTTAATGCCCTAGAATGTAAAACAGATATCCATATTGATTTCTGATTAAAAGATCATGACAAATACAGGGAAATATGAGAAGCAGGCCCTCACATAAACTGCTATCATTGACGGATTACTCTTAGTTCACATGTAGAGTACTTATGCTAAGTAATTTCTTTTTCAGATACATTATCTAACAGTGCTTATCTTAAAATTGAGTGGGCAGTCGCAATATGCTGCCTTTTGTTTTCTTCCAATATGACTCATCAAGGTTTTCATGCTGATACATATGATCAGAACAAACTTAGACTTCAGTCAAGCCCTATTAGTATATATTCTTCAAGAACACCAAAGGAATGACAGAATCAGAGAATTAAATAAAAGTTTGAATAAAGTTTGGAGGAATGTTGCTTTCTTTAGAATCATGCTTGGGTAACAATGTCATTATATCTTACTGAATTAAAAACAAAATTGTATCCGATATTACTGAAGAGAATCGCTTCGTTCCATGCCTAGTTATTTAGATGGTTTTCCTTCATCTTGCAACGCAAAAAAGCTTTTGTGCCATGAATGGATAACAGTGTAACAAGGATAACAGGAATCTGGCACCTTGTCAATGTGACCAGCAGTACACCTTTTTAACTTAGACCTAAAGAGAATGAAAGAGACAAATGGTGAAGGAGGGCAAATTAAAATCCCTTCAAGTAGAGAAAGAAAATTAGGAACTGGGTTCTGAGAGAAAAAAATACAGAAGTGAAATAAAATGAAAAACCCAACAATTAATTCTGTGTAGAAATAAGATACACAGTTTAAATTGTATCCTGTCCGGGTTGAAGAGATAAAATGGCATTGCAGGAACATACATCTCCTCACTAAAAATAAACCAATGCTGTTAAGTTTCAGGTATAACTGTCTACTAGAAAGTAATTTATCTATTAATGTGCAAAAGCAGATACTTCATCAAACTCAGGTGGAGTTTGTAGGTCAGCTGCTGTTTCCATGAAGCTAACAGTGGATTGTCACAAATCATCCAGCAATTTGTGTCAGTTTGCAATTCGTTGCATATTTCTTGTTCATCACAAGTTGCTAAATGATCTACACATTAGAAATAGTGAGGTTTTTTTTAAATGCACCAGTCATTTCCTAGAAAATTGTTTCTTGTGTGCAATGTTAGTACCAAAAGTAGTGCCAGCAAAGTTCATTACTTTTATGAAGTGCACTATTCATAGGTGTTGTTAGTCTGTGTTTTTCTTATCTCAATAAGTTAATAATGCAGATCAAATTAAGCTTACAATTATAATGAATCAAAAATAGCATGTACATTAAATTTCTGAAGAAAATCTCTATTTCTAATGGCGTGGTTCCTTCCAGAATGTATAAGCGCAAGAAAACTATGACTAGTAAAATATGTGAATCAAAATGTTGCCATTTTAGAATAAATATATTAGAAAGACCAAGATGTATGAGAATTCCATACAACACAACCCCTTTCCTTCCCTTTCAGAACAAGGATGAGTTATTGTTCTGTCCTTACTTGCCACCACATTAGCCTTTATATACAGCATATAACCATTGAGCATTTCTGGCACTTCCAGGTGCAAGGATGTTTTACATGTCCTGCTTTCAATTTTATATAACACATTCATTGTTCATGAAGTGATTCCACTATGCTAAATAACAATGGCAAGATAACAACAGTAACAAGAGCCTCATATCTCTGGCAGAGGGGGTAAAGCACAGGAACACAAGACAAAGCTGGGCAATGAAAGAAAGGGTTGCTGTGAGCATAATAGTAGGCTCAAAGTGAATGAGGGCTGTGATAGTGAGCAAAGATATAAGTGGTGCAGGTTGGTCCAGTCCATGAGACACTGCGTGCTGCAGCAATACACTGATAGTCAGGCTGACGGTGCAGCATTGAAGGACAGAAGCATCCTATAAATTATCTACAAAGGTTCTTAGAGACTGGCATATATCAGATGGCACATCTGTGGATGTGGGCTGCATGTGGCCATGCCAATGGACAGTGCCCTGAGAAATTGGCACCTGGTGTCCAAAATGGGCATAATGGAGGACAAGTGATGAGCTGAATCTATCTGGCACTCGCTCTGGCTTCCTTCTGGAGATTTTCAGATGGCAGGCTGAATATAACTGAGACAATTTGTCTGTAAAGAAGGCACTTAATAAGTACGGATGACCATCAATTAGCATCTTGCCACTGCCGAGTGAGAATCTTACCATGCTGCTTATGAAAATGATAAATGCTGCAAAGAGATTGTCTCACCATCAAGATTTCCTTTGTGCCTGATTCTGCCACATATCTTGCCCATATGACACAGACCTCTAAGATTCTGCCTATTTATTTTATGTCTGTCTTTATGAAGGCTGCCCGGACTGTTGCACATTTACAGACTTTTATGTTTTTATTTCAAATTTCCAATTTGTCCTGCAGTATTTTGTATTTGTAACTTGATTATTTGACAACAATTATATTAAAGTACAAACTACAGATAGAAATATAAATATTTAAAGACTATTGTAAATGTTTCCTCAGTCCGAGAGAAAGCTTCATTTTGAGTCCGAGAGAAAGCTTCATTTTGACAAACAGTGGGAGTTCATTAATTAAAAACGCCTGCTGAGCCAATGCCTGCAAATTTAATATTGGGGTAGAAGTACTATAGTTCATTGACAAACATCAAACTTTAAACCCTGAGGCCAATTCTGCCCCAAATATTGCATCATTATCAGCAGCAGTATAAACCTGCATGCTGCTTTCCCAGGAGACACACAGTGCTCTCAGCAGTGCTTCTAAATGTTCAAGTGTGGACAAATTCCTTTAATTGGTGCATGCATGATGACCGCCCTATTTTCTTCTTAGAAAATGGCAAAAAGGAAGATCAATATGTGAAATAAAAACAACACTAAAAAAAAACAAATCACAAATCCAGCAAAGCCAATTAGGAAATTTAAACACAGTTTCCCAGATCATCTGGAGTTATTCCACCTAATTTGTTCAAACCTTTTTATGCTAATAAGTAATGATGAGCTTTCACTGTAGAAAGCACACAAAACAATTGTAGGTAGAGACAATGTGTTTTGTCTGCAACCTTCCATGTTTTCAAGTTGTTCTAAAGGAATGGGTTAATTCTTTATATACATTCCTAGACACTATTGATATGGGAAAGATATAAAACATGTTAACAAATTACTGACTTCACTAATCGGTCTAACACCAAAAGTATACTGTGCAGTCCAATATTTATTTATGAAAGCAATTAGTAAGTTAATGCGATTTTGTGGGCCTTTTAACTTTTCAGACAGTGACAAGCTTTTGGACATGTATATCTTTCCCTGTGATTTTTGAGACAGAAAATAGATTTGCTTTCATTAGGAAAATACATTACACAGAAAGCAAGCTATAGCTACAAATAAGTTGTCTGACAAAACAATCTCTCCAGCAATTCCCATTAGACAAATGACATTAAACATGTTTTCCCATGAGTCCAATTTCCTGGACTGTGAAAAATATTAGGTTAGTAAGATTTCTCTTCCTGGCAGCTAACATACACACAGATGGATCGACTAGAAGCCCAGTAGTCCTAGAAATCAAGAGATGAAGGAAGGTCAAACATTTCTTTTAAATAAACTTTACATCCTGTTTGGAGGACACTACTCCCTGCTCTTTAAGAATCTCTTATTGTCTGAAAAGCTTTCAATGCCAAAATCGATAATACAGCTTTCAGACTTCAAAATATTGTTCCTTCAAGTCCTTTTTGCTGTCTGAACTTTCATTATTTTCTAATTACAAATGCTGGGCTCTCATTTCTCATTCCTTGACATGCCTTCTTTCCAAATACCAGCTGCTTTGATTGATGATGGAAGTGGTGCATTTACAGCACCAAAAAAAATCAGTACTTTAGTCAATAAGTTATATTAATTTCAACTTGCCTATATTGATCAGTGTTGTTGAAATTACAGCACTTCTTTAACCATGTCATTTAGTCAGTTAAATTGAACATGTTCAGATAATCCCTTCATCCAAGGAATCAACCGAGAGACCCTTTCCTGATCGGCTTGCAAGGTAAATACCACTCCCAATACAAGGAGATCAAAACAGTACACAGAACATGTTGCCAATACCCTGTCCAGTTGTAACAGAACATCTGTATTTTTACACTGCATTCCTTTTGTAATCATGCCAGCATTCCATTTTCATCCCTAATTATTTGCTGCAGCATTTTATTTCAGCGATTCATGCACAAGGATATCCAGACCCCACGTCACAAAAAGAATTCTGCAATCTTCATTGAAATAATATTCTGCTTTTCTATTCTTCTCATTAGAGTGGACAACATGACATTTCCTACACTGGACCTCATATGCCAATTTTCAATACATTGACTTAAACTCTATTTCATTTCAGACTCTTCGACTCTATTGCAATGACCAGCGCCTGTCCATTGCTGCAAAAATGACAAACATGGCCAAGATTTGGAAGTCCTGCCCTGAGTACACCAACAACCAAGCTCCTCAAACGCACAGTGATCCCCTGGGCCCCAGACTTGCCTCAACTGCAGTCACACCCTCCCGGCCCAGATCTACATTACTTCATCTGAGGGGCATGACTGCCTGCTGCTGCAAAGTGTCCAGATAACATGGCACAGTGTCTGCAACTCCGACTCCAGCTCCCCGAACTCAATGTGAAGTTTCCTAAGCTGCAAACACTTTACTACAGATGTGTTCATTCTGGGAGGGCATAGGATGCTGTGGGAAGGTGTTTAGGGTGATACCACTATTCTGGCCTTGGTGGTGGTGGCGGTGGAGGGGGGAGTGGTGTATCACAATAATGGAGCAGGGTTATTAAACTAAAGTGACGGGATTCATGACTAAGGTGGGAGAATGTGAGGATTGCAGATGCTGGAGATCAGAGTCGAGAGTGTGTTGCTGGAGAATCGGCATTTTGAACATAAGCTCTTCATCAGGAAAGGCTAATGCCCAAAACGTCGATTCTCTTTCTCCTCGAATGCTGCCTGGCCTGCTGTACTTTCCAAGCAACACACTCTCGACGCCGACTTCATGGACTAAGGTGTTTGGGGAAAACATGCGGAGGATCGGTAGAGATAGGCTGTCCAGGTTCTGCCAGGTGGAAGCAGACTTGAAGATTTGGGGTGGAGGCATGTGGCGCAGATGACCAATCTGAACCTGACAGGGAACCCACAGTGACCTGCATTGTATTTCTAAATGCAACCTGCAAATGGAAAATGGTGGTGACCAACCGCAGAATGAGTGGAGTCAGATTTTTTCTTGCTCTGGGTCGAAAAACGGGCTTGATTACTGCACAACTAAGGTCCTACAAAGGCAGTCTCATCAGTAACACACTTGCTGACAGTTGGTCGCAGGCGTTTGTAATCATTGTACTGTAAGTGTGAGATGTAAACAGTGTATCACTTGTGGGGTGCAAACTCCAGCCACAAAGAACTTTGGCCGTCTCACTGGTCCTTGTCTATCTCTGTGAGGCAGCAACAATCCCAGACAACCTTAAAAGGCATATTTACAAAGCACAAAGCTCATTGATTGCACACAGCAAGGAAATGATTCCCTTGCAACTTGAATTCTAAATATGTGTAATTATGCCTTTCGTAGGTGATGTGGGGCTGGGAGGAGGAGACTTCAGTCCTCATGCAGTACTTATAATCTCTCATTGTTTTTTGTGACATGAAAAGTGGACATTTCGTCAAAATAAGGTCCAAAATCAAAGTTCTATGTTAGGTCGTTCCAGGGCCCTGCTTGTCAGAATGACCCTTTAGCCACTGCTTGGAGCAGTATGTACAGCTACCTTTTGAAAGTAACATGAAAGCTGACTGTTCACATAACTGCTGTTCTGTTCCTTATCCAGCCACAAGATTTCCTTTGCTGTTTCTGTGAAGCAATGAAGGTGCAGCAAAATGGAAGAGGAACAGATGCACCCGGAGTAGCAGCATCCCTAGCAGATGTCAAGAAACCTGCACATGAAGAGGTAACAGTGCAAATCCCCTCAAGATGTGTGGGGTATATAATAGGGCCAGAGCCTATCATCATGCTGCTATTTCCACTGAATATGGGAGGTGCAGTGTGGGCACAGACTGAGGCTGGCACTGTTATTGAATGGTACCAGTGGAATAGCACTTACAACCTGATTAAGTCAATGGCCATCCTAACCCATTGTCCATCAAGGTAGTGAATTAAACAATATGTGAGATTAGTTAATGTTTGACAATGTTATGTGAAGATATACTGAACTAAACAGCATATGTGAGGGCCTTGAACTTTTCGCAGCTGTTGAATTGTACGCTGGAGATGAACAAATACATTCTGAGGAAAAATAGTGAAAAATATTAAAAGAGAAAGAAAGAATAATATTAGAATAACTTCCAGCATTTTTATTTCCTGGATTCCTCTCTTCAATCACTACTCTCATAAGTTCTCAAGGCAACAGAGCGAGCAAATTTAATGGTAATTTGTACATAGATCACTGAATTAACAACTGAAGCTACTGCTTTGTGATTTACAATAGGTTCCAACAACAAACATTACTTACAGTCATTTTTATGCCAAGATCACATAATATAAAGAAACATTTATAGTGATATCTTCAAGTTGACCTAAACTAGCCACATCATGCACTGACACCTGTGTAAATTCAGAACATAGAAACAAGAATAGACCCTTTAGCTTTGCAAGCCTAATAAATCTTTGCATGAAGTCAGACTGATCAGTAAACTAAGTCTGTATTACCTGCATTTTCTCCAATTAGTCGGTTTTAATTAAATTTGTTTTATCTACTTTGAAACATATTGCAGTGTTCCAGGAAAATTGTCACTTCATGTTGCTTTCAAGCTAACGACATCCTGATAAAGCAACATTTTTTTTAAAGCTGACTATCATTTAAAGAAGTGAAGCAGAGTTAACTATAGCAACTCAAATAATAATGCAGGCTGTCCTGATCGAGCGATGTTACTTCCCATGTCCTGATGGAGCAGGATGTGCTCAACACTAAAGTATTTTGTTTTTAAAACTGTTCTTATCTATTATTGGTCAGATTGAACAGTATAGCATTAACCTGTCCTGGCTAGCTTTACCTCCCCCCACCCCTCCCCCAACCCCACCCCCTGTATCTAGCTCCATACATCATTTTTAAAACAATGAGGAAAGGACTCACTCTTTGTTTAACTTCTGTTGTCAATTGAATAAGAAGAATTTGTCTTTTAAATGCCTCTATTCACTTTACAAGATATTTGTTCATCTGTTCAGCTGTAATAAAGTGAACTAATTACCTTGCAATTAAGTTTAGCTTAATTCTCTCATCCTGTACTCTTAAATCTCAGTTGTCTTCCTGCTTCCAGACAAAATACATGAGAAAAACTATTCCATTGATCCTTTCTAAAATTAAAAAGCATAAATTTTCTTCTTGAAATGCCTACTGGGAGCAATTTGAAATGTGTAAATCAGAAGTGTTCTCCACCAGGACCACAGCACCACTGTCAACCTTCCTCTTGGGTCTAATTAGAATTTTAAGAACTATGTACCTGGGGCAATTATTGGATATATACATGAAGGGAAAAGAATGTTTGGGTGGTTCTCCAACCTCATTAGCAGCAGAAGCCTTAAATGGCCACAGACAGAAAATAGGATTTGTTTCTTCATTTGTGGTCATTGGAACAGCAAACGTTAATTGGGCAAAATACTTGAGAGTACCAAATTCATTTGAAATTGCCAGAAGTGGAAATGTACATCTTACTATATTATGATGATCCTAGCTGATGTTATAAGTGTACAAGTTCAGATCTTAGCCTGAAATCTGATTGATCAATTTTTGCTTTTGATTTGAACATATTAATCTGACTGTATGGTATGTACACGATATACTTTGGTGATGAGCAGTAGGTGAAAGAACAAGAAGAACAATTGTGGTTATAAAGAATAAATGAGCAGGAAGGACCAGAGTACTGGTGTGAATGTGAGAAATCTTATTCAGGGTGCCAGCGAGCAGTTGATCAGGTGTCAAAGGGCATTATAGCTGTCCCAAGTTCATCTCCAAAGACGCCACACTGCAAAAACTGAAGTGGAGGCTCAGTGGTGTTCATTCATTCAACACCAAACTTTATCTGATTATATTCATGTCATGAGATCGTTGTTACAGCAGCATCTCATCATGATGATATCCTTTTGGGAAAAAAGAGGGGAGGTGCTTGCTCCTGGATATCACTGAATGCTTTCTGGGATCAGGCTGATTTGTTACATTCTTCCACATTATAAAAAGATGACCCATTATGTAATTATTATGCAGCCTTGTATTCTTTGTGCATCTTATTTGCATGTCATTTCTATTAAGACGCATGTACAGTATTGTGCACAATTATCACAAGTCATAACCCAAAAGATTGCCTTTGGTCACTGAGGATTGGTCACAGAATTGTGACAAAGAAAATGGAATCCAAGGCTTCAAGAAAATTATAAATTTTGGAAAGTAACAATTGTTTTTTATACCAAAACAAAAATCAATGTAGAGATAGTTATATGATATGCCCATGTTTCTTTGAAGTAATCATCCTGAAATCAATTTCCAGTACAATTGTGAAGAGACTGTTACCATGTTATTACTATGAATAGTCAAATTATAAACAATATCAAGTTTTAAAGTCAGATCTTAATATTTTGTAATGTGTTTATATTATTTATGTGATGCTTAGGTACTCAAAAATGACTCTAAATTTGATGAGACAGCATATTAGGTAGAATTCTATTATTCACATCCCGAGGGATTGTATGAATTTCAAACTTACTTTAAAATGTCATTGCAAAATGTCTTTTTTAATTGAACTTTCCTCTGCAAATGGACACTGTAATGAGAGAAATGAGAGTGTGGAGGGAATGTGACAGAGAGGTCTCTGTTGATATTGGTAAAATCTAGACGATTAATTTTTGACTCCAATCACCTGATTTTAATACCTCAGACTTTCATGCACTAAAAATGTTTTTAAAAGTAAAGCCACCAATTTAAAACTTGCGGCAGTAATCACCTGACCACAAATTGAACCAAGCTTCAAGATACCAATGTGGAATAAATGAAATCATCTAAACTCTAACTAACACTTCCATTAAAAGAGAGTGAAATTAGTCAGGTCACAGAGCTGTACAGCACAAATATAGACCCTTTGGTCTAACTTGTCTATGTCGACCAGACATCCTAAATTAATCTAGTCCTACCTGCCAGAATTTCACCCATATCCCTCTAAACTGTTCCTGTTCATATACCCATCCAGATGCCTTTTAAATGTGGTAATTGTACCAGCCTCCACCACTTTGTCTGGCAGGTCATTCAACACGGTGGGCGGCATGGTGGCACAGTGGTTAGCACTGCTGCCTCACAGCGCCAGAGATCCGGGTTCAATTCCCGCCTCAGGCGATTGACTGTGTGGAGTTTGCACGTTCTCCCCGTGTCTGTGTGGGTTTCCTCCGGGTGCTCCGGTTTCCTCCCACAGTCCAAAGATGTGTGGGTCAGGTGAATTGGCCAGGCTAAATTGCACCATAGTGTTAGGCAAGGGATAAATGTAGGGGTATGGGTGGGTTGCACTTTGGCGGGTCGGTGTGGACTTGTTGGGCCGAAGGGCCTGTTTCTACAGTGTAAGTAATCTAATCTAATCTAAACACACATGCCTCCCTCTGTATGAAAAGCTTGCTCCTTAGGTCCCATTCAAATCTTTCTCTGCTCACCTCAAACCTATGCCTTCTAGTTTTGGATTCCCCTATTCTGGGGAAAAGAACTTCACTCTCCACCTATTTATGATCTTCATGATTTTATAAATTTTTATAAGGTCACTCCTTAGCCTCTGACACTCCAGGGAAAATAACTCCAGTCTATTCAGCCTCTCCCTATAGCTCAAACCCTCCAACCTGGCAACATCCTTGTACATCTTTTCTGAACTCTTTCAAATTTCATAATATCCTTTCTATAGGAGGGAGACCAGAATTGAATGTAGTATTCCAAAACTGGCCTAACCAATGTCCTGTACAGCCAAAACATGACCTTCCAACTCTTATGTTCAGTGTACTGACCAATAAAGGCAAGCGACAATGCCTTCTTCACCACCGTGTCTACCTGCTACTCCATTTCAAGAAACTATGAACCTGCATTTTAAGATCTCTTTGGTTGGAAATACTACCCAGGATCTTACCCTTAAGTGTATAAGCCCTGCCCTGATTTGCCTTTCCAAAATGCAGCACCTCACAGTTATCTAAATTAAACTCCATCTACCACTTTTCAGCCCATTGACCGGTTTGATCAAGGTACCATTTTACTCTGAGGTAAGTTGCTTCGGTATCCGCTACACTTCCAATTTTCATGTCATCTCCAGACTTACTAACCATACCTCTTACATTCACGTCCAAATCACTTACATAAATGACAAAAAGCAGTGGACCAGCACTGATCCTTGCAGCACAACCCTGGTCACAGGCCTCCAGTTCAAAAAGCAACTCTGCACCATTGCCTTCTGTCTCCTATTATTACATTCATGATTACATTCCCCTGAACATAATATCCCAACCTTATTTTCACCCATTGATTCACTTTGACGCTTTTTGCAACCATAACATAAATGCTGTTAGAATGTGGTGGAACTTTGTAAAACTCTTCTGCCAATTTCCTTCCTGCTGTGTACTCCTGTCACTTTCCAAAATGCAGAGTGAATTTAAACACTCGGTCTGGGGCTGTGGCAATAAGAGGATCGATATAGGCCATAATTGTGCTCTTTGTAGGTTTCAGATTCTGCCACGATACAAAAATGTCAAGTATTCCTGTGTAATCTGAATGTAACAAATGCAGTTTGCAGATTTCATCTACTTAATGATTTGACAAGTTTATTTATAGCTAAACTAATCGTTACAGTAGAGTGTCATCTCCAAACACATCCTATGCTGAGAATGTCACAGCGCAGAAGTGCTTGGCTCTTTTACATGTTGAGTTATTAAAGGAACATCACCCAAAATGTGATTAACCAACAATGAAGCTCCAGTTCCTGTTCTTTTGGAAGCCATTATACAGTATTAAGGTTCTTGCTGACTGTTGTGACTCTATAGTGAATCAGAAAAATAAGTTGGAGCTGTCCCAAAGTTAAAAGTGAGGGCTAACTTTATGCTGTCATGAAACAGTGCCTTGGAGAGATGCTGTATAAATAATTTGAAGAAAGACTCATGTGAAGAAAATTAAATCAAAGCTTTATGTATTTCTTACTTTTTGCTATAATTACTCACATGATAAAATACAATAAAGGGAAGAAATGTCTACCACAAAGCCTTGTCAAATGACAAGCTAAGTATAGAAAGTAAAGAAATAAATGAACTACCCCCACTATTTGTTAACACAGCTTTTTTTCTTACGCTTTTCCAGGAATCAATCTAAGAAAATTCTTCGCTTTTTTTCTGTTCTGTTAATTCAACAATAATCATTGTAAACTTGCTTCAACATTCTTCAAATGGAGATATACATCTCTTCACACGAGTTAACCACCCTAATGTAAAGCCATATCCTGTGACTCACTGAGAGTGTCAAAGGAGAGATGCTATTATAAGGTATGATTCATATCAATTTCATAATATACCTCAATAGAACAAGTCAAATCAATAATTTAAATCCATCAATTTCCACTCCACTTATTATTGTATATACGCCAGTAAATATTAATCAATGTGTTCTTCTTACTCTCTGAGAGCTCAGTGCAGTTCTATTGCATGCTATTGCCATTACCTTTTGGATGAGATGTTAAGCCAAGGCAATGCCTGCCTGCTCAAGTAGAAGTAAAATGTCCCACAGCTCCATTCAAGGAGCAAGAGATTTCTCCTGTGTCATGGCCAACATTTATCCCTCAATCAACTCACGAAAAGTAGATTAACAGGTGACTTATCTCCTGTGTCGTTAGCAAAGCTTTACACAAATTCTCCTCTCTATGTAACAATAGTGGCTACTTTGTAAAAGTAATTCATTGTCAACTAAACACTCTAGGACATTCTAAACATGTGATAACAACAAGAATTCCCATTAATAATCATAAAGCTTTAACAAATGAAACCACACAAGAAAAACTGCAAAATGATACTTGTGTGACTATTAAAAAGTATCTTTCGTCCTTTTATAATATCACTGCTATTTTAAGACATCCTGAATACATGAATAGCAAAAATCTCAAAATAACACCACGTTTAACCAGACATAAACATATTTTCAATATCTACAGCATAAAGTATTTGGGTGAGAAGCAATAATTTCATTTTGAAATCATTTTGTTTCTGAATTTGCTAATGTGATATGTTAATTTACTTTATTGAACACTTACAGAAATCAAGGAGTATTATAATATATGAACTGAGATTAAAAAAAAGCTTTTCTCTGTTCTGTTCAACAATAATACGTTGTTGAAATCTCAAAAGGTAGATGCTGGTCAACAGCAGGAAAACTTAATTGTAATGCATAATTTACTCTACCCACTTTTAAGAGCAAATTGTATCTGTTTCTGGGGAGAAATGATTGAGGGAAAGAGTGAGTGTTGGATAAGTTTGTTTGATCTACCCAAAAGCCAGGGCTTTTGATTTAGTGGCATTTTCCTGTACTGTTATATTTCTGACCCATCTCTAGCTGGTATTTTATATGGGTTACTCACACAGAAAAACAAAATCAGTGAGGCTACACTAAGATGTAAAAAAAGATATTCCAGTCATATATTAGTCATGCAAGACCTTAAGTAGACATTTAAGAATTGAAGAACCAGATAAATAACATATTCCACAGATCAGATTTTGGTTCCAAAAAAAATCATTATTACTTCAATGGTAAACACAATGTTTAAGCTTCGACAGTAGAAAGATCTTCTCATTTTCTGATTTATTATTAAAAAGTACAGGATTACTCTAAACACAATATAACTTTTTGTGTTGGCAACTATACCAATCAGTTTACAAGCAAGATTCTTAAAACAAAGATTACCAGGATATAATCTTACGATCTAAATGACTTAATGTTCATAAGACAGAATACATCCAGGAATAAAGAACACAGTCACAGAGATTTACAGCACAAGAAAGTTACTTTTTTCTTTAATATTTATTTAGTTGCTTTTTATTCTCACACTAACAAGTTATTTAGTATTGGGTACAGTGTTGGTGAGTTGACAAGTCCTCAGGTCCTAATGGATTTTATCTTAAGTTCTTTGATTCTTGATGCGATGGTTTTAATTTTTCAAAACTTGGTTAGTTCAGGGAAGGTTCCTGAAGGTTGGAAAATAGCTACTCAAAAAGGGAGAATCCACAATATTAAAGCCACATTTTAGAGCGAGAGGAATTGTATGAATAAGTAGGAGAGTTATGCTTCAATTATACATTGCAATGATGAGACCACATCTGGAGCTATTTGTCTGATAGTGGTCATGGAGGAGATTAATCCATTGGATGCTGTTAAGAGAAGGTTTACTAGACTAATACCTGGAATGGGCTGATTATCTTATGAGGAAAGGATAAGCAGGCAAGGTCTGTATCCTCTAGAGTTTAGAAGAGCCAAAGGTGACTTAATTAAAACATACAAGATCCTGAGGGATTTGACCAGGTGGATGTCAAAAATTTGTTTCCTCTTGTGGGAGAATCTAGAAATAGGACTCATGGTTTAAAAATAAAGAGCCGCTCATTTAAGACTGAAATGAAGAACAAAGGTTTCTCAAAGGGTTTGACTGCCTTTGGAATTCCTTTCCTCAAAATGCAGGGATGCAGAATCGTTAAATAGTTTTAAGGCAGAGGTAGATAGATTCTTGATTACCATGGGGATGAAAGATTTTCAGGGGTGTGTAGGAATATAGATTTGAGGTTGAAATCAGATCAGCTATGAACATATTGAATGGTGGAGTAAACTTAAAGGGCCAAGTGACCTGCTCTTGTTCCTGGTTTATAAGTTTGTATTTGGCCTAGAGGGTGCCCATTGAAAATTACCGATTTAGCCCTAATCCCACTTTCTAGCTTTTGGTCTGGAGCCTTAAAAGGTTCTCAAAATTCAAATAAATTTCCAAATATTTTTTGAAGCTAACGAGGGTCTCTGCCTTGAGTGCCCTTTCACATAGTCTGTTGCAGACTGCTAACACGCTCTGAGTGAAAACATTTCTCCTCAACTCCCGTCTAAACCTTCTATCAATTACCTTAAATCTGCGATGTCTAGTTACTGTTTTCTCTGCTAAAGAAACTGTATCTTTGTTTTCCACTCAATCTAGACCCTAGGTAATTGAACTTGAGCACAGGGTTCGAATTACCAGCATTGGAATTATGATAGGTACAAGACCACCAAGCAACACTCCCATTCTCAATAGCTTCCAAATACATATTGCATGATGACTGTACAATGACTCAAGACTGAAGAGACAACTGCATAAGAGCAATGCTTGGCACTGATGATTGCTAGAACAATCACCATTCAGTCAGATTGATCATTAACATTCAGCCTGTCCAATGTCAGCCCAGGCAAATAAAGGATGGCCAGGGGAGATGCAATACAAAACTCCCGCCAGATTTGGAAAACATTTAGATTTTCAATTGGGACATTTGAG
Organism: Hemiscyllium ocellatum; assembly: GCF_020745735.1. Taxonomy (NCBI): domain Eukaryota; kingdom Metazoa; phylum Chordata; class Chondrichthyes; order Orectolobiformes; family Hemiscylliidae; genus Hemiscyllium; species Hemiscyllium ocellatum. The sequence continues at coordinate 46,387,296 of NC_083418.1, read as the reverse complement.
ATGAAAGTACATCACTAAGAGGTCACTACATACTCTAACGAATGCATTAATGATCAATTTGTTAAAGATCGAAGGAATTAGCAAATGGTTTTAATCAACCCATTCAAACATGTCATGACACACTTCTGAAATAGGTGGGACTTTAAGCTGACCCTTTTGGCTCAAAGGCAGGAACATTACCATTGTGTCACAAGAAACAGTCTCGGTGGAATAGGTAAACTTAAACAATCAAGCTATTATAAAAGGGTAAAATGGACGATCATAAAAAATGATTGTCATGTTAAAGGATGAATTAGAAGACAGAAGGATGTGATGTCATAAAGATAACAATTGAAGCGACTAACCAGGAATCAGGTATAAACCACCTGGCCAATTCTAGACTGGCCATGAACTTTTCATGCACTAATTAGCTTATTCAACTTTGAGATGCCTTTGATAATAACAGAGGCAGTGGTGACCAAGAGTGAAATATGCCTGGGTTTTCATAGATTGATACACAAGAAAAAAGATTAAAGACAGAAAAGGAGTGTAATCCACACAACAGAACCAGGAATGGGTGTTACAGACTGGCACCCTAACATGGATAGGCTACAAAAATTACTGCTTTTGTTAAGTGAAAGATTTTTGTACTTGCACTCTTAAAAAATTCTGTAATACTTGTGAAGGATCCCATTCTTTGTGGATGCCTCTCAGACCAAAATAATTCATGTCCACAAACAAGCCAATATAAGTAGGCATTATTGAGATAACAAATATTTTATTAGTTGCTAAACAAAGAAAGATGTGATTGCAGAGAAGCACAAATTAGAAATAAGATGACAGATGAAAAACAGATAAAATTTAAAGGTACATGGATCAGTCTCAGTCAATCAGCAAGTGTAGATAGTAGAATGTTGTAGTCATTACACTGGATAGTACCAGTAGCATCTACATTGGTGGTCAAACAGTGTACTTTGAGTCCCTTGGCTTATTTTCAGGTTAACTGAAATTCTTTCAAACGTGGCTGGCTGACAGCACTCAGAATGATAAAGTATTCTTCTTCTCTGACCTGCAGTGCTGGGCAGTTCTCAAGCTACTCCACAAAAATGTATGTCAAGCCCCAAACACACACAGACCAGTCAGTTTTGAGCCCCTTTATTGTATATCCCTGGAAGGAATATCCACAAACATGCCTGCAGGAGATGGCTTCTTGCTGAGATGGAGGGGGCAATAGATTGTCAGCTTCTTGTTCTTTCTTCCTTCTCAATCTGTGCATGGTCCTATAGAGCATTCTGCCAGACAGACAATCTTTAAATTTGCATCCATTCTCTTCTGTTGGTTGCAATAGTAATTTTTTAAAAAAAAACACATTTTCAAAATAAAAGATCAATATGTCTATAAGTACTTTAGAACTGATCCATCATCATGACAGCTACTGGTTTGAATGGCATCTCAACCAAGCCTTATAAGATTTGTAGGGACTCAAAATTGACACTTATTTTCCTAGAAATTCTGATATGAAGCAAGACTGCCAGAAGACCTCAAGGATCCCAAGATAGTTTTAGTCTTTATGAAGGGAAACAGAACACAGCGGCTCAGTAGTTAACATTGCTGCCTCACAGCGCAGGGACCTGGCTTTGATCCCACCTTTCGGCAATTGTCTGTGTGGAGTTTGCACCTTCTCCCAGCGTTCACGCAGGTATCCTTCGGGTACTTTGGTTTCCTCGCTCAGTCCAAAGATGTGCAATTTAGTTAGATTGGCCACGGGAAATGCAGGGTTACAGGGATAGGATCGGAGGATGTGGCTGGGTGGGTTCCTGTTCAGAGGGTCAGTGTGTACTTGTTGGGGCAAATGGCCTGCTTCCACAGAGCCTATTCTAAAACATAACAACTACAAAGCCCTAGCTCTACTCGCCAACCCAGACTCAAATGCTTGCGGACCATCTACTCCCACTTGCAGAAGACATTATGCCAGAATAATTCAGAGAATTGTGAGGCACAACAGCTCCAACCTTTATTATTTGTGAGTGTCTGTGCCCACTTGGTTGTGATACTGGTAGGAATTTGGTGCAAGCCTCAGTTCTGACAGGATGAGAATCTTTGTGCTCCAGAATAATACAGTCATCCACATGCTGGAGATCTGTTGTGTGGGTGCACACAAGAAAGTTTGGGAGATGTTTTCATCCTTCTGAAGGTTGAAAAATTACCTGTCGAACCTGTCCTCAATTTGGACCATGTCCATGTCCATTCTTGACCATATCAAGGATGGCTCTAGAAAGGTAGTCAAAAAAGTGGGCACATGTCCAAAGAATTGATGCATTTTCCGTCAGAACTGGCATTAGCAGAACCCAGTCAATTGTTCCAAAAAGTGGCAGACATTTCATCACAGAGAAGCCTCATAACCTTGGCAGTTTTTTTTTACAGACAGCCACAATTTTCCAGAGAACTTCCTGATCAGCTGAGTCAACAGCTTTGTCAGATCAATGAAGGCCTTTAAAGGGCTTGGTTTTGTTCACAGCAGTTCTCTTGAGTGTTGAATGATAAAGAAAGAATCTGTGCCATGCCTCACAATGCTTTGGGTTGCCCCCAGAGATAGTCAGCCACTTCTGCTATCTCTGCAGCAATGTCCCCCAGTTAGGGACATTGGGGCTTTAAATAGGACCCAGTGAACAAGCCCCACCTTTAGGCGGCTACCCATCAGAGTCTTCACTAACTATCATCTGAGGATAGACATGAGGTCACAGTCAACAAGGATATCAGCATCCCAACATTCCTTTATGGGCATAAAACTTGGGTGACTTATCATCAACAGCTGAGAATGCTTGAGCCACATCATCAGTATTGCCTGTAAGAGATTCCATTCATCAGCCAGATAAACTTTCTCACAATCACGAGCATTCTCCAGGAATTAAGCATCCTGAACAAAGGCAAACACTGTCATTTGCATTAGACAGACCATTGCAGCAGAATGCAAGAGGAAAGCTCAAGACAGTGGACGACAACCCCATTGACCACCAACTCGTCAATGACTAATGGCCGACTTTGCCGATGTAGATTTACTATTTTATAAAATACTGTTTGTCTCTTAGCCTTTTTATTCCCTTATCCATATCCTTTACTTTTCAGTGACCACTCCAAACACTTACTAATCTTTTTTTCTCTTCTTTCTTTTCCTTTCCTTCTCTCCTTCTCTTTACCCTGGGTCTCTGTGGGAAGCAACCATCTCACTTTGAGGACAGCTACAGGAAAGAGAACATTGTCTCGCATTTTTCTGGATTAAATTTCATTTGAGAATATGAGTATCAGTGCAACTACCTCATTCCACAAAAGCATTCCACAGTTCGGACCAACTCTACATTAAAGTAGTAATTGCAAAATAAATTTACGAAAATAGATGTCAGCCCGACTTGCGGTGATTTCACTGATAATATGCTGATGCTGTTGCCTAGCCATATAATGTGGAACTGGACAAAGAATATTGACACCTTTGAAGATACTCCAAGATATGTGGCAATGTTTCCTTTGCACTATAATTTAAAGAAGTAAGACAAATTTCTGAAGATGGATTACAAGTACATGCAGTTACACACAGGGTAGTATGCCTGAACCTAGTGATAGCCCAAACACTGGAGCATGAACTGAGACAGATGTGCTCAGATCATTCCATGGAGATCTGCCTTCATCAACCATATTTCCTGAAGGGGAGAAGAACTCAATTACACTATTTCATCAAGTCAAATATTCAGATTTCAATGACAAGGCCAGTTGCTGTGATGTTACTAAAAGCCACCAGCAGTGATGTTGGCCAAATAAGTGTGTTTGCAGTTAAAATGCATCAAACAGGAGAGAACAACATACTTGGACTTAGGCATAAAAGGATCTAGTGATACAGATACATCAATCAGTGAAGTTAAAGCGCAGCATAAAGTTATTTTTATAAGTACAAAGCATTGGATGCATTTCTGGAAGTTTAGAATTCAACAGCATAGCAGTCATGTTAAAAGTGAATAAAGCGTTACATAGATAGACCTTAGGAGTGCTTTGCATAGTTCTCCATCTCAAAGAAAGGGTCAGAAGAAAGTGCATAAAGGGTTTACAAGGACATTGTCAGAGCTAAGGCAGATCAACTATCAATAAATACTGAATATGCTGTGGTTCTTTTCTCTAGATAATGATCTTAAAAATGATAAAACAATTTGATTGGATAAAATTGGAGAAAATTGTAGGGTTTTCAAAACTAGGGCCTGGCATAGTCACTAATTAAACCAATGAAGAATTCAGGAAACTTCTTTGAGAAAGTAATCTCAGTACCATACTGAGTAGCTGAGGAGAATAGCTTTTGAGGAGGATTTGGAATAATTACATGAGGGAGAAAGGAATAGTAAGACATGCTGCTAGCATGAGATTAAATAAATCAGTTGGAGGAGTCACATGTGGTTTCCTTCTAATTACAGGACACCATGAGGGCACAAGTGTTCATCTCGTCTGCTACTATTCAATGTAGAGTCTCAATGAGGTCGAGCAGGTTGAAAGTAAACCTAATGTATCTGTCCCATTCTGGCATAAACCTTTAGTAGACACATTGTAGTTGGCACCCACTCAGCTAGCTTCCCAATATCTGCTATTTCTTCATTTGTACCCATAGCGCACAAACAATGGAAGACTGTGCTGACATAAGTTATCAATTTCTACTCCAGATTTCTTTCATGACAAGGTACCTTGAACCTCAGTTCTGAATAGAGCAACTATCATTTGCTGCAGCTGCCACCTTGATGGCGGCATTGTGAATGGGTTAATCTTTTGCTCCAAATCAAGTTTCAGGGTTCCAAACGTTTCTTCAAGGTGAAACTGTGAATTACATGTATTTGTTCAATACAGTGTTCTGTATTCAGTGTTCAAAGGTGATCAAAGGCTGATTGGCTGATTATGCTGTGCAACACTTCTGTTCAGTCCTCAAATGTGACTTCCTGTCTTCTGCCCTGTATGTTTACTTAACCTCTGAGCTTATTCCAAAGTGGGTCAATGTAAACTCGAGCAATAGAATTTTTCAGGAACTTTACAGTCTTACAAACTCAGTGCTGAGTTCAACAATTTCAGACAAACAACTTCCATATCTTTCATATAGTAACTGTCAGTAATGATTCTGCTATTGTCACAATCTCTGGTAGAGAGAGATTTCCTTGTCAGGGTAAATGCTGAGAGAATATTTCCCCTCGTGGGGAGTAGTGGTGAGAGGACATAGTCTCAGAATAAAGGAGCATGGAGAGGAGGAGGAATTTTTCTCTCAGAAGGTTGAGAGTTTTTGGAACTCTTTGCCACGGAATGTGGAGACAGGGTCGGTGTGTATAATCAAGGCTGAGATAGAGAGATTTTTGATCAGTAGGGGAAATCAAGGAAAGGGCAGAAAAGTGAATATGAGGAATATCAGAGTAATGATGATCCCAGTGAATGGTGAAGCAGGCTTGAAGGGCTGAACGGCCTACTTCTGTTCCTATTCTTATGATGTTTGTTATGGGTTTATTTACAGTTCCAAAAAACTCACTTTTTTGTTTGTTTCTTTCCAAGGTATCTCCATTTGCTTTGAAACACTGGCTCCTTTGTCACTTAATCTCTACTGCCTCCCATCCCAGCACAGACCGCCCTGTTATTCTTTCCCTACTTGCTCCCTTTTCATTCCCTCTGTACCCACTCAAAACCCATTGTGTCTCTAACTTTGTCCATTAGTGATAGAGGGATCAGTTACTTGAATAATTGAATCTACTTTTCTCTCCAGGGGAATCATTTAACCTGCTAACCATTTCCAACCTTTTCTGATTTTATTCTAACTATATTTGTCAATCCAAACTGTTTGCTTTGGTTTATAACAGTTCACAGCTTGGACTTTATTCTACATGGAGCACTGCATTAACCTGGCAGTTATGAATAGGGGAAGAACAAGAAATGGATTTTATCCAAGTTGTCTATCTTAAATCATGTTCATTCCTTGGTTATTACACAGAATCATGAATGAAATCCACTGATGTGCTTACAACGTTAACCTCTGCACTTGCTATTTATTAACCATCATTTTTATTCATCAAGTAACTCATAGGAACAGACTACATTGCAAGGCTTGATATCTTCATAAAACAAAAGATGGTTTTGAAATCATAAGCTCAAAGAGCAAGTGAGTTATGTCACTCCTATTCATTGAATACCATTTGCTTGTGTATAGGTTTAAAATGTAATAACTGATTTCTGGAGAGCAGTATCCTCTGTGGACAGCTCAAGTTGCACTGATTGGCAAGTATATAACCAGCATGGAGTCCTATTACATCGTGACCAGCATTGGATACTGGGGTGCCAATTGCTTTTACCATCAGATCTCGGTTGAAACAATACAAATTCACTGATAAGCAACCATCTTGCATGATTTTCTCTTCTTCCCTCAAGAGTTGACAGCAATTTTGTGCCAGCTGATCAACGCAATTTTTAATGTCCCAATTGTGGAGCAACATATAATGGAGCCTACAAGAGCAGAAAGGTGGCATGCAGGGTGACGTAATTAAGCATGATGCAAAATTCAAATTTCACGATAGCGGATTGACATGCAGAGGTAATATCGGCAGAATATTTGCAGCCTAGCAGCGTTACATGAGCCTGTGGCAATTTCATCCCTGCTGTGGTTTCTGGTTGAAACAGCACTGGCAGTTGAAGAGGTTTGAGCATTCTCAATGTATTAGCTCTTGTAATATATAACATGAAAACTGGGCCTTTGTTGAAACAGATGTCTTGAAGATTAATACCAACACTAACTAGTTACACTGCAATAAGATCTTAAATTTACATATACTCTTGGTTCTGAGTCTTCTGAATAAACAGAATGAAAATACAGTAACTGCAAGCAGGCTATTACTATTACCACTGCTGCTGAAGGTTAACTGGATACCTTTGCACTGGAACCCTACGTGTCATAACATTATCTAACTGGCTTTAAGATACACTGTCTGGTTTAGGCTCTGTGCAAGAATATAACATACCCCACATTCCTCTAAAGAATGGGAAGCCTTTTCTGATAAAGATATGTAACAACACATATCCATTTATTATCTGTAAACAGTAAGATAACACTTTGCTGGATAACGAGACTTAAAGCTTTTTAACAGTTATCATGATGATGAGGTTGTGTAGCTTCCCTCTGAAGTATGCTCAGTTATCATGGACAGATATGGATCATTTATCGTGGATTTGTGGTTGTCAACTGATACTAACATAATTCTCTCAGCACCTCATTCACTATCCTTGTGAGCTATTGGTTATAAGCAGTTCAGCTATATCATCTAGCTCTTCGAAACACAGTTTTGCAGTTGTACCAGTTTAAGCTAATCTGAAATGGAAATGCTTCATTTATTTAAAGGGTTGATAATATGTTGGGCTATACCTTTCAGATGTAACACTGCATCATCTTTAAAGTTGCCAATAGAATCTAGCTTGTCTGGGTAAATGTTAAAAAAGTTTGTAGATGCACTCAATGTTGTGGTCTGGGATCTCTGGCATTGCAATTGATAGATTTGTCACCTCTTGGATTGTAATAATATGCCAATTAATGCATACTGACAGACCAATAATTGCTTGAACAGTGCCTTCAGCAATATGAAAGCTTGCAGATATCCACCCCAAGGAACTGTATTGACACTTAAGATGGATATAGGATGTCATACCATTTGTAAGAAGTTAGCTTATTATGTATGATCCACATTCCCCTTTGACAGTTTCCGAAGTTCATCTCAGATAAGATGTGTAGAATTGTTAAGAATATGAAGATGTGTAAATATTTGCACTTGCAGTGCTGACAAGTTTGACATGTGGAGCAGGCTGTCCATTTCTTTTGGGGTGGAGATAAAGACATCAACTTTTCTGAAGGTCCTCATGAAGTGTCTCCAATCAATCATGTCAGATCTGGCTAAGGTCTGGCTGTATTGTTGCAGGTGCTTGTCAGATTTCATTGATATGAGAAAGTGAGGACTGCAGATGCTGGAGATCAGAGTCGAAGAGTGAATACTTTGAAATATTTTTGAACATTTTAGTCCAATGTCTTCTTGTAAAACTAAGCTCACAAATCTTATGTAAAGGCAAAATACCCTGGATGTTGGGAAATTGCAACAAACAGATAATGCTGGAAAAATGTAATTGGTCTGGCAGCATCTATAGAGGGAGAAATGTTTAGAGAGTTAATGATTTGAGTCCGCTTTGACTAATCTTCAGAAGTCAAAGTTGCATCTTCTCCTTCTGTGACATATTCACGATTCTGTCATTGAGCGAGCTGGGCAGCTTCAGAATGCCAGTGCTCATCCAGGAGATTTTAAAAATGGTGCAAGGGATGCCAGTGTTTCTACAGCTACCCCAAGTGGTAGGTTGTTGTGGGAATGTGCATGGTAATCCAAGTGAGAGAGCCATAAAGGTGTGGTAGGAAGACAATAGAAAATAGGAGCACTATTGTCCGCCCCTCAGGTCTGCTACAACATTCATTACGATCAGTAATGAAGGTAATCCAGTTCAGTATCCTGTTCCCTCTTTCTCTCCATAATCTTGAAATTAATTAAATAATCAATGTCATTAATGAATCATGTTTGCTCAGATGCAGCAGTCAAACCCATTGGGCCTCAAAGTGAAAATCCATTCAAATAAATCTTAACAGAATTCAGATTTAGCCAATAAAACAGAATCAGCTCTATTTTCATTTGCATGCATCCTGCTGGCACTTAGTATTTTGATTATGATTGCATGAAAACAGCAAAAAAAAAGTGTAATTGATGCACAGTTCAAGTCAAGACATTAGGTGTAGCACAGCATTGACCAAATCAGTGTACGATTTTTTCAAATAAGAACATGAATTGGAAAGAACAAATTCTATTTATTGCATGGCATTTTGACCTATGGATATTGAAAAGCCCTCCAGAGCCAATTAAGTTCTTGAAATGTATTAATTTTTGCAAAGTAGGGAAAACGTAAATACTACAAGTGGAACAACTGATATGGTGGCAAGTCATCCAATAATAATAAATAAATTAGGGAAGACAAGGAAACTAAATTTTGCTTAATCAATTGTTTGAAAAGAATTGTGAGAAGACCCGAGCAAGTTTTCAGACCGCCTCTGACTTAAATCATAAAAGAACTCTTGTCAGCTATTAAAAGGGATAATCTCAAAGCTTCAATTTATTGATTCTCAGTTAGCAACAGCTTTATGTGACAACAAGCGTATTCATCTTCAATAAACAGTATTTGATTTACTCAGTATAAAATTCAAGCACTGTAATAAAAGAAACTTTTGTACAGCACTTTGAAAATTCTTCAAATGCTTTCAAGTACAATAAATTACTTTGAAGCAGTGTGACTGTTGTTATGTTACAAGGTTGCCACTCACTGATACAGATAAAATGACTACATGATAAATAATTAAATGAACAATGCAGTGATTGTAGTGAGGTCAGCCTGGTGGACTTCATAGAATATCAGTCCCTTCATTGGGACTGTTAATCTGGTCCAATCAGGGAGTCCTGGCAGACAGATAAAAACAGGAGTGTTGAGTCTGTGGACCACGTGTATATTGGGTGTGGGCGTTTGCACTCCCTATTTGATTTTCTTAAAAACCTCCTCCTCTGCTTTTGGTTGCACATCAGTCCCACGCTCCTGATCTTCAGGCACCCGGTCCAGAGGAGGGCAGGTCTGAAGACCTCCTCGTGGGTCTGCTCCTGGGCCTGGCCAAACTGGCCATAAACAGGTCCAGGCAGCGGGCCATGGAGGGGGTCGTTAGGGCCGACTGCCTGCCCCTCTTCTGCGGTCACGTTAGAGCCCACGGTGTCCACCAACACCCTGGAGTTGTTCAGGGAGAGGTGGGTGCCACAGGGAGTGGAGTGCATTATTTCCCCCTCCAATTCTATTTTGATTTAATCCCTGCCCTCCCCTTCACTGTTTGATCACACAGCATTGCCCTTTGATGTGAAGGGCACTGCTTGACACTGACCACTTGGATGTTTCCTTTCTTCCTGGTGGTGGAAATTTGAATAAAGATTCATGCACCTTGTGTCTTTCACTGTGTGTCTCACACGTGTACACACACAACATGGGTGTTGGGGAAAAAGAATAAGCACTACCGCAGTTAGGCGGTAGTGTGGGGGAAAAGATGAGAAAAAAACAGAAAAAAAGAAAAAAATTGGAGGGTCAGACATCCTGTTCACTCTGAGAACTGGCTCTGAGGGAGCTGGATTAATGCCAAGCACTCTTCATGTGTAACTAAAGGGTGATTTGGTGACGGGATACTGGTCTCTGTGGAGTTATTTCAAATCATCAGTTGAAGAGAAAATTCTGGTAAACAGGAATTTCTTCCTCTTCATATGGTGCAAAGGTGCATCCATTTCAACCAAAGTCTCATCCAAATGATGGCATTTTAAGAATGGATCACAGTAATTACCATATTTTACACATAAGGACCAACCTAGGTAAATCCTCATTTTGGACATGAACTCTCAACTTTCCAATCTATGACAGTACTACTAATTTGTAGGTTCAAACATGGTTATACAATTAACCGCCTGGATCTTTACCTTGACCATTAAACCTTGCAGAGCAATACAACTTGTATTCCCTACAAATGTATGTTCCTGGCACTAAAGCCTGAGTGTTATTTATTTCAATGGTCTCCAAGGCCTGTCATAGTCAATTACAGCTCCTTTCACAGAGTTTCCCTGGAAAAGTCAATGAGCCAAGTTTAAATAAAGTGTCCTGTACCTCAAAATCAAGTCACCTCTAAGTTGCTTGTATAAATTGACAAAATAAGTTCATATTTTAATGTTAAAAATTTACAAAGAACAGTTACTTCATTAGTTCTGCAGTACTTCTAGAAGTTCTAAAGGTCATAAATAGCATTGTACAAACACAAGTGTGTCAGTTCCTTTACAATCACATTTCTATTACTCTAAGCACAATCAAACATTAAGAACAATGTCAATACTTTTACTCCTGAGAAAGGAAGGGCAAATATACTTTGCCCAAGGTGGGGCAAGTGTTTAAGTGGGAATAGAATCCTCTAGCATGGAGTCAGATGGGAACATGGTCACAGGCTGCCAAGTGCTAAGATAGGTTGTCAAAAAGGCTTGACTTGGTCCTCTGGACTTTGCTTCAGTGTTTCCATAAAATTTAAGCTCTTTAGCCCATACTTCCTGACATCCAATCAGCTCAAATCAATTTCCCATGCCATCTCCATGCCCTCATACCAACTCATTCCACATCCTCACCCCGACTATTTATAGCCCCTGTGCTAAATTAATGCCAACTCCTGTTCCCACCCACCTTAATATCCATTATAGCCCCTTGTCAACTTCACAACCTTGACAACCAATGCCCCCAGTCACAATCCTATAGCCAGAATCATGTTTCAAAAACATGATTGAGTTTTTTGAAGAAGTAACAAAGGATTGATGAGGGCAGAGCAGTGGATGATATCATTATGGACTTCAAGAAGGTGTTCATCAAGGTTCCACATGGTAGACTGGTGAGCAAAATTAGATCACATGGAATACAGGGAGAACTAGTCATTTGGATATAGAACTGGCACGAAGGTCGAAGACAGAGGGTGGTGGTGGAGGGTTGTTTTTCAGACTGGAGACCTGTGATCAGCGGTGTACCACAAGGATCGGTGCCTGGTCCACTATTTTTCATCATTTATATAAATGATTTGGATGTGAACATGGGAGGTATGGTTAACAAGTTTGCAGATGACACCAAAATTGGAGGTGCAGTGGACTGCAAAGAAGATTACCTCAGAATACAATGGGATCTGGACCAGATGGACCAATGAGCTGAGGAATGGCAAATGGATTGTAATTTAGATAAATGTGAGGTGCTGCACTTTGGAAAGACAAATCAAGGCAGGACTTGTATACTTTCTGGTAAGGTCCTGGGGAGTCATAGAGTCATAGGGATGTATAGCATGGAAACAGACCCTTCGGTCCAACCCATCCATGCCGACCAATATAGTCCCATCTGTCAGCAACTGGCCCATACCCCTCCAAACCCTTCCTATTCATATACCCATCCAAATGCCTCTGATGCTCCAGGGAAAGTAGCCCCAGCCTGTTAAGCCTCTCCTCCAACCCTGGCAATATCCTTGTAAATCTTTTCTGAACCCTTTCAAGTTTCACAACATTTTTCCGATACGAAGGAGACCAGAATTGCATGCAATATTCCAACAGTGACCTAACCAATGTCCTGTACAGCCACAACATGACCCCCCAACTCCTGTACTCAATATTCTGACCAATAAAGGAAAGCATACCAAATGCCTTCTTTACGATTCTATCTACCTGCAACTCCACTTTCAAGGAGCTATGAACCTGCACTACAAGGTTTCTTTGTTCAGCAACACTCCCTAGGCCCTTACCATTAAGTGTATGAGTCCTGCTAAGATTTGCTTTCCCAAAATGCAGTACCTCACATTTATCTGAATTAAACTCCATCTGCCATTTCTCAGCCCATTGGCCCATCTGGTCCAGATCCTGTTGTAATCTGAGGTAACCCTCTTCATTGTCCACTACACCTCCAATTTTGGTGTCATCTGCAAACTTACTAACTGTACCTCTTATGCTCGCATCCAAATCATTTATGTAAATGGCAATAAGTAGAGGGCCATGCACCACTCCTTGTCGCACTCCATTGGTGACAGGCCTCCAGTCTGAAAAACAACCCTCCACCACCACCCTCTGTCTTCTACCTTTGAGCCAGCTCTGAATCAAAATGGCTAATACTCCCTGTATTCCATGAGATCTAACCTTGCTAATCAGTCTCCCAAGGGGAACCTTGTCGAATGCCTTACTGAAGTCCATATAAATCACATCTACTGCTCTGTCCTCATCAATCTTCTTTATTACTTCTTCAAAAAACTCAATCAGGTTTGTGAGACATGATTTCCCAAGCACAAAGCCATGTTGACTATCCCGAATTAGTCCTTGCCTTTCTAAATACATGTAAATCCTGTCCCTCAGGATTCCTTCCAACAACTTGCCCACCACCAATGTCAGGCTTACCGGTCTATAGTTCCCTAGCTTGTCTTTACTGCACTTCTTAAACAGTGGCACCACGTATGCCCACCTCCAGTCTACCAGCACCTCACCTGTGACTATCGATGATACAAATATCTCAGCAAGAGACCCAGCAATCACTTCTCTAGCCTTCCACAGAGTTCTCGGGTACACCTTACAGATTAGATTAGACTTACAGTGTGGAAACAGGCCCTTCGGCCCAACAAGTCCACACCGACCCGCCGAAGCGAAACCCACCCATACCCCTACATTTACCCCTTACCTAACACTCCGGGCAATTTAGCATGGCCAATTCACCTGACCCGCACATCTTTGGACTGTGGGAGGAAACCGGAGCACCCGGAGGAAACCCACGCAGACACGGGGAGAATGTGCAAACTCCACACAGTCAGTCCCCTGAGTCGGGAATTGAACCCGGGTCTCTGGCACTGTGAGGCAGCAGTGCTAACCACTGTGCCACCGTGCCGCCCTGATCAGGTCCTGGGGATTTATCCACCTTTAACCATTTCAAGATATCCAGCACTTCCTCCTCTGTAATCTAGACATTTTGCAAGATGTCACCATTTATTTCCCTAAAGTCTATTTCTTCCTTGTTACTAACAAAGAGACCTTGGAGTGCAGGTTCATAGTTAGTTCCTTGAACATGAACTGGCACGTAGATAAGATACTGAAGAAGGCATTTGGTATGCTTTCCTTTATTGGTGAGAGCATTGAGTATAGGAGCTGGGAGGTCATGTTGCAGTTGTACAAAACATTGATTAGGCCATTTTTGAAATATTGTGTGCAATTCTGGTCTCCCCTCTATTGGAAGCATGTTGAGAAACTTGAAACGGTTCAGAAAAGATGTACAAGGATGTTGCCAGGATTGGGGGGTTTGAACTATAGAGAGATGCTCAATGGGCTTGGGCTATTTTCCCTGGAGGCTGAGGGGTGTGGTGACTTTATAGAGGTTTATAAAATCATGAGGTGCATGGATAGGATAAATAGACAAAGTATTTTCCTTGGGTTTGGGGAGTCCAGATCTAACGGGTATAGTTATAGGATGAGAGGGGAAAGATATAAAAGGACATATGGCAACTTTTTCACGCAGAGGGTGGTACATGTATGGAATGAGCATTTCTCAAGAGTCATGTTAAGATGATTTTTTTTTAAAAACCTGGTTATCTATATAACTTTTATTAAAAGTAAAAAGAGACTCATTCATGAAATACTATTTCAAAAATCCCAAGTATACAAAACAGATTTGTACTTATAAGCCCACATCAAAAACAGCTATTGCTTTAATAGCTTCTTCACATTGTCAATTACACAGAGTTTGGGACCCCCTAATGGGATACTTATAGGATGTGGAAACCAACCAACATTGCTTTTTAAGTCTTGTATTGGTTTGATATTGCTGGCAAAGCTGGCTTTTGTTGCTCATTCCTAATTGCCCTTGAATTCTCCAGTCAAAAAAATGTGGTGCTGGAAAAACACAGCATGCCAGGCAGCCACTGAGGAGCAGGGGAATCGATGTTTCGGGCATAAGCCCTTCATCAGGAATGAATTGATGAAGGGCTTATGCACAAAGTGTTGATTCTTCTGCTCCTCAGATGCTGCCTGACGTGTTGTGCTTTTCCAGCATTACACTTTTCGATTCTGATCTCCAGCATCTGCATTCCTCACTTTCACCTTGAATTCTCTCAGCCAATTCAAAGGCAGTTAAAGGTCAACCACAGTCTGTGCATCTGAGGTTACATGCCATCCAAACTGGTTAAGGATGGTAGATTTTATTTCTGAAAGGTATTAGTGAAACAAATGTTTTTAATGACAAACAACGTGGTCACAAATAGACTCACCATTTTAATTCCAGGTGATTTGAATTCAAATTCACTGTCTGCCATAGAAGGATTTGAACCCATGTTTCTAACACATTAGCTGGGAACTCTGATATATCAATCCAGTGGCATTAAGAATAAATCACTTCCTCCCCTAATTACGACATAATATTGGTTAAAGTAATCTCATCAGACATTTATTATAACAGTTAGACCAGAGTTTCTTTTACCTTTCATTGATATAGGCAGCCTTTTTTTTAAAATCAATATTTAAAAAGGCCGGTTTTTAGTACCATCACAACTTGATTTTTTAAATTAATGACAGAGACAGGCTGTTTTATTTTTCAAAACACTGGAAATTTACATAATTTTAAACAACTTGACTGTTCTACAGATTTTACCAACACTTTGCAAGTATATACACTACCCTAAATATTTATAACTTCAACACTATAGATTCATGTTCTTCCTATAGTACAAGCATATCCATTTAAGCTTAGCATTGTGTTAGATCTCTGCACTAACACCAAGAACAGTTGGAATCCCAGAATAAATTCTCCAACACCATATATATGGTTCAATGATTTATATATTTACCTAACAGTAGGACTCTCAATTTCTATGATTGGTAGATCATTCACCTAAAGCCCTACACTAACTTCAATGATACATGGATTTATGAAACTGATCAAAGACTGATCTATTTTATAGGCCGTTACCCCATTAAATTTTAAGTAGTTACCCTTAGGAATGCTCAACAGCAGATATGAACATTTGTATCAGCAGATATGAACATATGTATCATGCATTCAAAACTCCTGTGGTATAAATGAATCAAAAAGTACCCAATGGTTTATTTCCATAATTTCCACAGCATTTCAATGTGTCTGCACACATATAGGTGGCCATACTACAATTGCCCGTAAGGGCATTTGGCATTACCATGAAGGCACTGTCAATAAGTTTTATCCTAAATTGTCTCTATCCAGTTTAAAGGCAAATAAGAACTGAATTATGACATGGTGAGCTGAATCCTGGTTGGGGATCTGTAGGGCCAGATGCAAAAGAAGAATTTTCAGGAGCACCAATAACCATTCATCATGTCAATACTTTAATGAGGAAAGGTGAAAAAAAAAATGAAAAGTTGACCAAATTGAGCATCTGAAAGAGAACAATGTAGTTGATGACTAGAACAAATCATTGTTCTATGATTCATGTGGTCTATTCATTAGTTGGACAAATATTTTGGGATAGTATAGTTGTGGGAGAATTATGTTGCCATAGCCCCAGATTCTACTTCCTCTTGAAAAAGATAGAACAAACTTCAATTTAGATAGTTCCTCTCATGACCTCAGATCATTGCAGAGCACTTTATAACCAGTAGGATCATTTTTAAAATATTGTGACTATTATAAAGTGGAAAACATTGTAGACAATTCACACACAAGAGTCTCAAAAACAGCAACATGGTAATAACCAGATGATTTGCTTTAATTATGTCAATTGAGGGATACTTATTGTCTCAAACATTGGGAAGAGCTCCATACTCCTCTTTGCATTGTATTTCAGGATCTTTTAAATCCACCTGATATGAAAACTGGGGCCTTGATTTATTGTTTCATTGGAAACACACAACTATTGTCTGTTTTATGTATTAAATCTATTCCAGTATATTAACAACATCCACTTGGCTTTTTGGAATAAAAGAAATGAGTTGCGTTTTAAGATTCTTCAATTGAAGTCGTTTCAATTGAATTGGCTTCAGTAATGACAAAAACATTATAGCAAATGAATCAGAGACAAGCTCAGACAGAATTGTTGACTAACAGTGGCAGTTCTATCTTTACAAAGCCTTAGATATCCAGTCAGAAGAAAGGTAATTGTCTCCTCTGTTAAGAAACGTTGACTAATTTTTATGAGATTTGAAGAAAGGCAATTGTGAAGTGCCAGCAGAGTCTACATACTTTAAATGACTGCCATTGCCTCACGGCTTACACCATCGAGTAATTACTTTACCCACACTGAATAATGCTGAAGTTCAGGTATTTTCATGATAAATAATGTGTAATACAAGCCTTCCTAGAGAACCAATCACCATAATGTCCACTAATAAAAGACTTGAAGAAAACTTTGTACATTATTTTCTGTTCATGCAAATAAGATTTCCATATTTGTAATGTAGAATAATTTTCCAAATAGATATTAAATAGGAATTGACTTTGTGTGGTAAGTGCATAAAGCAACAAAGTATAACACCTCAACAATATTCTTCATCTCAAGATATCTAATTTTGAAGGACAATTACAATAATTAAAGATACATTTTTTTTAAAAAAGCTGTAAGCACTACAGGGCAGGATTCATAATTGGTGAAATTGTTGGTGGTTATAGAGACACATTACAGATGGTTAATCATGGAATTGTTGTAGTTTGCATTTCCTGTTTCTTTGATTGCTCACTCCTTATTGGCTATACTGTTGATGCACCTCCTTGGCCATCAGATTCTGGACTAATACATGAATCTAATCCTCTGCTCAGCTGCAAGGATTCTACCCATTGTACGATTAAAACCTCCTTCTACATCCTGATCCCCATCTGTAAGTGAAGTGGCAGAGATATTCCCTAACGCCAACAGATCAGCTTATATTCTAGACATCACTTCAAACCTTTCTTATTAACATCTTAAACAGAATGTGTACAAGACAGAATAAATTTGCTCTTAAGAAAGAGAAAAGGCCTACTTTACATAAGGTGATTCTACAATAGAGTAATGCTTTGGTTTAATTGTTAGAATGGTTAACAAATATGGAACAAAGTCTTCAAAACAACCTCTTTCCATTGATTCAGTTGAAACTATTAGTAAATAAATTAGACGAGATTTGTTTAAGTGCAAAAAATTATTTTCATAGCAATACAGAAGCTACAAGTGGAGACTTCCACATTAACTTTCTATATCTTCAGTGATGTTGCCCAGTCTAGTTCATGCATTTATGAACAATATCACATCATAATTAGAGGATTCGGATATTGTAGGATCACTATGTCAGAGTCTCTGGGAGATGAGAAGCTGTGGTCAATGGCTGGTGTGAGGATCCCCTATTGATACCTCACCAGCAGATAAGAGGGTGGCACGTGTATGAACTTTATAGAAGAGTTGGAAATGCTATCAAGCACCTGACAAATGTGTGAACACATTGTTGACTGGCTGAGACCACAGTGGTCTTTTTAACTACCTGGAAAATGAAAACCAAAGGAGGATTGGTGAATGGGCATGAAAAGGCGATTTGAAGTAAGCTGGCCACCTGTAACCAGTAGGGCTCCCCAGGGATCAGTGTTGGGACTGCAATTGTTACAATATGCATTCATGACTTGGAGGAAGAAAGTAAATGTACTGTAGGGAAATTTGCAGACAACATAAAAATTGGTGGAAGGGCAAGATGTGAGAGGAGAACAAAGAATTTATAGAGAGGTTAAGCAAGTGGGTTAAAAGTTGAAAAATGGAATTAATGTGGTAAAATTCAAAGTTGTTCATTTTGGGAGGAGAACAAAAGAACTGCATCCGATACATGAAGAAAAACACCTGAAAGCTGCAAAACAAAGGGTCCAGGGATGCTTTGGAATAAAACACCAAAGCTAATACACAGAAGCAGCAGCTGATCAGGAAGGCTAATGGGATGTTGGCCTTTATTTCAAGCTGGTTGGAGTACAAGAGTAAGGACGTCTTACTTCATAAGATCACGGTGCTGGTGAGACCACATCTGGATTACTCTGAGAAGTTTTGGTCCCCTTATTTTAAGGGAAAGACATGATTTCATTGGAGGCACTTCAGAGAAGGTTCACCGAGATGATCCTCTATATGGAAGGATTGTCTTATGAGCAAAGGCTAAACACATTGGAATCCTACACACTGCACTTTAGAAGGATGAGTGGTGATCTGATTTAAGTAATAAAATTTCTTAAGAGGCTTGATATGGGAAATGCTAAGAGGATGTTTTCCCTCATGTGTAAGTCTAAGACTAGGCTTATAGTCTCAAAATAAAGGGGTGCCAATTTAAGACTGAGATGAGGATGAATTTCTTCTCTCGGAGGGTTGAGTCCTTGTATATATTTAAAGCTGAGACATATAGATTCTTGATCATTAAAAGATTCAAAGGTTATGGGGAAAAGGCAGGTAAATGGACATAAGAAATGTCAAATCAGCCATGATCCTATTGAATGGCAGAGCAAGCTCAAGGGGCTAAATGGCCTACTGGTGTTCTTACTTCTTATGGTCTGATAAAAATTGAGCGTGGTAATCGACTTCATAGCTACTGAACTAACAGTGCAGGCAGATAAGCATGGCTGTAGATCCTTAGTTACACGCATGGTTTCTTTTCTTCTTGGTGAAGTGCACTTTTGTTATGCACATTACAACAAGGACCTGATTCTATCTGTGTATCCCGTGCACAGACTAGGGAATAATATCTGTCCAACTACATTCTCTTTAAATGCTGTCCGACTCTCCACTAATTCTCCTTATCCATACTGAAATACGAAGGAGGGTGATGCTCATTCCAAAAAAGCCCTCTCTTCAGATATAGGTGAAGTAAGAGAAGGTGGAAATCTGCTGGAGATCTATCACTGAGAGAAGCATTTCAAATGCACATAGGCCAAATGGTCATTAAAAAAAGATAATGTCTTTCCTGCAAAAATCATTTCTTGAATATGTCACACTTCTTCAGGTTCAGAATTCCTAGTTTTGTCTTCACTGATCATAAATTACCAAATACATTTTAGCTTGTGAAAACACCATTTATTGTTCCTCATTATCCTAAATGAGGACATAAGCAGATAAGACCATGGAATGCACCAAAGAGTCTGAAGGAGAGGGATTAAATAATGTTTAATGGATGCCTAAACATTCTGACACTGAAGTTTATTAGGTGAAAATTCTGCTCAAAAATGGAGGAATTCTGTCCCCACTGATATCGTATTGTCTAGAATGCCACAGTAGGCAATAAAGTCCACATACAATGGCCATGTTGATATTTTCTCATATGAGAACATAGACATTATGTAATATCTACCCCAAACCTGGCTTACACCATAATGATGAGAGTTAGAGATATATATAAAACAGTCAGCCAGTCCAATTCAGTCAGTTTCTCACCAGAGATCCAAAGTTAAAATTACCCCATGCATGCCCTTAAGTCTATTAGATAGCATTATAATGTATGATAATAGATTTTCTGTAAGCAAATGAATAACCTATTATTCATATTCAGAAGGAACTTACGCAGAACTTACTCTTTCTCGCAGGCAACTCGCCTGCTGAAGTTAACTAATTCACACAGCTGAGTAGTCTAACTTGTGAACTTCCTGTTCATTCAGTATATTAGAATACTGGGCAAGAATTTACCCAGTGAATCATTCATACAGCCTTTTGTTTTGGAATTGTAATTGTCTGTACTGTGCAGTTATATAATAAAGGGAACATCATTATCAAAAGAATATTCATTACACAGATATATTTTGAATTCTCATTGCCTCTTTCAAATTAAAATAGACTTTTCTTCAAAGTTGTATTTTTCATTCAAGCCTTTAGATGGCAATGCAACCTGCAATAGTATCCAGAGGCAGGAAGAAAAGCAGCAATTTAACTACATACAACAAACTTTAATTGGCTGAACTGAATCAAGCCCAATCTGAATTTAATCCTTTCACCTTACAATCTCAAAAACAAATGGAAAACAGCAATAACAATGGAAAATAAGGAAAATGTCATCTGTTAAAATTACAGACTGTAATAATCATATATGTTAAAGTCATTCATTAACAGATTCTGGTTAATATTGCACCATTACTTTTAATATTACAATCATGATGATATCTTATTAATGACACTTCAGTAACATAATTTGGCAGGAATCATTCTTTCTCATTGGTCTAGATTTGTTCTTCTCTAAATTCATGTTGTTTGCATTTATTAGAAAAAAAGCAGGGAAGGGCAAAGTATTCCTAGGCAAGTGGATAGGGTTTCAGTTTGTGGAAGGACTTCAATCCCCTGATACTAATATGAGGTTAATAATTTCTACGTCATCCTGCCCTTTATTTGCTTTCCAGGGGGTGCATTCTGAGCATAATAGGGAACAACTTCAGGTTTGAGAGGAAGTAATTAACAGTTAAAAAAGCATAAAGAAGCCACTTCATCTCTCAATCCCTTCTGTCCCATCTGTACCATGCACTCATCAAGAACAAAAGAAGACCATTCAGCCCATCAAGCCTGCTCTCCCATTTACTATGATCATAGCTAATCAAATCCTTCAATGCCATTACAGAGAGAATTCCAATATTTTGATCCAGTGACACTAAAGGAACAGAGAATGATTTCCAAGTCAGGATGTTGAGTGGCTTGGAGGTGAAATTGCAGGTAGTGGTGTTCCCATGTATTTGTTGTTTTTGTCCTTTTAGATGGTAGTAGTCATGGATTTAGATGGTGTTATCCAAGGAGCTTTGGTGAATTTCTGCAGTGTATGTCGTAGGTTGTGCACACTGCTATGACTGAGCGTCAATGATGGAGGCACAGAATATTTGTGTATGTGGTGCCAATCAAAAAGATTAATTTGTCCTGGTTAGCTTCTAACCTTGTGAGTGTTATTGGAGCTTTATTCATTCAAGCAACAATGGAGTTTTTCATCACATTCCTCACTTGTGCCTTATTGATGGTGCTCATGCTTTGGGAAATTCAGGTATGTCATTCGCTGCAATGTTCCTAGCTACTGACCTGCTCCAGTAGCCACAATACATCTATGGCTAGCCCAGTTCAGATCTTGACATAATGATTATGATACTAGTGGTCATAGCCTGGCATTGGTGCGTTATGAACTGTTACTTACCAGCCCCAAGCTGGATATTCTGGTCCAAGTTTTGGTGCTTTTGGGAATGGACTGCTTTGGAATGACCTATTTATTTCTACTCTCTGTTTTCAGTCTGTTAGCCAATCCTCAATCTATGCCAGTACATTACCTCCTATTCCATGCATTTTAATGTTGCTAACCTCCTGTGGATGATCTTATCAAAGCCTCCTGAAAATCCAAATATGTCCCATCTGTCTACTCATCTTTTATTAGTGACATCAGAAACTCCAACATGTTCATGAAACATGATTTCTCATTCACAATCTATTCTGAAGATGCCCAGTCAAATCATTTTTTGCTTAATCCAAGTGTCCATTTGTCATGTACTGCATGAAAGATAAGTGTTTTCACTACTATTGATGGAAGGTTGATGGATCTGTAGTTCACCATTTTTTCTTTCTTCTTTCATTAAAAATGGAACGATATTTGAGAGCTTCCAGTCCACAGGAATCTTTCTACAATCTGGAAGATGATCACCAATGAATCAACCACCTTCAATACCAACTCCCCTCCTGGGCTATAGACTATCAGATCTCAGGGACCTACCACTTTCAGCTCCTTTAATTTCTCCAGTACAATCTTCTTACTAATACTAATACATTTCCTCCAAATCCTCATTCACCTTGGTCACTTGGATTTCTAGCTCTTGAAGATGTATGGTCTCTTCCATCAGTGAAAACAGGCACAAAGAGCCAAATCTTCTGTGTTTTTGGCGAAGTGTGAGTTGCAGGGAGTTTTTTGGAAGGTTCTTCACTGCAAGAACTAGCGATTTTTCTCACCATACTTTACTAAAACCTCACCACATCAAACACCTACACATGTTTGATTTCCATCTCATTTTACAACACAACATTCCTAGAACAACAGGCCACGCAGCAGATAACCACTGATAGACCAGCACCCTTCATGCCCTTGCGATCTTTGAAAAGTCATTATGCACCTGGACAGGTGTTAGCACTCCAGCATTGCCCTTCACCAGCAACATAATAGTGAAGCAGCTTCAAGACCACATTAGTCACAGCAGGTAGGTCACCGTGACTGATATTCAATCACAACTACAACACCATTCTCTCACACTATTCACTGTTTAACCACCAGGCTACACAGTTTACCTTTTCATAGCTGTATCCAGTCTGAATGCACTCCCCTTCAATGCTACCCTGTTCCCATTACCCATTAGAGACGGAAATCTTGTCATTGTCCAGTAGGGCAATATCAAGTCAAAGAGTCATAAAGTCATAGAGCTGTACAGCATGGAAACAGAGTCTTTGGTCCAACCTATCCATGCTGACCAGATATCCCAACCCAATCAAATCCCATCTGCCAGCAACCGGCCCATATCCCTCCAAACCCTTCCTATTCATATACCCACCCAAATGCCTTTTAAATGTTGCAATTGTACCAGCCTCTACCACTTCCTCTGGCAGCTCATTCCATAAACATACCACCCACTGTGTGAAAAAGTTGCCCCTTAGGTGTCTTTTATATCTGCAGAAAGTGAAAGGGAATACTAATAAACCAATGCAGGCTGACCTTTGCCTTGACAATGCAAACCAGATTTCGGAACCATGGCCAAAGATTGATTTACAGTCCATGATAGTCTGCTGCACCTGTCTCTCATCTACTGGAAGTGGGTATCAATGAGATTTTGTCTGACTTGTGATTTCCAATGCCACAGATCTCTGTCATGGACAACAGCACGTTCCTCCACCCAATGTTCACATCCTCTTCCTCTACCTCAGAAGACTGCTTCTGTTCCCCCAGCTCCTCAACACTGAGCACATCAACCTATTGCCTGCACCAACTATCCAGAGCACAGTATGTCAGAATGACAGCGCACACTCAGTCTATTCACATTCCCAACTCTGCTTTCTCCTCCAGCCTTCACTCTCCCACTTCTTCAAGCAGTTAATGACCCACTGCCTCTACAAGGGCCTTTTGAATCCTTCAGAAAGATAGACAAACTGACTCCAGAAAGGTATTCACCGCACACCTGTGTCATTCAAATGAGAAGCTGATAGACATTGCTGAAATAAGCTCTGATCTGTCCCTGACAGATGGTTAGGGATTCCCATGACTGTTTATGCTGGCCCTGACAGACTCACTGCCGAGCAATGCCGCCAGACTATATTGCAAAAGTATCCCTGAATGAGAGCATCCCAAGTGGACAACTGACCGCATCAAACCTCATAGACTGTTTGCAAACAGTGCATCTGACTTAACAACAGCCCCAGCTTAACTGGACTGATGAGTAGCTCCCAGCCAGTTTACAACATGGACACTTGGGTGGATATTGCAAGTTCCCAGCAGTTCTTCAGAACAGATTCTTATTGACAAGCAGCCTGTTTGTCTCTGCACTAAAGAGTGCTTCAAAATGGCAATAGTGGCAGCCATTGGCTTTAGCTGAAGCACCAATGCACTAGCAGGTAAGGCATGGCAATGCAAGGAATGGATGCTGTGAACATATAGGTAGGCACTAAATGAGTGAGTAAAAACAATGACTGCAGATGCTGGAAACCAGATTCTGGATCAGTGGTGCTGGAAGAGCACAGCAGTTCAGGCAGCATCCAACGAGCAGCGAAATCGATGTTTCGGGCAAAAGCCCTTCATCAGGAATAAAGGCAGTGATCTGGAAGCATGGAGAGATAAGCTAGAGGAGGGTGGGGTGGGGAGAGAGTAGCATAGAGTACAATGGGTGAGTGGGGGAGGAGATGAAGGTGATGGGTCAGGGAGGAGAGGGTGGAGTGGATAGGTGGAAAAGAAGATAGGCAGGTCAGACAAGTCCGGACAAGTCATGGGGAGAGTGCTGAACTGGAAGTTTGAAACTAGAATGAGGTGGGGGAAGGCGAAATGAGGAAGCTGTTGAAGTCCACATTGATGCCCTGGGGTTGAAGTGTTCTAAGGCGGAAGATGAGGCGTTCTTCCTCCAGGCATCTGGTGGTGAGGGAGTGGCGGTGAAGGAGGCCCAGGACCTCCATGTCCTCAGCAGAGTGGGAGGGGGAGTTGAAATGTTGGGCCACGGGGCGGTGTGGTTGATTGGTGCGGGTATCTCGGAGATGTTCCCTAAAGCGCTCTGCTAGGAGGCACCCTGTCTCCCCAATGTAGAGGAGACCGCATCGGGAGCAATGGTTACAATAAATGATATTAGTGGATGTGCATGTAAAACTTTGATGGATGTGGAAGGCTCCTTTAGGGCCTTGGATAGACGTGAGGGAGGAGGTGTGGGCACAGGTTTTACAGTTCCTGCGGTGGCAGGGGAAAGTGCCAGGATGGGAGGGTGGGTCATAGGGGGGTATTGGACCTGACCAGGTAGTCACAGAGGGAACGGTCTTTGCGGAAGGCGGAAAGGGGTGGGGAGGGAAATATATCCCTGGTGGTGGGGTCTTTTTGGAGGTGGCGGAAATGTCGGCGGATGATTTGGTTTATGCAAAGGTTGGTAGGGTGGAAGGTGAGCACCAGGGGCGTTCTGTCCTTGTTACGGTTGGAGGGGTGTGGTCTGAGGGCGGAGGTGTGGGATGTGGACGAGATGCGTTGGAGGGCATCTTTAACCACGTGGGAAGGGAAATTGCAGTCTCTAAAGAAGGAGGCCATCTGGTGCGTTCTGTGGTGGAACTGGTCCTCTTGGGAGCAGATACGGCGGAGGTGGAGGAATTGGGATTACGGGATGGCATTTTTGCAAGAGATAGGGTGGGAAGAGGTGTAATCCAAGTAGCTGTGGGAGTCGGTGGGTTTGTAAAAAATGTCAGTGTCAAGTCGGTCATCATTAATGGAGATGGAGATGGAGAGGTCCAGGAAGGGGAGGGAGGTGTCAGAGATGGTCCAGGTAAATTTAAGGTCAGGGTGGAATGTGTTGGTGAAGTTGATGAATTGCTCAACCTCCTCACGGGAGCACGAGGTGGCGCCAATGCAGTCATCAATGTAGCGGAGGAAGAGGTGGGGAGTGGTTCCGGAGTAATTACGGAAGATCAATTGTTCTACGTAGCCAACAAAGAGACAGGCATAGCTGGGGCCCATACGTGTGCCCACGGCTACCCCTTTGGTCTGGAGGAAGTGGGAGGATTCAAAGGAGAAATTGTTAAGGGTGAGGACCAGTTCGGCCAAACGAATGAGAGTGTCGGTGAAAGGGTACTGTTGGGGACGTCTGGAGAGGAAAATATGGAGAGCTTGGAGGCCCTGGTCATGGCGGATGGAGGTGTAGAGGGATTGGATATCCATGGTGAAGATGAGGCGTTGTGGGTCGGGGAAACGGAAGTCTTGGAGGAGGTGGAGGGTGTGGGTGGTGTCTCGAATGTATGTGGGGAGTTCCTGGACAAGGGGGAATAGGACAGTGTCGAGGTAGGTAGAGATGAGTTCAGTGGGGCAGGAGCATGCTGAGACAATGGGTCGGCCAGGGTGATCAGGCTTGTGGATCTTGGGAAGGGGGTAGAACCGGGCAGTGCGTGGTTGAGTGAGTGCTGAGGGAGCAATTGAGAAGCCCTGAGTTGTAGCCTGATTCAATCTGTAACCTGGGTACCTGAGTCTGCACTCAAAGTATTCCTGCTGCAGCCTTTTCGTGCCAGTCACCAGTGTACTTTGTAATGCTACCTCAGAGACCTGTCAGTGACCTGGAGAGATGCCATGATGCTTGTGAGGGGCTGGCAGCTGCCAGATACCAATGTCTGTGGACGAGGGGTGCTTGTGGCTGTTGTGTGTGAAGCATGCCCCAGGATGTTGTTTGGTCATATGTAGCCTGAGATCCTCTGGGATGCATCATTACCTCCAAAAACTGACCCCTTTGGTCATGTATGATAAATTTGTATTGTTCTTCGGCAAGTTTCTGTTTGCAATTTGATTTTTGTTTGTTACAGTGCCCCACAAGGGGCCATTTCAGTCATTGACTCGTTTATTCTGGAAAAGAATAGAAAAGTGATGTTATTGGCAGCACCTACCCCAACCACAAGCCACCAGTGATCGGTCCCACAGATATAAGGCTCACCTCACTGCAACCTCTCAGGAAGAGAGAAAATAAAACCAAGATGCAGCTTTCCCAGGTCTCTTTTGGTTGCTACAGCCTGAACAATTCCAAGTGCTGCTGAGCCCTTATGACTCACGTCATACTTCCTTTAAACGGGAAATCTTCAGCAGAATAGATACATTAACTGCCTACTTGTTGTTTTTTTTGGCAATTCCAGAAGTGGGCGCTAATATACCTGCTCTGGAGAGATAAAAACCTGGACAAAGCTTGCCTAGTGAGAACTCAAGTTCCTAACCTGAAACTAGACCCACCATTCCAGTGGAAAGGAGTTCACGGTATCTTTTCTTCATCTCACTAGGAAATATATATTCTTGTGTCAAGTATTGTTGAGACATGGGTCTACTGGCAATAATTGAATTTAAGAGGAAGCGTGGTGGTTATGTCATTGGACTAGTAATTCAGAACCCCAGGCTAATGTTCTGGGATATGGGTTAGAATCCTATGAAAGCAAATTGCAGAATTCAATAAAAGAAGAAATAGTGAGCCTAATAACAGCCGTGAAGCTACTGCCAATGTCATTACAACCCAGCTGTTTCACAAATGGCCTTCACACAAGGATATATAACATATATTACCTGGTCTGGTCTACATGCGACTCCAGACACACAGTAATGTGCTTGACTATGAACTGCAATTAAGGATCGACAATAAATGCCAGCCATACAGTGGTGCCCACATCCCATGAACAAATAATATAAATCGATTAACCCAACAGTTATAACTGAATGGCTTGTTAAGTCACTCCAATGGATATTTAAGTGTTAAACATTTTAGTGTGGGACTGAATTGAAGTGTATGCCAGGTTAAGCAGAGATGATAGGTTTATTTCACTGAAGAACATTATCAAAACAGTTGAATTTTTGCAACAATCCAATGGATTCATGGTCATTTTTACTAACAGCAATGTATTAATTCAAGTTTTATTAAACTTAAACTATTGTAGGGGGATTTTAACTCAAGTTCTTTAAATTACCGCTCTAGATTCTGAGTTCAAATGCTTAAACCTTTGGAATTTAAAATAGGACATAAGAACAGGCCAGGCTTAGAAGAATAGCTTAGTGCTTCTGTTGTGATTTTGTGAAATAGTTGTCTGATTGAATTGATGAAAAGGTTACTTGATCCTGCGCTATGCATTGCCAGACTTTCTCAATCCTATGAATTCTGACTATAGGTTTCTCAGTGAAATGTCTTGACAGTTATAATTACTGCAACTGGAGAAAGAGGCACTTCAGAATCACTTCCTGATGCCCGAAACGTCGAATTTCCTATTCCTTGGATGCTGCCTGACCTGCTGTGCTTTAACCAGCAACAGATTTTCAACTGTGATCTCCAGCATCTGCAGACCTCACTTTTTACTTCAGAACCATTCACAGGTTCATTCAGTCTGGAATAGGAGTATGTACGGGTACACAATCCTTTATCCAAAATTCTGAAATCTGAAAAGCTCTGAAATTCGAAGTTTCTCTCATGAAGCTTTTTTCTGTAAAACAAGGTTTTTTGATGTATGAAAAGGTGACTCAACTCTACACCCACTCAGCCCACGTCACTCAAATGCGACGTGGTGGCGTGGTCCAGTACTGGCAGACATCAATTATACTTAGTAATTGTACTGGTCACGCGTTCAGTAAGACTTTTATTTCACTGTGAAAATGTCATTTATTCTGAAATCCAATAAATCGGCCCCATGGATTTTGGATAAAGGATCGTGTACATGTATTAAATATGGTTCTAGATCGATTGCACGAAACAGGATTGCACATACCAAACATCAATTTGTGAGTTTTGTGAAGATTTATAACTCAGGTTGAAGTTCTGGATGTAGGTTTGCTCGCTGAGCTGGAAGGTTCATTTTCAGACATTTCATCATCATACGAGGTAACATCATCAGTGAGCCTCTGGATGAAGCCTTCGTCTGGAGGCTCACTGATTATGTCACCTCGTATGATGTTGAAACATCTAAAAACAAACCTTCCAGCTCAGCAAGCAAACCTACATCCAGAACCAACATCAGTCTCCAAACTACAGAGGGAGGGAATGAGTAGATTTGCCAGGACATATGCAAAAATGATTTGCTTTTATTGGAAGAATACCTACAAGAAACCTTAGGTTGAATTCTATTCTCAAACAGGAGGCAAGACAATAATTCATTCATTTTCTTTCTGGTTCCACATTGCTGCCAGTTTGTTTATGTTTATTCTATAATCTTCAGCAAAGGGATGACCACATATTCATTGAACAATCAACTGCTGCATTCGTGACAAAACCAATGATTTTACTGGCTTGCCTGATGATCAGAAATAGGAAGTAACACTGTTGTTGAGTATCATCACACAATTTCTTAATTTACATTCTCAAACCTTCATGGTAACTAAAAAGTTCTCTTTTTACGCAAGCCGCCTGTTCCTTTTCTTCTGTGTCCCATGTCACGTATACAATCTCCCAAGTTTAATGAACAAAATGTTTTTCCTAATTAATTAATTAATGGAATGTAGGCATTGGTAAGACTTGTATTTATTGCCAATCCTAAATTGATCTTGGGAAGGTGCTGATGATCCACCTTTTTGAATACAATTCAGAAGTCTGAAGGGTCATTTCAGAGGGCAGGTAAAAGTCAGCTACATTGCTGTAGGTCTGATCTGGCTCAGAATGACAGACTTCATTTCCTAAAACACGATGGTTGCATGTCAAACACGGTACTACAATTTTCCTTGGTCGTTCCACATATAGTCAGATGGAGTGTAAATTTTATATTTAATGTGAATCCAAAGTATGGCTCCAATCCAATTTTTATCTCAATCTTCAGTGGAGAATCAATCAGCTTGCTTCCATTTCAAGCACATCATGTATTTGAGTGGGGAGAGTCCATAGACGTGTTGCACCTGCTCTGTAACCTCTGACCACTTGGTGTTTAATTGTTTCAGCAATTTAATTTTTTTCATCAATTTAATTTTTTTCATCAATTAGCTATAAAACATGATGCCATTAGGCCACTAGCCCCATTAAGGTTAAGTACAATTGGCAGCAGTTTAAAAATGGTGAGAATTCAGCAAAATCACAATCACCATCTTTTTAAATGGGGGTCACAACTTTGACCATTAGCACTGTGGATAGTCACAGAAAATATGAGTACCATAAATAATGTGACAAATCACTTCGCTCATAATTTCCACTTTCTTCTGTATCGTTGAGGAGTTTGAATGATTCAAGGACCCCAGACAAAAAGGGTCAAAATCTAAATTTAAAGCATCCAGTCCATACACATGAAGGGTTATCATTTGGTTGACTTGGACATGTTGATTGAATTTTACATTCACTTTAACAGAGAGAAAAACCTAGATCCAAGACTGGTATCTGACATATAAATAATGACATTTATGACAGCATGACAGGAGAGCCAGCTAAAGTGAACTGGAAAATTAGGTTAAGAAATAAATCAATGATGCAATGCATCTAAGGGGTACTTCAGAATACATAGATATATTCCAATAAGGAAAAAAGTTCCAAACCTGATGACACACAGTCTATGGTGAACTAAGAATATTAAAAATAATACCAAACTTAAAGAGAAGCACGTAATTAAACAAAGACGGGTGAAAGGTTAGAAGATTGTCAGAATACAAAAATTAGGAAAGGCTGACTACCTTGAGTAACAAGGGGGAAAAATGAGGATACAACAGAAACCAATTAGAAATATAAAAACAGTTACCAAAATTTCCATAGATATTTAAAATTGAAAAGAGTTAACAAAGTAAACATTGGTCCTACAGAAAGTATGTTCAGGGAATTAATTGAAAATAAGGAGATAGATGTAAGTTTGCTCGCTGAGCTGGAATGTTCATTTTCAGATATTCCGTCACCATACCAGGTAACATCTTCAGTGAGCATCCAGAGGCATCTAGTATGGTGACGAAATGTCTGAAAATGAACCTTCCAGTTCAGTGAGCAAACCTACATCCAGAACCTCAACCTGAGCTACAAATCTTAAAACTCAATAAGGAGATAGAAGATAAATTGAACAGTTATTTTCGATCATAAGACCATAAGATATAGGAGAAGAATTAGGCTATTCAGCCCATCGAGTCTGCTCCACCATTCAATCCTGGCTGATATATTTCTCAACCTCATTCTCCTGCCATCTCTTCATAACTCTTGATCTCCTTACTAACCATGAACCTATCAATTCTGATATAAACACACTCAATTGTTTGGCCTCCACAGCCTTCTGTGGCAATGAGTTCCACAGATTCACATTGCATCTATCTTCACTTTCAAAGGATATAAGTAATATCCCAAGGATAGATGTAAATCAGGAAATGAAATAGAGAGAGGCACTCAGGAAAATTCCATTCACCAAAGAATTTGTTGACACATATTGAGCAAATTGTTGGAGTTATGGGTCAACAGGTTCTTGGAGTTTGATAGACTTCACCATCAGATCTTAAAGAAAGTGACTAATGAATTGATTGATGCATTAGTCTTAATTTTCTAAAATTCTTTAGATTTAGGGAAGGTTCCCTGAGAATGAAAAACAATTAATGTAACTCTTTTATTCAAAAAGGGAAGGAGGCAAAAAGCAAGAAACTACAGGTCAGTAAGCTGAACATGTTAGAAGCTATTATTAAACACTTTGTACAAGGGCATTTAGTAAAGTTCAAGGTAATCAGAGTCAACTTGGTTTTTGTGAAAGGTAAATCATGTTTAACAAAATTATTGGTATTCTTTAAGTAACATGCACTTCCGATAAAGGAAAACTAGTGGATGCACTGAACTTCAATTTCCAAAAGGCATTTAATAAAGTATCAGACCAAAGGCTATTGAAAATAAAAGTGCACGATATAAGGGATAACATGCTAACATGGGTAGAAGATTGGTTAGCCAGCAGCAAATCAAGTAGACATAATTGGATTATTTTCTGGTTGGCAAGATGCAACAAGTGCTATGACACACTTGAATTGACTTGGATGAAGACACTAAAATTAAGGTTGGTAAATTTGCTGATAGCACAAATATATGTCAGAAAGCAAGTTGTGAAGAAGACATCAGGAAGCTACAAAGGATTAAAGATTAGTTATGCTAGTTGGGAAGGATCTGGTGTGTAATGATGTATAATTTGAGAAAATGTTTATTTTGGCAGGAAATATGAGGACCATATTATTTAACTGGCAGAAGATTGCAAAGCTCTAGGATGCATAGAGATCTGGATGTCCCAGTGCATGATTCTTAAGATTGTTACACGGGCTGTGAAGCTGCTGCTCCTGTAACATGGTTATGTTATCCTTGGCTTTTTTTGTCATCTGGAATGGGTACTGAAGGCCTCAGCTGAATTTTAGTAACAAGAGAGATCTGGATGTCAAACCCAATTATAAGTTTATATAATCTGGAAATTAAGAGCTGTTGTATGGTCTGAGAATACCATTTAACATTTTGGATTTAACAACTGGGCAGTTAAAGAGTGAATTAAATTTAGCATTTACATATGGAGAATGCTACTTATCAGGAGAGAAATGTACATTAAATTAGATATGAAAGATATAGAATAAGCACAGAAGACTCTAAATAAGTGTTAGAAATTATATTCTACTTTCCAAAATCATCAATATGACTTCGTCTAAATAAAATTAAGAAATTAAATGTAGTGAAATTCCATTATAACATTGACGCTGAAGTCAAAAAAGAGAAATCGCTAATAGTATTCTTATTTTCACCCATTTTTAACCAACAAAATGGAGATTCGAATAAAGATTTACCTCTTTTGGAGTCATGATGACCCTATGCTATAAGTAAATTAATAGAATTCTGAACTGTGCACTTACATGGTAGAGGGTTGACCTAAATGGTCAGAACAGAGAAGTATAAAGCTAAAGGTTATATTGTGGTTTTGTGATACACTGGTCAGAATATACTTGGAGCATAATGCATAATTTTTGTTGCCACATTTTAAAAGCAACACAAATGCCTCTTACCTGCATGGTACACGACTTTAAATCCAAATAAAACATTAAAGAATTTGAGCTGAAGTTTAGTGAGTGCTTCATGAGTTAGTGAAACATTGAAAGCTACAAGAAGATGAAACTCAGACTTCAAGATGGATCAATACAGTAGGACAGTTGATTAGATTAGATTAGATTAGACTTACAGTGTGGAAACAGGCCCTTCGGCCCAACAAGTCCACACCGACCCGCCGAAGCGCAACCCACCCATACCTTTACATTTATCCCCTACCTAACACTACGGGCAATTTAGCTTGGCCAATTCACCTGACCCGCACATCTTTGGACTGTGGGAGGAAACCGGAGCACCCGGAGGAAACCCACGCAGACACGGGGAGAACGTGCAAACTCCACACAGTCAGTCGCCTGAGTCGGGAATTGAACCCGGGTCTACAGGCGCTGTGAGGCAGCAGTGCTAACCACTGTGCCACCGTGCCGCCCAAATAGTACATATCTAAACAGTTTCTTTATTCATAGACTGACAAAAAAATTCCAATAGTCTACTAGGTAAGGTTGTGTGACTAATAACAGCAGAGGGGATAGATGGGTTCAAATGTAGTCTAATGTTGGCCAGATGACAAATAGTCTTTTATCATCTGTGACTTTCTAAGTACCGAGCCAGTTGTAAAAGTACCTGCATCTACCACTTCATCTGGCTGTTCATCCCACATATGAACCTTGCTGGTCTGATGTAAATTAGGTTCAAGGCCCAATACTGGATGGACGTTATGATATTCACATGCAAGAACTGGTTCTTCTGCCCAGTTTTCACCCTTGGTTGTGTACATACTAATTTCTAAACTACAACTCAGTGCAGAGAAGTGGATGTTATCTAACCATCTTTCCAACAATGGCAGATGAGTCCCAATTACTAACCACCACCACGAAACCTCAGAGCCCTTGAAATATATAAATATAATTTCCAGTCTGAGATGAGAAGACACTTGGATCAAACGCACCGAGAATTCTGTCGCTGGATATATTACCACAAAGTGCAATTTACTCTGCTATGGAATAAAGGATATGATGTGATGAACAGTGGGAGGTCTGTGCTGATGCACAAAAAAGATACCTTGTATGAAAACATCAATTATTTTATTGAAATTTTAGATTTTCACAGCTGTTAGATGTCTTCCTATTATAACGCATTACTTATTTCTATTTCAGGAAGGTGTGAATTGAATGTATACTATTCAATTAAATTGTACCGCAATCTCCAAAGTTTGGAGCTGGGTAATGTCTCAGATAAATGCAGATCTATACACATCCACACAATTAAGGATAAAATTCTAATACTGTAAATGGAATAAAGCTAAATTAATTATTAAAAAAATGGAAACTGAAACTATACAGCTCGTTCAGTATACTCTGACAATGAGTGGATCTGTTGGAACAATAGTGGAATGCTGTGAATATGGCCCAGCTCTTCTTATCAATTGTCACACAATTTTGTTTGATACAAAAACTCCCATCCACTTCCCACAGTCTAATTGACGGATAAGGGGATTGCCAAGGCCAACAAAAAAAATCAGCAGATGGTACACAAAGGAAATCAGACATTTTAGCTTGTTGACATGTGTGCCATTTAACATCCAGACTCTTGGTCTGCATACACACTGGTTTAGAAAATGTTCAGGTCATAGGGCCTTGGAGTCATAGAGTTATCTAACAGAGAAACAGACCTCCAGTCCAAAACATTCATGCTGACCAAGTTTCCCAAACTAATCTGGTTCCACTTGCCTGGGTTTTGCCCATTATCCCTCTAAACCTTTCCTATTCATGTTCCTGTGCAAATGTATTTTAAATGTTATAAACATACCTACATCTACCACTCCCTCCGGCAGTTCATTCCACATATGAACCACCTCTGCACTTGTTAACTCAGCAAACTGTGGAAGACTTCTTTCAGTTGTCTGCGTGAATAAGCTGCCCCTCAATTCCCTTTTAAATCCTTATCCTTTCACCTGAAAGTTTTGAACTCTTCCACTTTTGAGAATACACCCCCAAATCCATCTGGCAAGCATCCAAAATTCCTTTATATCCAAAAGAATAACAGCAATAACCTGATCACTGATGATCATTTTCGGATCAGCTACTGATCTCTTTACAGCTTGGATCCAGATAAGGAGAAAGAGGTAAATTCTAACAGAGGGGTTGACAGTGATTACAATTGAATCAAGGAATCATTTTATGAAATGTGGCATCAATCCTAGCACAGTTGAAAACAATATGAATCAAGGACAAAACACTCCTTTAGTTAGTTTCGTAATTTGTAACCACACAGGAAATGATTACAAACATACAAACACCAACTGGCCCCTCAAACCTGCTTTGAAATTCTGCAGGATCATAGTTGTTCGGATTGAGTCCAATTTCCATATTCCCATCTACCCTGAACTCCTTTGATACTCTGCCTAACAAGAATCTATCCGTCTCTCTCAAAAATATTCAACAGTCCCACCTCCATTGTCTTCTGATGCAGAAAGTTGCTTCAGAAGTGTCCTGAAAGGATGACACCCATTTTAAATCCAGTGTCCCCTAATTGTGGACTGATACACAAAAGGAAATTATTTTATCAAGAACACTCTAAATCTTAAGAACGTCATCGGTGCTGGGTCCTCTACTTTTTGTCATGTACATAAATGTTTTGGATGCGAGCATAAGAGGTATAGTTAGTAAGTTTGATGAAGACACCAAAATTGGAGGTGTAGTGGACAGCGAAGTAGGTTACTCAGATTACAACAGGATCTTGACCAGATGGGCCAATGGGCTCAGAAGTGGCAGATGTTGTTTAATTCAGATAAATGTGAGGAGGTGCATTTTGGGAAAGCAAATCTTAGCAGGACAAATACACTTAATGGTAAAGTTCTAGGGAGTGTTGCTGAACAAGGAGACCTTGGAGTGCAGGTTCATAGTTCATTGAAAGTGGAGTCGCAGGTAGATAGGATAGTGAAGAAGGCGTTTGGTGTGCTTTCCTTTATTGGTCAGCGTATTGAGTACAAGAGTTGGGAGGTCATGTTGCGGCTGTACGGGACATTGGTTAGGCCACTGGTGGAATATTGCCTGCAATTCTGGACTCCTTCATATTGGAAAGATGTTGTGAAACTTGAAAGGGTTCAGAAAAGATTTACAAGGATGTTGCCAGGGTTGGAGGATTTGAGCAATAGGGAGAGATAGAACAGGCTGAGCATTGGAGGCTAAGGGGTGACCTTAGAGAGGTTTGCAAAATTATGAGGGGCATGGATAAGGTAAATATGCAAAGTCTTTACCCTAGGATTGGGGAGTCCAGAACATGAGGGCATAGGTTTAGGGTGAGAGGGTAAGATATAAAAGAGACCTACGGGGCAACTTTTTCACACAGAGGGTGGTACATGTGTGGAATGAGCTGCCAGAGGAAGTGGTGGAGGCTGGTACAATTGTAACATTTAAGAGGCATTTGGATGGATATATGAATAGGAAGGGTTTGGAGGGATATGGGCCGGGTGCTGGCAAGTGGGACTAGATTGAGTTGGGATATCTGGTCGGCATGGACAGGTTGGACCGAAGGGTCTGTTTCCATGCTGTACATCTCTATGACTCTATGACTCTAAGTCACCCTCACTCAGATAAACCCCAGTGGAAACAAGCCCAGGTATCCAAATTATTCTCAAAAGACAACACACTCATTCCAGTTATTAGTCTAGCAAACCTCCTCTGAGCTGCCTCCAATGCATTTGCATCCTTCAATAAAGTAAGGAGGCCAAACTACACAAAGTTTCACCAATGGTCTGCATAGCTAATGCAAAACATTTTTATATTCAATTCTCCAGGTAATAAAGATTTGATTCAATCTGGAGACTGGATTCTTAAAGTTATGGGGATGATCTTCCTGAGCAGTCCAGGCAATGGAAGTGCATCTTCAGAGAGACTAATTGTCTGTTCAGTTATGACCCTGGTGGATGTATGGGCAACACTGTATCACTGTTCAGTATCAGTCTGAGGGTTCCATCCTGGCTTCTGGGAGTATTCCTAGTTACCCATGAGCTGGAGATGATGTGGGGTTGCAGATAATCAAAGGAACTTGGTAGTTATTCAGAATGTAAGTACTGTACCAACTTCCTGGAAAATGGGCATACACCTGCAGGAAATGTCACCTATGGTCACCAACAAGTGGATATTGATGGAGTGAAATCTGTTCCTGTTCAGGACACAGGCTGGATGATGCTCCAGAGCCTTGAGTGATAATGCATGCGGTGAGTGGCTCCTAGCACCTGATGGGATCCAGCAGTGGGTGAAGTCTTCAACATGTCATCAGGATCTGAGTTTATTTTTCCTCCTACACTGTTAAGTTTCACCACCTGTTCTTTAAAAGCTCTGGGGGAATCCAGAAGGTTCCTTCCACTGTAACAACAGTGGAAGCAGGCCATTCGGTCCAACAAGTCCATACCAACTCTCTGCAGTGCATCCCACCCAAACTCATCACCCCTTCTTATCCCTGTAACTCTACATTTCCCATGGTTAATCCACCTAATCTAGACATTTCTAGACACCATTGGCAATTTAGCATGGCCAATCCACCTAACCTGCATATTTTTGAACTGTGGGAGGAAACAGAGGAAATCCACACCAACACGAGAGAACGTGCAAACTCCACACAGACAATTGTTTGAGGCTGGAATTGAACCTGGATCCCTGGCGCTGTGAGGCGGCAGTGCTAACCACTCAGCCACTGTGCCGCAACCATCCCACTCATACTTGAGACCGATCCTTAAATCCTCCTTTATTCGTGGGCCGTGTGCTTGCAATACCTATGTACATGGTATTGCTATCGCTGACTCCAATATCTCCTCTTATTCAAACCCAATTCTCATTACAACTGGAATGAGTGTCTGAACAGATGCATGATGTGCACAAATTCTGTGACACAAATGATGACTAATAGTGTAATAGGCTTGAAGTCATCACTATTGAGGTGATTGTATTTCAAATAATGTTGATATCAAGTCAACATGAGTTAGTGTGTACTTCAAGTAACTGACTGACTCAATTCTGTCACCAGAGAGCTGGAATTTCTCACACTGAGACAATGCTGGTCTCCAGTGTGCTCTCCTCCGCACTAATGCTCAGTTTATTCCAGTTCTCCACCTTCTCTTGCTACTGACTACTCTCTTCACCTGCATGATGAGAAAGTAAAATGTGCAAGAAAGAAAGAGCAATGGAATGCTGTTCACTTGCTGAATAACGAACATTTGCTGAGAGCAACTGTGAAGGAGAGACATGGCATTACATCAGGATGACACTACGTGGCTTAGACTCTTGTGCATGAAAGGGGATAATTTAGACCAAAGAGTCTGCACTGATGCTTATTAGTCAAAGCAAACCTCCTCCCATGCTAATTACCCCTTCTCCTCTTGCCTCTTATCTGTTTACTTCCTTTTCCCTCATGTACACATCACAATTCTTCTTAAATATGCTTTCTCTTTCAATTTTTCCATGTGGTCCTACAGAAAGTGGAGGATGAACAGATAATAATGCATGAGCAGAAAGGGATGAGTGAACATGCAGATTCTATTTTTTGGAGTATTATGGTGCGGATAGGCTTGAGAAGGCAGTTGGGGTGATAAGCACAACATAGATGAATGTGTCACTCTAATCACTATTTCCATCCTGTTAAATCCATTAAGTTGCCTTCTGATGGCATACTAGCTACCGACTGCTGACCTGCTAATTACTGAAGGTTTATTCTTCCTGTTGGGAAGGAACAGCATCACCCTGGTCCTCAGCTAAACAACAGGGAGGGCTCCATGTAATAGGATGTAGCCTTGACTATCTAGCTTCTCTCTTCTTTTGGAATCTGAAAGCTTCAGTTTGCAATTTAGTTTCTTCCTTTAAGCACTGAGTTGAGATTGCTTTGTGCAGGTTTTCATGACATTCCCTGACGCTGATGAGATGGGAATCCCAGAAATCAGATGTTAAGGAATGGGCTGTGTCAAAAATCCACTTGCAGACATCGTTAACATATTTCAGGGTTTTCCATGAAGAATTAACCCAAGCCTGTTTCCAACTCATCAGCACAGTTAAATTCTGCCCTCATCTTCACAGCAACCGAATTTTTTTTATGAATTGACCAGTCATTGATAAAGTTTTGTCAAATTATTATCTTGTAAGGGATATCATTTCAACCTTATCTTGGCAAAAGAACATAAGATTAAACAGCAAAATGATAAATGATAATAAAATACTCAATTTAATAAGAAGAACCTTTATAGAGATTTAAATAAAATCAAAGTCAAGTCAATTTTGCTTTAACTCCATTCTAGGAGGCCACAAATACAGTACCTCTGCATTAATCTGGTTTAAGGCCAAAGTTTCCATTTCATTTAGGATGAAGGTGACTCACAGAGTTTGTAATAATGAGAAAATCTGTCTTTTAGTACCATCGATGCCTCATTCGTATAAGACTCAATAAATACATTTTCTGTGCAAAAGCTAATTTTACTATGAATTTGCCAAGTTGACAAAAGGAACATTAATGCAGCAGAAAGACTCATGCCAGGTGCTCTGCTGAGGTTAGAGTATTGATTTTTGGGACATTTATAAATTCTTCATTAAATTAATTCAAAACCTTAGCAACTGATTTACAAATTTGTTTGTTGCCAGTCTGCTTGCAATTGTGTCAAGTCATCTGTACAATTTACTCACTTAGATTATTATTGTCACAAAACTGGCAAAAGTAAATAGCTAAAGGCCAATTTTATGAAGCAGCACATTGCTGTTAGAAATAGTGGGCTATCCCCGAAATCTGTGGGAA
This sequence comes from Hemiscyllium ocellatum, assembly GCF_020745735.1. Lineage (NCBI taxonomy): Eukaryota > Metazoa > Chordata > Chondrichthyes > Orectolobiformes > Hemiscylliidae > Hemiscyllium > Hemiscyllium ocellatum. The sequence continues at coordinate 46,347,735 of NC_083418.1, read as the reverse complement.
ACACACACATAGCAGATCAGCACACCAACTTATGTGCCTCAAAATCTGTTTCCTGAATATCAACAAATCACAGGTATACTGCAAATTTAATGAAGTGGTTATGTCCTAAATGCTTTACAGGAGCAACTAACAAGCACATTTTGACACCACATTATAGATCAGGGCAGGCGACTAAAAGATATCAAAATTGTTTAAAGGAGCATCTTTAAAGAAGCATGTTACATTCACAGAGAGGGATCCCACAGCTTAGGGCCTTAACAAGTACAGGCATTCACCCTCATGTTGGACAAATGAAAAATCAGGACTATGCAAGATGGTTAATGCTTCAAATATCTCAGAGCTGCAATGTTAGAGGAACTTGCAGAGATAAGCAGGTGAGCTTTGAAACCAGAGTGGAATCGATAGAATCGAAGAAACCCTACAGTATGAAAACAGGCCATTCAGCCCAACATGTCCAAACCAAACCTCCGAAGAGCAACCCACCCAGATCCTACCCTATTACTCTACATTTACCCCTGACTAATGCATCTAACCTACACATCCCTGAACACTATGCGCAATTTTAGCACGGCCAATCCACCAAACCTGCACATCTTTAGACTGCGAGAGGAAACTGGAGCACCTAGAGGAAATCCATGCATACAGTGGAAGAATGTACAAACTCCACACAGACAGGGTGGCGTAAGGCAGCATTTCTAACCACTGTACCACTGCTCCGCCCCGGTCGGAATTTTGTTTTCAAGGTGAGATCCAACGTCAACCAGTGGGCACACAGATCACACATCAATGGAAATTAACACCAGTTAGGATTAGCAGCAAGAATTTTGAATTAACTTAAATTGACAAAAATCACTAGATCTGGGAGGCCAGGCAGGAGATCATTGAAATAATCAAGCGCTAGGTGTTGGAAATGGACAACCTTTGCAATGGCGTGGATCTTGGAAAGCCAAGCCATGAAGAACAGAGCATTATATATTTTAAATTGACCTTTATCTACAGGAAAACATTACAAACACGCACCTCCATCTCAGGGGAGGTGTTGTAATGCTAATATCACGGGATGAGAATTCCAGGGTCTGACGCTAATGTTTTGAGGACACTGTTACAAGTCCCATCACAGCAGCTAGTGAAATTGAAGTTCAGTTATTAAAATTTCTGGAATTGAAAGTCAGTCTTACTAATGGTGATGGTAAAACTACGATCGGTTGTTGTGAAAACTTAGCTGGTTCACCAAAATCCTTTCGGGAGATAAACGTTTCACCCTTAATTGGTCTAACTTGCAAGTGACTCCAGACCCGCAGTGATTCAGTTTATTCTTAACTATCCTCTGAACTCAGTTCAAGGGCCATAAGAGATGAGTAACAAATGCTGAAGTTGTCAGAGACACTCACCTCCCATTAAAAAGAATTGTTTCATTTTTCTCCTGCATATAATAACATAAGTGTCTCCCCACTTGATGCCTAGCATCTTAATTCAAGTTAAACACCTAATAATTCTACAATTAATAGGTATGAGAATGTAAGTTGAGGTCAGGATCAAGTAATATCTCAAAGTTGCAATCAACCTGGTTCAGTGTCAGACAGTGGCCAGGGAGAGGAATTGACAGTACCTACAGAAGGGATGTTCTTGTTGGGATAAAATACCGTGACATTGCTCGTCCCAATATTTAATCGTAGGTATGACTGCTCTGGATGTCACACTGGCAAATCAGAGATTGGGCAATTGACAATGTAGAGCTGGGTGTTATCAGAGTATATGTTGAAGTGGATGGACATTGTGTTTTAGGTTGATGTCATCAGGAGTAGTATACAGATGAGAAAGAAGAGAAAGCCATAAAACTGTAGCACACAGGAGCAGAAATATGTCATTCAGCTCAATGAGTCAGCTCTGCCATTCATTGAGATCATGGCTGATTGGATATTCCTCAACTCCACTCTCCTGCCTTTTCCCTGTAACCCTCAGTTCGCACACTAATTAAAAATCTGTCTAATTCAATAAACTTAATGACCCAGTGTCTAGAGCCTCTGTGGTAAAGAATTCCACAGATTCAGTCATTCTTATTTAAATCAAGGATAGAATCATGGGGGATGCTGGAGAATCAATGAGAGAGCAGGAAGAAGAGCCATTGCACATGATTAGCTGACCACGACTGGACAGATTGCAAGGCACTCTGGTGAGGGTAGTCCCACTCATCTCAATAACGGAGGAGAAATCTTGCAAAAGAATGAGATAATCAATCTCAAAGACTGAAGGGAAGTCAAGAAATATGAAGGAGAGTAGTTTACAGGCATCAGATACAATGACTTTGCTAAAGGCATTTGGGAATGATAACAAGGACCACGATCTGAATGGAGGGTCGAAACATGAAATTGTGGAAAAGTTGAGCACAGGTTTCAGAGGCAGCAACATTTTCAAGGAATTTGATGGTGAAAGAGAGGATGGACATGGGACAACAGTCTGCAATGATATCGAAGTCTACGGTTAACTTTATGGGGTTACGAAGAGAGATAGATGATGGTGGATTTGAACAGTTTGCTGATGCTTGTAGCTAATCCTGCCCAGGTTGGGGATCTGCTGCACAGTGTTATACAATTTTCAATACATATTTAAATACATAAGATTAAAGAATTTCACTATTCATTTTTGCTCTCCGGCAAGTAAATTTTCAATTGTGTCATAATTGTTGCAGAAAAATGGTTCTAAAATAGCACTTTATTTACAATACATTTCAGTCTATACTGAATAGGTAAAACCCAAGTGAAGCATTTTCAAGTCAATATGAAAACCATCCATCACTTGTCCTTCATTATATTACAGCCCTTAGTATTCAGGTTGGTTAAATTATGTATCATCACATTTATGTCACTGAACTGATAAAAATTGTTTCATGGCCTTCAATGCATCCTCTGAAATGGTAAATATGAATTTTAGTGTTGCAAAAGCCTGGAAGGAAAATTCACTCTATAATGCACAATAATTGCAATGCACTTCTCCTTCAATAAACTGTGAACAGCCACTGGCCAGAGGAGCATTGACTAAATAATTTAAATGGTATTCTAATCATTAAAGGAGATATATAGCCTTAAATATTGTACGCAATGGATGTCCATATTTTAAATTTCCACACAGATTGACAAAGCAAGTTCAATTGTCCAAAGTGCATACACCAATTGGCTTATAAAGCTTTTATCCATCTGCGGGAATTCCTGCAATCATTTCAATGATTAGGAGGATTGGCAAGCTGCAGAAGTGGTTTCACCTCTTCACTAAAAATGTGAAGATTGTGCTGGCAGAGAACGCTGAAATGTTCCCACCCTGTCTTGATCAGTATCATTTGTTTTAATTACACACTGGCTTAGACATTTGACTGCATAGAGCTTGTTTTAATAGACTAAACAGCCTCCTTATTTGAAGGCAGGGAGTACATGATGGAGTACAAAATGGAAGTAATGTTCTCTAAATTTGTGTTGTTTATGACCAAGGCTGGAGGCATGGCTCTCTTGTCACAGAGGCCAATGGTCACAACATAAATGTAAATGCATTGCACAATTATCGGAATGGTCAGTCACAAGCTTTTCCGTTCAGAATAAAAAGAGCCATGATCGAGGCTTCTTTAATTAACACATGATAGAATTATTATAAAAACTTAATTAATGATATATAACTAGTTACCACTGTAGTATTTATCTCTCCAAATATCCCAAAACAAATACACATACATACACACACAAAACTGGCAAAGAGAAACAAAAATTTGATTTCTCTCTGCAGTGATTCACATTGAAAATTAAACTTTTGATCAATAAGCCTTAGTTCTTGAATGCAAAAAGGAAAAGTGTTGAGATTTTCAGATGGCTATTGGTCTGACGTTCTGTCACACAAAGATAGACATCACTGGACAAATACGTATATTATAGAGTCATTGAGTCATAGAGATTACAGCATGGAAACAGACCCTTTGGTCCAACCCATCCATGCCGAGCAGATATCCCAACCCAATCTAGTCCCACCTGTCAGCACCCGGTCCATATCCCTCCAAACCCTTTCTATTCATATACCATCCAAATGCCTCTTGAATGTTGCAATTGTACCAACTTCCACCATTTCTTCTGGCAGCTCATTCCATACATGTACCACCCTCTTTGTGGAAAAGTTGCCTCTAAGGTCTCTTATATATCTTTCCCCTCTCACTCTAAACCTATGTCCTCTAGTTTTGGACTCCCCAACCCAAGGGAACAGACTTTGTCTACTTACCCTATCCATGCTCCTCATAATTTTGTAAACCTCTATAAGGTTACCTCTTAGCCTCTGACGCTCCAGGGAAAACAGCCCCAGCCTGTTCAGCCACTCCCCATAGCTCAACTCCTCCAATCTTGGCAACATCCTTGTAAATATTTTCTGAACCCTTTCAAGTTTCACAACATCTTTCCAATACAAAGGAAACCAGAATTGCGCGCAATATTCCAACAGTGGCCTAACCAATGTCCTGTACAGCCACAACATGACTTCCCAATTCCTGTACTCAATGCTCTGACTAATAAAGGGAAGCATACCAAATGCCTTCTTCACTATCCTATCTACCTGTGGCTCCACTTTCAATGAGCTATGAACCTGCACTCCAAGGTCTCTTTGTTAAGCAACACACCCTAGGAGCTGACTATGAAGTGTATAAGTCTTGCTAAGATTTGCTTTCCCAAAATGCAGCACCTCGCATTTATCTAAATTAAACAACAACTGCCACTTCTCTGCTCATTGGCCCATCTGATCAAGATCCTGTTGTAATCTGAGGTAACCCTCTTCGCTGTCCACTACACCTCCAATTTTGGTGTCATCTGCAAACTTACTAACTGTACCTCTTATGCTCGCATCCAAATCATTTATGTAAATGACAAAAAGTAGAGGGTCCAGCACCAATCCTTGTGGCATTCCACTGGTCACAGGCCTCCAATCTGAAGAACAACTCCCCACCACCACCCTCTGTCTTCTACTTTTGAGCCAGTTCTGTATCCAAATGGCTAGTTCTCCTTGCATTCCGTGAGATCTAACCTTGCTAATCAATCTCCCATGGGGAACCTTAATGAACGCCTTACTGAAATCCATATAGATCACATCTACTGCTCTGCCCTCATCAATCCTTTTGTTACTTCTTCAAAGAACTCAGTCAGTTCCATGCTGTACATCCCTATGACTATGACTATAAGTTTGTGAGACATGATTTCCCCAAGCACAAAGCCGTGTTGACTACCCCTAATCAGTCCTTGTTTTTCTAAATACATGTACATCCTGTCCCTCAGGATTCCCTCCAACAACTTGCCCACCACTGAGTCAGGTTCACCGGTCTATAGTTCCCTGGCTTGTCCTTACCACCCTTATTAAACAGTGGCACCACATTAGCCAACCTCCAGTCTTCCTGCATCTCATCTGTGACTATTGATGATACAAATATCTCAGCAAGAGGCCCAGCAATCACTTCTCTAGCTTCCCACAGAGTTCTAGGATACACCTGATCAGGTCCTGGGGATTTATCCACCTTTAACCATTTCAAGACATCCAGCACTTCCTCCTCTGTAATTTGGACATTTTGCAAGGTGTCACCATCTATTTTCCGACAGTCTATATCTTCCAGATCCTTGTCTACAGTAAATACTGATGCAAAATACTCGGTTAGTATCTCCCCCATTTTCTGTGGTTCCATACAAAGGCCGCATTGCTGATCTTTGAGGGGCCCTATTTTCTCCCTAGTTACCCTTTTGTCCTTAAAGTATTTGTAAAAACCATTTGAATTCTCCTTAATTCTATTTGCCAAAGCTATCTCATATCCCCTTTTTGCCCTCCTGATTTCCCTCTTAAGTATACTCCCACTGCCTTTATACTTGTCTAAGGATTCACTCGATCTATCCTGTCTATACCTTACATATGCTTCCTTCTTTTTCTTAACCAAACCCTCGATTTCTTTAGTCATCCAGCATTCCCTATACCTACCAGCCTTTCCTTTCACCCTAACAGGAATATACTTTCTCTGGATTCTTGTTATCTCATTTCTGAAGGCTTCCCATTTTCCAGCCGTCCCTTTAAGTGCGAACATCTGCCTCCAATGAGCTTTCGAAAGTTCTTGCCTACTACCGTCAAAATTGGCCTTTCTCCAATTTAGAACTTCAACTTTTAGATCTGGTCTAATTTCCAGCACAATTATGGTTGCTTGCCCCAAAATGCTCTCCCACTGACACCTCAGTCACTTGCCCTGCCTTATTTCCCAAGAGTAGGTCAAGTTTTGCACCTTCTCTAGTGGGTGCATCCACATACTGAATCAGAAAATTTTCTTGTCCACACTTAACAAATTCCTCTTCATCTAAACCCTGAACACTATAGCAGTCCCTGTCTATGTTTGGAAAGTTAAACTCCCCTTCTATAATTACCCTTTTATTCTTACAGATAGCTGAGACCTCCTTACAAATTTGTTTCTCAACTGCCCTTTGACTATTAGGGGGTCTATTATACAATCTCAATAAGGTGATCATCCCTTTTTTATTTCTCAGTTCCACCCAAATAAGTTCCCTGAATATATTTCCAAGAATATCCTCCCTCAGCACAGCTATAATGTTATCCCTTATCAAAAATGCCTCCTCTCTTGCCTCCCATTCTATCCTTCCTGTAGTATTTGTATCCTGGAACATTAAAGCTGCCAGTCCTGCCCATCTCTGAGCCACGTTTCTGTAATTGCTATGATATCCCAGTCCCATATGCCTAACCAAGCCCTGAGTTCATCTGCCTTCCCTGTTCGGCCCCTTGCATTGAAATAAATGCAGTTTAATTTATTAGTCTTACCATGTTCCTGCCTGCCCTAACTGTTTGACTCGCTTCTGTTCTCAACTGTATCAGTCTCAGATTGACCTCTTTCCTCACTATCTCCCTGGGTCCCACCACCACCCCACCCCCACCCCCATAATAATTTAAATCCTCCCCAGCAGCTCCAGCAAATTTCCCTGCCAGTATATTAGACCCCTTCCAATTTAGTTGCAATCCATCCTTCTTGTACAGGTCACTTCTACCCCGAAAGAGATTCGAATGATCCAAAAATGTGAATCCTTCTCCCATAAACCAGCTCCTCAGCCATGCATTCATCTGCTCTATCCTCCTATTCCTGCCCTCACTAGCTCGTAGCACCGGGAGTAATCCAGATATTACTACTCTCAAGGACCTCTTTTTTAAATTTTCACCTAACTCTCTGTATTTTCCCCTCAGACTCTCAACCTTTTCCCTTCCTATGTCATTGGTTCCAATGTCGACAATGACCTGTTGCTGGCCCCTCTCTTCCTTGAGAACATTCTGTACCGTCTCTGAGACATCCTTGATCCTGGCACCAGGGAAGCAACACACCATTCTGATTTTTCACTGCTGGCCACAGAAACGTCTGTCTATACCTCGGACCACAGAATCCCCTAACACAATTAATCTCTTGGAACCCAACATACCCATCATTGCATTAGAGCCAGTCTCAATATCAAAAACTTGGCTGTTGGTGCTAGGTGCCCCAGAGAATGCATTCCCCCTCTACATTTTCCAAAACAGCATACTTGTTTGAGATGGGTATAGCCACCAAAGACTCCTGCACTAGCTGCCTACCTCTCTTACCTTTCCTAGAGTTAACCCATCTATGTGACTGTAACTGAGACTTTCCCCCGTTCCTATAACTGTCATCCATCACATACTGATGTTGCAAATTCCTCATTGCTTCTAACTGTCTTTCCAACAAATCCATACAGATTGATAAGATTCACAACCAGCAGCATTTATGGTAGATATAACCTGCTGTAATCCTTAAACTCCCTTTAAACTCCCACATCTGACAAGAAGTACATATCACTATAATAAAGGCCATTTTCACAATCTATAAACTCAGAAAATAACACCGTCTTATTCCTCTACAAACACTATCCCAGTTAAATTAATAGTTATGGCTTATATTTTAAGTTTAATCAAGAGGCATATCTCCAAAAACATATAATCAAGAAAGAACCCATTCTACTCACAATTGCAGACTTTCTGTAAGTCACACTTAAAACCACAATACACTTATCTGCTTCTGTGCTGTGAACTTCACCCAACAGTTCCTCCAAGATCAGTTGTGAATTTCATGGTTTGTTAATTTTCCCAGATGCACTCTGATGTCCAGCAATACAGGAATTCAAATAGCAAAGGCAGTGTCAGTTTCTTTCTCTCTCCTGCACTGACCTCACTACGTGCTTCCTTTGTCTGTTCTTCTCTCTTTTAAAACTGTGGCTGTTTTGACTTTTTTTTCCAAGGTTTCAAAATAATGCAACAACATAAACAATAATTGCTGGTCCTGGAATTCGAGGAAATCACCTCCAGCACCTAAAATATCTCAAAAAAGGAGCAGCTGTTACAGTCAGAAATTTTTCCCATCCTCCATCTTGGATTACCCAGTATTGTTGGGAACATTTACAGATACAGTCATTCTGAGATATTAATGAGCTCCTTCAGAAGTATCTCATGTGACAGAAGCTAGACCAGAACTCCAGGTGGCATACTGGACTCACAACAAAGGCCCTTTTCCAGAAACAGGAGACCTAAGCTGGGAAGCTTCTGCCTTTCAGTAGGCTTCGGCTTAACTTAGAATCCAAAACCATCTCCAAGCAGAACTAGCTCTCACCCAGTCAGAAAAAGCAATCAGACATTTTCCCTGAAGTAAGTTCAAGCAAAAAAAAATAAGCAATTATTTATAGCCATGTGGTTTCTAAGAAATGCCTTGCTTAAAAAAAAATGTCTTTTCATTCACTTTCAAAAAACCATCCGGGTGTCTCCATTGAACATGAAATTAATCCATCCTTCCACAATTATTCAAAATTCAAGTCCTTAATAATGTCAGCAACAAAGATACGGCCAGCCTCCAAGCCCCATGCATCAATCAGACACCGCATTTATATCTGAATATGCAAAGGACCTCATTCCTGTTTGAAACCTCCTTTTCAAGTAGTAGGGAGCCCAATCCTATTCTCTGTGTTTTATCCATCTTTCTCACTTACTGTTACCTTGCACCCCACCCCATTCTAACATCGGTCCCAACCTGATCACCTCCCTATCAACCCAATTGCCTTTCTTCACTACAAACCAATTGTTTCTGCTCCCAAACAAGCGTTCACCTTTCCTGACCTGATCATTCTCTATTTTGATTGTGTGTATTCCTAGTGCTCTCAATAGCTTGCCCAAGAGAGGCTGCTAGCATTGCAATGAACCGTAGGATACGGAGCAGGCCATTCAGCCTGTCAAACGTGCCCTTGACTATGATCATGGCAATTAAGTAGATGAGGATTTTGGTTTGTGCAAGGACTTAAATCCCCCAATACCAAAGTCAGGTAAGAATTCCAGAATCATTCTGCTGCTTTCTTGGTTTCCTGAAAGTGGATTCAGAAACTAATGGAGAACGACCTTGGGTTTGAGGGTAAAGGAACTGAGCCAATTAAAAAGGCAATTAACAGCTTCCTTAACCATCAATTCCTTCTTTCCCAGCAGTGTGTAGGTTCCAAACTGTGTCTGCATTCACCAGGGTCACAGGAACACTGGCCCAGGAGCAGACCACTCAGCCCATCAGGCCTCCTCTGCCATCTAATATGATCATAGATGGTCAAACACTTGGATGCCTTTTACCACAATATCCCCATTTTGTATTTTGTAGGTTTCATTGAAATCATCCCTGATCCTTATTCTGATAGATAGAGAAATCAGGACCAGTTTGCCCTATCTTTTTTCATAAGGCAGCCCTGCCACCCTTGGAACAAGTCTAGTGAACCCTTGATGCACATCCTCTATGCTGAAAATATCTCCCAAACAGTAGTCCAGGAGCAGTCTAATCATAGATATACTACATAGAAACTAGAAGCGGTACAATGGCACAATGGTTCGCACTGCTGCCTCATAGTGCCAGAGACCTGGGTTCAATTCTCGCCTCAGGCAACTGACTGTGTGGAGTTTGCACATTCTCCCTGTGTCTGCATTTCCTCCGGGTGCTCTGGTTTCCTCCCACAGTCTAAAAATGTGCACGTTAGGTGAATTGGCCATGCTAAATTGCCTGTAGCGTTAGGTGTAGGGGAATAGGTCTGGGTAGGTTGTGCTTTGGCGGGTCAGTGTGGACTTGTTGGGCTGAAGGGCCTGTTTCCACACTGTAAGTAAAATCTAAGAATTTACCTAACTCTCACTTGAATATATTCAGGGACTTGACCTCCTTCTATCATAGAGTATTCCACAGGTTCACTGTCCTTCCAGTGAAGAAACTTTTCAATTCAGTCCTAAGTGGCCTATACCCCACATGCAGAAACTATGTTCCCTGGTTCTAGACTCCTCAACCAGGGAAGACATCCTCCCTGCATGCAGTCTGGACAGCCCTCTTAAATTCAAATGTTCCAATCAAATCACCTGTTTGAATTCAGGCCCAATTGAATTCAACTCTCCTCATTGGACAGTTCTATCATCCCCAGTGTCAGTCTAAAGAACCTCCACTAAATTCTCTCTCTGGCAAGCATACCCTTTCCTAGGTAAGGGAATCAGAACCGAACGCAATACTCCAACAACACAGTCTAAGTAAGCTTCTGTGCAATTGAAGCAAGCCTTCACTACTATATTCAAATCTTCTTTCAATAAAGGCCACCAATATTAGCCTTCCTAAAAGCTTGCTGAAACTGCAGGTTAACCTCTAATGACTTACTGACAAGGACGGCTAGGTTCTTTTATAGATCTACACTTATCCTTCAAGAAATACTTTATATCTATTCAAAATACTTATGTGGATAAATTCATAATTTATCACATGATATTCCATCTGCCATGTTTTTGCCCACTAAGCTGTTCAAATCTTTTTCACAACACACAGAGCTAAGACTATATAGTCTGCAAATTTGGAAATATTGTATGTGGTCCTCAGATACAAACCATTGATATGTGGCGACCAGCTGGATCCCAAATATTGATTCTTGTGGTACCACACTATTCATTTGAGCTGAAACAATTCTAAAGGTTGGACTGGTCATCCTAAACATTCTCAAAGAGACTTTCAGCATTTCATAGCTACTAAACCATTGGCTGATGGACAGATCCTAAAATCTTACGAGGATCTTGTGCAATGGTCTTGGATACTTGAATATCTCCCTGGTGAATAGAATCTCAAAATAACGAGTGGGACATCAACTCAGCATTTGCTGCGGAGAATTCCACTTGCCCTCATTCAATCTTTAAGACAAAATTCATGAGGTGAAAATCAAGGGAGTCATTGAGAAATTGCCCAGTGGATTAGCAGCACAGTAGCAGTGATAAAAGCATGGAAAGCTGAGAGTATGCAGAGATTCAAAGAACTAAATAAAGCTTTGAGAGATCTTATTACCCCATGCAAACCATTGGTGAAATTTTGCCACAATTTGCCAAGATGAAGGTCTTTACTACTCGAGATATGAAGGATGATTATTCGCAAGTGAAGATGGATGAGAGCAACAGTTTTCTAATTACAATAAAATAAAGGACTGCAGAATAGAACTTGAGTAACTGGACTTGAAGCGTAAACTCTGTTTTCTCTCCACAGATGCTGGCAAACCTGCTGAGTTTCTCCAGCAACTTCTGCTTTTGTTTCAGTTTTCTCACTGCACTCTGGGTGCTATTTGGGAGATACGGATGGGTATTCATGCCAGTATATCTCATGAAAAGCAATTCCTTTATAAAATGAACAGAATATTACATTTAGTAAATAGTTTTGTTTTCTAAAAATCCATGGATAAAATATTAAAATCTGTATTTTTTTAAAATCTGGAGCTTGCAAACAACATTACAGTTCCTGTTTGAACCAAGATTTTCTTTCAATTTCAAATAAAGATTTTGGTATTTTTATCATTCTTAGCTTTAACTTTAGCATTATTTGTCTCAATTTTGTTGTAACAACCTCATTTGCAATGGAAAATTGCGGGTGTAATGGCTTCTGTTTACTTTCCATCACAAATAATGAATAATTAGTTAACAAACTCAGATTTCTGATGTGCACTGTATGCAAAGTTTGGTGTAGGTGGATAGATAACAGAGAAAAGACTTTCACCACTTAATATTTTGTGTGATTTTGACATCAAATTAGAGGATGCTATTCATACATAACCTGTCATCAATCTGTTCATAAAATGTGGAATATCCAATTCAATGAATGGAGAGGAAAATGATTCTGAAACCAAAATCACCAAATTTCATCCAGTTGTGAGGTTTAATTCCACACAGCTTACAAGCTTCTGAAAACAGGGATTATATTTCAATCAAGCATGAATTCAAATGGTGTTTCTCAAAGCCACATCCGTCTGAGGTAAAGAAGTTCAGTCATAAATTCAAACTTAGCATTGTGCACATAATTAGAAGAGATAACTGCCAGCCAGCCAGGATTTACAAACAGAAACTGCAGATTTGATTGACACTGTAAACTGTTCATACCTGCTGTTTGCTGAATAAATCAGCTTGTTAATTTACAATTGGCTTTGTCATACTACAGTTTATAATCAATTCATCCTTTGAAAGATAGAAAAATGTATATGGGGTGCCTGCAAAATTACAATAGGTAGTTTATATAAAGAGTTTTATTGTTATCCTATTGTCACTCACATACCCATTCCAACCCCTACCTGCTACCGCCCAACTCTTATGTGAAGTCAACTTGTTGCCTGACTACTGATCAGAAGCAGTACACATCTGATCATCGGGCTCTCGGGATTCACTTATAGGAAAACCCAGAAGAGATCGTCAAGTTGGAGTCAAATTTAAATAGAACTTGATTGGTAGCTAATCAGTCATTATCTAACTTGTATATTCTCCACACAACACCTATCAATTAGAGTCCACCTGCCAGCCCTCTCTTCTCCTACAGTATAAATGTTGTTTCACTTTTCTTTTGGTATTCTTGCAAACTGATTCTGTGAATGCAAGATGAAAAACATCAACAATGTGTTTTTCAGCAATCCTCAAGTTGTGTGCTAGCAAACACCTACTTAATTATGTTACAGTTGACATGAATCTAACACGGGTTTATAATTTGACATTCAAAATATTCTCATGGTTTAAATGATTAAAGTTAGCATTATCAAACACTGTTGAAGAAAATGACTTTTTTTTAAGATGAACAAAATATTATCTTACACATCTACTATGATGAATTATTTGCAGGGACATCTTGCCTTTCTCTCCCATTAAATGTGCTTTTTCATCTGATGACTTCTGTTTGCTGCAACCCTTCTGCAAATATATTTTATATACTTAACATTGCTAAAATAAATACAACAATGACAAGTTTTATTTTACGCAAACTATCAAAATCATCTTTACTTTTGGAAAAATTACGTGAGACTCCAAATACTTGCATTGGATACAGGGAGCCCATTTACTGTGCATTACTTCATATAACTATTTATAACTATCTTTACTTAAGTGAAGATTGCAGTTTAAGAAGCATGACACCTGAAGGACAGATGTGATTTTATGCTCCCTATTAAACAAGATTTAGATGTATTTCAGGAATAAGATCTTTGCGGCTTTTCCAGTATCTTAAGATTTGATATGTTCATTAAGGTATCAGCACAGTGAAAACCTGAAAATCCTTACTTTCCAATTAGAAATTATATTTACTGAAGTAGCATTTGAAATCAAAATAAATTGTAAAAGCACATACCACAGCAAGGTAATTGAGAAATTTGATATGATGTATTATCTATTCTCACTTATTTAGTAAGAATAGACTATTTAGACCCTCAAGACCATTGCTTTAATCAACTAGATCATCCGCCTGCCTTAGATCCATAAACATTAAATACCTTTACCTACCAAAAATCCCATATCTATTACTTCCGCAAGAACTGTCTTTCCACAACTGAAGTACCTTGAGTAACTCTTTTTGTTTTAACTTTCCAGTTCAAAGATATAGTTTCTCAATTCCAACTATCAAAGATTTTATGAAACCAATTGAATTCAAATCCCATCAGGAAGATTTCCTTGTAAGAGCAAATTGCTACAGAGGCTGGAACCTATTGTTGGGACAGGTCTTCCGTCCCCGTGTTCGTTTGGAGGAGAGAGACACCGGGTCTGATTAAAAGTATAAACAGGTTTAATGAGAGAGAATCGTACACAGTACAGTGAGGTGTCTAACTCACTGGAGAAGGCGCGTTCTGACTATATTTTTAATTTGTCTATCCTTTTGTTCTCTCACATTCCAGAGTTACATCCTTATTTGGTAAAATGCAGAATTTTAGTATGTCATTGGTTCTCACCTGATAACATTCTATTACCTCAGTTTGAGCTACGTGCATTTAGACACGGCTCCAATGTCCTGTTATCTCTCACCCTCCCTGGGGCCTCTTCAGGCTATGCCATCAGCTTTTCAGTCTGTTCTTAGTGCAACATAATGGCTTACTGTTGTCTAGTGAAGCTAACAAGTTCCAGACTTGCTAATACTACCTTACGTGAGCACTACCTAACAATAAAGTTTCTTACACTGCCTAACCTTAATAATGGATCCCAACACTATATTGAAAAGAAAAAAATGCTGCAATCACAGCAGGTCAGGTAGCATCCATGGAGAGAAAGCAAGCTAACATATTGAGACTAGGTGACCCTTCATCAGAGCTGACATGAGATCTGATGAGGAGTCACCTAGTCTCAAAATGTTAGCTTGCTTTCTCTCCATGGATGCTGCCTGACCTGCTGTCATCTCCAGTATGTTTTGTTTTCCAGGTCAGACATCATTGGAGCTGACTATTTTCATGTTTTCTGAGTCATCCAAGTATATAAATTTTAACTGTTCATCTTTTTAAAAAAAACTTTCCTCTTTGCTCTTAAAACATGTTCAGCTTTAGGGTATTTATCACTGTATCAAAATATCAAAAATATCACAACTGACCAATCAAAGTCAAGAATTTCTTTGTATTTTCTTTAGGTGGAATGTTTTTGTTATGACATAGCATGATTAGTCTGTAAGGGAAAACATTTTCTAAATAGGATTACTTGATTGAAGTTACTTCAGACTGATTTTGATTATTATCTAAACATCCGTATTTAAAGCATCACAAGTGCAAGTCCTAATCTGAAAATCTTCTTTAACCCCATTAATAATACATTTTTCAAATTCTGCAGAATCGCTTCATAAGTAATCATATAATTAAACTAAAAGAGCCTTATAAAAGTCATGACAACCTGAACAATCCAATTATCATAAGATATCATACTTAGAGTGTGGAAACAGGCCCTTCAGCCCAACAAGTCCACACTGACCCTCTAAAGAGCAACCCACCCAGACCCATTCCCCTACATTTACCCTTTCACCTAACACCACAGGCAATTTAGCATGGCCAATTCACCTAACCTGCACATCTTTTGGACTGTGGGAGGAAACCCACGCAGGCATAAGGAGAATGTGCAAAGTCCACACAGCCAGTTGCCTGAAGCGGGAATTGAACCCAGGTCTCTGGCACTGTAAGGAAGCAGTGCTAACCACTGTGCCACCCTATACGATAACTATAAAAAAAATTTAGGACCTGCTTTTCGTTAAACACAACCTATTTCCTACCAAACTGATTTCACCAAAAAACACAACAGCCTCAAAGGGAACAAACACATTTGTTTAGTTTTCAGTTTCTTTTCTTCATCATTTGCTTCCTTAGGTACGTTCAAAAGCATTTCTCTCTGAAAGCTATCACCCTGCAGGAAAACAGCTTTTATTTTGGTCAAAAGAATTTTCAGGATTATATTTCCTACTGCAGAAGAGTAATATCCAGATTGTCAGATATTCTTCAAAACCCTGAGAAGATAGCTTCAGTTTAGATTTAAAATCCCAAAAAGCAAGAACTGTGTCTAATCCATTTCTGAGATCAAGGCTGCATTGAACTTCAGAACTTCCAGCTTCCAATACTATTTGTTTTGTCTCTCCTATTAACCTGGAATTTACTAGTAGCCACTAAAATTTCAGAGTGATGAAGAATTGTGCTTCTACTTCTGTCATGATTTTGTTCTGTAACCCTTATGTCATGGTGTAATCTATTAAAACTGCAAACTCTATTTGTAATTTGATATATTTCTGATCTACAACTGTAAGATTCCTCTCTCACATAGTTGGAGATTTTCTCCTGTATTTGATCATTTTCCAACACAACAGTCGCTCTCAGTCCCACTGCTAGAAGCCGCACTGCATTTTGTTATTTTCCACTGTTTTATGTCATTCTGCCAGTTCATGGCCATCATCCAAAACATTTAACCCCTGTTTAAAAACTTCCCAGTAGCTTTTCTTGCACATTCATTGCACATACACTACAAATGATGCCCTTCAGCAAGTCAAATCTGTACACCAAAATTAAACTACTACCTACACTAGTCCAACTTTCTACTACTAGGCCCATAGCCATGAATGTTATGACACTTCAAGTACTCATCCAAGTACTTGATAAAGGTTGTGAGGTTTCCCACCTCAACTACTCTCACTGGCTATGCATTCCAGATGCTCACCACCCTCTAGATGAAAATGTTTTCTTCAAATCCCCTCTAAATCTCCTGTCTTTCACATTTAAAATTATGTCCAGTTGTTATACACCTTAAAGCTAAGGGGATCAGCTGCTTCTTATTCATCTTGTCCATGTCCCTCATAGATAATCACATGGTCACTCTCAACCTTCTCTGCTCTAAAGAAAACAATCAGAGCTTATCCAGCCTTTCTTCATAACTAAACTGCTCCATCCAAACCAACCTCTGGTAAAGCTCCTTTACACTCCTCCAGTGTAATCACATTCTTCCTATAATGTGGTGACCAGAATTGTACACAATATTCCAGCTGTAGCCTAAGCAAATTTCTGCACAGCTCTGACATGGCCTCCCTGCTCTTACAATCTATGATTGATATGGGCGGCACGGTGGCACAGTGGTTAGCCTCACAGCGCCAGAGACCCGGGTTCAGTTCCCGCCTCAGGCGACTGACTGCGTGGAGTTTGCACATTCTCCCCATGTCTGCGTGGGTTTCCTCCCACAGTCCAAAAATGTGCAGGTTAGGTGAATTGGCCATGCTAAATTGCCCGTAGTGTTAGATGTAGGGGAATGAGTCTGGGTGGATGCGCTTCGGCGGGTCGGTGTGGACTTGTTGGGCCTAAGGGCCTGTTTCCACACTGTAAATAATCTAAAAAAAAAGCAAGCATCCCTGTGCTTTCTTAACTAATCTTTAAACTATACTGCAATCTTCAGAGATCTGTAGACAAGCACCTATTCTCTGAATTTCCTAGTGTCTTGACATTTATTGAGTATGCTCTTGTCTTGTTCCTTCTTCCTTTTTGGAAAAGTTCACATTATACAACTGTTGCATTTCTTCATTCATTATACCCCTATGGAAGTAATACGACCCAAATTCCTAATCTAGGGATGCTAGATGGTCTTTAGGCTTAATAGCCCTTTCCTATACATCATGCTTACTCTCCTCACCGCTATCCAGCCCTTGATCTGTTGTATTCTGTTTCAACTACTTGATGACAAAACACATATAGGGATGCATGGGACCAAGGAAATTTGGGTAATTTGACCCAGAATTGGCTGAATGACAGGGAGCAGAGAGTAATGTTAAGGAGTGTTTTTGTGACTAGAAGCCTTAGAGTCAGTCATAGAGATGTACAGCATGGAAACAGGCCCTTCGGTCCAACTCATCCATGCTGACCAAATATCCCAACCCAAACTAGTCCTACCTGCCAGCACCTTGGCCATTTCCCTCCATACCCTTCCTATTCATACACCCATCCAAATGCCTTTTAAATGTTGCAATTGTACCAGCCTTCACTACTTCCTCTGGCAACTCATTCCATACACGTACCACTCTCTGCATGAAAAAGTTGCCCCTTAGGTCTCTTTTATATCTTTCCCCTCTCACCCTAAACCTATGCCCTCTAGTTCTGGACTCCCCGACCCCAGGGAAAAGACCTTGCCTATTTACCCTATCTATGTCCCTCATAATTTTGTAAACCGCTTTAAGGTCCCCCTCAGCCTCCAAAGCTCCAGGGAAAACAGCCCCAGCCTCTCCCCATAGCTCAAATCCTCTAACCCTGGCAATATCCTTGTAAATCTTTTCTGAACCCTTTCAAGTTTCACAACATCTTTCCGATAGGAAGGAGACCAGAATTGCACGCAATATTCCAACAGTGGCCTAACCAATGTCCCGTACAGCTGCAACATGACCTCTCAACTCCTGTACTCAATACTCTGACCAATAAAGGAAAGCATACCAAATGCCTTCTTCACTATCCTATCTACCTACGACCCCACTTTCAAGGAGCTATGAACCTGCACTTCAAGGCCTCTTTGTTCAGCAACACTCCCTAGGACCTTACCATTAAGTGTATAAGTCCTGCTAAGGTTTGCTTTCCCAAAATGCAGCATTTATCTGAATTAAACTCCATCTGCCACTTCTCAGCCCATTGGCCCATCTGGTCCAAATCCTGTTGTAATCTGAGGTAACCCTCTTCACTGTCCACTACTCCTCCAATTTTGGTGTCATCTGCAAACTTACTAACTGTACTTCTTATGCTCACATCCAAATCATTTATGTAAATGACAAAAAGTAGAGGGCCCAGCATCGATCCTTGTGGCACTCCACTGGTCACAGGCCTCCAGTCTGAAAAACAGCCCTCCACCACCACCCTCTGTCTTCTACCTTTGAGCCAGTTCTGTATCCAAATGGCTAGTTCTCCCTGTATTCCATGAGATCTAACCTTGCTAATCAGTCTCCCATGGGGAACCTTGTTGAACACCTTACTGAAGTCCATATAGATCACATCCACTGTTCTGTCCTCATCAATCTTCTTTGTTACTTCATCAAAAAACTCAATCAATTTCTTCAGGGATCAGGGTGGGGCCTTTTTTGTTTGTGGTAAACGTTAATGATTTAGATTTGTATATAGGAGAGTTGACCTGTAAGTTTGCGGATGATATAAAAATTAATGGTGTAATAAATTGTGAGGAGGACAGCCTTACATTATAAGAGGATATAGATGAGCTGGTTAGAAGGGATGATTTAACAAATGGAACTCTGACCAGATAACTGTGAGGTCATGACCCTGGGTAGGACAAACAAGACAAAGGAATACACGATGACCAGTATGACCCTGTGAAGCACCAAAGATCAGAGGGATCTCAGTGTGCATGTCCTTTAAGGTAGTAGGCCTGGTAGATAATGTGGTTAAGAGTTCATATGGGATACTTGGAGAGTGTGAAGGCTGGAGATGCTGGAGAACCGAGTCGAAGAGCGTGACGCTGAAAAAGCACAGCCAAGCAGGCAGCATCCGAGGAGCAGGAGAGCTGACATTTCAAGCATAAGTATGCCTGATGAAGAGCTTATGTTCGAAACGTCAACTCTCCTGCTCCTCGAATGCTCCTCGGCTGTGCTTTTCCAGTGCCACACTTTTTGACACATGGGATACTTGTCTTCACTAGCCAAGACATAAAGTTTCAGAGCAGGGAAGCTATGTTAGAAATGTATAAAACATTGGTTAGTCCACAGCCAGAGTTCTGTGTACTGTTCTAGGATCCATGTTATAGGATGGTGCAATAGCACTGAGAAGTTGCAGAGGAGATTTTCCAGGATGTTACCTGGGCTGGAGAGCTTGATTTATGTATAGACTGGAGTTGTCTTCCTTGGAGCAGATGATACTGAGAGGGGACATGTTTAATATGTATAAAATTACAAGGGGCAGAGGTATGGCAGGCAGGCAAGAATGGTTCTCCTGAGTGGAGGGATCAATGACCATGCACCATAGGTGTAATATAAGCAGCAGGTGATATAGAGCGGATGTGAAGAGGTGTGTGGGAGTCTGGAACTCACTGCTTATAAGGATGATCAAAGCAGAAAACCTCATAACATTTAAGAAGTATTTTGATGTACATTTACAATGCCAAGGCATAAAAGGTTAGGGTCAAGCACTGAAAATGAGATTTGAATAATTAGGTATTTTAGCCTGCATTGGTCAAAAGCAATGGGTCAAAGGGATTTCACTGTACTGTAGATTTATGTGATTCTAATTCAAAATCTATCAAAACCTGATTATCCCTCACAGACATATAATAAATAATCTTTCTTCTACTTTTTGAGTAAAATGATAGATTCTCTTCACAACATTTAGAGCAGCAAAGAAACATTGCATCCTTGGAACTAACCCATGAAAACAATCAATTCTAATGTTAAGGCAGTTTCTTTACTAAAATACATGCACAGTATAGCGCTCTGTTCCCATACTTTGCACACACATACAATTTCCAAAGGAAGGACTTATCATTCCACAGGAAGGTTATCCAGTTTGGGAACGCAATCTTTTCCTCATCCTTCTTACACCTATAATACTGAAGTCAATCACTACATTCAAACATCAAAGTGGCTACAATTGATCACTCAATTCAGCTGAGTTGAAATACCTGAATTGAGACATCCTGGTCTGAGCAGTGGCATCAAGCCTTTGGCTTAGAATTAGCATTCCTTTCTCTAAAATAAGGGTACAGGTTCCAAACCATGCTCCAGACATTCCTAGTCATGGAGACAAAAACTTTGGCATCCAATGAAGACATATGGACAACCATATTGAGCATTGATTGGGTTATGGAAGTTGATTAATCCCTTCCACAATCTAGGAATTAATTATTCTATCAAATAATGTCTGATGGTTATTGCTCAGGAATGTTCAACGACTGCTCAGTCCACCCCAAGTAATGAATATGAAGATGAAGATACAAAAACAATTGGGTAACGTACTTGCTGACCAATTGAGGAACAATGTACTGTTATAACAGTTACTGTGTAAGACCAGCACTTCAAAATAAATGCAAAGAAAATGTAATGACCATAATATGATGGTGTGATGTTTCTTGTACAAAACAGTGTCAACTTCAGCCAACAGCTTATGAATATCAGCTCCTATTAAATTCACCCTGATTGTCTTTGCTTGTACATGACTACATTGACAAAAAATTGCGTTTATTTTAAGATAAGTGCTCTAACATCCAATTTGAACAAAAATGTTCAACAAAACAGTTAATGGTCTCTTAATAGATTAAGATCAAACTTGATAAAGCAGCAGTTTGTGTCAAGCTAAGGTCACAATGCTTCAAATTGCTTGAACGTTTCAGACATGTTTCTGAATACTGCTGACACCAGTGCATTTCCGGCACAATGCCATGAAAGCTTTTTCTCCAATATTGCATCAGAATTCATTTTGAGCCAGCAACTTGTTGTACATCAAAGCAATTAATTAACAGAATGAGCCCAGTACTTACCGTTGCACAGATGATGAGAGAGACTCAAAAAGACTGCCACCTCCAGAAGCCATGTTCAATAATCCGCTGCAGGTAACATTCACAATTTCTAAAACAGAATTTATTTTGTGCCATTATTAACAATTCCATGAAGAATCACTACTAATCAACTTCAATAATCTGTTGCAGTTACCAATGTATGAAGCTATCGCATGTTTCTACTCATAAATACTCGCTGTAGACTACTAAAACATTTTGAAGGGATAGCACATTATTTTAGAATTACAATGAAATAGAATAATATTTCACTGCTAACGTATTGGGTGGAATTTAATGCCATAATGGAGGGTACTAGTGAGGGTCCTAGACCTTCCTGTCACTGCCCCAAGTGCATGGTAAGAAGACCCAATACTGTCCTTTGCACTATGTTGGCAACTGAGATCCTTACATAAGAAATTAGTGCCCACTTAAGGGCTTCATCCTCCTATGACTCATATTCACCCAGTGCCACGTGGTGACCCATCATGTGAACCAACCTGGTTAGCATTGTTTTCTGGAGCCCATAGACCCCCTGCCCCCATTCAAAGATACTAAAGTGCCTGATGGATGGACTTAGAATGAGATTGGGTGGGGGAGGGAATATTACTCATTTGCAAGAAGTTATCCATATTACAGGGCAATTCTATGAACATCTTCGAGAGAGAATTAGGTGCCTAATTTTTATTTTCTGTATCCACATGGCAATGGGATACAAAATCTACAGTTCTAGTCATTACACCATAGAGTGTGTGTCAAAAAAGCACTGTTCTCAGATAACAAGGAGATTTACCATATGATAGTAGTAATAATAGTAAATTTACCCAGGTGTAATAAGTAGGGAACTGTTACAGATACATCTTCTCCCTCTGAAAACTGGAATGTCTTATTTCTACCTACAGACTGGGTGAGACAGCAGCAGAATGGGTGGAGCCAATGTAAAATAAATAGTAACCCCTTTAGAAACATTACGTTATACAGAAATTTATTCTGGACTCACTGGAATTAGCATTGCTGTTTATCCTCAGTGGTACAGCTAAATCAAATTCCACTCCACACTCCGCTCACTATGTCATATAATTCACCATAAGGTAAACTTGCTGCCACCATTTTTCTCGATTGGGATCTATAGGGCTTGCTTTATCCAGTGTGGTACAAGAAAAGTACTCTAGCAGAGTTTTTACACAAGATGTAGCTTATTGCATGATAGTAAACAGGTACAAATTTCATTGGTATGAAATGATGTTGTTCCTGGAATAATGAGATCTGGATGGTAAGTCTCTCTTCCTTGAGGTGTCGAGCTATCCTCCACCCAAGTTATAACATTATCATTATATTAATGGAATTAATGCGCTCATCACTGGTAACCTTTCTTGACCCAAACACCTTGTACAACCTCTGCTACTTTTACCAGTTACTTTAGTTTTTTTTCCCTTAGTTAGCATGCCAACATCCTGAGGATTACCATTGACCAAAAACAAAACAGGACTAGCCATATAAATGCTGTGGCGACAAGAGCAGATCAGAGGCTAGGAATCCTATAGCGACTAATTCACCTCCTTACTCCCCAGAATCCATTCATTATATAGAAAACACATGTCAGGGGAGAGGTTTTTGGATGAGTGAATACTCCTCACTTGCCTGGATGAGTGCAGGAACAACAAAAGTGATATTTCTTGACACCATCCAGAACAAAGCCTCCTACTTGATTGGCGCCACAACTACAAAATACTCATCACCTGTGCTCAATAGCAGTAGTGTGCACCATCCAAGACAAAATGCAGACAAATTCACCAAAGATCCTTTGACAGTACCATCCAACCCCATGACCAGGACCATGTAGAAAGACAAGGGCAATTGATACATGAAAAAAACCATCTCCAGGTTCCCTCCAAGCCATTCACTGTCCTGACTTAGAAATAGTTACTTCAGTATTGCTGGGTCAAAATCCTGGAACACTCTCTGTAACAAAATTAAATGAATTACAGCAGTTCAAGGTGGCAGGTCACCATAACCTCAAGGGTAACTACGGATGGCCAATAAATGCTGGCCCAGGCAGTGATGCTCATTTCCCATGAATGAAGTAAAAAAGATCTTTCATCATCTAACTACCCATTCAGGTTTTTTTTTTCTTTATTCACTCTATTATATTTTATTATATAAAATTGAAAGATTTGAAGTATTTTTTTCTTAGCTTTAGCTCCTTCAGTGGAAATAGTCTGAGCACGTCACATTTGTCCTAATAACCACAATTTCTTATTCCGGGAACCAAACCATTAAATGTACAGCATCATTCTGGCTTCCTCTGTGTTATCATCTCTTTGCAACTTTATTGCCTTCTCAATTACAAGAAACAATACACCACTAAAACTGGAGTCCAACAAATTGTTCATAAATTTTTGTACATTCTAACCCCATTTTTAAAACCAAAGAAAGCTGCCAGTCCTTTTTAGGATTTTATTTAGTAATACTCACACCTTCAAGAAATTCCAGAAATGTTTGACGAATCTTTGCAAATGGCATTCACTATTCTTCCACTATTCCTCTGAAGACTCAATGGATAGATGCCATATTGCATGTACTAAAACATTCCCTGGTTGGGAATGCAGAACTTTGCAAATAGTTTTGAACCAGAAGAGAACAGTTTGGACTCATAAATCATATGCCTAATCCCCAGCATTGAATGAAGGTTGTGTGCTAGTTTGTTCTGTGAAATCAAACAACAAGGCAATCCATATATTATAGCGGAAAATGTGTTGCTGGAAAAGTACAGCAGGTCAGGCAGCATCCAAGGAGCAGGAGAATCAACGTTTCGGGCATGAGCTCTTCTTCAGGAATGAGGAAAGTGTGCCAAGCAGGCTAAGATAAAAGGTAGGGAGGAGGGACTTGGGGGGGTGGCGTTGGGAATGCAATAGGTGGAGGTTAAGGTGATGAATGAAAGTGGAAGATAGAATGTCAAGACAGCATTTAATTAGTTACATCGAGAGGTGACAAAGACATGGATGAGGGTTTGAGCAGATGATGAGCTAAGCAAGGATGGCAACTTTTTTTTATTTATCCATGGGATATAGATTTCATTGGCTAGCCAGCATTTATTACTCATTGCCCGTGCGAAGGTCGTGTAAGCTGCCTTCTTGAACCACTGCAGTCCACCTGCTATAAGTTGACCACAGTGTCCTAAGGGAGGAAATTCTAGTGACAGTGACGCGATATATTTCCAAGTCAGGGCAGTGGGAGTGGCTTAGAGTGGAACTTGCAGGTGGTGATGTTCCCAGGTATCTGCTGTCTTTGTCCTACTAGATGGAAGTGATTGTGGTTTTGGAAAGTGCTATCTAAGGAGCCTTGGTGAATGTGAGGCTGCAAAGGTGTGAGTAGGCAGACAATGTGATGTTTGCAGTTAGTTCCATTCAGCCTCAGACAGTAACCGAGAAAAGGAATGAAACTTATAGTTTCCTTGTATCATGAAAGGAATCATTTCATATTGTTAAAACACTAATTTCAGGTCTAGCCAAGAAGTCCATAGCCGTTTGCTGAGTCCAATGGAAATATTAAAATTGCATTCCCTGAAAGATGTACATACTAAACAAATATCATTGGTAAAGGCCACACAGACTCAAATTCTCTCCAATTAGGAATGCAGCATGTTGGCCAATTAGCACCTTCTTTAATTAAGTTGGCTTTATATAACATGTTCTAAAGGAGGATTCAGCATCAACAATTCATCCTTTAGAAAACAAAATGCAGTTAATTATTCTGATGCTGATTATTGTAATTTCATGTTTTGTGTATAAAATAAAATGAGATACAAGTCAGACATATTTCCTGAGAGTGCATATTGACTGCCTCATTTAGCTCATTTGTAATGGCATTATCATTCGAGAAGGTGTGACTCATGTGAAGCCAGAACCCAAGTATTCAGAGGGCATCATTTGTGAAATTTTTTTTTTACTTTACAGCATGAGGAGGTTTATTGGAAACTAAATTTAAATTTTAAGAACTGATCATTGAAATAACAAGGTGCATCATGCTGGCATAACTTGGAAACCAGTTCTGCAAAATGCTTTCATAAGATACATAAAAATATATCTTGGGTATATATATTTATAAGCCTGCTGTCCAGTTGTGATGTGATATGCTTTGCTTTACTCCAAGGAGATATAATAATAAATGTAATTTCACTTTCACAAGCCACTCCAACATACTTGCTTTGATTTAAAATTCAGATACATCATTGATTTGGTTTGTCATTATGTTGAGCTCGAACAACTTGTTGTCTAATTCCAAAACGTATCAATTTATTGTAGAATTTTTCAACAATGAAGGTTTTTTCATACGATGCTGCATATGTAAAGTGCCCAAATTTGGTAGTAACAATAACTTGCATGAGTAAAGCACCATTACCAGATTACAGTGTCTCATAACACTTCACAAGTTGTCATACAAATCTGGCACTGAGCTATATTAGAAGATATTAGAGCAAACAATTAAAAGAATTAGGATTTAAGGACTGTTGTAAAAAGGACAGAGAAATTTAGGCTCCTAGATTTAGGGAAGTAATTCCAAGTTTGGGGCGTAAGTCAATGAAGGAGTTTAATACAGGTTACCAGTGAAATGCTGCTTAATCTGAAATGAGTGTCTGGGGCCTTAGATGGTGAGCATGGAAGAGGTAAAGGGGCAGGTGTTGCATCTTCTGCGATTGCAATGGGAAGGTGCCGTGTGTGATAGGAGAGGTGTTAGGTGTGATAGGAAGGTGGCGTGTGCGATGGGAGAGGTGTTAGGTGTGATGGGAAGGTGCCGTGTGTGATGGGAGAGGTGTTAGGTGTGATGGAGGAGTGGACTAGGTTGTCCTGGAGGGAACGATCTCTGCGGAATGCAGACAGGGGGATGGAAGGGAAGACGTGTTTAGTGGTGATGTCGTGTTGGAGTTGGCAAAAATGGCAGAGGATTATTCTTTGCATGTGAAGGCTGGTGGGGTGAAAAGTGAGAACAAGAGGGACCCTATCCTTGTTCTGGGAGGGGAGGGACGGGGTGAGGGTCGTGGCGTGGGGGATGGACTGTACACTGTCGAGACCCCGTCAACAACTGTAGGTGGGAAGCCACAGTTGGAGAAGAAGGAGCACATATTAAGAGCACCACTTTGGAAAGTGGCCTCATCAGAACAAATGCGGCAAAGGCAAAGGAGCTGAGAGAAAGGGATAGAGTCCTTACAGGACATAGGGTGAGAAGAGCTGTAATCCAGATAGCTGTGGGAGTCGGTGAGCTTGTAATGGATATTAGTGGATAGACTATTGCCAGAAATGGAGACAGAAAGGTCAAGGAAAGGAAGGCAAGTGTCGGAGATGGACCAGGTGAAGGTGATGGAGGGGTGGAAACTGGAAATGAAGTTTATGAATTTTTCCAGATCAGGACGAGAGCCTGAAGCCGCACCGAAATAGTCATCGATGTACCGATAAAGCAGTTGTGGGAGGGGACCCGGGTAGGCCTGGAACAAGAAATGTTCCACATACCCCATGAAAAGGCAGGCATAGCTAGGACCCATGTGGGTACTCATTGCTATACCTTTGATTTGGAGAAAATGGATTGAGTCAAAGGAGAAGTTGTTGAGAGAGAGAACAAGTTCAGCCAGGCGGAGGAGAGTGGTGATGGATGGAGATTGTTCGGGCCCCTTTTCTGGAAAGAAGCGAAAAGTTTTCAAGCCGTCTCGGTGTGGCATGGAGGTGTAAAGAGATTGCACATCCATGGTGATAGAAGGTGGTTAGGGCCTGTGAATTGAAAGCTGTCAATGTGTCGCAGGGCATCAGAGGAATCCAGGATGTAGATGGGGAGGGAGGAACCAGAGGAGTAAGGATGGAGTCAAGGTAGGTGGAAATAAGTTCAGTAGGGAAGGAGCATGCTGACACAATGGGCCTGCCGGGACAGTCCTTCTTATGGATTTTGGGGAGTAGGTAGAAACGGTCTGTCCGGGGTTGGGAGAGCATGAGGTTGGAAGCTGTTGGGGGGAGGCATCCGGAGGAAATGAGGTCAGTCACGGTGTTGGAGACATGGCTTGATGCTCAGTGGTGTGGTCATGCTCCAGGGGGAGGTAAGAGGAGCTATCTGAGAGTTGGCGCTCAGCCTCTGCGAGGTAGAGATCAGTACGCCAGACGATAACAGCACCCCCTTTGTCAGCAGGTTTGATGGCAAGGTTGGGGTTGGACCGAAGGGAGCAAAGGGCAGAAAGTTCGGATGGACAGAGGTTGGAATGGGTAATGGGGCAGAGAAATTAAGGCGGCCAACGTCCTGTCGACAGTTGTCAATGAAAAGATCAAGGGCAGGAAATTGTCCTGGTGGGGGTGTCCAATTAGAGGTGGAATGTTGGAGGGATGTGAAAGGATCTGTGGAGCGAGGGGAGGACTCTTGCATAAAGAAGTTTTGACAAAGGGTCAGTTAGACTCGAAATGTCAACTCTTTCCTCTCCTTATAGATGCTGCTAGCCCTGCTGAGATTTTCCAGCATTTTCTCTTTTGGTTTCAGATTCCAGCATCTGCAGTAATTTGCTTTTATTTAATACAGGTTATGCTGATTTATCTTGACCAGTTAGAAAAGTTAGATGACATGGTATTACTAGTTTTAAGGCAATGAAGTCATAACCATGGGTGGAGTAATAAAAATTGAAAATTCTGAAGAGGCAGAATAGGAGGAGCATACTAAACTCAAGAAGAACATGGGATTTTAGGAAGTTACAGAGATAAAGAGGGATTCTAAAAACAAGCTTGAGAATTTTAAAATCATGGTGTTATTCAACTGGGACCCAATATAAGTCAGTGAGCGCAGTGATGACAGGTCAATGCAATTTTGTGCAGTTTTGGATGATGATATGAAGGGTATAAGATGGGATTCTTGTCACGAGTGCATTAAAATTGCCAATTTTAATGATAACCGAGGCATAAATGCAGGTTTAAACTGATGAGCTGAGGCAACATTTGATTAAGACAGTGTTTCTCAAGAAGGCTGGGGTGGTTTTCCCTGGAAAGTCGGAGGAAGGGGGCGAATTTATAGAGGTTTATAAAATCATGAGGGGCATGGATAGGGTAAATAGACAAAGTCTTTTCCTTGGTTTGGGGGGAATCCAGAACTTACAGGCATAGATTTAGGGTGAGAGGGGATAAATTTAAAAGGGACCTAAGGGGCAACTTTTTCATGCAAAGGGTGGCGAGTGTATGGACTGAGCTGCCAGAGGAAGTGGTGGAGGCTGGTACAATTATAACATTTAACTTGCTAAGTGCTGGCAAATGGGACTCTAGATTAATTTAGGATATCTGGTCGGCATGGACGAGTTGTACCGAGAGGTCTGTTTCCATGCAGTACATCTCTATGACTCTATGACTCAATGCTGAATAATCTTGACAAGGTAGACATGTTTGCTGTTGTGAGTCAATCCAGAACTAGAAGGCACTGTTTGAACATTAGACATTGACATTTCAGAACTGAGAATTGTGCCATTGTGGAACTCCCTGCACCAGGTGGTGATGGAAAGAAAGGGCATTGAAATTTTTTAAGACAGAGGTGAATATATCCCTATTTGGGAAGTTTTGGGTGTGTATGGGAACATGAAATTTGAAATATGAACAGACCAGCCATGGCATTATTGACAGATGTCGCAGGATTAAGGAGCCAAATGGTTTCATTTTATCCTTACTGCATGTGTTCCGAATGTTACTAAGGAGAAATAGGCAATCATGGTGATGAAGCATGTGGTTGAAAGTGTATCTTATGGTGAGCTATGACATCCAGAATGCAAACAGTTTAGTTCAATCTCCGACAACTACCACAGAAAGGGATGAAACCACTATGGAAGTTATTGAGATTGTAGCAGGAAAAGGCATTTTCTGTGCCACAACGGGGGAAGTGAGATCCATGAAATGACAAAGGATTTGGCCATGAATATTGGTAGGGAATTTACCTGGAGAAATTAAGGGAAGAGATGTATAGCAACTTAGAGGTGAGAGAGAGAGAGAGAAAAGAGAGAGAGAGAGCATTTGATGAATTGAGGTGAAGATTGAACACATGAGGATGAGAAGTCACTCAGTGCCAAGGTTAAAAGAGAAAGGTAATGACCAGATTCCGGGATATGGTCCAGTTGGGACTCTAGATTAATTTAGGATATGATCACTCCCTTTCGGAACCAGATCTGATCTCCAGTTTTAACTTAGAGAAAAAAAACATGTGCATCCAATTTAATCAGTCCTGTTCCAAATCGATATGCCTTCTACCAAATCCTAACACCCAGCTTTCAGATTGGCAGCTAATTGCTGCATTTCCCGAACTTAAATATAACAGCAACAAATAATCAGTTACCCGTACAAGAAACAAACTGCAAGAAAGAATACAAAATTGGTAGGCAGCAAAGGGAAGAGCAGACTTACTAAGGGGTAATGAGAGATACAAAAACAACAGAAATAACTGTGAAAGAGAGTGGTACAATAAGACAATAACAGCAAGAAATTTTATAGCTCAACTACAAGCAAGAAGGTTGATTTAGAAGCCGGCTTTATGGGGGTGAGGGAAAGAGGATTAATGACTTTCATTGATTAGGTGTTAGTGAAGCTATGTCCTCAACATGGAAATATTACAACCAAATGGTCATAAGCACATAAGGAAACATCATTTTCATTGAGCCTCACTTACTGCTTTAGTTTTTTTTTATTCCTGTCCGGGAGCAGTGGGTGACAGAGCGGAGGTGATGTTGGAGACAAGAAGGTTGCCAGGAGGGTAAGGACTTAGTATAAATTTGGACAGCAGCTAAACCAGAGATACTACACGTGTAGTATCTCTCTCCCACCCACCCTCTTCTAACCAGAAGAAAAAGGACTCTAAGGTAAAGTTTATTTTTTCTTTATTTTCTTTCATCTATTTAAGGACATTGTTTGGCTTTAGTTCATTGACATACAGCTAAAACTTACAATGGCAGGGGACCTCAGACCCATTCCTCTTGCTTGGTGTGGGAGCTCAGAGACATGGCTGATGTCCCTGACTCTTAGACTTGCAAGAAAGGTGACCAGCTACAGCTCTTGTTTGACCACATGATGGCTCTGACACTGCAGATGGACTCACTGTGGATCATCCACGATGCTGAGGAGGTTGTAGATATCACATTTAGTGAATTGGTCACACCGCAGAAGAGAATTGCTGGGGGAGACAGTGAATGGGTGATCAAAAGACAGAAAAAGAGTAAGAAGGAAGTGCAGGTGTCCCCTGTTGTCATCTCTCTTCAAAACAGGTATACCATTTTGGATATTGTTGGGGGGAGATGGCTCACCAGGGAGGGCAGCAGTTGTCAGGATCATGGCACCATGGCGGGCACTGCTGTTCAGAAGAGTGGGAAAAAGACTCATAGGGACATAGTCATAGGGGATTCTACTGTAAGGGGAGTAGATAGGCAGTTCTGTGGCCGAAAACGAGACTCCCGGATGGTATGTTGTGTCCTAAGTTCTCAGGTCAGGGATGTCATCGATCGGCTGCAGAGCATTCTGAAAGGGGAGGGTGAACAGCCAGTTGTCATGGTGCACATTGGCACCAATGATAAGTAAAAAAACAAGATGAGGTCCTGAAAGAAGAATTCAGGGAGCTAGGAGAGAAGTTAAAGAGGAGGACCTCAAAGGTAATGATCTCGGAAT
The DNA here is from genome assembly GCF_020745735.1 of Hemiscyllium ocellatum. Classification (NCBI taxonomy): domain Eukaryota; kingdom Metazoa; phylum Chordata; class Chondrichthyes; order Orectolobiformes; family Hemiscylliidae; genus Hemiscyllium; species Hemiscyllium ocellatum. Next base: position 46,316,755 of record NC_083418.1, on the reverse strand, counting down.
TGCAAACAGTGCTAGCCAGGGTAGAAATGAAAAAATAGGCAGGATGAACACATGGCTTGAGGGATGTTGTAGGATGGAGGGATTCAAATTTATGGGACATTGGGACCGGTTCTGGGGAAGGTGGGACTGTTACAAATTGGATGGTCTACATCTGAACCAGGCTGGAACTAATGTCCTCTGGGGAGAATTTTTGCTACTGCTGTTGGGGAGGTTTTAAACTAATGTGGCAGCAGACTGGGAACCAGAAGAGAAGACTGCTAGGCAGTGAGGTAGAAACTGGAGACTGTAAGGATCACCAAGTTAGCATTATCAAGGGGCAGAGTAGGCAGAGAGCAGATGAACACAAAAAACTAGCAGCCTGAAGTGCACATACTTTAATGCAAGGAATATAGCGGTTAAGGCAGATGAACTTAGGCCTTGGATTGGTACATGGGAGTATAATGTTAATGCAATCACAGAGACTTGGTTAAAGGAAGAGCATGATTGGCAACTAAATGTTCCAGGATATAGATGCTTCAAACAGGACAGGGAGGGAATTAAAAGGGGGTGAGGAGTTGCTGGTCAGAGATGATATCACAGCTATGCTAAAGGAGGACACTATGGAGGGATTGAGCAGTGAGGCATTACGGGTGGAGCTGAGAAATATAAGGGTGCAGTTGCATTGGTGGGGCTGTAATACAGATCTCCCAACAGTGAGCATGAGGTAGAAGAACATATGGGTAAACAGATTATAGAAAGATGTAGAGGCATCTACATGTAGATGTGTGGTGGTGATGAGAGATTTAAATTTTCCCAACATTGACTGGGATACACTTAGTGTCAGATGTCTGGATGGGGCAGAATTTGTAAGGAACGTCCAGGGAAGTTTTCTAGAGCAGGATGTCAATAATCTGACGAGGGAAGGGGCCATATTGGACCTGGTGTTAGGGAATGAACCAGACCAGGTGTTAGAAGTTGAAGTGGGGGATTTCTTTGGGAATAGCGACCACAATTCTGTAAGTTTAGAATACTCGTAGACAAAGATGGGAGTGGTTCTTAGGGAAGAGTACTAAACTGGACCAAGGCCAATTATATCAAAATTAGGTAGGAGCTCGGAAATATGGATTGGACAGAGCTATTTGAGATGTGGGAGGCTTTCAAAGATCGGTTGAAAGTAGTGCAGGACAGGCATGTCCCTTTGAAAACAAGAGAAAGGAAAGGCAAGATTCGTGAAGTGGTGATGGCAGGAGAAATTATGCGAATAGCCAAGAGGAAAAGGGAAGCATACAGAAGGTCCGGGCAGAAGAGGCCTTGGAGGAATATCGGGAGAATAGGAACAATCTTAAATGAGGAATCAAGCAGGCTAAAAGGGGTCATGAAATAACTTTGGTGAACAGATTTAAGGAGACTCCCAAGGCCTTTTATTCTTATATAAGAAGCAAGTGGGTAACCAGAGAAAGAGTTGGTCCACTAAAGGATAAGGAAGGAAGGTTGTGTGTTGAACCTGAGAAGATGGGTGAGATTCTCAATGATTACTTTGTATCAGTTTTCGCTGACGAATGGGAGGTGATGAATGCTGAGATTAGGGATAGAAGTTTGTTTACTCTGGATCGTGATGACATAAGGAGGGAAGATGTGTTGTGTTGGCTAAAGGATATTAAGGTGGACAAATCTCCAGGACCAGATGGGATCTATCCAAGGTTGCTGAGGGACGCGAGAGAGGAAATTGCTGGGGCCCTGACAGATATCTTTGTGGCATCCTTACAGGTGAGGTGCCGGAGGACTGGAGAATTGCTCATGCTGTCCCCCTGTACAAGAAGGATAGTAGGGATATTCCAGGTAACTACAGATCAGTGAGCCTGACGTCAATAGTGGGAAAGTTGCTGGAGAGGGGACTGAGGGATAAAATCTATTTATATTTGGAAAAGAATGAGCTTATCAGTGATAGGCAATATGGTTTTGTGCAGGGTAGGTCGTAGCTTCCCAACTTAGAGTTCTTTGAGGAAGTAACCAAGTTGATAGATGAAGGAAGGGCTATGGATGTCATTCATATGGACTTTAGTAGGGCATTTGATAAGGTTCCCTATGCTAAACTAATGAAGAAAGTGAAGTCACATGGTATGCAGGGTGTTCTAGCTAGGTGGATAAAGAACTGGTTGAGCAACAGGAGACAGAGAGTAATAGTTGAAGGGAGTTTCTCGAAATGGAGAAAGGTGACCAGTAGTGTTTCACAGAGATCAGCGCTGGGGCCACTGTTCTTTGTGATATACATAAATGATCTGGAAGAGGGCATTGTTGGTCTGATCAGTAAGTTTGCAGATTATACAAAGATTGGTGGAGTAGCAGAAAGCGTAGGGGACTGTCAAAGAATACAGGAGAATATAGATAGACTGGAGAGTTGGGCAAAGAATTGGCAGATGGAGTTCAATCCAGGCAAATGTGAGGTGATGCGCTTTGCAAAGTCTAATTTTAGTGCAAACTATGCTGTAAACGGAAGAGCCTTGGGAAAAGTTGATGAGCAAAGTAATCTGGGAGTTCAGCTCCATTGTACCCTGAAGGTGGCTGCACAGGTGGACGGAGTGGTCAAGAAGGTATATGGTATGTTTGCCTTCATCGGACGGAGTATTGAGTATAAGAGCTGGTAGGTCATGTTAAAATTGTACAAGACATTGGTTCGGCCGCATTTAGAATACTGTGTACAGTTCTGGTCACCATATTACTAAAAGGATGTGGACACTTTGGAGAGTGTGCAGAGAAGGTTTAAGAGGATGTTGCCTGCTATGGAAGGTGCTAGCTATGAAGAGGCACTTAGTAGGTTAGGATTGTTTTCATTAGAGAAAAGGAGATTGAGGGGAGACCTGAATGAAATCTACAAAATCCTGAAGGGTATAGACAAGGATAGACAAAGATAAGCTTTTTCCCAGGGTGAAGGATTCAATAACAAGAGGCCACGTGTTCAAGGTGAGCGGTGATAAGCTTAAGGGGGATAGTGCTTGACACAGGATAGTACACGGCAAGTACTTGACACAGAGGGTGGTAGGTGCCTGGAATGCATTGCCAGCAGAGGTAGTAGAGGTAGGCACGATAGATTGATTTGAGGTACATCTGGACAGATGCATGAGTAGGTGAGGAGCAGAGGGATACAGATGTTTAGGAATGGACGATAGGTTTAAACAGTGGATTTGGACTGACACAGGCTTGGAGAGCCGAAGGGCCTGTTCCTGACCTGTAAATTTTCTTTGTTCTTTGTTCTATGTCCTCTCAGCCACTTCAATTACTCACAGAAAGTTTCTTCCTGTTATTCAAAAACTAAACACAAAACCAAAACTCAGCAAAACTAAAAATATCTATTACCTCACAGTAGATTTGATTCACCTTCGCTCACTTTTCTTACTGCGACATTTCCATTGTTACAGCAGTTAAAGGAACCAACAACTCAGCTTTCTGCGATGGCCCAGTGGTATTATTGCTGGATTGTTAACACAGAGAGTCAGGTAACATTTTTGGGCCCCGGCTTTAGCTCAGTAGCTACTTCAATTTCCTTGAAATCTGTCTGGTCACAAGTTCAATCCAGTTAACTGCGAGCGCTGCCCGATGCTTCATTCCTCCACTAACTTTCTTTAAAGGGTGGCATGGTGGCTCAGTGGTTCGCACTGCTGCCTCACAGCACCAGGGACCCAGGTTCAATTCCAGCCTTGGGTGACTGTCTATGTGGAGTTTGCACATTCTCCCCGTGTCTGCGTGGGTTTCCTCTGGGTGCTCCTGTTTCCTCCCACAGTCCAAAGATGTGCAGGTCAGGTGGATTGGCCATGCTAAATTGCCCGTAGTGTTCACTGCATTAGTCAGAGGGAAATGGGTCTGGGTGGGTTACTCTTCGGAGAGTCAGTGTGGACTTGTTGGGCTGAAGGGCCTGTTTCCACACTGTAGGGAATCTAATCTAATTTAAACTCGAACAACAATCTGAGTACTCATCCTCATCAGCCTTTGTGCTCACCAAAACCATGTCTGCATCCACCTTTTGTGCATACCTTAGTAAAGGTAGAAGCAAAGAATCTATTCCACATGGTCATTATTCTCAGAGAGGATCAAAAAAACTATTCACATATTGCAAGTTGTCTTTAAAGGTTGGTTATTATTATATGTTCATCTTTTATTGGGCAACTGCAATCTAAATCCATCCACATTATCCATTTTTAATGAGAGACAACAACATTTTTCAAATAAATACCACCATGTCCCAACTGTTGTTTAGAAACATACTACTTACATTCAAGTTAGTTGCTGCTAGCTAAAATGTGTCATTTACAAAAGACTTAAAATCCAAACTTTTGCCTTTGTTTGTGATGGCTTCTTGCCAACAATGGAAAGTATTGAAAACAGGCACAATTTATTTCAATGGCAAGCTAGAATCACAGAAAAAGGAAGCACATATTTTCGTGTCAATAGAATGCATGATGTTTATGATCGTGAATAGTTCTGCACTGATAACTTATAGTACTTGCTATAAATCATCTAGAAGATTAATCTTCTTGAAGATGGTAATATTGTACATATCTGAGAGGGAAAATCTCATCAGTATCTGTAGATACATTGAAATCAGACAGGAACAAGCATTCAATGAAATGCACCACCTTCCTGCTTCCAACCATTCTCAATCTTTTCTTTTGCACTGTGTAGCTGTCATAAGTAGACGTCAAATTGGATATGCTCGAGCATGAAAGCAAGTTTCACAAGACAGTCCTCATGTCCTGAAGTCATCAATTATCACAATAATTGGGTCAAAATTACAGACACCTATATCAATCGTATTACTTGAACTCATTCCATATCGTGGCAATTTTAATTGATTCAAATATTAACTGTACTATTCATCTTACTTTTTCAAATTCAAAATCTAGCACTCTCCAATAGCACGTATTAAATTACTCTGCCATCATCAAAGTAATTATTTCGTTAGTATTATTTCTGAAAAGAAAATTGTCTAAATTGCTCATCAAATCTTTCCTTCAGCATCTTGATTTTTAAAAAGTCTTAAAATGTCCTTAAACCTAGTCACACCTTGCTCATAGGAAAATGGTTGCAGTTGTTGGAGGTCAGCTCCAGGACATCTCTGCAGAATTTCCTCCGGTAGTGTCCTAGGCTCAACCATCTTCAGCTGCTTTATCAATGACCTTTCCTCCATCATAAGGTCAGAGATGGGGATATCTGCTGATGTTTGCATAATGTTCAGCACCACTCCTCAGATACTGAAGCAATGCAATGCAACAAGATGTAGACAATGTCCAGGCTTGGGCTGACAAGTGGCAAGTAACATGCATGTCACAGAAATGCCAGGTAATGACCATCTCTAATAAGAGATGATCTAACCACCAACCTTGACATTCAGTGGTGTTACCATCACTGAATTCTCCACTATCAACATCCTGGGAGTTACCATTTACTGTAACCGCAACAGGCTTCACCACATAAACACAATACAATAGTGGATCAGAGGCTATGAGCACTGTGGTGAGTAATCAACATCTTGATACCCCAAAGCTTGTCCATCATCTAGAAGGCACAAGTCAGGAGTGTGATGGAATAGTCCCCACTTGCCTGGATGGGTGCAGTTCCAACAACACTCAGGAAATTTGACACTATCCAGAACAATCAGCCCATTTGACTAGCATCACATCCTCTCCGTCTCTCCCTCCACCATCGATGCTCAGTAGCAGCAGTGTGTACTATCCACAAAATGCAGTGCAGAAATTCACCAAAGATTCACAGAGCACCTTATAGCCTCATTTACACTTCCAAGTAGAAGATCAAGGGCAGGAGATACATGGGAACATCACCGCCTGCAAGTTCCCCTCAAGCCACCGACTATCCTGACTTGGAAATATATCAGGAGAAAATGAGGACTGCAGATGCTAGAGATCAGAGTCGAAGAGCGTGGTGCTGGAAAAACACAGCCGGTCAGGCAGCACCTCCGGAGCAGGAGAATTAATGTTTCAGGCATAATCGCTTCATCAGGAAATATATCACCCTTTCTTCAGGATTACTGGGTCAATATCCTGGAATTGTCTCCCTAACGGCACTATGGATCTACCTACAGTACATAGAGTGTTTCAAGAAGGCAGCTCACCACCACCTTCAAGAGCAATTAAAGACAGGAAATAAATTCTGGCCAGCCAGTGATGTCCATATCTCACAAGTGAATCAAAAAAGTGGTGGTGTTTAGAACTGAACCTTGGTTAAAACTGCTAGCAACCTCAGTTAATAAGCACATATCACTGTGGTGTGTGCTGCATACAAAACTCACCCGAGATTAGAATCATACATCTCCATTACACACATAATCATAAATTAATTTTTATTACATCCACTTCTTTCTGTGAGTCATTCTCCTCATTTTTCCCTCGCATTAATTGAAATGCTGGAAGGGTACACAGTCTTGCAAGGTGCCAAACCTCATAATATAAGAATAAGGCTGCCTCAAGCATTTATTTACAGTGTAGGAAAAAACAGTCAAGTCCAAAAAGACTACACTGTAATATTCAGACAAATTGTTTTTCATGTCACTGTTAGTTTTTGACAGGAGAAGGAAGGGAGAAAGCTGCTTCCCTGACTCACAATTCATTTACTGATCAATGGAAAGGATATCAGAAGCAAGAATTAACCATTTCCCTTTGGACAATCATTGACAAACACACATATTGATGTACACATTCATCAAGACAAGTTTTGTCCCAAAGTATGAGGACCTCAGAAAAGTACCTTTCTTTACTTGTGTGATAGTTTGATTGCCCATATTGCCCATCAATACAATCTATGTGAATAAACTTACCAATTAAAATGATTAACATTCATGTTCCTCAAAATTCCAGTGCATCAATGTACCTTATATTGGATAATTTCCTTTGGAATTTGGGAAAATGTAACAGCTACTTTCCAAAAATTAGAGCCCACAAACACCAATAAGGTGAATGATGATCACCTGTCTTTCGGGAAGATTGTTGTGGTAAAAGTTGATTAGGAGAACGAGAGATCTTTGATGGTTTATAAATGATGCTATGGAATAATTTTAGAAGTAATTTTACAATTACCATGAAGTAGAGAAATGGTATCATCACAGAATTGTTACATAATCATTATGGTGCAGAATAAAGTCATTCAGATAATTGTGTGCAATGCTTTTTTAGCATTCTAACTCAGTGCCAATCTCCTGTCTTTTCCCTGTAACCCTGCAAATTGTTTAAATAAAAACAATAATCTAATGCCCTCTTAAATGCTTCAACTCAGCTTGCCGTCACCAAATTTTTAGGCGGTGCATTCCTGACAACACACTGTGCTGTGTGAAAATGTTTCTTCTACAAAACACTTTAAAACTGTACTCTCTGTTTCTCAATCCTTTTACAAGATAGAGCTGCTTCTCTCTAATTATCTGCCCAGACCCGTCATGATTTTGAAAGTTCAAAGCAAACCTCCTGTGATCCTTTCATTTCTCCTCTTAAATGAAGTGTCTCATTATTGGAGGCAAACTCACAGAACTCTTCTGCACTCTATCTAATACATCCTTCACACATCCTTCCTATAGTGTGGCACCCGGAATTCTACACAATACTCCAGCTGAGGTCTAACCAGTGTTTTATATAGGCTCATCATAAACTCCTGGCTTTTGTATTCTATGTTCTATTAATAAAACCTGGAATGTTGTACATGTTGACAGTACCAGTATTGCCAGTGTCGCTGCAATTTCCACTCGCACTTCCTTCAATATCTTTGGATACATCTCATCCAGTCCCAGTGCTTTATCGACTTCAATACTCTCAGCTTGTCCTCAAATTTAAATGCTAAAATTGGGCCCTTGAAGACAGAAACAGGGGGCTATATTACGGGGAACAAAGAAATGACAGGAGAATTGAATTGGTACTTCAGATCTGTGTTCACTGGGGAATACACAAGCAATCTCGCAGAGGTAACAGTGGCTGAAGACCTGAACTGAAGGGAATTTATATTTGCCAGGAATTGATGTTGGAGAGACTGTTAGGACAGAAGATTTATAAGTCCACGGGGCCTGATGATAGGCTCGAGAAATCGTGGATGTGTTGGTGATTATTTTCCAGAGTTCGATAGATTCAGGATCAGTTCCAGCGGATTGGAGGGTGGCTAATGTTGTACCACTTTTTAAGAAAGGTGGGAGAGAGAAAGCAGGAAATTACAGACCAGTTAGTCTGACCTCAGTGGTGGGAAAGATGCTGGAGTCGATTATAAAGGATGAAATTATGACACATCTGGATAGTAGTAAAAGGATAGATCAGAGACAGCATGGATTTGTGAAGGGGAAATCATGCTTGACTAATCTTCTGGAATTTTTTTGAGGATGTAACTCTGAAGATGGACGAGGGAGATCCAGTAGATGTAGTGTATCTGGACTTTCAGAAAGCTTTTGATAAAGTCCCACATAGGAGGTTAGTGAGCAAAATTAGGGCGCATGGTATTGGGGGCAAAGTGCTAACTTGGATTGAAAGCTGGTTGGCTGACAGGAAACAAAGAGTAGTGATAAACGGCTCCATTTTGGAATGGCAGGCAGTGACCAGTGGGGTACCGCAGGGATCAATGCTGGGATCGCAGCTTTTTACAATATATGTTAATGATATAGAAGATGGTATTAGTAATAACAAATTTGCTGAAGCTACTAAGTTGGGTGAAATGTGAGAAGGATGTTAGGAGATTACAGGGTGACCTGGACAGGTTAGGTGAGTGGTCAGATGCATGGCAGATGCAGTTTAATGTGGATAAATGTATGGTTATCCACTTTGGTGGCAAGAATAGGAAGGCAGATTATTACCTAAATGGAATCAGTTTAGGTAAAGGGGCAGTATGAAGAGATCTGGGTGTTCTTGTACACCAGTCAATGAAGGTAAGCATGCAGATACAGCAGGTAGTGATGAAGACTAATAGCATGCTGGCCTTCATAACAAGAGTGACTGAGTATAGAAACAAAGAGGTTCTTCTGCAGCTGTACAGGGCCCTGATGAGACCACACATGGAGTACTGTGTGCAGTTCTGGTCTCCAAATTTAAGGAAAGGAATTATGGCTATTGAGGGAGTGCAGCGTAGGTTCACAAGGTCAATTCCTGGAATGGCAGGACTACCTTACACTGAAAGACTGGAGTGACTAGGCTTGTATACCCTTGAGTTTAGAAGACTGAGAGGGGATCTGATTGAGACATATAAGATTATTAAAGGATTGGACACTCTGGAGGCAGGAAACATGTTTCTGCTGATGGGTGAGTGCCGAACCAGAGGACACAGCTTAAAAATACAGGGTAGACCATTTTGGACAGAGATGAGGAGAAACTTCTTCACCCAGAGAGTGGTGGCTGTGTGTAATGCTCTGCCCCAGAGGGCAGTGGAGGCCCAGTCTCTGGATTCATTTAAGAAAGAGTTGGATAGAGCTCTCAAGGATAGTGGAATCAAGGGTTATGGAGATAAGGCAGGAACAAGATACTGATTGAGGATGATCAGCCATGATCATATTGAATGGTGGTGCAGGCTTGGAGGGCAGAATGGCCTACTCCTGCATCTATTGTCCATTGTCTATTCTTGTGACAAAGCTTCCTCTTCATTCTCCATGACCTGGTAGCATCTGTCTCATAGGTAAATACAGATATAAAGCATCCACCTAATTCAACAGCCATGCCTCTTGCCTCCAAATGTGAATGCCAGTCTTTGAATCCTAATCCTCCCTACTCCTGACTTCATTACCCTTTTACTACTAATATGCTTATAGAAGACTTTGAGATTTCCTTTGTTAGCTCAGAGATGCAAGGTTGAAATCGCCAGTGCAGCAAAGTGAATAGTTGAAACTGCCAAACCCCAGGGCAAACATTTGAAGTCGTCATTGGAATGACTCTGATGCTTGTTACTATGAATTGAACTGGTTAGTTTGCAAGTTCTTGATCTGTCGCTACAGCCCTTGCAAAACTCTTTGAAACAACTAACATGGGAGGTTCCAAGCAGAAACTGGCGATTGGGTGAGGTGTTGCACAGACTGTCTTTAATTCCATTAACATACCCTCCTTCTCTATTCACATTTGAAATATGATTCCAATTAATGAATGAGGGATCCATCATGGTCATAATGTGGTCACATATAAACATCTCTATAAACAAATTACCTAGAAAGAAAGACCAGTAAAACTAACAAATGACTGATACTGGTCCAACACATTTTGTACATTTCAAAATGAAACTCCAATATGACCAATATGTTTCTATCCAGGTGCTATTTCCTTTTTTTTCCTAGTTCTTCTTGCTGGATAAGGGTCTTGTTCCCATGAATAATTTTTGCCTAATCCTTCTGAGGGACACAGTACCTGTTGGGTGTCTATAGTTATGGTGATATTTGATTTGTGCTTGGTTCTACTTCAAGTAATATTTAGATATCTCTCTGGGTAAGTTGAAAAGGTTTCCCACTAACTATAATTGACTAATATCTTACTCTCAGGTGTTTCTTCAAGGCTCCTTTACTTGTACTTTATACATACCACACTTCCAGATAAACATCTTTCTGTTGTAAAGACTATTCCAACTCTCTTCTCCGACTGTGGCACATGTGTTACATCATCACCCACGTCACACTTACATTCTGCATCCCCCACCCTAAGTATAATCTCTACTTTTTGAAATGACATCTTAAGAAAATAGTTTGAAATATTTCCTTTAACTATTTGCATTTTCACCATCTCCCCTCAAAGTCTAACCTTCACTGGTTAAACATTTAAAGTGCACTTACAGCTTTCTTTGATCTAGTTCTTTTCACCATTAATTGAGTGTGATGGCAATTGGTCCGTTGACTGCATTACCACTCTGTGAGAAGATTCATATAGGCTTCCTGTTCTCATCCCAGAATCCCAAAATGTGAAAGTCAAACACACGTGTACTTGCGCCTTCTCGCTGCATCAAAGCTTTTCTGGCTCTCTTAAACTTTTTAAAGCATTTGAATGAGATAGGATTGCGGTTGTTCAGTTTGTTTAAGGACTGTGTCTTCAAACTTCTGAAGTGTGATTAATGTCTTTGAATTGTGTTAATATTGCTAAGGTCTTCACTCTTTGCTTGGCTTACGCAGTCCTTCTATTTCTCTCTTTGTTTGTTTTATATTTAATTTTTACTCTCTCATCGTCATCCAATGTGATACTTGGCTTTAGATTCTGCTTCAACAATTCTGTTTTCAACTGTGGCCCAGAACAAATTCTGCTGATGAAAATGGGTGAAATAAGTGAAGATATCTAAATATTCATCAAAGTGGGTGAAGAGGAGAACTGGTAATATGATTGCTGCAAATTCCTTGAAGAATTAATTCATGACCTGTGGACCATTGTTTGAGATAATTTTGTCCAGAAAACCATGAGTTGAAAAGATGTCCTTTAATGCTCCTGTAACTGTGTCAATTCTTATAGTGTGATGGCTTCTAACCACCTTGAATAATAATCCATTGTGATCAGGTATGCTTCTCCTCTAAAGTCAAAGCGATCTATTTGCCACTTTTACCAAGGGATGTCTGGCAATGTAGATGGTAATTGAGGTTCTGCTGGTGTTAGCTACTAATTACACAAGTATGGCAGGACATTGTGGAACCTTTACTTGCTAGGAAAGTTTCTGGCCACCACACAGATTATTGTACTCAAGCTCCACATTTAATTATTCCTTCATAAATCCTCTGAAATATATACTGCCTCATGGTTTGGACAATACCAATCTATAGTGGAAAAAGATTGTCAACTGTTCAGATGTTTTGTCTATTCACGGGGTTCTATAACAGATGGTTACTTGGGATGATATTTTGACCAAGTCACTGCACAAAATTCTCCAATCTGAGTAAATTTCATGAACTAGAATACAAGAAGAGCATTCAATATTATTCTTCTATGATTTTTCTGTAGAACCTATGTCCCACATTTTACAATAAAAGAAACTGTTAAAATGAAATGATAACTGTTTACTGAGTCATTACACTCAGAAACTAAAGGAAGCATACCCAAATCTAACGTATCAGTTTCTTTCCCTCATCCTAGATTGAGCAGATTCACTAAGTACTCAAACAACAACTTTCATTCCTGTTCAAGTCCAAGGTAATCAAGAAAGCTGAGTTCAACATAGAGTTATAATTATAATTTATTTTATTGTCACATGTACTCAAGTACAGAAGTACAGGAGGACAACGAAAAGTTTACAATGCCACCCGCATAGCATCATCTTAGGTACAAAGTACCTAGGTATAAATTTTAGATACAAAATAGAGAAATGAAGGAAAACATGTTACATTCTCTTAAAGTTATTCATTTTACAAGTATGTTAGAAAAGTAAGAAATAAAGCAAAACTAAGATATCCAGAGTAGCTCAAAGTAAAAACACTGTTACTCAGCAGGGGTTCACATTTCTGTGGGAACTTGACCAGAAACATGGCAGAAATTCCATCTCCACCGTACTTGTGAGAGTGTTATGCAGTGAAGCAGCAGCAGTTCCATGAATGCTTGAGTCTTAACTCTAAACACAGCCTTATGTTTGGCCATTGGTATGACAATTCCAAGGCAATGATTAACATAGAACATACAGGCATGCTCACCCTGTAAGTATTAGGGTAAGGAACATCCCTACAGCTTTAGCACAGTTTGTTTCAAAACCAGATTGAAGAAATACTGGACATATTCCAACATCAGCAGAACCTTTCATGGCCCAGGATTAATGTTTTAATTTTGGCACTAAAGAACAAATTTCTTTCAATTTGCTTCCTAAGCCCTATTTGTAGATGCTTTCCTGGAAGTCATTACTGAACCCACTAATCAAGATGGAAACCTTAAAAAAAAACACTGTACTTCATTTGCCAGACCGTAAGTCAAATGCTGGGAAGAGTTAGCAAATTCAGCCCTATTAGTATAACAAGGTTGCTTTTCTGCTATGCAATTCATGTCAAAGAATGCAAGTTGAATGAGCAGGAGAAAAGTAGCTGTTGTGCAATAAAACATGGTTCACTTTTCTTTATTGCTTCCTCATTTTCTCCATAACTATTCAAAATGCCACATATTTTGAAACACAATTTGCTTGCAGGCAAATAGAATAGCTCTTTGGCTGAAGCAAAATCTTGCAAATAGAATTGGGCAGTTAATCTGCTTTTGATTAAAGAAAAAATACTGATTCCTCACTCCCACTTCCTCCAGTTTTGTCCTTAAATGCCAGTCAGGGAGTAATGTACATTTTTGTGAGTTGAGATGGAGTGAAACTAATTGCATAACTCTTTGAAAAACCTGGCACAACCACAATGTGCTGAGTGACCTCCTGTGTGCTTTATAATTATTTTGGTCAAAGGGTGAAGGTCTGCACTAAATGGTTGCTGGGTTGTTAAGAGACACCTGACAACTTCAGAAAGCAATTTTAATAATTAATAGATGATCCTGACCTGTCTCCAGGTTCACTAACTAGTAACTGCAGGTTTAGCTCTCCGTTTCTGATGAGATGCAACTTTACTAGGGATAGATATAGCCCACTGAAGATGTAGCATTTGATAGCTGGGAGAGGAGAAGATAAAGAGATGGAAGAATGTCTCCTACTGCTGGTCTATAAGGGGGTTATAGAGGTAGCTAATACCTTCATATGGGATGAGATGGGATGGGATGTCCCAGGAGGTCAAAGTTAAATACTCCAGTTACAAAACTTGTCTCTAGTGTGAATTTATTAAAGTTTGCGCAACACAAGTAGTCAAGGTAAAATAACAGCTCAGAATAACTTCTTAATAACTGCACTATCACCATACACCAACATGCTTCATCTACTATCTAACTCTACAGTAATCTACAGACACACACACACGTCACAGCTCTTCCACAACACAGATACCTTCTAAACATTTTTCTAGAGCTATTATTATACACTACAGCAGCAAATAGGACTTGAACCAAGGCCTGGTTGAAAGGTAGGGACATCACCACTGTGCCACAATTTCCCCTCTTCCACTCCAAAATGCATCTCACAACTTCAAATACACCTGTCATTCATAGTCACTACCAATGAGCATAAAACAGACAGCATAGCAGGCTCTGACCCAAGGATGACTGCACTTGAAAAGAAGGCACTGGCCAGAGACAGAAGGGGTTGGAAAGCACCCTGGTCAGAGGCAAAGCAAGGGGAACCTCACTTAGATGTCTGTGACCACTGCAGCGCCCTTGCAGAACACATAACAATCTCTGATCCCTAACTGCACTAAACTATCGTCATGCTGTCCTCATTCCATGTTGTCCTGTCATATCTGCTGTACCCTAATGCTTCCAATTTTTTTCAATGCAAACTCCCAGGACAAAGACATGCTTTGCCGAGTGAAGCAATTTCTAGATCAAGTATGGCACTTGCTGGCAGCTGAATCCATATTATTGGATTGTGAACTCTCCCCAGATATCAAGCATTTACGTACAGGCAGTGATGGACAAATTGTGCATAGAGTTGTCTGAGTAAGTTTGAATTTAAAGAGGGATTTACAAAGCCACAACTGCCTGGATCAATCTGGTTAAATGCTGGTTAATTCTGCCTTTTGTTTTCCTTGGCAATAGGTAATGGGAGTCGTTCCTCTGTGTATTAAGCTGCAGAGAACTCATTTACACCAAAATGCACAAAAGATTATGAGAAATTATTTATATAAAAGGGCCATTGTGATCTTGACTGCCATAGGTAATGTAGATGTGATTGTACTCCACTGTCCATTTCATTCTCGTTTTCATTTCAAGAAATCGTAGATCTCATTCATAGGCTGCTGGTCAAACTTCCTCATGCACTGATCTTGGTTCATGTGAATACGAGTAAGTGCTCTGAATATCTTCACAGAAAGGGCTTTCTCACCTTCTTGTTCCTCTCTTGTGCTGCAATTAGTGCTGTTCTGTTGAGTCTCATCTCCTACAATTTTTCAGTAGAGCAAATGGGCTGTTAGCAAATTTTTTCCTGACCACATTTCTGCTTGTGACTCCTGAAAGATGCCTAATAGAATAAAACAATACTTGCCTTTTTTAGGTAAAATACTGAGCTGATGTCTGGGTAAAAAGTTGATGCAGTATTAATATTTCTGTAGAGTGTCAGAGGCTGAGGGCTACAGAAATTTATAAAATCATGGGGGGCATAGATAGGTTGAATAATCAAGGTCTTTTCCCTGAGGTACAGGAGTCCAAAACTAGAAGGCATCATTTTAAAGCTGAGAGGGGAAAGATTTAAAAGGGATCTAAGGAGCAAACAAGGTGCTGCATGTATTTAATGAACTGCCATTACAACAAGACAACTGGATGGGTATATGAATAGGAAGCATTTAGAGAGATATGAGCCAAATGCTGGCAAATAGGACTAGATTTATTTAGGATATCTGGTCAGGATGGACAAGTTGGATCAAAGAGTCTAGTTTCATGCTGTATGGCTCTATGATACTAGTGATGCCTTTTAAAACTACCTTAGAAATGACGAGTTTCGATCACTTCGAGAGATTGGAAAAGCTGGGATTGTTCAAACTACTATAGACATTCAAAATTCTCAAGGTTCATTTATGGATCCTGATGAGTCTTAAAGGTCCTTTTCAAATCCAAAAGTGTTGGCTCAGTCTTAATCAGCAACTGAAAATGACAAACTGAGCATGATTCTAAGTAATGTTCAACATATTTAGCAAGAATTCATTTATTTACGTTTAGCTACTTGCTGTTAGAAAATGTACTTACATAAATTATTATCCACCAAAATGATGTGTAACCTTTTAAATGAGAGCTAACAAACAATTTAGAAATTAATCAATCTTTTCATGATCCTCTGTGCAGCTGATCCTTTGTGTCACTCAAACTCCTGTACCAAGATGGCATCTTGCACTAAATATAGGCTAACCTAGCTTGGAAGCTTAGAATCCCATCTTGGCCACTGTTTACAGTCATCCAAGAATGCCCCCATAAAGGTTATTTAGAATTCTGCCACACTTTTGTAAGATTGGTGGAATCTGGGAGTGCCTTACAATTATAATTCCACTTTTCTTTCAAGTTGTGTTTCCCAGATGCTTTGCAAAACAATTTCTCTTCATTTTGCATTTCATTTTATTGGTAATTATTTTTCTATAACATTTTGTTCCTGACCCATTTGCTGAAAGAAACATTTCTCCTAGTTGGATCCATAAAAGAACCTTGAGAATTTTGAATATCTCTAATAGTTAGAATAATCCCAGCTTTTCCAATCTCTCCAAATGATTGAAATTCCTCATTCTGATATCATCCTGGTAAATCCCCTCTAAATCGCCTCAAGGACATCCTATCAATAGTATGTCTGTGTTTTCTCCTATTCTCATTTCCAAGTGTCAAACTATACACTTCCATCAGATTTGTCCACACTTATGAACAAAATACTAGTAATTTCCCATTCATTGCCTTCTATGAGACAGCTGGTCAAGAAACCTCCCCACTCTTCCCTCCTGTTATTAGACAAATTGGAAAGTTTTACAGGCTGATAATCTACCTGTTTGGCCAAGGTGCAAATGCACCTTCTCATGGCCAACACATTCTGGCATTGAACTCAAATAGAGCTTCTGGCCCAACAGTAGAGATGCTGCCACTGCAACACAAGAATTTCTAATCTTTCCCAGATTATGGTGCCCAGAATTGTATGTGATATTCTGTTGAATCTAGCCTGATTTGTAAGGAGTTTCTTTTTTATATTTAATATCATCTTTTACAAGCCAATCTGCCACATGCTCTCTTACGTCAGAATTGCTTACCCTGCCACCTTTAATGATTTATGAATTTACATCCCTATGTCTCACTCTTCTTCAGCTCCTCCTGAAAAAATAGAACCAATGGATGATACTCCATGCCATATTGTTTCTCCACACATACAACATCTCAGATTACCTGCATTAAATTAAATCTATACCTGTCCATTTCACCTATATTCTTCTGAAAGCCAGTATTTACTACATAGCCAAAGGTTGTATTCAACCATTTGCACAACTTCAAACTCTCACTACCAAGAGGCCATTTTTATTAAACTACAGTCTCTGTAATGAACTTCCTGAGAAAGTAGTGAATGTGGGTACAATTACAATATTTAAAAGATGTTTGGATAGATACATGAATAGGAAAGGTTAAGAGAGATATAGGCCAGGATCAGCCAGGTGGGACTAGTTTAATTTGGGATTATGTTCAGCATGGACTGGTTGGACTGAAGAGTCTGTTTCCGAGCTGTAGGACTCTAAACCTCTATAATGCCATGCAGGCTACTGTTGCACATTTCAGTGCAAAATTTATCAGTTCACCAATGTCTTCTGCCTCCTCCCTTAGCCAACAATGAATTGAAGTTGAAAGTGTCCCTTTAAAATAAATTTTTCATTTTGGGATAAGTTTCTGATACTGAATGTCAGCAGATTACTTTTGCATGTCCATATATGCATCCATTACATTATCCTCAAGTGTTTGTGTTACTTGCCTGCAACAAATCCATGCTTCTTCAAGAAAGAACAAACATATTTTGCCTTTGAAAATGGTCTCTAGCAATTTTCCATCACTGACATCAGACTAATTGGATTATAGTTACGAGGTTTATTTGTCTTGCCTTTTCTAAACAGAAGTTTAATATTTACAATATTCCAGACAAATTTTCTTTTTTTGTTATTGTTTTTCAGAGAAAGTAAGGACTGCAGATGCTGGAGAGCCAAGTCGAAAATGTGTGGCGCTGGAAAAACACAGCAGGTCAGGCAGCATCGGAGGAGCAGTAGAGTTGACAATTTGGGCATAAGCCCTTGATTAGGAATGCCCTTCATCATCATAAGTCCTCCCTGATGAAGGGCTTATGCCCGAAACATCAACTCTCCTGCTCCTCGGATATTGCCTGGTCTACTGTGCTTTTTCAGCACCACACTTTTTCAACTTTGTTGTTGTATATAGCCTATTTATTTAAAAACATGGAAGCTTTGGTTTTCTTTTCACAGATTGTAAATGCTTGTTATCTTACTGGGACACATCCTGAGCAACCTTTACACTGTCTTTTGAGTTGCTAACGAGTCATGTACATCCTCACTTTAGAGGAACTATTACCTCCAGATATTTGGCATTACCCCCTTGTTCGGGGACATTGTGAGATTGTTGTCAAAGCTTCTGCTCATTCCATTCTAATTTCTCTCAGAAAACCTATGTGTTCAAGTTCTGAGGAAGGGTCATCTGGCCCAAAACTCTGATTTCTCCCCACAAATGCTGCCAGACCTGCTGAGCTTTTCCAGCAATTTCTGTTTTGTCTCTGATTTACAGCATCTTTTGGTTTTTGTGCTCCATTGGAAATGGCAACTTGCTAACTGGGTGATGCAAACATCACTAGAACCTCCTATCTGTTTTTGTATTACAGGTACTTTTGGTCTCCACTCACTGCTAACTATAATACAACATTAACTTTTTCTTCTTTTGTGAAGTCAGGTGTAAAACACTTAACAGTCATTGTTGCCAGCTCCATAAAAATGACTTGTATTTGTCCTTAATTGGCCTTGCCACCACTTCAACTATTATTTAACTTTTTGGAAATGTTCAGAGCATTTTTTGTTTCCATTATGTTACAGTAATTTGCCCACATATTTGTTTCTTCGTCTCCTCAGGCAGTATCTGTAGTCTGTCTGCTTTCTGACAGCATTGTGTACCTGGCACTTAACGGTTTAACATGTTTTTATCCCCAATTTCTTTCGTCATGCTGGAATGGTGGTTTTGGATTTTTTCCCTTATGTTTGGTTTGTTCTGCAAGTATCGCCAGCTTGAAAGCCTGGCTTTGCTCACTTTCCTGAATATTATTTGAATGGGAAAGACTACAGAAAGCTGCAGCACAAAGGGATTTGAGGGTTCCAGAATATGACTCACCAAAAGTTAGAATCTCCATTCAACAGGTAATAGGGAAGGCAAATGTAATGTTGGATTTTACTTCAAAGGGAATGGAGTATAAAAGGCAGGAGATTTTCTGAAAGCTATAACAATGCACTAATCAGACATAACTGCAATGCTGTGAGCAGTTTTAAGGGAAGATACACGGGCATTGGAAGTAATCCAAAGAAGGTTCAGTTGGTTGATCCCAGGAAGGGAAAGATATTCATTTGAGGAGAAGTTGAGTCAGTTGCGCTTGTACTCTTGGAGCTTAGGAAAATTAAAAGTAACCTTCTTGAAACATAGGAGATTCGTAGGAGGCTTGACATGGTCAATGTAAAGAGCTGAAGGAATTAAGGGATCTGGTGAAAATGTGGGTAAGTAGAGCTGAGTCCAAAAAACGATTAGCCATGATCTTATTGGGTGGCGGAGCAGGTTCGAAGGCCCGAATGGCCTTCTCCGGCTCCTAGTTCTAACGTTCATACGTTGCTCTGGCTAGAGCATATAGAACATTGAATGTAGAACAGTACAGCATAGAACAGGTCCTTTTGGACCTGGATGTTGTGCCAACCTTTTATCCTACTCTAAGATCAGACCAACCTACGTTTCTTTGTACGATCTTCCATGTGCCTATCCAAGAGTCGCTCAAATGTCCTATTGTATCTGGCTCTACTACCACTGCTAGCAGTGCTTTCCGTGTACACATCACTCTCTGTGCAAATAACCTACCTCTAACATCTCCCCTAAACCTTCCTCTAATCACCTTAAAATTATGCCCCCTCATGATTGCCATTTCTACCCTGGGAAAAAGTCTCCGACTATCCAGTCTATCATTGCGTCTCATCGTCTTATACACCTCTATCAAGTCACATCTCATCATTCCAATAAGAAAGGACCTAGCTCCCTCAACCATTCTTCATAAGACATGCCCTCCAGTACAGGCAGTATGCTGATAAATCTCCTCTGCACTCTCTCTAAAACTTCCAGATCCTTCCAATAAATAGACAACCAGAACTGAACACAATACTCCAAGTCTAATCAGGGGTCAATAGAGCTGCAGCATAACCTTGTGGCTCCTAAACTCAACACCTTGCTAATGAAAGCCAACAGACTATACACCTTCTTGGCAACTCTATCAACTTGGGTGGCAACTCTGACATGGACCCCAAGATTCTTCTGTTCTTCCACACTGCCAAAAATCCTACCTTTAATCCTGTATTCTGTATTCAAATTCAAACTTTCAAAGTGAATCACTTCACATTTTTTCAGGTTCAACTCTATCTGTCACTTATCAGACCAGTTCTGCATCCTGTCAATGTCCCGTTGCAACCTACAACAATCCTCCATACTATTTACCACTCCATCAACCTTTGTGTCATCAGCAAACTTACTAACCCCCCTTTGCACTTCCTCATCCAAGCCATTATAAAAATCACAAAGAACAGAGGTCCCAGAACAGATCCCTGCGGAACACCACTGGTCTCCAAGCTCTTGGTTGAATACTTCTCATCTACCACCACCTCTGTCTTCTATGGGCTAGCCAATTCTGTATTCAGACAGCCAAGTTCTGGCTCAGGGTATTTATCAATCCTTATGATTCTCAAAACTTTCAGCACATCCTCCTTCTTAACATCAACCTGATCTAGCATATCAGTCTGTTTCACGCTGTCCTCAGAAATGTCAAGGTCCCTCTCAGTAGCGAAAACCCAAGCAAAGTATTCATTAAGGACCTCCCCACCTCTCTGACTCCAGGCACAAATTCCCTATACTATCCCTAATTGGCCCTACCTTCACTCTGGCATCCTCTTGTTCCTCACATTAGTGTAGAACACCTTAGGGTTTTCCTTAATCTAAAGCTAAAGCTTTTTCATACCCCCTTCTAGCTCTCCTATGTCCATTCTTCAGTTCCTTCCTGAGTACCTTGTAACCATCTAGAACCCTGTCTCATCTTTGCTTCCTCAAACTTAAGTAAGCTTCCTTCATCCTCTTGACGAGATGCTCCACATCCCTGGTCACCGAAAGTTCTTTCAACCTACCATCCCTTCCTTGCCTCAGTGGGACAAACCAGCACTATCAACAAGTGCTTACTAAACAGCCTCCACATTCCTGTCGCGGATTTTGCCGAGAACATCTGATCCCAATTTAGGTGCCCCAGTTCCTGCCTGTTAGCATTGCAATTTCCCCTGCCCCCATTAAAAGGTCATGGTGTTGTGATCACTCTCATTGAAATCCTCTCCCACTGAGCAATCTGTTGCCAAGCACCAAATCCAATATGGCATGCCGAGGTTGTGAGTTCGAGCCTCACCTGGAGCACGTGTTTGTGGGCGGCACGGTGGCACAGTGGTTAGCACTGCTGCCTCACAGCGCCAGAGACCCGGGTTCAATTCCCGCCTCAGGCGACTGACTGTGTGGAGTTTTCACGTTCTCCCCATGTCTGCGTGGGTTTCCTCCGGATGCTCCGGTTTCCTCCCACAGTCCAAAGATGTGCGGGTCAGGTGAATTGACCATGCTAAATTGCCCGTAGTGTTAGGTAAGGGGTAAATGTAGGGGTATGGGTGGGTTGTGCTTCGGCAGGTCGGTGTGAACTTGTTGGGCCGAAGGGCCTGTTTCCACACTGTAAGTAATCTAATCTAATCTAATCTATGTATTGCGTCAGGAACCCTTCTGCGACACACCTGACAAAAACTGCTCCATCCAAACTGTTTGGACTAAGGAGGTTCCAATCAATATGAGGGAAGTTAAAGTCACCCATGACAACAACCCTGTTACTTCTGCACCTTTCTAATTTCTGCCTCCCAATTTTCCCCTCCATGTCTCTGTTGACACAGGGGGTCTGTACATAACATCCAATGAAGTGACTGTTCCTTTCCTGTTTCTGACTTCCGTCCATACTGACTCTATAGATGAAACCTCCTCGATGACCTCACTTTCTGCAGCTGTGATACTATCCCTGTTTAGCAATGCCACACCTCCACCTCTTTTACCTACCCCCCCCACCCCCCCAATTCCTTTTGAAACATCTACACCCTGGAACATCCAACAACCATTCCTGCTCGTGTGATAGCCAATGGCCACAACATCATAGTTCCAAGTACTGATCCATGATCTAATATTTCTTGCATTAAAATAGACACACTTCAACTCATCACACTGCATTTTGCCCTATCAAGTGCCTATCCCTCCTCAAATACTGTCTGCACACTGTATCTGGCTGTTCAGTACCTATTCCATCATCTGATCCATAGCTCCAGCTCCCACGCCCCTGCACATCTCAGTTAAACCCTCCAAAAGAGATCTATGTATTTAATAACATGCAATAAAACATCCTAATCTGACAGCGCAGCTGCTTCACTGATCCAGGGATGCAGGTTCGATTCCTGCCTCGGGCGACTGTCTGTGTGGAGTTTGCATATTCTTCCAGTGACTGTGTGGGTTTCCTCCAGATGCTCCCATTTCCTCATAGTCCAACGATGTGTATTTTAGGTGGATTGATCATGCTAAGTTGCCCCATAGCATTCAGGAATATGAGAGTTAGGTGGAGTAGCCATGGGAAAATGTAGGGTTATGGGATAGGGTAAAGGGGTGGTCTGGTTGGGTTGCTCTTTGGAGTTGGTGTGGACTCGATGGGTTGAATCGCTGAATGTACTGCTTCCATATTGTAGGGAGTTGATAAAATAAAAGGGCAGCACGGTGGCTCAGTGGATAGCACTGCTGCCCCACAGTGCTAGAGACCCAGGTCCGATTTCAGCCTCGGGCGACTGTCTGTGTGGAGTTTGCACATTCTCCCCATGTATGTGTGGGTTTTCTCCCATAGTTCAAAGATGTGCAGGTTAGGTGGAT
Organism: Hemiscyllium ocellatum; assembly: GCF_020745735.1. Taxonomy (NCBI): domain Eukaryota; kingdom Metazoa; phylum Chordata; class Chondrichthyes; order Orectolobiformes; family Hemiscylliidae; genus Hemiscyllium; species Hemiscyllium ocellatum. The sequence continues at coordinate 46,294,052 of NC_083418.1, read as the reverse complement.
TAGCCATGGGCAATGTAGGGTTACAGGGATAAAGTATAGGGAGTTGGTCTTGGTGGGATGCTCTTCAGAGGGTCAGTGTGACCTTGATAGTCTGGGTGGCCTGCTTCCATGTTGTAGGGATACTACTATAAAATGTAACAAAGTAAACCAGAGGTTATTTCAAATGCTGTTCTTTGCAAATTTTAATGACCATTACAATTTGCCTTTAGAATCAGCTTTTGTTCTCAATCTATTCTTCTGCCTTCTGCCTTTTTCAGTCTGATAATGATAAAAGTTGGGCCATTATAAATATGATCAGCACACATAAACCTTAATCCATTCAAATAAGTGAATGGTCTGAAAATAAATATCCTCTAAATGTGCTCAGCTTGGTATCACATTACATAACCTCCAAATGAAATCGGAAATAAGCATTAGCAAAACATGATGAGAGTGTTTGATTAGGGATTACTTTATCTACAAGAGTTAGGTAACCAATCCACCATGTATCTAACTTTCTAATGCACTTTGATTCAGCAGTGCCATTATATATGTCTCTATTACTGTCAACCTTTTCCCAAACATACATTCATCTTTCACTCTTTGACCAAAAACCAATCAGCCAGATGTCCAACACAGTACTTGAAAATTATATATTTCATTTTATTTGCTACGACCATTGACCATATCTAAACACAATCTTTATTATCTGGCGTAGGCCTTTGGCTTAACAGTAAAATAGCTTAAAAATGTGTTGCTGGAAAAATGCAGCAAGTCAGGCAGCATCAAAGGAACAGGAGAATCAACGTTTTGGGCATAAGCCCTTCTTCAGGAATTCCAGCAACACATTTTTAAGCTCTGATCTCCAGCATCTGCAGTCCTCACTTTCTCCCCCTTAACAGTAAAATAGCCCATGCTGAGTCACTTGGTGTAGGGTTCAACTTTCACACAACCACATTTAGCAAGTAAAAGATGGGATCTTTGGGTTGGCACTGTGATAAGATCAGCAGTCCAAGTAGATTGCTCCACTGTCCACCATCACCACTTGTGACACAGGCAGGCTAGTGTGCAGACCTATATAAGTGCAATTCATTCTTTCTGCAAGACCATCCTGTCTTGCATGATTAGTTGACTTATTGGCTGCTATAAACATATTTACAGCCAGACATTAATCAAACTTTAAATACTTCCAATAATTTACATTATTCTCCAAAAAGAGATTAAAAAGATACAAAGGCAGCAACAGCCTCAACTACCTCTTTTCTTTTAATCAATCATTTATTTGGTACGGAATGTTGGTGATAAGGTTACTAATTATTATTCATTCATATTTTTAGAAAAGGATGCCAAACTTCTTTCTTGAATTGCTGCACACACTCTACATGCTGGAGGTACTTTCGCAGTAGGAAGTGGCAAGATTTTTACCCAGTGTCAACTGAGGAATGGGAATATATTTCCAAGACACGAATTGCTGGAAAAGCTCAGCAGGTCTGGCTCCACCTATAGAGAGAAATCAGAGTTAACATTTTGGGTCCAATGACCCTTCCTGCGAAACTGTTAATTCTGATTTCTCTCCTCAAATGCTCCAGACCTGCTGAGTTTTTTCCAGCAACTTCCATTTTTGGTTCTGATTTACAGCTTCCTCAGTTCTTTTGGTTGTTATTTCTAAGTCAAGTCGGGGTCTGACTTGTTGGAGTGTGGAAGGGAGGAGGAGTGTTGGAGAAAGAACATGTTTGTTGTGTTCCCATTCACCTACTGCTCTTTACTTGTAGGTGATAAAGGTCACACATCTCAAAGGTGCTGTTTCAAATAGCTTCAAGTTCTGAGTTCTGAGAAAGGATCACTTGACTGGAAACATTAACTCATTTCTCTCTGCAGATGCTGCCAGATCTGCTGATCTTTTCCAGCAATTGCTTTTTTTGTTTCTGATTTACAGCATCTGCAGCTCTTCTGGTTTCTGAGTTCTGATGAAGAATCACTCAACTCAAAACATTAACTCTGATTTCTCTCTACAGATGCCGCCAGACTTGCCGAGCTTTTCCAGCAATTTCTGCTATTGTTCTGCTCTTTTTAATCCCCCTCAGTCAGTTGCAACAAGAATTTGCATTTTTAAGCATGCAGCAATATCACATTCAAAAAGTAATTAACTGGATCAAAATTAAGGTGATAAATTACTAGGTTTTCTTGAGTGAAAGAAAGAGAAATCTTATTACCTGCTAACACCCAAAAAAGTCCCACACCAAATGTACAAAAACATGTCGTATTAAGTTCAAAAAGAAAGGGGTTTGGTGTCTAGTACAAATAGGAAGATAAGGTCAATTACTGTTTGAAGTTCTCAAAGTTGAGTTGTGAGAATAACCTGGGTCCTGACTGTTGAGCTGTTGTCCTGTTTTTCAGCAGTTGCAGAGTTTGCAGATACCCTTGAGTTCCCAATAAATGGCTTTTCTTTTTAGAGTTGGTTTTTCACCAGGCACTGGTTGAGAGACACAAGAAGAGAAAGATTTGCAGTGTTCTTGCAGTGTTCATATTTCATTCTCTTTGCCTTGCTATTTAAAGCAGCTGTTAATACAGACCTGGTTGAGTTCTTGGTAGTATTCAGTTGCCTTTCCAAGCAAATAGTTGCAGACAATCCTTTGATACCCAAAATGTACAACTTATCATACCACTACGAACTGAACAAGATATGTGAATTTCTGTGATACTGGTTCAAGTAGCTGGTTTACAACTTTAGATCACACCAACCTTATTGCAGAAGGTTTTTATTTATTCCAGATGGGTTCCCTGAACCCATCCTCAATCTACGGTCAGGTAATCACAGCAGCCATTTTAGGTCAGTATTTGTCCTTTGAAAAACAAAATAATTTTAGTAAATTAAGGTCTCAGGTACTAAAAGTACACAATGAGGTTGAAAATTGACAATCCAGGTTTGTCATTATCATAACAATACATCCAGTAACCTGCAAAGGTTGGTATTAAAGATAGCTACATTTAATTGTCTACCATTTCCATCATCACCAAGACAGAAACATTTTGTTATATTAAGCAACTGAAGTGCTGCCTTGTTCCTCAATCACATTGCCAGTTACTTCTTTTGTTAGTTAATTCTTCAGTCTTTTTATACTACTTTGGATATTTCATGTCTATATGTAACTATGTTCAATTTAAAGCAACAATACTTAGTACTAAGCACATTTTTCTCTACCTTGTTATAAGAATGGGCCCAGGAAAATGGATAACTTCCAACTGCACTAACGAACAATTAGTTCATTCTCTCACATCTGTATGATTAACATTAGTTTCCATGGACCTTGTTCAAGAATGAACGGTGATAACCAAAGTCAATTCTCGTCAAACCATTTCATGGGACCTGAAATCAAGCCAGTCTAATTTCCTCTAACCAGAATGCAAATGCACACATTCTGTGATTAATGTGCAAGCTGAAGCAATTAGTCTGTCTACGTGCTCAGAAACAGTATTCCTTGCCTCCTCAAAAAATGTTCTGGCACTGCGTGCACATTAAGAACTTCCATTTTATCATCTTTCTCCATTTCAATTTTTCTCCACCCAGATGTACGCTTTTGATCAGTTATTGGTGATTAATTGGAGTGGGAATGCTGACCAATTTTCCCCCTCTCTAGCCAACAGCACTGAGATATGATATAATCCTTCCTCAGCTGAGATCATTAACTCTTAGGCCAGATACTGAACAGACACCTTCCTGATAAATATGATTCACTATCACATTGCCCAGTCCAATATCTCAACTGAATCATTGACAAAATGGTGACATTTTGTAAAGCTGTTAATTATACTTGCTGTGGGATCAGAGTTTATTTGAACTGTGAATATTAAATCAAATCACAGAGAAGCAAGAAGGCAAGAACATAAAATACAATAACCTTCTTCACTTTCCACTGAATTACTGATAAGAAATTAATAGTTTCACATGTAACATCAACAATTATTACAAGTACTTAACATTTAATGAAATGTTAACATATCTATTATCATTGATCTACAGAGGGAAAAGACATTCATTAGAAATAATTGGTTGAGAAAATTTAAGGTTGTTAGTTCTATGTTTTTAAATAGAAAATCCCAGCATGATTCTCAGACTAAAAAAAATTGCATTGTATGTAACAGTCTTAGCTTCAAATACCTACATCTTCAATCTCATTTTTTGCAATCACTCATGTCTCTCCAAAATCTGACTGCTTTTGCTATCCCTTCACTTCCCCATTACTTATTCTCTTTCCAACCACTCTCGGGTCTCATCACTAACTCTAGTCCCTTTAAACTACCAATTCAAACTCTCTGTCATCACCTTGCTCTGCTGTCACATATCCCAGCCTTAAGGGATTAGTAAGGAGGTAGAGGCTGCTTCATATCTACAACAGGAAGGTAGAATAAAAGAACCTAAGGAATGCTCCTGAAGTTCAGTTGAAGAATTGGTGAGATGGTTTCACAGTGTTAGAAAAGGCTAGAGACTGGCAATATAAGAGAATTGGAGATATTTGTCAGAACTTGAGGGGAGCAAGTTGCATGAAAGAAAGAATGGGACCTGAAATACCTTTGGCCACTTAGTGCCTGTTGGTTTATCTCCATTCATGTTTCTACTGTCAGTGCCTTCTGTATCCTAATGTGACATCCCATGCAATATAACCTCTGCACCTACTGTCAACCACTTCCCCTGTTGTCAGCAGTTCCTAGCTTTGTATCCTTGTCTCATTGCTAATTTTCAGCTAATTTTGGGAAAATTGAGCAGAGAAATCGTAACCTTTTATGATGTCTAAGAATTTCTGTAAAATACAAAGTTGCTGATCCTATCAACTTGTGCACAATGTATGTTTCACTGATGGCATCTACATCTATTTGTTTTTACTTTTAATTCACAGCAAGTGTTGGTATTTTCTATCTGCATTTTAAGGCATATCCCATTTTGAAGCAATAAACTGAGCAAAAGTCTTAAGACAACAACAAAAGTTATTTCATGTCCATGGCAACAAGTTTAAACCCTGTGCAACTGTAAATGAGAAATCACCAGGAAAAAAAAGGATAATTTCAACTAAATCGCTAAACAGCAGGATGATTTCAGAATTAGTGGTGCATGTAAGCGACAATGTCATGGGTCAAACTGGGAAAGAGATTTCGCCGAGAAAGAATGAAGAGCTGGATACTAAATTAAATAAAACTAATTTAAATTAAATTAAATACTAAATTAAACATTATAATCCATGGCTGCATGTAAATTGGCATTGGATGCATAAAATTAGAGAAATGAATACAAGACTTCAAGAGCTGTGTGAGAGATGGGGATTCCATTCATGGGGTACTGGCACCAGTTTTAGGGAAAGTGCTGTTGGGAAGATCTACACATGGCTGAAGGGCCAGTTTCTGCGCCATATAATTTTGATTGTATGAACATTGCTGGGTAAAGTACTTGCATGACTAGGAAAATGGAGATTGTTTTGAACTAAATAGTGGGGAAAAGGGATTAAATAAGGAAACATGTGGTACATCAAAGAATAGAGGCAAGGTAAGTCAGGAAAGTAGTAATAGGGGAAATGAGGGACAGAGAATGGCATAAAGGAAGGGGCAGAGACAAAAAGAAATTAGGAATACACTATCAAAATAATGAAAAGGCTTTGTATCTCAATGCAAACAGAATTCATAACAAAGTAAGCAAAGTGATAATGCATATTGAATAGATTAGATAGATATGGCTTCAGGATGACAAGGTTAAGATCCTGAATACTGATAGGTATATGACAATCATGTAGTATAGAAAACTATGTAAAAAGACAGGTGGTAGCACTGTTAATCAAGGATTGTTTTTGTACAATGTTATGATGATTCAATTCTGGAGATTAGGATACTGACACAGTTTGGGTGTAAACGAGGATGCATTGAAGAAAGAAATCTCGAGAGGAAACAATATTCAGGACATGTAATAGTAACCACTATGTGAGACAAAATAGACAAAAGAAAATATTGTGTGCCTGTAATAAAGGGTCAGAAATAATCATGGGTGACTTTAATCTCTGTATAAACTCAAAACAACAAATTGGTATGTTAGCTTGGAGGAGGAAAATACGTAAGGCTTTTGAGATAGTTTCCTAGAGCAGCATATTTTGGAACCAACCAGGCAACTGGCTGTATGAGACTTACTAGTTATAATGTGAGAAGATTAATCAATAACCTCAGAGTTAAAAGGTATCCAGGGAGCAGCAACCACAATGTGATTGAATTTTACATCTTGTTTGTAAGAGAGAGGATTGGGGTTACAGCTGGTATGTTAAATCTTAAAAAGGGCAAAAATATGGGTTGAACTAGTTGAAGTGCAATGGCAGACATCTAAGGGATATATCAAAATATTCAGAATAAATAAAAGAAAAATTCTGAAGGAAGGACTCATCTCTGTTGTTAGGAACTTGAGAAAATTAAACCTAAGTGTAAAACTGTGCCAAGGTAAGATGATTGGTCAGAATATTAAGAAAGAATGGCCAAAGATTAATTGGTAGGTAGACATTAGAGGCAGAGAGGAGGTAAGCTGGGAATGTACAATCAGATAGCAAGAGCTGTCATGGGGTATCTAAAAAGGAAGAGAATAAATGAAGTTGGTCCTCTAGAGAGTGAGAATGAGGAGTTACTGAAATGGGAATGGCAGATGAAATTAACAATTTTGCTTCTGTCTTCACGATAGACGACATTAAAAACAATTTCAATAATAGTTCTAAATCAGGAAGCCGACAAGATGAACTTAGCAAAATTACAATTCTGTGGAAAGTGGTACGAAACACATTAATGGAGCTTCAATTTGACGAGACTTCAGAACTGGATGGATATCATCCTGGAGTCTTAGAACTGGTTGCTAATGGCCTAGTAAATATATCGCTGTTAATTTTCCAATACTCCCTAGATTCAGGAAGGGTTCCATTGGACTATAAAGTAGCAAATGTAACCCCACTATTCAAATCAGGACTGGGAACAGAAAACCGGACACTGTAAGCCAGTTTGTTTGATGCTATCATTGGAAAATGTATGAATCATTCCTTAGATTATAGCTAAACATTTGGAAAATCAAGGTAATCACAATGAATCAATACGGTTTCATTAAAGGGAAATGATATTTGATCAATTTTTAGAGTTCTTTGAAGGACTATCACCTTCTGTGGATAAAGCGAAGCCTATAGACATATTATACTTGGTATTCTAGAAGGCATTTGATAAAGTTCCATAACAAAGACTAATGGGGAAAGTAAAAGCTCATGGTGCTGGGGAATTTCTTTTCAATGCATAGAGGATTGACTGATTGGCATATATGGGTCTTCATCTAATTGGCAGAATAGGATGAGTAGAGTCCCACAGGTGGCTGTGCTGAAGCTTCAACCATTTACAACTTACATCAATGACAAAGAATATTGCAGGTGGATATTGATAGTTTGACTAAGTGAGTGAAAACCTACAGATGGGGTATAACGTAGATAAAAGTGAAGTATTCACTTTGGCAGGAAGAATAAAAAAGCAGAATATTACATAAATGAAGAACCAGTATAGAAATTCAAAGTGCAGAGAGAGCTAGCTGTAGTGGTGCAGGTCACAAAAATTAGTTCACAGGTTAAGCATGTAATTAAGAAGGTAATACAATGTCTTCCTTTAATACATAAAAAATTTATCATCAAAGTATGGATGTTATGCTTCAGTTATACATGGCATCGGTGAAATTACATTTTGAATAGAGTGTGCCATTTGTCCCCTTATTTAAAGGAAAGAAGTAAATGCATTGAAGGCAGTTCAGAGGAGGTCTACAAGACTGATACTTAGAGTCATAGAGTCATAGAGATGTACAGCAGAAACAGACCCGTTGGTCCAACTCGTCTATATCGACCCAACCCAGTCCCACTTGCCAGTACCTGGCCCATATCCCTCTAAACCTTTCCTATTTATATACCCTTTTAAATGTTGCAATAGTACTAGCCTCCACCACATCTTCTGGCAGTTCATTCCATACACATACCACCCTCTGCGTGAAAACGTTGACACTTAGGTTTTTTTTATATCTTTCCCCTCTCACCCTAAACCTATGACCTCTAGTTCTGGACTCCCCAGGGAAAATACTTTGTCTATTTATCCTATTCACGCCCCGCATGATTTTATAAACCTTTATAAGGTCACCCCTCAACCCCCGATGCTCCAGGGAAAATAACCCTAGCCTATTCAACCTCTCCCTATAGCTCAAATCATCCAACCCTGGCAACATCCTTGTAAATCTTTAATGAACCCTTAAGTTTTGTTACAAGGACAGATTGGACAGTATGGGCTTATTTTCACTGGGGTTTAGAAGAGTAAGCCATAACTTCATTGAATGATCTTCCCTCTTGTGAATCCGTCCAGAACTCAGGGTCATAAAACTGTTCCAAGAATTAAGGATCACATTTTCATGAGAGAAATTGTGTTGTGCAACTTTGGAGCTCCACACTTCAAGAAGGCAGTGGAAGTGCAGTCACTGAATATCTTTAAGACAGAGATAGACAGATTCCTGTCAGGCAGGGCTATGAGGAATAAATGGAATGTGGAATTTAAAACACAATAAGATCAATGGCAAAGTTGGCTCAAGTGTTCAAGTCTACCCTTAGGTTGTATGTTTTGTATATTTCATGAAAGTCCTGAAAGAAAGAATGAGGTAAAACTTGAAACATTAACAATTTGTAACCATTTAAATTATTCCTAACGATAAATGATCACAGTGTTCTGGTGTTACTATGCAGAGATTCCAGCCATTGTTTAAATTTAAATTTAAAGGATATACATGTATTGAACCACTTCACCAGTCATGTTTATAGCCCAAGCTTTCCAATCAAAGGCATCAAGAATTAATGACTTTCACCATGCAGGTTTAATGAACCTGAGCAAATATCCTTCCTCTTAGGCTAACTAATTAAAACTTGAATTAAAGACTTCTAATCCACACCTATTCTATTTCAGTAATGTTTACCTTGATCTAAATCTGCCTAATGAGTTAAAAATCACACAACACCAGGTTATAGTCCAACAGGTTTAATTGGAAGCACACTAGCTTTCAGAGCGATGCTCCTAGGAGCCTATAACCTGGACTATATAATATAGACTGTTGGACTTGAACCTGGTGTTGTGTTTTTTAACTTTGTACACCCCAGTCCAACACTGGCATCTCCAAATCCTGCCTAATGAGGTAATGGTTAAAGATAGGTTGGACAAGTTCAAGAAAATTCTCAGAAAATAACCAAATCTATTAACTGTGCACCTTTGGGTTAACCAGGAAAGCACAAGCTATATTTTTCAGGATAAGGTTGGAAACAATGGGGAGGCAATGGCTTAGTGGTATTATTGATGGACTATTAATCCAGAAACTCAGCTAACATTCTGGGGAGTTGAAGAGTGTGGTGCTGGAAGAGCACAGCCAGTCAGGCAGCATCAGAGGAGCAGGAGAGTCAACATTTCAAGCATTCTTCTTCATCAGAAATACTCCTCAGATGTTGCCTGACCAGCTATGGTTTTCCAGCACCACACTCTTCCACTCTGATCTCCAGCATCTGCAATCCTCACTTTCTCCTAATATTCTTGGGGCACAGGTTCAAATTACGCCATGGCAGATGGTGGCATTTGAATTTGATAAAAAGAATCTGGAATTACAAGTCTAAAACGATGACCATGAAACCATTGTCAATTGTTTGAAAAATCCAATATGTGTTTTTAGGGAAGGAAATCTGCTGTACTTACCTAGTCTGGCCAACACATGAGTCCAGACCCACAGCAATGTGGTTGACCTGCCTCCTGAGCAATTCAGGATTGGCAATAAAGGCTGGCTTAGCCAGAGATGCCCACATCCAAGAACAAATAAAAAAGAACTATAGTTGATACAATATAAGCCAAACATTCCTAACACTGAACGCAAAGTCTCAGTGATTCTGTAACTACTTTAAATTACAGTAAGGAAGAAGAACAGTCATTTATCTATGAGGTGATTACTGCTGCCAATCATTGACCTTAATCGACTTACTTAACTGATTTAGTCTTTATTTTTAAATTTAGTTTTATCTACACATTTCTCAACATCAATGTGCACAATTAAAATTCCAAGGTAAAATAAAATCAAATACACGGTCATTTAATGTTTTTTCACTACTGTTGACATTAGGCCATAACAGAAAGAATCATAACATTTGGATTACAATGGAATTCTATTTGCTGTTGACTAAATAATTATATATATGGATTAATTATTTAGGGTTTGACTTTCACTGATTCAATATCTATATGATTGCACTTACATTTGTCTTGTTTATGTTTGGTTACAAGAAGGCAGATATTTTCATGACTCATTCACTTCCAGCTCCCATTTCCCAGCAGCAGGATATCATAGACCATTGAATTGTTCATTGGGGTAAGTGAGCCAGCATTATCACAATACGTTGGAAGCCAACTACGAATACCCATCCCCCTGAATCAGTACTGCTGAAACAGTTTACCTGCATCCTCTCAGAAATTTTAAACATCATTTTCACTTGTTTCCTCCTGGGTGTCTTCTAGTGTAAAGTGGTATTGTCACTGGACTAATATTTTCTAACACAGATGATTTGACTTTTATCCAGAATATTAACACCAATAACATCGCTTGAGTTTATTGACATCAGCAACGATTCCAGTGAACACGGTTTAGTTCTGGATGTGATTATCAACAAATTCCCATCACTGTAGCAACTTGTGAACTCGCTGGTGTCTCAGCAGTGTGGATGAATCAATGAAACTCTTCCCCCTTAGAACAGGTAAATGTACTCAGCAGTTTATGAGGAGGTTGGATGAATTAGTGAATCCTATCCCACATTGAGTGCAGGTGAATGGTTTCTCCCTATTGTGAGTGGATTGGTACGTCAGCAGGTTGGATAATTGAGTGAACCTCTTCCCACACTCAAAGCAGATGAACGGTCTCTCCTCAGTGTGAAATAGTTGGTGCGCAATGAGTTTAAATGATCACCTGAACCCAATCCCACAAGAGCATGTAAATGATCTTGCGTCAATGTGAACAAGTTGATGGGATGTCAGTTCCCGGGAACTTTATAGCATTTCCCTCAGTCCGGGCATTTGAAAGGTCTCTCCCCAGTATGAACACACTGATGAATCAGCAGGACCAATGGCTGAGTGAATTCCTTCCAATACTCAGGGCAGGTGAATGGTCTCTCCCTGGAGTGACTGAGCTGATAAGTTTCTAGTTTAAATGGGCAATTGAACCCATTTCTCACAAACTCTTCTTTTCAACATCTTGCTGCAGTGTGGCTGCATTTGTTTTGACAGGCCAGATGATTGGCTGAAGCCCTGTCCACACACAGGACATGTGTTCTCTCCATTGTGAACAGTGCTCCTACCTTCCATGTTCAAACTCTGATAATGTTTAGGCTGTGGTGAACTGGGTGACACTTGAGTTCAGTCATTAGACTAAAAACCCATAGGAGCAGGAAACCCTTCCTGATGAAGGGCTTTTGCCTGAAGCATCGATTCTCCTGCTCCTCGGACGCTGCCTGACCGGTTGTGCTTTTCCAGGACCACACTCTCGACTCTAATCTCCACATGTGCAGTCCTCACTTTCACCGAAGAACCCATAGGGCCAGGCTAATGTTCTGGAATCATGGGTTCAAATACCACCACAGCAAATGGTGGGATTTGATTTCAATTAATAAATCTAAAATGTAAAAATGTTATTCCAACGGTGAACAAAACATCATTATCAATTGCTTTCTTTGCTCTTATTACTCAGTTCCACCTTCCTTCCACAGATATAGTGCTTCATCAATACTTGAACTTCGCTGCATGAATATATGATTTTTTTTGGTAATTCAGAGATACCATGCTCATTATGATCCATCAAATCTAAAAATAAATCTGGTTCACTTGTCTCCTTTAGGGAAGGAAATCCTGTCATCCTAACAGAGCTCCAGATCCGGTCATGTGGTTGACTCCTGGCTACCCTCTGAAATGGCCGAACAGGCCGCTAAGTCCAAAGATAATTAAGGATGGCCAACAAGTGCTGACCCTGCTGGCAACACTCACATCCCAGGAAATACTTCTTTAAAATCTATGGTCTTCAGCAAAAAGTTATTCAAAATAAATGAAAATTTCCAATCAGAAATGAACATTTCAGTCGAAAGAGAAGCCTTCATGAACAACTGTCACTGAAATGTGAACTGCTGTGGTTTCATCGTTTGTAATCTTAAATGTTATTATTAATTATAATCTGGCAAGATTAAAAATAAATTAAAGATCTGGATTAGGACTGTGCTTGGACAAATTACTCCATCACCAATTTGTAGACTCAGTCGGAGAGATATACAGCATGAAAACAGACCCTTCAATTCAACTTTAAGGCCAACCAGATATCCTAAATTAATCTAGTCTCATTTGCCAGCATTTGGCCCATATCCCTCTAAACTATTCCTATTCATACATCCATCCAGATACCTTTTAAATGTTGTAATTGTACTAGCCTCCACCACCTCCTCTGGCAGCTCATTCCATACATGCACCCCAAAAGTGGCCTCACCAATTAAAATTAACCAACAGGTTCTCAACACACAGAACACAGGATCGTCAACAAATGTGATCCACCTGAAAGCAGGTTCTTGGGTCACTCATCCTTTCACATCTCTATATTTTGTGCCAATATTTTCATTTGCAAATAACTTCCTTCAATATTCAATCCATCCAAAATTGACATTCCCTTTTTGGCTGTTCCTTTATTTTTTCTGGAACTCTTCTTTCCTTAAACACCTCTTTTCTTCAATTGTGTTTTTCTTAAATTCTGCCCTACTCAGAGTCCCTTCCTTTTTCTAATTATGTTCAACAAAGTTCTTTGTTCATTCACTCTCCACAGCACTTCATAGTTTGTTTTACTGTAATGCAGACCTCTTCCATTCTCCTCCAAACCCTTTAAGAAGATTAGTCTCCTCTGTACATAAAGTCAAAGTTTCACATCCATACAAAACAATACTTCAAATCAAGTTCTTTACAACAGTCTTCATGAGTCAATATTCTGATTAACAATAATCTCTTTTTATGAAATAATCCCTTGCTCATTGCTTTCTTTGCTCTTATTACTCAGTTCCATCTTCCTTCCACAGATATAGTGCTTCATCAATACTTGAACTTCACTGCATGAATATATGATTTTTTTGGTAATTCAGAGATACCATGCTCATTATGATCCATCAAATCTAAAACCCCACTGTGAATGATGTAAGTTATTGGTTGTTTTAAAAATATAACTATTATTAATTTTTACCTTTCAGCTATTTGTAACAGAGAAAAAAAATCAGATATGGACATGATATGAATTGATTACTACTTAACTATAAATAGAATGTCATTTTGGATCCAGCATTAGATCAGTACTGAATGCCCAAAATGTTTCTTACCCTCTCTAGATATTTTCATTGGGAACTGCAAAACTGTGATGAACTGTCTCGATTTATCAGCTCCACTCATTGATACTAGCCTATCTGGCTGAACTTCCAGCACTTCAATTCCTCAAATTCAGTCATAACACAATTCTTAAAGATCGTGACAAAGATTACACTTTTCCTGTTTAGCGAACCAACCTCTACCTAATGGAGGTTGACTGTTGACTCTCTACAACTCTTATGAATTTCGACTTCCATCTTGGACCATGATGGCACAGTGGCTCAGTGGTTAGCACTGCTGCCTCACAGTGCCTGGGACCCAGGTTCAATTCCAGCCTTGGGTGACTGTCTGTGTGGAGTTTGCACATGCTCCCTGTGTCTGCGTGGGTTTCCTCTGGGTGCTCGGTTTTCTTCCACAGTCCAAAAGATGTGCAAGTCAGGTGAATTGGCCACTCTAAATTGTCCATTGTGTTAGGTGCATTAGTCAGAGGGAAATGGGTCTGGGTGGGTTACTCTTCAGAGAGTTGGTGTGGACATTTTGGGCCGAAGGGCCTGTCTCCACACTGTGGGGAATCTAATCTAATCTAATCAGACCACAGTTTGGGGAAACTGTCAGTGACTTCATCTGTTCTTGATTATTTCCTTCCACAGCCTCCACATTTATAGTACCTGAACCCACACACATCATATTTCTCCATCCTTCATGATCCACAAAACAAGACAAGATTGGTAGACCAATCATTTCAGCCTGTTTTGTCCCTCTGAATTTAATTTCTTCCAATCACAACTCTAGGTTTTCTCCTCTTGTCCAGTCTTTTTCCATCCACAGTCATCATTAATTTTTATCACTTGATCAGTTGCCAGTTCTCCTGCCCCTGTCTCCATTTCCCCATCAAATATAGTCCCTTCCGATGACCTTTCCTCACCAAGAAGGCCTGAGACATACCACTTCACAGAACAAAGAATAATACAGCATAGGAGCAGGCCCTTCAGCCCTCCATACCTATGCCAATAGGCTCCTGAACGTTGGTCAACTGACTTTTGAAATATGCCCACATGTCCATGTAGATTTACCCTCAAAGAGTCACCTTCATTTCCTGCCTAATATTGTTATAATTCACCTTCCCATAATTTAACATCTTCACCCGAGGATTGCTGTTATCCCAATTCATAAGTATCTTAAAACACTCCAGAATATGGTCACAACTCCCGAAATGCTCCCCCACTCACCTGACTGGACTCATTTCCCAAAACCAGGTGCAGTATAACCCTTTCCCTGGCAAGACGGTCCCTGCCCGAAACGTCGATTCTCCTGTTCCTTGGATGCTGCCTGACCTGCTGCGCTTTTCCAGCAACACATTTTCAGCTCTGATCTCCAGCATCTGCAGTCCTCACTTATTCCTCTATCATGCTAGAGCATGTCAGCCCTGCAGTTTGCCACACTTAAAAAAGAATGGTGTCTACAACTTTGGTTATGAGCAACGTATCATTCTGCATAGTGAGCTAGCATGCCATGCAATATCAAATCTAAGAATCTCAGATCATAGACGTACCATTTTTCAGACATCAGCTGCAAGTCATGATTTTACTGTGTTCAATTACATCTAAAACAAGCTATTTAGATCAAAATGGATGAGGTTGACTGGTTAAAAGCTGAACAATGGAGAGCTATCATGAAGGCTATCCTTACTAGGTCTCTTTGGCCTTGAAGTTTAGTATTCCTGTCTAATAGCAGCTAATTGCAAAAATGTGGCCTCCCAATTTAATTCATGGATAGCGTACTTAGTTTACAAATAATTAAGAATCATGATGGCAAGGCACCAGAAACATTTGTAATTGAAGTAATCAACACAATGTTCTACATCAGAAATATCACTGATATTCATTCAAAACATATATTCAGTAGATTTGAGGCATGTAGTATTCTAACGGATAACTGTGGTTATGGGAAATGCAGGCTTACAGAGATAGGGTAGGAGGGTGGATCTGACTGAGATGTTGTTCAGAGGGTCAGTGTGGACTCGATGGGCTGAAGGGCCTGCTTCCACACTGCAGGGATTCTATGATACAATGTATAATAGGTAAAAACAATGACTGCAGATGCTGGAAACCAGAGTCTAGATTAGGGTGGTGCTGGAAAAGCATAGCAGTTCAGGCAGCATCTGAGGAGCAGTAAAATCGACATTTTGGGCAAAAGCCCTTCATCAAGAATACAGGTACTCTGCCTGTATTCCTGATGAAGGGCTTTTGCCCGAAACATTGATTTTACTGCTCATTGTATAATAGGTCAATTATAGATAACAGTGTAAAACTAGATCAGGTGAAATGGCCATATTGTTATGTGCATTATTCAGAGGGAAATGAGTCTGAGCGGGTTACTCTTCGGACAGTCGGTGTGGACTTGTTGGGCCAAAGGGCCTATTTCCACACTGTAAGGAATCTAATCTAATCAACTTGCAGAGGCTTCAATTATACAATTTTCTGGATCATATCTATTTTCTATTTCCTATATCAAAGCAGGACAAATGACCCTCTATCGTGTCAGATGCAACACCATTGACCACTCTTGTAGCTACAGGAATGTTGGGTGTAGAATTTGCAAAGAATTAAAATATTTCGATAACCTCAGGTTATTGGAGGATAAAATACAAGAGACCAGCCTGGAATGTATTAGAATAAACTGTGATGATACTATGGCTTTAAGAAGTCTATTTAATCCAGTTCTTCATATGAAGAAAGTTTGAGACATAAGCATTGAGCGATCTGCTTCAAAACAGTTTGTGAGGACTTGGGATTTTTTTTAAAAAAGTTGGAACAGGAGAAGCAGCCGGAATGGGTGGGGTCAAGCTCCCACTGAACCAAGATTTTTAGTTTTAACTTTCTGTAGTTGCTGGGATCTTGAAGCTGTAAGTGGATGCTCTTATTCTTCTTTCTGTTACAGCTAAAGGCTGGGGTTCCCTTCCTGCAGCTGGAATTACATGTGAGGTAGTCTGTTTTACTGAATTTGCCTTTGCAAGGATGTGTTTATGGGATGTTACTATGTTGGAACAGTTAATTAGTGTTAGCTAATACATATTATTTTGCTAAGTATTTCAATAGAGTTACAGTTCAGCCTATTCTTTTATTTTTATGTTGTCTGTAATTTAGAATGTATGAATGTTTTGTCTCAAGCCTGGTAGTTTGACTAATTGAATTGCATTCAGAACACAATGGCTTACACTCACCTTTACTATCAGAAAAAGTTAAGGTCTAGACGATTTTCTTAATATATTTTAAGGGGGTTTTGCCTGGCCATAACAAAAGTCCATAATAACAAGTCAAAATGGTAAGGAGAAAAGGCCAAACATTTTCTACCTTGCCTGTTGCAGATTTTCTCTTTGATGTCTTGGTAAGATGAGGTCCAGGAACATACTAATTTTATCGGCATATACGCATTGCTAAGCCAGTAACATCTACACTGGCTTGGCCATATTCATTAGATGGATGATGGCCATAGACCCAAAGACCTTCTGAATGGTTACTAGCCACTCAGTCACACCCTCCAAGGGGGGGCTTGTACCTTCATTACATGGACACTACAAATGAGATATGAAGATGGTAGACATTGACACTGACAACTGGGAGCCAGATGCTGAAGGCTATGACAACTGGAGGCTGACCATCAAAAAAGCACAGGAACAGGAAAACAGACACAAAAGGTCAAGGTGGACAAGACAGGATATCAGACAAAACAGAGACCAGTGCATCATGCACTTTCTCAGAACCGTTTATCTCTGCAACAAATGCAGCAGACACAAGAATGTCAGAATCAGGCTCCTAAGCCACACCAGAAGATATTTAACTCAGAGTTGACCATCACATTAAAAACCAATTTGGTAGACAAAGTGCTGCCACTGTAGCTAACAAAGGCACGGCATTGAGTAACATAATAGGGATGAAAATATGGAGTCTTGCTAAAGACATATATCCAGTTAGAATTTATCTTGGGGTGAAATATGACATTTAGATTGTGAACAGTCTGAGTCATTTGGGAGAGGGATGAATCAGTTTCTGTGAATGGAGGTGTGGTTAAAAGACAATGGTGTTGGCCTTCCCAATGCTTGGTCAGAGAAAATTTCTGCTCATCCAGTACAGGATGTTGCACAACTAGAAATTTAAAACATGGCAGAGTTGAGAAAGGTAATAGTGAGGTAATCGGCGTGTGAAAAGTAACTCTGTTTTCAGATGCTTTCAGGAGGGGCATCATTGAAATGAGAAATAAAAAGAAATCAAGGATAGATACTTGGAAACACCAAAGGCAGTGGTGCTGCAGCTTTATAAGAATGCATTGAAGGTGAATACATTGAGAAGGTGATTCTCTGACTGCAACTAGACTGACCAGAATGAAAGCAGATCAGTCCAGTTCCACACAACTGATGACAATGAAGAGGAGTTAGAGAAGGATATATTATGGTCAAAGGCTGTGGGCAGTTCAATAAGAATGTGAGAAAATTGCATGGTCACTAAAACATACTCCAAATTTGACACAACCATTTCCGTACTGGACTTGGAAAAATTCAAACCGATTCCAGATAGGGTGGACATTGATTTGGGAGGCAGTTGCATATTTGAGGCCTTTGGCAAGGAAAGTGAATTTGGAGATGGGTGTGTTTTATTTTAGGAATGGAGGCGATTAAGAGCATTTTTTTAAAGGAGGGGTTGATGGCAGCCTGAAAAGCAAGATCCCAATATGCCATCGAAGTTATGTAACAATTGCCTTATTTCATAGAACATAAAACAGTACAGCCCAGTACAGGCCCTTCGGCCCTAGATGATGTGCTGACCTTTTATCCTTCATTTGAATGATGTTGGTAAATACGTGAAACATTCATACTTCAAAAAAAACCTTTACACACCTACTAGTTTGAGTAACTAAAGATTACCATGAGCAAAAATGGGCAAAAGTGATACACAGATATCATAAGATCATAAGACCATAAGACATAGGAGTGGAAGTAAGGCCATTCGGCCCATCGAGTCCACTCCGCCATTCAATCATGGCTGATGGGCATTTCAACTCCACTTACCAGCATTCTCCCCGTAGCCCTTAATTCCTTGTGACATCAAGAATTTATCAATCTCTGCCCTGAAGACATTTAGCGTCCCGGCCTCCACTGCACTCTGCAGCAATGAATTCCACAGGCCCACCACTCTCTGGCTGAAGAACTGTCTCCGCATTTCTGTTCTGAATTGACCCCCTCTAATTCTAAGGCTGTGTCTACGGGTCCTAGTCTCCTTGCCTTACGGAAACAATTTCCTAGCGTACACCCTTTCTAAGCCATGTATTATCTTGTACATTTCTATTAAATCTCCCCTTAATCTTCTAAACTCCAATGAATACAATCCCAGGATCCTCAGCCATTCCTCGTATGTTAGACCTACCATTCCAGGGATCATCCGTGTGAATCTCCGCTGGACACGTTCCAGTGCAAGTATGTTTTACAATATATGTTAATGATATAGAAGATGGTATCAGCAAAAACATTAGCAAATTTGATGATGATACAAAGCTGGGTGGCAGGGTGAAATGTGATGAGGATGTTAGGAGATTACAGGGTGACCTGGACAAGTTAGGTGAGTGGGCAGATGCATGGCAGATGCAGTTTAATGTGGATAAATGTATGGTTATCCATTTTGGTGGCAAGAACAGGAAGGCAGATTACTACCTCAATGGAATTAATTTAGGTAAAGGGGCAGTACAGAGAGATCTGGGTGTTCTTGTACACCAGTCAATGAAGGCAAGCGTGCAGGTATAGCAGGTAGTGAAGAAGGCTTATAGCATGCTGGCCTTCATTACAAGTGGGATTGGGTATAGAAGCAAAGAGGTGCTTCTGCAGCTGTACAGGGCCCTGGTGAGACCACACCTGGAGTACTGTGTGCAGTTCTGGTCGCCAAATTTGAGGAAAGACATGCTTTTATTCTTTTTACCAAAGTGCAAGACCTCGCATTTGCTCACGTTGAATTCCATCAGCCATTTCCTGGACCACTCTCCCAAACTGTCAAGATCCTTCTGCAGCCTCCCCACTTCCTCAGTACTACCTGCCTGTCCACCTAACTTCGTATCACGGCAAACTTCGCTAGGTCATTAATATATAATGTGAACAGCTGTGGCCCCAACACTGAACCCTGCGGGACACCGCTTGTCACTGGCTGCCATTCCGAAAAAGAACCTTTTATCCCAACTCTCTGCCTTCTGTCAGACAGCCAATCCTCAACCCATACCAGTAGCTCATCTCGAACACCATGGGCCCTCACCTTGCTCAGCAGCCTCCCGTGTGGCACCTTATCAAAGGTCTTTTGGAAGTCTAGATAGACTGGGTTTCCCTGGTCTAACCTACTTGTCACCTCTTCAAAGAATTCCAACAGGTTTGTCAGACACAACCTCCCCTTACTAAATCCATATTGACTTGCTCTAATCAGATTCTGCTCTTCCAAGAATTTAGAAACCTCATCCTTAATGGTGGATTCTAGAATTTTACCAACAACTGAGGTTAGGCTAATTGGCCTATAATTTTCCATCTTTTGTCTTGATCCTTTCTTGAACAAGGGGGTTACAACAGCGATCTTCCAATTATCCGGGACTTTCCCTGACTCTAGTGACTTTTGAAAGATCTCAACCAATGCCTCCACTATTTCCTCAGCCACCTCTCTCAGAACTCTAGGATATATCCCATCGGGGCCAGGAGATTTATCAATTTTAAGACCTTTTCTAGCACTTTCTCTTTTGTAATGGCAACCATACTCAACTCAGCCCCCTGACTCCCTTTAATTGTTGGGATATTACTCATGTCTTCCACTGTGAAGACTGATGCAAAGTAATTGTTAAGTTCTCCTGCTATTTCCTTATCTCCCATCACTAGGCTTCTTGCATCAGTTTGAAGTGGTCCAATGTCTACTTTTGCCTGTCGTTTGTTTCTTATGTATTGAAAGAAACTTTTACTATCATTTCTAATATTACTGGCTAGCCTACCTTCATATTTGATCCTCTCCTTTCTTATTTCTCTCTTTGTTATCCTCTGTTTGTTTTTGTAGCCTTCCCAATCTTCTGATTTCCCACTGCTCTTGGCCACTTTCTAGGATCTCTCTTTTTCTTTAATACATTTCCTGACTTCCTTTGTCAGCCATGGCTATCTAATTCCTCCCCGGATAATCTTTCTTTTCTTGGGGATGAACCTCTGTACAGTGTCCCCAATTATACCCACAAACTCCTGCCATTTTTGCTCTACTGTCTTCCCCGGTAGGCTCTGCTTCCAGTCTATTTTGTCAGTTCCTCTCTCATGCCCTCATAATTACCTTTATTTAACTGTAACACCATTACATCCGATTTTGCCTTCTCTCTTTCAAACTGCTGACTGAACTCTACCATATTATGATTGCTGCTTCCTAAGTGTTCCCTTACTTTAAGATCTTTTATAAAGTCTGGTTCATTACATAGCACTAGGTCCAAAATAGCCTGCTCCCTTGTGGGCTCCATGACAAGCTGTTCCAAAAAGCCATCCTGTAAGCATTCCATGAATTCCCTTTCTTTGGATCCACTGGCAACATTATTTACCCAGTCCACCTGCATTTTGAAGTCTCCCATGATCTTGCCTTTCTGACATGCCTTCTCTATTTCCCGGTACATGTTGCGCCCCTGGTCCTGACCACTGTTAGGAGGTCTGTACATAACTCTCATTATGGTTTTTTTGCCTTTGTGGTTCCTCAATTCCACCCACACAGACTCCACATCATCCGACGCTATGTCATTCAGTGCCATAAATTTAATTTAATTTATCAAAAGGCGAACAATTTGGAATGTGAAAGTTTCCTAATGGTTGCAGTATTTGGATGCTACCACTAGGTAGCACTAAGGTGTTTAATAAAAATAAGCTGAAACAGTATGAAGAATTAAAATGGCAAATGCTTAAAATTCAACAATTCAGACAATATCTCGAAAGAGGAAGGTAGGGTTAGCAATTTAGGTTGATGAACTTTCTATCAGAACCAAGAGATATTACAGATTAACTTATTAAGACAATCAGAACCAGGTTGAAAACAAAAGTTGACTCGAATGAGGGAGAAAGAGAAAGACTGCTTTGTGAATTACAGGAGATAATGTAGATACTAGAGTGACAATGAGCTGACAAGAGGAGGCAAATATGAAAGAAATGAGAGAGAGAAATAATTTACTTGAACTGAAAGCACATAAGTGAACACTGCTGAAGAAGAATCCAGGAAAAGAGAAAAGGTTCCAGTGGCTCAAGGGAGATGTGATTTATACCACACAAGTTGGTTGACTTAGGACAACTAAATCATAAATGACTGATGATCAATACCGTGAGTGGAACCCTCCATAAATATGTTCTGTACATTAAAAGCTAATTAAGTTTAAAAAAAACAGAAGAAGTGTCCTCTGTGTCTCTTAACTTGTTAATGAATGCAGAGTCCTGTTTAGATTATGACAACAAGTTGCTTTATTATTTCTTAAACATTTTTTCCAAAAGAAAAGCAAATAAGGAAACTTGGGTTTCCGATAGCTAAACAGATAACTAAACTTTCTGTATGGAGTTTGCACATTCTCCCCCAGTCTGCATGGGTTTACTGCAGGTGTTCCAGTTTCCTCCCACAGTCTGAAAGTGTGCAGATTAGATGGATTGACCAGGGGAAATGCAGGGTTACAGGAATCAGGTAGGAGTTTGCCTCTGGGTAGGATGCTCTTCAGAGGATTGCTGTGGGCTCAATGGGCCAAATGGCTGTTTCCACACTATAGGGATTATATTCTGTGATTCTATTCCAACCTTAAATATACACAAGAACTCTACCCTACAGCACTCTGTGGCAATGAGTTCCCAAAACTCTCAATCCTTAGGGAAAGAAATTCCTCCTTATCTCAATCTTAAATTGGTGTCCCTCTATCCTGAGACTCTGGTCCTAGACTCTGCCATGAGGGGAAATATCATCTGAGCATTTACCTTTGTCAAGACCCTGAAGAATCCTTTAAATTTCAATGATATCACGACTCATTTCTCAAAATTTCAGTGAGTAAAGACCCAACCTATTTAGCCTTTCCTCACAAGACAGTCCTTTCTTAACAGGAATCATTTTAGTGAATGTTCTCTTAACTGCATCCAATGAAATGATACCTTTCCTTAAATAAAACCAAAACTGTTCATAACACTTCAGAGATGGTCCCACCTGCTCCTTGTACAGTTGTAGTAAGACTCCTTGAAATAAAGCCCAACATTCCGTTAGCATTCCTAACTACCTGCTATGTCTGTGTGATAACTATCTGTGTTTTTTCTATGAGTACCCATAAGTCACTTTGTGTTGCTGCTTTCTGCAGCTTTTCTCCATTAAAAATAATACTGTTCTTTTTTTTCCCTTCCAAGATGAACAACTTCACATTTTCTCATATTATACTCCATTTGCCATTTTGTTTCATTTCTTTAACCTATTAATATCTCTTTAAACTGTTTGAGTTCCCTTTTTAACTTTTCTTGCCCCCATGTGTGGAGGTGCCGGCATTGGACTGGAATAGACAAAGTCAAAAGTCACACAACACCAGGTTATAGTCCAACAGGTTTATTTGATATCACCAGCTTTTGGAGCGCTGTTCCTTCGTCAGGTGAAGCACGTCATCTGATGAAGGAGCAGCACTCCAAAACCCTTGTGATTTGAAATAAACCTGTTGGGCTATAACCATAAGACATAGAAGTAGAAATTAGGCCATTCAGCCCATCAAGTCAGCTCCATCATTCGATCATGGCTGATATGTTTCTCAACCCCATTCTTCCACTTTCTCCCAATAACTCTTGATCCACTTGACATTCAAGAGCCTATCTATCTCAGTCTTAATGATACTTAATAAATGGCCTCCACAGCCACATTCTGTGACAATGAATTCCATAGATTCACCACTTTCTGGCTGAAGAAGTTTCTCCTTATCTACATTCTAAAATATCTTTCCTTTACTCTAAAGCTATGCCCTTAGGTCCAAATTTCACTCCTGGGACCATTCTCACGAATCTCCCTAGTGTTGTGTAACTTCTAACTTTTTTCCTTTCCATTTGTGTTGTCTGCAAATTTGGTTTCAGTACATTGGTTTTCTTTCTCTAAGTTATTGAGATATATTGTAAACAGTCATGGTCCCAGCATTGATCCCTGAAGAACCCCACTGGTTACAGATTACCAACCTGAAAAAGAAGCTCTTTACCACAATTCACCATTTCCATGAGCCAGTTCTTTATCCATGCCAATATGCTACCTCAAACACCTTGGATTCTTATCCTATGTCTTAACCTTTTGTGAAGTACATTGTTGAGTGCTTTCTGGATGGACAAATACAATACATGTACTGGTTCCCCTTTATCCAGTCTAGTTGAGACTTGCTTAAAAATATAATAAGTTAGATAGACATGATTTCGACTCTGCTTGATTAGATTATGATTTTCCAAATGAACTGCTATTGCTTCCTTAATAATTGATTTCAACATTTATTCCAACAATAGATAATAGGCAAATCAATCTGTAGTTACCCTTTTTTTTGCTTACTCCCTTTTTAAATAGGGATGTCACGTTAGCAGTTTTCCAATCCTCTGATACTTCTCTAGAATCTAAGAACTTTTAGAAAATTACAATCAATGTATCCATTATCTCGGTAGCTATCTCTTTTAGGATCCTTGGATGCCAACCATTTGGATCAGGGACCATTCTGTCTTAAGGCTTATTAGTTTCTCTAATACTACTATCCTCATGATGGTGATGGTGCTCAATGTCTCCCTCAAATTTGTTAGTATTAATGGGATGTTCAAAGTCTCTTCCACAATAAAAAGTGATGCAAAATATCTGTTTAGCTCCTCTGTCATTTCCTTGTTCCTCATCGATGGAGAAGATAGCTAAGGAGCCTATGTTCACTTTGACTCTGTCTTCCTTTTCATATAGTTAAGGAAGTTCTTCTTGTCAGTTTTTTTTATATTCCTTGCTAGTTTGCCCTTGGAATTTATTTACCCTCTCTTTATTATCATTTTAGTCCTCATTTGATGATTTTGAACTTATCCCAATCTTTTGCACTATCACTAAGTTTTGCCTCCTTGTGTTCTTTCTCTTTCAACTCCATAATTTTCTTCATTAGCCATGTTGATTTAGCTCTCTCTGAGAACCTTTTCTCATTTGGACATATGTTTTGCTTAAATGTCTGCCACCACTTGCTTTCTATCTTTTCTGATAGTCCACTTTAGCTCACTCTATTGTCATTTCATTGAATTTTCCATTACTTAATTTAAACATATTTGCTTCTGACTCCAGTTTCTCAAACTGAAACTGAATATTAAATTCTACCATGTTATGATCACTATTTCCTAGTGGATTTTTAACTGGGACATCACTTAATAAACCTGCCTCATTATCTATTACCATTGAGTATAGGACATCATATTGCAGTTGTACAGGACATTGGTAAGGCCATTTTTGGAGTACTGTGTACAGTTCTGGTTGCCCTCCTACAGGAAGAGTATTATTAAATTGGACAGGGTGTAGAAAAGATTTATGAAGATGTTACCCGGACTGGTGGGTTTGAGTTATAGGGAGAAGGTGAATAGGACTGGGACATTATTTCGCTGGAACATAGGAAGTTATAGAGGTCATAAAATCATGAGGGCATAAATAAGGTGAGGAGCAAAGGCCTTTCCTCTAGGATGGGGGAGTTCAAAACCAGATTTTTAAGGTGACAGTTTCCCTCAGGGGAAACTTTTTAACACAGAAGGTGGTTCATATGTGGAAAGAAATGCCAGAGGAAGTGGCAGATGCAGTTTCAGTTACAACATTAAAAGACATTTAGACAGGTACGTGAATAGGAAACCTTTAGAGGAATATGGGCCAAATGCAGGCAAATGGGGCCAGTTTAGTTTGTGAAACTTGGTTGCCTTGTAGGAGTTGAACCAAAGGGTCTGTTTACATGCTGTATGACTCTACGATAGCCTGTTCCCGGTTTGACTTTTTGGCATATTGTTCTAGGAGAGTATCTGTAATGCAGTTTATGAATTTCTTGTAGCTACCCTTTCCAACGTGATTGGCCCAGTCAACAAGTAAAAATCACCCATAATTATTGCAGTACTCTTTTTACAACCTTTGTTTTTTTTACCTCCATCGGGAAAGTGATGTCTGAATTCGTAAATCTGCAACATTGACTGCCTGCACTGTAACTCAAATATCAAGGAGGCCACATGAAATCAGAAGAGGACACAGGGAATTACAGAGCAAAAGATAGCCACCAATTCTTAAGCTGTTACTCTCTCCTATAACTTCCCAATCTATTTACGTTCTTCCTTTTCAGATATTTAGCCACTTCCCTTTCATATTAAATATCAGACTCTAAATTAATAGCTGAACATAGTGATGGATTTCACAACCCCATAGTCCTGAGTTTCAGAACCTCCCTCTTCCCTTCCCCCTTGGCTCTTATTGGCTGGTCCTCTCTCTGTGCTCCTCCTGCTCTGTGGCATGTTGCTATTATTTGCACAGAAGAAAAATTGTTACTGGCCTTTAAAACCAGGGTAAGCACCTCTGCTAAAGTAGGTGGACTGGGCAAAGATCTAATAGATCAAATAGCCTGTCAACTGAATTTCATCTTTTTGAATTGTATTCAAAATAGTGCAAACTGGAGATCAACCTCATTTTTTCGAGATCAATTTGTTTTTTTTTACTTCCTTCCTTAATAAGCTATATATTTTTGAAAATGCCTCAGGTTTTGTTTTTGGCAAAACAAAAATACAGCAGAGTATAGAGGTAAGCCAATAACAATTTGTTACAATGCGTATTTATCATGCAGGTAGACTTTTACCCTAGCTTAACAATAACAAATGCCAAACACCATTGGTGACTGTAAAGCATTTCAATCAGATGGTTACTGACAGAAAAGAAAAATGCAGACTGCAAAAGCAAAAAATCATCAGGATCACAGTGGATGGAAAGAACAGTCAATTTGGACAAGAATCTGTGAAAGGTTATATTTATGCCTACCATATCAATCACTTCTGGGAAAAAAAGATTCATGGAGAAAAGATGCCCTAATTCTGAAATGCGCTTTAAAGGAGTAAAACAGAAAATAGTTGTTTTTTTAATGCAACAATACATTTGGATTTGCACTGTACTGAAGAGTTATAGAATTGAGTACTGAGACAAATCCATTCAATTAATCAGCTTATGGCTCTATCCTATTTTACAACGTAATCTAATTTTAGCTGAACTGGCTTTCAAAAGATGGGCTCAGCAAGTGTCTGACATGGTAACTGACCAAGTTTTATTTTTCTCCCTACATTTTATAACTATGGCTTTCTGCCCAACAATGATTGTGTACAATCTGTTAGAAAAAAAGAGCCAATGCATTAAGTGCTTGTGACTTCTTCAGCATACACTATTGATGGGTCACATTTCAATGATTCCATTTTAAACCTCACGCATTAGAGTTGCAAGTCACTCAGATCCATTTGGCTAATGATTCCCTACTGCAATGAAAGTAAATGATAGCTATTTACAGTAAATTATTCAATTAGCTGTAAGGAAGTGCAGTATTCACATCCTATTGTTTGACAAAGAGAAATTAAGATACACAATAAGCCTTACCTCACTATAGTTGAAAATCATTAATTATTTAACTCAAAAAGAACACACAAAACTGAAAAACGTGATGAGACTTTGGGTATTCATGTTTTTCCGATTCAGACAGCCACTGTTGTGAATTCTTATGCAGTGTCCTGAGGAGATTTGTGAAAGTTCAGAACATTCAATTATTTTCAGTTGACAATCAGCTCTGATGCTATAGGAGTGAATGGACAAAGTGGGAAAGTAAAACATACACCTGTTCTCCTTGGACCATCTTTAACATGGTCTTTAATTATTATGAAGCTATTGACTTTTAAATTGCCCATTTAATTTATCATACCTTGTTACCATCCCATGGTTGAGTATTAGTAATTTACTGGTGAGTTGGGTCAACTGTGCCCATTCATCAAAAGTAAAGTCATATAATAAGAACATGTGACTTCACGTTCAAGGAGAAATAGAAAATAAATCTACATTTTTTCTCATTACTATCTCACTCACAAGCACTTTCACAGACTTGGGAATCTATCCCATGGTACAATGAAAATGGCTATGAATAATTTGTATAATGACATGAAAAAATAAAAAAAACCCTGACTTTTCTGTCACAGGCTTAGATTCTCCTTGTGACACAGGGAACAAAGATCCTATCAGAAGCCATGGAATTTACAAAAATAAATCACTGAGCAATTCAGACATTGCATTTAATTTCACGTGATAAACAGAGGATTATTACTCCCATTTTTTTAAAAGAAAATGCATTGGGTGTGTTTATTGTGATATGGATCTATTGATAGATCCATAGTTCCATAATTAATTTTACAATCCATCTCTATCATTCCTCAGTTTCAAAATGATCTATGAAAATTAACCATGTAATTTTCATATGTTCACCTCAAGATCCCAAACATATAAATTTGAAATTAAAGAAGAATTCAACACACTTTCAAAGTTAACCTAACTAATACCACAAAATGGTGAACTTTTCCAACTGACTAAACAATAGGCATTCATCCCAACCCCAGCTGACAGTTTTAAAAGAAAACTAAAGAACATGAAAGATTATAGATTTGTTAAAGAAGGAAAAACATGAGAAATGTTATAGGCAGATGTCAGAAAGGTGATAAGCAATGAAAAATAAATTCAAGCAATGTTGCATCATCATCATTGACAGTTCCTCACAGTCGAAGATAACTCTCTTACACTCTCAGGATGACTCTACAGATGGCAAAACAGATCAATGCAACTGTTGCAGGCTACATTTGGGGCAAGTGGTGGTCATAGGACAGCGTGGGTGGGCGTTGGTGTGGCAGCACGCTCCTTTCACTGTGTTTTTGCCTGTCTTCCATTTTTTCATGGTGGCAAGTCTCGAAGATCTCAATGCCTTCCCGAATGCTCCTCCTCCACTTTTGATGATTATGGGCCAGTGATTCCTAGGTGCCTGTGGGAATGCTGCACTTCACCAGTGAGGCCTTGAGGGTATCACTGAAGCGCTTCCTCTGTCCACTTGGTGCTCACCTGCCGTTTCAAAGCTGGGAGTAGAGCACCTTCTTAGGGAGCCTGGTGTCAGACATGCAGACGAAGTGCACAGCACATCGCAGCTGATCAAGGGTGGACAGTGCCTCAATGCTGGGGATAATGGCCTGGTCAATGATACTGGCGTTGGTGCATCTTTCTTCCCAGCAAGTTCACAAGATCTTGTGCAGGCAGTGTTGGTAGTACTGGTCCAGTACCTTGAGGGGTCTACTGTAGACAGTCCACATCGCAGAGCTATATTGGAGGGAATGTTACACAGTATACTCAAATGGCATTAGGGTAAGTGAATTTACATGAGCTATATATTGTATAATTTATCTCGGGTAATTCATTGATATCCCATTTTGTATTCCATTTATTTTAGCTCAATTTTGTACCCTTTTTCTCTTATGTGTTCAATGACCATAAAAATTAATACTTTACCCCTTCAAAGTTTGTGAGAAGATTTGTAGCTCGGGTGCTCATTGTTGTGGTTCTGTTCGCCGAGCTGGGAGTTTTTGTTGCAAACGTTTCGTCCCCTTTCTAGGTGACACCCTCAGTGCTTGGGAGCCTCCTGTGAAGCGCTTCTGAGCTGATTCCTCCGGCACTTATAGTGGCTTGTCTCTGCCGCTTCCGGTTGTCAGTTACTGTCCGCTGCAGTGGCCAGTATACAGGGTCTAGGTCGATGTGTCTGTTGATAGAATTCTATCAACAGACACATCCACCTAGACCCTATATACTGGCCACTGCAGCGGACAGCAACTGACAACTGGAAGCGGCAGAGACAAGCCACTATAAATGCCGGAGGAATCAGCACAGAAGCGCTTCACAGGAGGCTCTCAAGCACTGAGGATGTCACCTAGAAAGGGGACGAAACTTTTGCAACAAAAACTCCCAGCTCGGCGAACAGAACCACAACTTTACCCCTTTTTTATGTGCCTTTTAGTGCTGGTTTATTTGCTGATGATACTGATACCACAAACCATGTTCTGTTATCATACAATGCATCATGTGGCTGGGTAACTTATTATAAATGAGTTTACACAATGCCCAGCAGGAAATAGGAAAGTATGATGTTTCTACAGATAGAAGAAGTGACAAATAAATAGATGTTGAAACATCACACAGAGAAGCTAAAGGCAGCCATACTTGCAGCTCAAAAACTATAAACAATCATATGCTTTATCAGCTGGATCTCTCAAACTCATAACAACAAACCCAAAATGTAGGCTTTTGTTAGATTAGAAATGTTATTTGTTGAAGAGATTTTAGAATTTTTTTTTAAATTGAGAAAGTGATTTGAGTCATATTGAACATGGAATCCAATTCAAGCGACTTCTGCTCCATTTGTTGGTGACATATGGATTTTAAAATTGAATACACCAAGTGCAAGCAAGCAGTTAAAAAAGCAAGGAATTTGCACTGTATTCAGGCTGAGTGAAGCCATCCAATCCCATGCAGTGGAGAGCTGAAAGTGGCATCCTGTTGACATTAGAGACACAAATGCCATTTTGACTTCGGTGAATTTTAACTTCCTCCTATTTGCACCAATACCATTCCCACCTATTTCTATTTTGGAGATAATGGCAGGTTAGGTAAATGAAAGAAAGAGGAGTGCTTTGCAGTTACGTGGTGCTTCTCATTATCATTATTCTAGCGCAGTCTGAGGAAAAGAGTGTTCCAGAACCGAACATTAGATCCAGCATCAACATCATGATGCACAGAACTGTGGTGGTTCCTATATGGCTCTAAGACATGGTCACTCTACAGCAGACACCTCAAGGCACTGGATCAGTACCACCAACACTGCCTGTGCAAGATCCTGCAAATCCATTGGGATGAAAGAAACACTGACACCAGCATCATCAGACAGGCCAACTTCTCCAACATCAAGGCACTGACCACCCTTGATCAGCTATAATGGTCTGGACAGGTCATCCGTATGACCAACACAAGACTCCCCGAGCAGATGCTCTACTCCCAGCTATGAAATGGCAGGCAAGCCCCAGGTGAACAGAGGAAGTGCTTCAGTGATGCCCTCAAGGCTTCACTGGTTAGGTGCGGCATTCCCACAGACACCAGGGAATCATTGGCCCAAGACTGTCCAATGTGAAGGAGGAACATCCAGGAAGGCATCGAGCACTTTGAGATTTTCCATAGGGAAATGTAGAAGCCAGGCAAAAACAGCAAAGAAGCATGCTGCCATAATAATGCCCCACCTTCCCGTGACCACCAACTACCCCAAGTGTAACAGAGCCAGTGGTAACAGCATCAGTCTGTAAATCCACCTACGGACTCACCCTGAGAGTGGAAGAAAGTCATCCTCGTTTGCAAGGGACCACTGATGATGCTGATGACTGTTGAACACCAA
The DNA here is from genome assembly GCF_020745735.1 of Hemiscyllium ocellatum. NCBI lineage: Eukaryota > Metazoa > Chordata > Chondrichthyes > Orectolobiformes > Hemiscylliidae > Hemiscyllium > Hemiscyllium ocellatum. The sequence goes on along the minus strand of NC_083418.1, from coordinate 46,263,140 downwards.
TCCTTTTGCAATAAAAGCAAACATGCCATTTACTTTACTGTAATCGATTGCTAAATGTTTTGTGTTCCTTTTCTGAGTACACACAAATTATTCTTAAGACCGAAGTGGATAACATCTCTTCCCCATTTTATACTTCACCTGCAACCTTGTTGCCCTCACTTAACCTATTTATACTTCTTTGCAAACCCTTGTCCTCCTCACAGCTTTCATTCCCAGCAAGGTCAGTAACATACGTCAAAACCTGTTGATTTTTTTTTGTTCTTGTAAGTAATCAGCATCGATTGTAAATAGCTGAGGTCCCAACACTGATCCTTATAGCATTACAATTGTCACAGCTTGGTGACTTGAAAATTCCCTGTTTATCCCAACACTCTGCATCCTGACCACGAACTAATTTTCTTTCCATGCCAATACATCACCCCAACTCCTGATGTCATTTTTTTCTTGTTTCATGTAATCTTATCAAATTCATACTGGACATCAGCATATACTGCATTTACTGGCTCTCATTTATCTACTCGACGAGTAACTGTTTGTATCTAGATCTGAAAAAGTTAATGCTGAGAAGTGCCAGAAGCAGCACCCAACATGATGTCAGTATATGGACTTCATAGGATGACAGAATTGTTATGGTGCAGCAGGAGGCTACTTAGCCCATCATGAGTGCACTGGCTGTCTAGCACTACATTAAAATGCTCTATCTCCTGCCTGTTCCCTATAATTCTGCACTTTGGATCTTTATTTAAATAGGAACAATGCCTTTTTCATTCCTTACTTGAACCTACCTCCACCACACTTTCAGGAATTGCATTCTACACCTGAGCTACTCACCTTGTGTAAAAAAAAAATTTCTCACCTCACATTTGCTCCTTTTGCAATACACTTCATAACATGTGTCTCCTGGTTCAGAATCCAATTAGGAGTGGGAACAGCTTCTCTTTATCCACTCTGTCCAGACCTCTCATGATTTTGGAAGACTTCTATCTCTTCTTAATCTGCTTCTCTCCAAGGAGAGAGCAGCTCCGATTTCTCCGATCTTTCTTCATGACTGAAGTGTCTCATCCCTGGAAACATTCTCAAACTTAATCTGCAATCTCTGTATTTTATTCATATCATTTTTGTATTGTTGCACCCAGAACTGTAGACAATACTCCAGCTGAGGTCTAATAGTTAATTCTCATAACTTCCCTACTTTTGTACTCTTTGCCTCTATTTCCGAAGCATAGAAAACTGGATCCTTTATTAATAGTTCTCTCTACCCGTCCAGCCACTTTTAACAACTTATGTACATAAAGAGCCATAGAAATGTTGCAATTGTACCAGCCTCTACCATTTCCTCTAACAATTCATTCCAGTCATGCACTACTCTCTGTGTGAAAATGTTACCTTTTAGGTATCTTTTAAATCTTTCCCCTCTCATCTTAAACCTATGTCCTCTAGTTGTGACTCCACTAATCTGGGGAAAAGACCTTGTCTATTTACCCTATCCATGTCCCTCATGATTTTATAAGCCTCTATAATGTCACCCCTCAGCCTCTGATGCTCCAAAGAAAACATCCCAGCCTACTTACCCACTCAGGTTATAGGTTTGTTCACTGAGCTGGTAGATTTGTTCTCAGATGTTTCATCACCATGCAAGATAACATCATTAGTGAGTCTCTGATGAGCTTCACCAGAGGCTGACTGATGATGTTGCTTAGCATGGTGACGAAACATCTAAGAACAAATCTGCCAGTTCAGCAAGCAAACTTACAATCTAATCCACAACCTGAGCTACAAATATTTTCCAAAATCACAAACAATTTACACACTCCCTGTAGCTCAATCCCTCCAATCCTGGTAACATCTTTGTAAATCTTTTCTGAACCTTTTCAAGTTTCACAACATTCTTCTTATTGCAGGGACACCAAGATGAATGCAGTATTCCACATGTGGCCTAATCAATGTCCTGTACAGCCACACACCAAGACCTCCCAACTCCAATACTCAATGTTCTGACCAATAAAGGCCAACATTCCAAATGCCTTCTTCACCATCCTACCTACCTGTGACTCCACTTTCAAGGAATCATGAACCTGCGTTTTAAGTTCTTTTTATTCGACAACATTCTCCAGGACCTTACCATTAAGCGTATAAGTCCTGCCTCAATTTATCTTTCCAAAATGTAGCACCTTACATCTATCTAAATTAAACACCATCTGCCACTGCTCGGCCCATCAGCACATCTGATCAAGGTCCCATTGTACTCTGGGGTAACCTTCTTCGTTGTCCACTACACCTCCAATTTTGGTGTCATCTGCAAACCTATCAACTATACTTCCTATATTCACGTCCAACTCATTTATATAAATGAACCCTGATCTCTCAGCTGCAGCACACTCTTTAGAATACTACAGGTAGTTCTCCTATAATGCGTGTTTGTTAAATGCAATTTGGCTGTAACGCAATTAGTGAACTCCCATTCGCTATTACGCGATTCGATCTTGGCATTTACCTGAACAGCAAAACGCAGCCTCATGATCCTCTGTCTGCAAAATGCAAATTCAACGTGTTCAGCTAAAACAGGAATGCAGTCAGCTCTGCAGGGCTTGAAACTTAGCTTGAAACTGGAAATTGTAGTCTACATTTAGAAGGAACTTTATTTCAAACCAGTGAAGAATCCAGAGGAGGACTGAACTTTCACATCAGCATCACGTGGTCAGTCGTCTCACACACTTTCTGATGAAGAGCTTCGTGAAAGGTACAGTGCTGTAGTCAGTGACTTTAGTGTTAAAGTATTAAATTTATTAGGAGAAAGTGAGGTTTACAGATGCTGGAGATCAGAGCTGAAAATGTGTTGGTGGAAAAGCACAGCAGTTCAGGCAGCATCCAAGGAACAGGAAATTCGACGTTTTGGGCATAAGCCCTTCATCAGGAATCTGATGAAGGGCTTATGCCCGAAACGTCAAATTTCCTGTTCCTTGGATGCTGCCTGACCTGCTGCGCTTTTCCAGCAACACATTTTCAGCTATTAAATTTACTATATCATTTCATTAAAATATATGATTTAAAGATTTATGTAGACTGTTATCATTTGTGTTAGGCTAGCTACTATCTTTGTTTCGATTTTGACTAATATTTTTGGTGGTTTGCCCCAACTCTGTTTGTCCCACAGGCCCCATTATTTATACTGCATGATTTTCTATAACACAGTGTCACATAGTAGCACTATGCTACATTATAGAAGAACTACCTATACACTTTATTTTGTAGTATCTGTACATTTCTGTACTAAGCAAAGAGTTTAATATCTCAAAGCAGTGAGACATCGGATCCTTCACAAAGTCTCTGTAACAATATGTATCATATCAAAGTGACTTAAACCGGTTGCTAATATGAAATAAGTTAAATCATAACTCCAAAGAAACCATCTAGTTATGTCAGGAAGTCATTTTCTTTAATACTCAAGATCAAACAAAACATCTACACTTAAATAGAGTGGGAGGAACAGCAGATTTTATTATGAGCAGCAGTTCGTACAGTGTAGTGAGCTTTCATGTCTTGCTAGGCAGTGTGTTTTGATTTGAACACACACATGACATTGTGAGCAGTGGTAAGATCTTCAAACTCAACTTTACATCAGCTAATCATGTAGCAAAGTTGGCAGCAGGAAAGAGCTGAAGATATCGGAACCAACAGAAGAAACTATTATGGCAATCCTCAACAACGATACTCTAGTGAAAGGCAAGAGCAATTCGAACTAGGAGAGAGATGTTCTGCAACAGGAGAGCCACCAACTCCCTGGAAAAGAGGCCTGTGTGTTCCAAAGCAGATATAAGCTACATCGTGAAGCAGTGGCTGATGGGAGTTGGAGTTAAGCAGTAAAATGCCAACACTAGAGTGTCCATGTGTAATGCTTAAAATCTATGTGGGTCATGAAAAACTTTAAAAAGTTCAGTATAATCCAGACTGGAAAATAAGTTTCAAAAATACTCATGATGGAGATCCTATCTCGCCATAATATCCAGTGGGCAGTTAGAGACACAGCTACAGTAACTGAAGTAAAATGGTCAGGAAAGAAATATTAAATCAGGAGGGGGACTGTGAAACCTAGTTACCTCCAGCCAAATTCTGTATGTTGAGACATGGGTATCTTCCAGCAGCTACCTGCATGACTGAGTATCCCACTTCAGGATACCTCTGCTCACCCCAAAACAAGGAGGGGGATAATAAACATGATTCAAACATAGGCTTTCAACCCCTCTTGTGGGATAGGGAAGCTGGCACCCAATGGGATTACCCTCTAAAGTATCAAAACAAAAATCTGCTAAACCTGAGAATCTGGAATGCAAGAATATTTGTTAGCAATGGAAACTCAAACTGCTATCACGGTGCAAGAGATGGTGAGGCATTACACTGACATCATTGGCTCACTAGAGAGAAGCAACAGAGGGAGGCCAGAGGACGGTACACATTTGTCTGATAAAGGGAATTCAGATTGTGATCCTCACACCTACAGGCTCATGAAGAACAAGATCCTTCCTGCATTCTTTTGGTGTCAATGAGAGCCATAATCAACATGCCACTGTCACAACACATATGCCCCAATTTTAGATTCTAACATGAAATCAAGAACTTCTCCTCTGATCTCAATGTCTTGCTTTCTGCTTCCACCCAGGAATGACAAAGTCATTCTCCTAGATGGCTTTAATGCCAAGATTGGATGTGACCATGAAATTTAGAGGGGAACTGTTGACAATACTCGTGCAGTAAGACCAACAGCATGCTATTCTTGATTAATTATGCCCAAAACAGCCTCATCATGATGAACATGGTTTTCCATCAGCTTAAGGTAGCCAAAGTCTGGCTACTGGCATCTCCTAAACTACATCATTGTCCAAGACAGAGACCCAAGGAATATTTTTGTCACAAGGGCTGTGATGAGTTCTGATTATTACTGGACTGTTCCCTGACATATGCCTGGCACAAAGACACTAAGACCCAAAGAAAGACCCAGAGAAAGCTGAGAGTTGTTGCCTTGAAGAATCCACAGCAGCAGGAATAGACACACAATACACAGGAGCAATTGCCCATCACTGATGCAACAGTATTCTGAAATGCCAGGGGAAAGTAAAGTCTGCCATCATAGATACTTGCATACTAAACAAAACCAGATTCCACAACAAAACCAGATTCCACAACAAAACCAGGTTCCACAACAAAACCAGATCAGCACCAATAACACACAGATCTGCATTTCTTTTCTAGCACAGTAAAAAATGACACCTAACCACTAACTGCAGGCTAAACCTAGTGACACATTTGCCAGATGATGAACAGTTGGTGAGAAGGAAATGAGTTAGTAAACATCACAAGAAAAACTTTTTCTAGGCTACAAAGACAATCTATGGAATATATTCAAATGGATAAAATCTTCTCTGATCGCAGGACTGCTCCTGGCTCCCCAAGGACAATGACACTATCCTCCAGCATTGGAATCAGCATATGCTGAGGTCTACCATGCCTACTGGCTCATATCACAACTCCATCAGCTCACCCACTGTCTCTCGGAGGAAGATCACATCCCCAGCATACAAGCTTACAACCGTTGTGATAATCTGCAAGGAGGGAGAGAAATTCAATGATGGAAATTACAGAGAAATTCCACTCCTATTCAATATGGACAAGATCCTGGCCTGCATCCTCCTGAATTAGCTTCATTCTGTCTCTGAGGAGTTCCTGCCAGAAACTTACTATAGCTTCCAACAATAGAAGGATACTACTGACATGCACTTCCTGGCTGGGATAATGATCAGAGCTAAACCTAGAATCCTTCTTCTCCCTCAAATCAACCTGACCATCATGTTTGATTCTCTTAATCATGCAGCTCCATGGATCATCCAGCAATTTAAAAGTATCCTGAGACTCCAGTATAACAATATAACAACCATTGACCTGAGTAGAGGATCTGAAGTTGATACATTCTATAGACTGGGATCAGACAAGCCTGAGTGATCATCCCTATCTTGTTCATCATCCATCTCATCCAAGGTGATATACCACCCAGTATCAGCATTCCGATATCATCTGGACAAAACGCTCTTGAATCTTGGTGGCATCTGGAAAGAAACAGAACTTAACACATGAGCATCTGCCATCTCCAGATAACAGATTTGTGATGGCACATTCTGCACAGGACATGCTGAGGATGCTCAATCTTTTCAACACCTTGCATGTGATTTTTTGCCTGTCTTTAAACATCCCGCAGTCCTCCCCTAATCTTTCATGGGGCAGTTGACAGCCCCCAATGCCACCAATGTAGCTGCAGTGACTCTGGTTGACATGCAGCACTTCCATATCTTGGGAGCCATGTCTCCCAAGGAGCTACCATGTTGAAGCTTAGCATGAAGTTAACAGTGCTTTTTTTAAGCTGAAATAAGATGTCTTTGACAACAGGATCACTGGAAGTCAGTAGAAAGCTCCTGGTTGACAAAGTGCAACTACCCACACTACTGCAATGAAACCTGGACCATCTACCAATTTCACATTAAGAAGCTGAGAGCTTCCACAATGGTGCCAATGTCAAGTCTTGGGCACCAACTGTGAGGACCGGCAAACTAATGCAAAATGTCCTTCATGAAGATGTACTTGCCAGCATTGAAGAGCTGCTCCTGAAGAACCAATTCTTTTAGAAAGGCCATGGCACCCAGATGCCTGAAAACCACCTCCATCATCAGATTTCCCTCTTTCAGCTCTCTTTTGACAGTGCATAGAGGTCAGCCAAAGGAAAAAGTATACATTCAAGGTCCAGAAACATTGGGCACTGACACCACTAACAGAGAAAGCTGCTGACCACTTGGTATGGCAGTACTCTGAAGAACATACACATCAGACTTGAAATGTTAACTCTGTTATTCTCTCTCTGCAGATGCTGCCAGATCTGCTGGTTTCTCCAACACTTTTTTTTGTGATAAATTCAAATCTGTTGATGGGTCCGGAGATGACTTTGAAGATTTAGGTTCAAGTTCAAGTAGAATGTTTGAGTTTCTAATCTTCCCATGAAGGATTCTCAGTGACTTTAACGGAGGTCATGTAAAGCCAGAAACAATTCTCAAATAGTAGAACTGACAAAATGAACATGGTTTTTACCAACATGCAACTGCTGAGGGCAAAGACGTAGAGATCAAAGTAATCAACATGTTGAAGTTAAAATGTCTACTTGCTTCAATACAACTCCATAGCTGGATTGAGAATAAGTATCTGCTGACACGGATTAAAGTTGTGGAACCTACAACTTTCTGCAAGCCACCACTGAGATGGGAAGACCAATGGACAAATTCTAGGGGAAATTGACCTCTGATCAGCCTGCCAGTATTCGAATACATTGCTTTGGTATCAAAAATTTCCCAATCCAAAATTGGAAACAACTTTTAAGATGTGGGAGGCTTTCAAAGATAGGTTAACGGTAATGCAGGATAGGCATGTCCCGTTGAAGGCAAAGGATAGGAAGGGCAAGATTCGTGAACTGTAGATGGCAGGAGAAATTGTACGACCAGCCAAAAGGAAAAGGAAAGCGTACATAAGGGTTAGGCACGAGCTGAAAATGTGTTGCTGGTTAAAGCGCAGCAGGTCAGGCAGCATCCAAGGAACAGGAAATTCGATGTTTCGGGCATAAGCCCTTCATCAGGAATCCTGATGAAGGGCTTATGCCCGAAACGTCGAATTTCCTGTTCTTTGGATGCTGCCTGACCTGCTGCGCTTTAACCAGCAACACATTTTCAGCTCTGATCTCCAGCATCTGCAGTCCTCACTTTTTACTCATAAGGGTTAGGCAGCTGAGAACAGAAAGGGCCCTGGAGGAATATCGGAAGAGTAGGAGAAATCTTAAAAAAGGAATCAAGCGGGCTAAAAGGGGTCATGACATAACTTTAGCTAGCAGAATTAAGGAAAATCCCAAAGTTTTTTATTCTTATATAAGAAGTCAGTGGGTAACTAGAGAAAAGATTGGTCCACTAAAAGATAATGAAGGAAGGCTGTGTGACGAACCTGAGAGAATGGGTGAGATTCTGAATGATTACTTTGCATCAGTGTTCATTGAGGAGAGGAACAAGATGAATCTAGAGATTAGAGATAGAACTTTGATTAGTTTGGATCACGTTGGCATAAGTAGGGAAGATGTGTTGGGTAGGCTAGAGGTTATTAAGGTGACAAATCCCCAGGACCGGATAAGATCTATCCCAGGTTGCTGAGGGAGGCGAGAGAGGAAATAGCTGGGGCCCTGACAGATATCTTTGTGGCACCCTTAAACACAGGTGAGGTGCTAGAGGACTGGAAGATTGCTCATGCTGTCCCCCTGTACAAGAAGGGCAGCAGGGATATTCCAGGTAACTATAGACCAGTGAGCCTGACGTCGGTGGTGGGGAAGTTGCTGGAGAGGGTACTGGGAGATAGGATCTATTTATATTTGGAAAGGAATGAGCTTATCAGTGATGGGCAACATGGTTTTGTGCGGAGTAGATCATGCCTTACCAACTTGATAGAGTTCTTCAAGAAAGTGACCAAGTTGTTAGATGAAGGAAGGGCTGTTGATGTCATATACATGGACTTTAGTAAGGTGTTTGATAACGTTCCCCATTGTAGACTAATGGAGAAAGTAAAGTCACACGGTGTGCAGGTTGTTCTTGCTAGGTGGATAAAGAACTGGTTGAGCAACAGGAGACATACAGGTGGATAGAGTGGTCAAGAAGGCATATTGTATGCTTGCCTTCATTGGATGAAGTATTCAGTCTTAGAGCTGGCAATTCATGTTAAAATTGTATGAGACATTGGTTCGGCCGCATTTAGAATACTGTGTACAGTTCTGGTCGCCACATTACCAAAAGGATGTGGACGCTTTGGAGAGGGTGCAGAGAAGGTTTACGAGAATGTTGCCTGGTATGGAAGGTGCTAGCCATAAAGAGAGGTTGAGTAGGTTAGGTTTATTTTCATTAGAAAAAGGGAGATTGAGGGGGGACCTGATTGAGGTTTACAAAATCATGAAGGGTATAGACAGGGTGGATAGGGACAAGCTTTTTCCCAGGGTGAAGGATTCCATAATGAAAGGTCATGCTTTCAAAGTAAGAGGTGGACAGTTTAAGGGGGATACACACGCTAAGTACTTCACACAGAGGGTGATGGATGTTTGGAATGCGTTGCCAGCAGAGGTGGTAGAGGCAGGCACTGTAAATTCATTTAAGATGCATCTGGACAGATGCATGAGTAGGTGGGGAGCAGAGGGACACAGATGCTTAGGAATTGACCGACAGGTTTAGACAGTACATTTGGATTGGCTCAGAGGCCAAAGAGCCTGTTCCTGGGCTGTAAATTTTCTTTGTTCTAACTAGATTTTCCCAAAATTCTGATTCATCGTCCTCCCGTTAAAAATGATCAGCCTGTTAGAAAAGTAGGAGAGTTAATCTTCATCTTGCCAGCTCTGAGCTGGAATTATGTACAACAATTGAAGAGTCCCTCAAAACTGTTTGGAAATGGTGACTATAACCTTCTTGATTAGTTTACCAATTCAAGACCGTTACACAAAATGTTGTGATCTTATTATTAAATAAATTAGTCCTTACTGCTGCGAACAGGTATTGGTCCTTGCAATTTTTAAAAATGATTATTTGAACTGGGGGCTCTAAATTGCACAATAAATAAGGCTGCTGTGTTGTTTAAATTATTGGATAAGGCTCATTAATAAAACCATCAGAAGTAGGAACAGGAATAGGCCATTTGGCTAAAGTCTGTTCCTCCAATCAATAGAATCATGGCTGATCTGACTATATTCCTCACATCCACTTTACTGCTGTTTCCCTGTAACCCTTAATTGCCCGACTGATTGAGAATCTATCTCAGCCCTAAATATACACAAGGTCTCTGTCCCTACACTGTCTATGTTAAGAAATTCCAAAGACTCCTACCCTTCTGAAAAATAAGTAAATTCTTCTCAACTCTATCTTAAACTGGTGCCCCTTAATTCTGAGATTATGCCCTCTTCTCCTAGACTCTGCAATTGAAGGAAAATATTCTCTCAGCATTTGTTCATTAGACAATCTCTCCATACCAGGGATCATCCTCGTGAACCTTCTCTGAACTGCATCCCATGAAATAATATCCTTCTGGCATAAGGAGACCAAACAGTTCACTGTAATCCAGATGTGATCTCACTAGCATCCTGTACAGTTGCACTAAAATTTAGCTCCAGTATATTTGCTCCCTTCTTCCAATTCATTCATATATATTGTAAAAGGTTGTGGTCCCAGCATTGACCCTGGTGGAACCCCATTGATTCCCTTAAAGAACCCCTTATCCCCCACTCACTGTTTCCTAAATATTAGTCAATTTTTGATCCACACCAATTTAATACCTCCAACCCCAGGGGTTCCATAAATGCATCAAGAAGGAGATTCTTTGCTGCTGGCTTTACTTGATTCACTATCTGATAAATGAGTCGAAAAGGGTGGAAAAGCACCACAAGTCAGGCTGCATCCGATGAGCAGGAGAGTCGACGTTTCAGGGATAAGCCACCCTTTTCGACTCTGACTTCTCCAGCATCTACAGTCCTCACTTTCCCCTATCTGACAATTCAACATGAAAAGAGAGATTTTGTTTAGAATTACACAATACTTGGCACAACAATGAATACAAGATGAATTTTATGTATGCCAAGTAGATACAATGGGCAAATGTGGAGTAGGTATATATGTTTCATTCCCATCCACTCTCATGGCACCATACAGATTTAACATCCATTGGGATGTTAATTAGCTTGAGGTGAGATTCTGCCTCAACTAGGGATCCGTCAGCAAACTGGATAGCCAGCAGCTGCTTGGTCCGCCTTCAGTGCCTAGCAACTGGAGCCAAATGCAAGTGAAGCCATTGGAGTAAGTAAGGGCCAGGCTGCCCAGCTCAGAAGACGAGACAACCCTTCCCCATCCTCTTGACCTCAGGTTGTGAAATAGTGGGAAAAACATGGCCCTTAATTGACCACCAGTTGTCACAAGGGCAGCCAGGCAACCAGACACATCACCCACCAAATGTACAAGTGTGCTGCAAGCAGGGGCAGACAGGCTGAAGTCACAAGAGCAAACCTGCCCACATACTAGAATCAAATTCTGCCCCTCGTGCTCTTAAATAAGGAAACTGGAGCTCTCTGTATCTCTGTGTATTAAAATGTTAGTTCAGACTTTTTTTAAAAATTCAGATCTGAGGAGTCAATCAAATGTTAGGTATTTAGAATTCTGCTGATAGATGTAACATTCTTTAGTGAGTTGGGTGATTAACTTTTCACAGGATAAGCAGAGACATTGCCAGCTGTAGAAAATGGTATGAAATTTATAGCCAATCTAAATATTATATTTAAGTAAAATTGAAGGTCAGGGATTAGTTCTTTTGTGTATCCCCTGAGACAGCAATATTTTGTTCTTATTTTGGTTTCTTGGCTTGGATGAAGACATTTAACAAATCCAAAGTGCATTCTGAGAGCTTGTGTGTTTCAAAATCAAGGTCATGGCATTTACCCAAAAGTCATTTAGTAATCACTAAATTTCTTCCAAAAAAGCTACAAAATACTCCTTTAAGCATCTTGCAATTTTGACACCCTGTATCAATAAATCATGTGTTACCTGAAGTAGTTTGAAAACAGCGATCTGACCTTGGCAAGAATCGCTGATTTGGCAAATTCTACCTTTAGCATATAAAATTAAACTTTTAATTTACAGATTATATAAAAAAACTCACTCCTTTGAATACAATAATGAAAATTGATGGAGCTGATTCTGGAAATCTGCCAGACCCATTATTTTAACTCAGCTGCAGGTTAGAAAACTACACCTTCACTTCCCTATCGACATTTCCTGTTTATTGTAACAAAGCGCCATATAAGGGACAGATACAACAGGCACAGTATGAAGCCTAAAAGGCTACATCACTATTGGTACATAGAGCATTTTGAATCAGGCAAGTCCAACTTCAGGCATCACGGTGTTCCAAACTCCCTAGTTAAGAAAATGAGCTTTCTATAAGGATTATCGTCTGATATCTTACATCTTAAATGAAATACAATCTATTTCATAAAATATAGAACATTAGAGCGCAGTGCCCTTCAGCCCTCGATGTTGCGCTGACCTGTCATACCAATCTGAAGCCCATCTAACCTACACTATTTCATGTACGTCCATACGCTTGTCCAATGATGACTTAAATGTACTTAAAGTTGGCAAATCTACTATCGTTGCAGGCAAAGCATTTCATACCCTTACTACTCTGTGAGTAAAGAAACTACCTCTGACATCTGTCCTATATCCATCTCCCCTCAGTTTAAAGCTATGCCCCATCGTGCTCGCTGTCACCATAATTTCAACTGATTCCATAGAGAATTCCATGCTTCAAGACTTCCTATAGTCCTGCTCACCTGTAGGAAACAGCGAATGATCTCTTCATGATGTAATTTTTGGCTGTTTCAGTTTTACAATGGAGAACATATTCTCCATAGGCCTGGAGCCTCATCATTGAATATCCTTCTTCAGGAAGGGCTTATGCCCGAAACGTCAATTCTCCTGCTCCTTGGATGCTGCCTGACCTGCTGCACTTTTCCAGCAACACATTTTTCAGCTTTGATCTCCAGCATCTGCAGTCCTCACTTTCTCCTAGTTAATAATAACCAACAGTTACTGACTTGACATATAAAGACACTGTCTGGTCATGTGTTTGGCCAGAAATGCAATACCATACTAACATACCTACTGGCTTCCTATAATCATGTGACCCTTACAATGAGGGTGCTGTGACACAATATGAGATCGTCCTGAGCTAATGTGAAGCAGCAGCTGAACATTATATGAAAGTCATCAACTCCCTGGTGGAGTAGTGGTTACAGTTCAGCGCTCTCACCGCCATGGCCCGGGTTAATTTCCGATCAGGGAGTTTAATTTGGAGTGGCTCAGTGGTTAGCACTGCTGCCTCACAGTGCCAGGGGCCCAGGTTCATTTCCAGCCTTGGGCGACTGTCTGTATGGAGTTTGCACATTTTCCCCCTGCCTGTGTGGATATCCTCCCACAGTCCAAAGATGTGCAGCTCAGGTGAATTGGCCATGCTAAATTGCTCATAGTGTTAGGTGCACTAGTCAGAGGGAGATGGGTTACTCTTCAGAGGGTCGGTGTGGACTTGTTAGACTGAAGGGCCTGTTTCCATACTGTAGGGGAATTGAATCTAATCTAACTCAGGCATTGAATTTAACAGGTAAGCACTTTGCTCAAATAAAGCAAACTATCCAGTAAGAAGCCCAATCATCCCACAATTGTTGCAAAATAGTTGTGATGACAGGATGATTTGAAAGTACAAGGATATGTGTTTACAATAGCATAAATGGGCAAATTGAGATGAATGGACAGCCAAAAATAACATATTAAGAATGGGAATAAATGCCAGCCCAGCCAGCCACACCTGGAATCCCATTAGTGATTTTTAAAAATATATTATGTCAAGGAAACAGAGCCATTATCACAAAAAAATAATGAGGAGAGATGTTTAAATGCATCTGTGTAACCCAGTAAGGAGTTAAGTTTTGTCCAAGAAAGGCATGAGATGGCCAAATTGCTACTGGCCAAACAGGAGGAACAAAGTCAAAGGATCACATCAGCCAGTGCAGTGCTGAGTTAATGAGTTAAACGGAAATAATGACTGTTTGTTTTTCACAATATATCAATTGGGCTTTCAAACTATCTTTGTTCAATCTGTTCCAATAATAAGAAGTATGTTTTTGATGCTATTGGGTCATCCTTTCATCACTACCTTTTGTATCAGTTGACAATTGCATCTTGCTGGGTAGTTTGCTTCATTTAAGCATGTGCTTGTCTATTATATTCAGTGCTCCGCTGGGCTAATGGCTTTCAAATTATGAGAAGTTAATGTTTCATTTTGAATCTGGAAGCTTTCATACTCTGTTGTAGCATCCTCCGTTTTCTTCATCAGGAGTGCTAATCTTGACAGCATATCAGAAACGCAAATTTGTTCCACTTTCTTGTATGTCACTTTCAGTTGGTATCTCTGTAATAAAAGTAACGTTCTCTGCAGATGTTTTAGGGCTGATAATAGTAGCTCAAAGACAATGCTTTGAAGTGGCTTATGTTTGGACCTGACTGTCAGTTTGTCTCTTGTAAGTCGAAATTGATGAAAATGTTCATGAGCAGAGACAATGGCAAGGCAGTCTTTCACTCTTCAACTGAAGCACAGTGTTATGAACTAGACCCCACACCATACAAAGCATATCAAGGAGATAGCTTAGATCCTACCTTTAATCTTATTTAAAGGAATGTGTAAGGTGCTGTATACCTGATTTGATTCAATTGATCAAATTACTAGGTTTTAAGAAAAACACACTTTATTCTTTCACCGTAGTTTCAAAAAAACAATTTTTAAAATTGGCACAATACTAACTCTATCAAAATAGTTAACAAAATAAAAAATATTTAACTTCTACACATTAACATTCTAATAAACACATTCTTGGCAAAGGCAAATTCAGCAAAACAGATTTCCCTATTTACAATCTCCTTCAGTCCAGGAGAAGGGACATTGACAGAAGGAATCTCACAGCAGAGATACAACTCAAGCTTGTGTTGCAGTAGCAAGAAAGCTGTAACTAGCAGCTTCAATTCCAAAACCTTAACTGGAACAACAAATGTAAACCTATAACCTTGGCTCTGTGTGAGCCTGACTCCAACTCAGTATTCCCCATTTGTTTCCCTTCAAATGCTGAGAATTTGTCCTGTGGGAATTATCGCTTTCTGGATTACTTCCTTCCCCTCTAGCTCTATTCTATCAATCCAATCTTGAGGGCGAGCAGACATCTTCCTGAGTAGATACTAAATTGGCCTTATATTCACATCTATTTCAAGGTGAAACTCTTCTGGAAGACATTGGAACAAGAGCAAATCATTCAGCCCCTTGAGTCTGTTCCACCATTCAATGAGATCATGGCTGATCTCTGGCCTAAATGCATATACCTGCATATGGCCCATATCACTTAATACCATTGCTTAATATAGAATGCCAGGTTTAAAGTTTACAACTGATCTAGCATCAACTGCCATTTGTGGGAGACGGTTCCAAACCTCCAAAACCTATGCTGTAGAAGTGCTTCCTGATCAGTCTAACCTTAATTCTCAGACTACACCTCCTAGTGGTTTATGGGTGGCATGGTGGCTCAGTGGTTAGCACTGCTGCCTCGCAGCACCAGGACCCAGGTTCGATTTCTGCCTTGGGTGACTGTCTGTGTGGAGTTTGCACATTCTCTCTGTGTCTGTATGGGTTTCCTCTGGGTGTTCTGGTTTCCTCCCACAATCCAAAGATGTGCAGCTCAGGTGAATTGGTTATGCTAAATTGCTCATAGTCAGGGTTGAATGTGGGGAATGAGTCTGGGTGGGTCACTCTTCAGAGGGTTGGTATGGACTTGTTCTAATCTAACCTAGTTCTAGAATGTCCAACCAGTGGAAATTGTGTTTCTTTATCTACTCTGACATACTGACCCTGTAAAATGCATTATTCTACTCCTCTAGGATCTGATTCACAGTCAACTGTTTAGTGTTAAAATTCAGACAACAACAGGTTATAGTCAACCTGTTTATTTAAAAGTACAAGCTTTTGGAGCACTGCTCCATTGTCAGGGAGCTAGTGAGACAGCATCATAAGACACAAAACTTATGGTAAAAAATTAAAGTGTCATAAAACTGATGCAATGTATTGAACAAACCTGGATTGCTATTACACTTTTAATCACTTAAAATAGGGATGCAGATTTCGATTGATTAAATATGTACCTTTTATACTCAAGTAATATTCGATGTAAAAGCCGACCCTTTATTTTTGGCCAAATAATCTGGAATTTTCCATATATCTTGTATAAAAGTCGACACTACTTCTTCACCGATAACAGATCAACATTTATGAGTCAGTGTGCCAGCCGTCATGTTCAGCTCCAGATTTCCAGTTTGTCAGTTGTTCTGCTCGGCTCCAGTCTTCCAGTCTGCTGTCTGTTTGTCTTGTTTCGGGTTTTTAGAATTACCATAATTCTTTTCTCTTCTTTGTTCGTTTACAGATCATTTTGGCTTCTGCTGATGATAGAGTACGAATTTTGACGGGCATGAATTTCAGCCCCTCAAAAGTAGTATCCATATAATAGTCAACCCCAGAATTTTAACTTAAAAAGTAGTCAAACAAATTTGACTATTATTCGAGTGTATATGGTAAATCCCAGAATTTCTTTCAAGTCACAGCCCCGAGTTAACTTAAAGTCTTATCTGTATATTAAAAAAGTGACAGCTCAGCTCAAACAATGCATTAAAAGGTTAGACTTCGTCTGTATCCCAACTTTTACACGAGATATATGGAAAATTCCAGATTATTTGGCCAAAAATTAATAGTCGACCTTTACATGAGAGCAACTATTACTTGAGTATAGACAGAACATATTAATCAATCGAAATCTGCAACACCATTTTAAGTGATTAAAGGGATACAGACAGAGGTATTATTTGGTTTCATTTCCAAAGTAGGAATTTGTAAAAAGTCACATTAACTGACTGCCTACAGATTGTGTGCGTTGTGAACAAAATATCTGAAGATTTGCATTTACAACTGCAAATTCATCCCATAGACTTATATGTGCACACACCATCTTCATGGCATCTGCAAACTTTACTAATTATAACTTCTACTTTCACATTCAAGCCATTAATGTAAATCATGAACAGCAGGGGTCCCAGCAATGAACTGTGTAATAAACCACTGGTCACATGTTCCCCATTACAAAAACAATTTCCACCATCAATCTTTGCCTCTTATTTGTAAAACAATTTTGGATCCAGTTTGCCAACTTTCTTTGGATCCCATGAGTTCTTACCTCCAGACCAGCCTTACATGTGGGACCTTGTCAAAGACCTTTCTAAGATCCATGTAAACCACATCAGCTGCACTATTCCTCATCCATATCGTTAGTCGCCTTCTCAAAAAAAAACTCAGGATCTCCCTATAACAAATCCATGATGATATCCTTGGTCAATCCCATCTTTTCCAAGTATTGTCTATGGTGGCAGCATTATATCATTTGTACCTAGTGATACACTTGTGGCGGAGTGATCAACTTTGTGACGAGCATTGCCTGCATATCTCAGAAGCTGCACTCTGCCATAACAGTCTCTGGTGCTGTTGCTGCAAATGACCACAATGCTGAGAAGGTGCACAACATAGCAGTATTTTTTCTCTGGGCCCTTTCTTTGACCAGTTGAGCTTTTAGTTTCTGCTCACCTCATTCAAAACCTTTCCAAATAAGCAAGTAAATAAACTGTCAGCCTCCAAAGGCCTCAGACACCAGAAAATATCTCCTAGTTGTATTTGTCAATGTACCATCTACACATCTCACTTGTAGGTATTCTTGTAGCAAAGGTGTAGACACCCAGGAGGATATGTCCCAATGACTGGTTCAACGAACAGATGGCCATTGGGTGTATAGCTGTCAATCATCTAATGAACATGACCAACCCAGTGCAAACATCATTGGTCAGCCAACAGGTAGGATGAAGCAAGTTGCTCAGGATAAAGAAAGAAAAATAAAATTCAAGGTTTAAAAAAGATAAGGTGGTAGTTGATGGGTAAACAAATACTTTGCTATTAATGCAATCAGTATGAGTAAAAACCTTAATTTCAGAGAAGCGAGCAAGCACATTTGCATCACAAAAAAATGACTGCAGCAAAAAAGTGAACAAGTGAGGGAGCTAAAAAAGTGCAGATTGTTCGATAAAAATTACCTTATTTTAACAAATGGAGAAGTAACATTAATGGTTAAAAAACACCACGGTCAAGATTTGTGTAAAGATTTGAAGCTCGGGATCCAGCTGTCACAGTTGTGGGTATGTTTGCCAAGCTGGGAAGTTAATTTGCGGACATTTTATCCCCTGTATAGGTGACATCTTCAGTTCTTTGGAGTCTCCTGTGAAGTGCTGCTGTACTGTATCTTCTGGAATTTATTTGGTTCCATTTCTGCTCCTTCCGGTTGTTTGTTGTGTGTACTACATACAGATAACAATGACCACAATTTCGACTGGGACAACACAATGATATAGGACAAGCTAAACATAGGACAGCCAGAGAAATTCCAGAAGCTTGGCACTCAGCCATGGACTCCATCAACAAGCACATTGACCTAGACCCAATATACCAGCCACGACAACGAACAACCAGAACTGGCAACCAGGAGCAGCTGAAACGGAACCAAATAAATTCCAAAAGACACAGTACAGCAGCACTTCACAGGAGGTACCAAAGCACTGAACATGTCACCTAGACAGGGAATGAAACATCTGCAAATCAACTTCCCAACTCGGCAAACATACCCACAACCACGAAAACACCATGGTTCAGGTATCTAGAATATTTGGGAAGTTCTATTACTAGAAGGTCACTGGTACCAAAACATTGATTCTGCTTCCTCTCCACAGATATCGCCAGTCCTGCTGATTGCCTCCAGCAATTTGTTTTTGTTTCAGATTCATAATATCCACAGATTTTTGGTTTCTGCTAAAATACAAGTTGTCTCAAAATACACTATTATTTAGAGCAAGCAGCAAGCTGTAGCTGCCAAGTAGCCATTCTTATCTCCATGTCGAGATTTCTCAATGTCTAGCTTGTTTGGTGTATTCACGAAACTCGCTTCAAGTTTTCAACGAAAGCATAAAAAGAGAGCAGGAGATGCTCCTGACATCAAGGTGGGCTTTACCAGACTGCTAGGAGAAAGTGAGGACTGCAGATGCTGGAGATCAGAGCTGAAAATGTGTTGCTGGAAAAGCGCAGCAGGTCAGGCAGCATCCAAGGAGCAGGAGAATTGACGTTTCAGGCATCCTTCTTCAAGAATTTACCAGACTGCTCACCCGATTTTATTACAAATCTCACCAAAGCTCACAATTGCTCAGACCCCTATAACATTTCACACTTGGATTCTGTAAATGCTAAGAAACGCTTTAATCTACACTCTATTCACTTGGGATGTGCTCCCAGCCTGGTCACTCTTCCATTGCCATTGCTATGGTTACATATCTAGCTTTCTGGGCCCAGAATTGCTCCAGATCATCCTGCAAAGCTATCTGAAGTTTTCTCCACTGACAATCAGCAGCTTTCCACAATCATGCTGTAGGTGCCAGTGAAGCATGGGTAAGAGTACTGAAGATGCAGCTGTCAAATGCATAGTAAAGGGTGATTCATTGATTTCTGTACGCACAGTGGCATGATTTAATTTATACATTTGGATTTCATTCACTCTTTTATATTTGTCAAAAATGAGCAATGTGCTACTCATAGCCAGAGGAAACATTAGGAGCATGTGGAATGTAAACGAATTGCAAGCCAGGTTCAGCTTACTTTTTCAGCTTACAAGCCCAAAAAGTAAAGAGCTGTCTGGGTCACAGTCTCCTGGCCTCTTCCACCTTCTCTCCTGTCCCTTTTGCTTCCCAGTTTCATGCCCGACAGGTGGTAGCAAGAGTGTTATTCCCTGAAGTAAAAAGTTGTGCAGTCTGTAGTATTTCATGACAGAAATTTAACACTCGATTAAATATGGATACATTCCTTCAGAGTGGTCCAAGCAACAACAATAACACTTCAACAGGTCAGTAGTTTGTACTGTAAAATTTCTGCAACATTTCTTTTATTCTATGCCTTCAGAGTTCATGTGCAGGAGCTGTGCCAGTTATGAAACACGATATCATTGTTAGAAGTGCTGTGGTGCTGGGTAACTATCCTTTGGTCTGCCAGTGATTGACATATAGCTGTGAAAGAGGATTGCCAGAGAGCCAATGCATCATGACTGCTACCAAGATGCTAGGTAATGACGTGTATGATGTGCTTCCTCCTGTCACACAATGAAAGACCAGAATCCTGCTCAGTTTTGATGCATGGCAGAATTGATATGAGTGCATGAGATGTGTGTCCAGTCAATGGCCACCCTGCACTATGTGTAAGCCTGTAACTTCTGCAAATCCTCATGTTCACTCCACATAGCCATCTCTAGAAAGCAGAAATGAGATGGATTTCGCTCTCTTGGCATAGAATTCCTTGCTGACCTCTTTTATAGGTGTACTGAAAACAGAGAGATGTGTAAAGCAGGCATGGGCCAAATACAGATCATTATGGCTACATAGGAGTTAGAATTCAGTGACTGTTTTTATTGAGGCAAAGTGACCTAAGCACTGGTCATCTTTGAAGTTCAGTTACTAAAACTACCAATAAACATGCTCTATAGATCAGGCGTTTTCCTACACCCCTTCTCCCCCCTTCTCTTCTAGCAATATACCTGCTCTGTGCAACATCTGATCATTCTCCCCGGCATGTAGAATGCCAAAACAAAGAACTGTAAGTCCACTAATGCCTGGAAGCAACTGGTTGTGCAGTTTGCAACAAGGTATCTCACAACCAGGCAGACTACTCTCTCCAGACTATAGGAAGCGCCAAACAATGAGTAAGCATAGAAGCATAGAAAATAGCAGCAAGAGTAGGCCATTTATCCCTTTAAGCTTGTTCCACCATTCAATATGATCCTGGCTGATCATCCAACACATTACCTTGTTCCTGCTTTCTCCCCAATCCTTTGATCCCTTTAGTCCTAAGAGCTGTGTCTAACTTCTTCTTGAAAACATTCAATGTGTTGACCTTATTGGCTTCTGTGCCAGAGAATTCTGGTCAAAAATGCCCTGGTCATCAGGAACATCCTTCCTGCATTTACTTTAAATGGTCCTGTTAGAATTCCATAGGTTTTCATGAGATTCCCCTTCATTATATTCACTGGAGTTCAAAAGAATTGTAGCTAATCCAGTATCTTTCCATACATCAGTCCTGCCAGAGTTGAAAAATGTGTTGCTGGAAAACACATACACACACCCCTCACATACTCACACAGGCAGCATCCGAGGAGCAAGAGAATCAATGTTTCAGGCATAAGCCCTTCTGCAGGAATGAGGCTGGTGTGCCAAGCGGGCTGAGATAAAAGGTAGGGGGGAAGGAATTTGGGAGAAGGGCACTGGGAATACGATAGGTGGAAGGAGGTGAGGGTGAGGTAGATAGGCAGGAGAGGGGGTGGGGGCGGAGAGGTCGGGAAGAAGATTGCAGGTCAAGAGGGCGGTGCTGAATCCAAGGGTTGGGGCTGAGATAAGGTGGGGGCAGGGGAAATGAGGAAGCTGGAGAAATCTACATTCATCCTGTGTGGTTGGAGGATTCCTAGGCGGAAGATGAGGCACTCTCTCTCCAGGCGTTGAGTGGCCAGGATCTGGCGATGGAGGAGGCCAAGGACCTGCATGGCATTGGTGGAGTGGGAGGGGGAGCTAAAGTGTTCAGCCATGGGTGGTTGGGTTAGTTGGTGCGGGTGTCCCAGAGGTGTTCCCTGAAACATTCCGCAAGTAGGCGGCCTGTCTCCCCAATGTAGAGGAGACCTCATTGGGTGCAGCTGATACAGAAGGGTCCATTGGGACCTTGGAGGGAGGTGAGGGGGGAGGTGTAGGCGCGAGTTTTGCTCTTCTTGCAGTTACAAGGGAAGGTGCCAGGAGTGGAGGTTGAGTTGGTGGGGGGTGTGGACCTGACGAGGGAGTCGCGGAGGGAACGGTCTCTCCTGAATGCTGATAGGGGTGGAGAGGGGAAATATATCCCTGGTGGTGGATTCCATCTGGAGGTGGCAGAAATGATGGAGGATGATACGATGCATCCGGAGGTTGGTGGGGTGGAAGGTGAGGACTAGTGGGGGTTCTGTCCTGGTGGCAATTGGAGGGGCGGGGTTCAAGGGCGGAGGTGCGGGAAGTGGAGGAGATGCGGTGGAGAGTGCCATCGATCACGTCGGAAGGGAAATTGTGGTCTTTGAAGAAGGAGGCCATTTGAGTTGTTCGGTAGTGGTCCTCCTGGGAGCAGATGTGGCGGAGGCGGAGGAATTGGGAATATGGGATGGCGTTTTTACAGGGGGCAGGGTGAGAGGAGGTGTAATCTAGTAATCAATCTGGTAAACCTTTATTGCTCTCCTTCCATAGCCAGAACATCCTTCCTCAGATAGGGAGACCAAACTGCACACAATATTCGAGGTAGGGTCTCATTAAGTCTTTTATAATTGCAGCAAAACTGTTTATTTATATATATATAGTATCAATTTCCAGCAACAGCCAGGAGAAATTAGCCAGCAAGTAACCTGCAAATAATCTATGATTCATTTCAGTCTTGCTACAGGAGATGTCCTGCAGCCATCTAATATTGTGTTCAGCCGTGCAAAATTAAGACAGAAGTTAAGCTGGGGTGTTGGGCTTCAGAATAGCTGTGCTGGCAACATTTCATGATCTATCTGCTGCTTGATTTTAATGTGTTTGTGAGCAAATAGAGTTACCAACATAATATGGGATATAGAATGGTGCACGTGCACCACAGACTCCATTCTCAAACTTAGGGGAACTCAGTGATCAGAAAATGGATGCTATGAGGCCCAGTTTAGCCACAAATAATCTTTCACACAAATTATCAAAACTGCACAACTCAATGGCAATTTGTCAAGTTAAGTTGCATCCACCAATGCTTTTATAGAATTTTTCATGAAAGTTTTCAATTTCTGAACAAATGAAGAATTCAGTAACCTTCAATAGTATGAATAATACAGGATGACCTTCAGTGAGTACATGCAGTAATCTAATCTCATGATTCAACTGGCAAACAAGCCATGCCAGAGTTCATGACATCATTTGAACCACTATTTGGATTACTGCCTCAGTGCACTTGCTATCAGCACACAACTTCCTAATGATGATTGTTAAATAATAAAGGCTGTATACTTTAAAAATTAATCAATTTAGTGTCGATTAAGTTTAATATAGAATTGAGCTTGCATTTAAAGAAAAGCTAACATTCACCTCACCAGGAATAATATATTCATCTGCACTTTACTTCCCAAAAGATTTTTAAAAATAAAAGTATTTGTCAGCTAAAACAGAATATTTGAAATTACAGCATCAAAAAAATTGCCACATTTATGCTTCATTCATTGCTCAGCCCCATGAGTATAGGATTGGGACTTTATGTTAAAGTTATATTGAACATTAGTGAAGTGTGTCCAATTCTGGTTGCTCAGTTATAGGAAGGTTATTATTAAGCTGGAGAAGGTTCAGAAAGGATTTTCCACGATGTCGCTGGGTATGGAAGATTTCAGTTATATAGAAAGGTTGGATAGACTGGGACTTTTTTCATTGGAAAATAAGAGGTTGAGAAGTGACTGTGTAGAAGTTTATAAAGTTTTGAGAGCTATGGATAGGATTGATAGCAGGTGTAGTTTCTTCAGGATGTGGGATTTCAAGACTAGAGTGGATAGTTTTAAAGGTGTGAGGAGAGAGATTTAAAATAGATATAAAGGTCAAATGTTTTACACAGAGGGTGGCTTGCGTGTGAAATGAACTTCCTGAGGAAGTGCTGGATGTGGGCACAATTACAACATTTAAAAGGCATTTTGAGAAATACTTGGATTGGAAATGTTTGGAGTGATATGGGCCAGGAGCAGGCAAGTGGGGCTGGTTTAATTTGGGATTGTGTTCGTCAGGCACTGTTTGGACTGAAGGCTCTGTTTCCGTGGTGTTTGACTATGACTGCATTAAAAAAATTGCAAGTGTGATCATTTTTTCCAACACAGTTTTGAAAGTTGTAATCAATAGTGAGCAGAGTTTTGCATTGCTGGAGGAGCAAAGAATTGGTACAAAGCAACTCAGTGAATTTATATAAATGTATTCCTAACAGAAGATTATGTTTATGTTGCCCATGGGGTGTTGCTGTAATGATGAAGGATGTGTGGTGCAGATGTAGATTCAAGGGTATTGCCAGATGGAGAATAGAATAAAGGTCATTCAAGACTGATTTCTGGAAGGTGAATGCTAGATCCCGGTGTTTGGAAGACTTTCCTAACTTACGTTGCATCATTCAAGTGTGTAAGAATCTCACTTAGCTTGAAATTTTTAGCTTGGTACAACTGATGGTACAGTTACTGACATTTTTATTGGGAAGGTTGCAGTTGGGTGGCAGATACTGTCAGATACTCAGATGCAATCTTTGAGGGAGAATTGTCTTAAAGTGCTACCTTTTCGAGGAGATCCAAAACCACGACTGTTGCCATCAAAGAATTCAAAAGATAATATGGACATTTTCCTGGCGTCCTGGCCAATATTTATCCCCCAACCATTACCAATGTTTTTTTTTAAAAAATAGATTATCTGGTCATTTACAGAAGCTTTTGTCCAAAATTGTTGGCTGCATATTCTACACCCCATAAACCTTACTTGGCTGTAGAGTGCTTTTAAGGTACTCTGGGTTATGAAAGGTGTTATATCTGTGCAGACCTTTCTTTGACAGAAGTATACAATTAAAAATAGAGTCATACAGCGCAGAAACACACTCTTCCATCCAACTCATCTATGCCAATCAAGTTTCCCAAACATAATTAACCCCATTAGCTTGTATTTGGCCCATATGCTTCTAAACATTTCCTATTTGTGTACCTGTCTAAATGCCTTTTAAATGTTGTAACTACACTTGCATCTGCCCCTTTCTCTGGCAGTTCATTCCATATATGAACCACCCTGTGTTTCACGTCCATTTGAAATCTTTCTCCTCTCAACTTAAAATGATGTCCCCTAGTTTTGAGTTCCTCAACCCTATGGAAAAAAAAACCCTTCATTATTCTCCTTATCAATGTCCTTCATGATTTTATAAACCACTATAAGGTCACTATTCAACCTCTTATGCTCCAGTAAAAAAGTTCCAGTTTATTAAGCCTTTCCTTAAAATTTAAACTCTCCTGTCTCGGTAACATCCTTATAAATCTGTTCTGCATTCTCCAACTTAATAATATCCTCCCTATTGCAGGATAGCACTGCTACTATCAACAATGCTATCTGCTATACAGGATACATACACAAATATAAATAGCATACAAAGAACTGGCAAACTCTCCCAGACTCTTAATTGAGGTCACCTTTAAAGTTCTACTGCAGAGCAAACAGCAAAGGAAGGACAGTCAGTTTGGTACAAATCTAAAATCCAACATTTCAACTGCCCAGATCTAGATGGCTGATCAGGGCAACAGTGTCCCTAACTACAGGGAGGAGGTTTCAGGTATCAGAAAGAACTAAGAAACATGCAAGCACCTTAGAGTACAATAAAGGTGGATAAGACACGTCTGTCACTGTTGCACGTCAAATACAAAGCATGATCCTCATCAGCTGTCCCACAATTTGAGGATGACAGATTCTCAGGACTGTGAGCTTCTGCTCTGGGTCTTCAGATAACTGAACAAACCAATACTTAACCTGTGCATATTAGGGCACATGGGCAGGATGCTCCACAAGGTTGCATGATCCAGAATGCAGAATTTGCTTTCTTTTTCCTTCCTTCTCTGCTGCTGCTTTGCTTCATTATTAAGGCATTTGCATTCAAAGCAGGATTAAACTTGATGGACGACTTGTCAATCCTGAATGAGTGCAACAAGATGGTTTTGGATCTCACCGAAAAGATGGCACCTTAGAAAAATTCTCCCTCGAAGATTTCAACTGCATGTCAACCTTGAATTTGTACTGATAGTATTTTAACATCCATCTACAATCTTCCCAATAAAAGTGTCAACAATTGTACCCCCAGTTGTACTAAACTAATATTTTCAAGCTGAGTGAGGTTCTAACACACTTCAATGATGCAAGGTAAGTTAAGAAAGTGTTCCAAACACCAGGATCTAGCTTTCACTTTCCTGAAATCAGTCTTGAATAATCTTTACTCTATTCTCCATCTGGCAATACCCTTCAATCTCATCATTAATAACAATGCTGCTGGATTTGAAAGGGGGCCTTGGAGTGAGCAAAAATACACATGACATTAACAAGTCCAGTTTGTGCGAAAAAAAAGCAAACGCAGAATATTTCATATTTTGATACTTCCAGTTTACATCAACATACAATAAACATGATGTTGTAAAGGAATCCAGTTCCCTGCACCCACAACTTGTGATGTTTGTGAGGGGGCTGGTGGCAAAATGGCACCATTCAAAATCAGTTCAGGCAGGATCCAAGGAGCAGCCTGAACTGCTATGCTCTTCCAGCACCACTAATCCAGAATCTGGTTTCCAAAATCTGCAGTCATTGTTTTTACGCCATTCAAAATCAAGCGAGTGTAGATCCTTTGCCACAGGTCTTTTGGCTAGCTTGAATAGAATGCAACTCCTACAGGTAATGCATCTATTCCTAGGCATGCTTCCATGGATTCTTCAAAAACAATGCAATAAATCCTTTGTTACTCTTGGAAACTGCAATGCATCAGAGGTCCATTTCATCCATAACTTCACAGTGGATCAATGTTAAAAATAATCTGACAATAGTGTGTTATTTCTGTTGGAAGGTCTTTGCAAATCTAAGTGCTGTAATTACTACTTTAACTGCAGTGCTCAAAAACCAAACATATGCAAATATGTCAGAATCATAGTGGTCTACAGTACAGAAAATATGCCATTCGGCCCATTGAATCTACACCATTAGAAACAAATATTTGACTCTTCTAATCCTATTTTCTGGCACTTGCCAAATAACCATGCATGCATTGGCATCGTAAGTGTACATTTAAATACTTCTTAAATGAAACGAGGAGTTCTGCCTCTACCACCCTGACAAGCAACGAGTTCCAGATTTCCACCATTCTTCGACTGAAAACATTTTCCTCACATCTCCTCTGAATCTACTGTCCATTACATTAAATCTGTATTCCTTGTCATTGTTATTCCTTATGCTGAGGGGAAATAGTTCCCTCTGTCAGTCTCATCTATGTGCTTCAATTTTATACATTTCAGTCATGTCCCTACTCAGTCTCCTCTGCTCTGTGGAAAACAGCCCCAATCTATGAAATCTCTCTTCATTCATAACTGGAACTCTCCTGCCCAAGCAACATGTTGGTAAATCTCCACTCCACCCTCTCCAGCATTATCACGTTTCTGCTATGATTCAGGTTCTAGTACTATGCACAATACTCGAGCTGTGGACTAATTAATGCTTCATACAGTTCCAGCCTAACCTCCCTGCTCTTATACTCTGTGCCTTGGCTATTCGAGACAACTATTCCATCTGCCTTCTTACCCACTTGATTGACCTGTTCTGTCACTTTAAGGGACTGGTAGACATGCAACCCAAGATTCCTCTGATCCTCAGCGCTTCTGAGGATCCTACCAATCATTATATATTTCTTTGCCTAGTTTGTCTGCTTCACCTCATATTTATCCAGATTGAATTCTATTTGTCACTGATCGATCCATCTATATCCTCCCGTAATATAGGGTTATCCTCCTCACTATTTACCACCCCACCAATTTTCATATTATCCATGAACCTACTAATTAATACTCCTACATTCAAATCTAAAATCATTTATATATAAACAGTAAGGACCCCAACACTGAACCCTTCTGGACACAGACGTCTAGTCACAAAAACTGCCCTCTTTCATCACCAAATGCTTTTTGCCACTCAGCCAATTCTGGATCCAATTAGCTAAATTTCTCCCATGGACTCTGACCTTTGACATCAGTCTCCCAGTGGGATCTTACTAAAATCCTTGCTGAAATCCAAGTATCAAAATAGAATGTCTTGCCCTCCTCCTCGTGCCTGGTCACCTCTTCAAAAGATTCAATTAAGTTGGTTAGACCTGACCTCCCATTCACAAAACCATGTTTATGATTAATCCCTACTTCTCCAATTGCAGATCTATCCTGCAGAACTGCTTCCAATAATTTCCCCACCACTGAGGTTAAACTGACTGGCCTGTATCTTTCTGGTTTATCCCAAGCTCCCTTCTTGAAAGATGGTGCTATACTAGCTGCCCTCCAGCTCTCTGGTATCTCCCCTCTTGCCAGAGGGGAATTGTAAGTGATTGCCAGCACCCCTACTAATTCTTCCCTTTCCTCTTTTTCATTTGGCCTGGATATCTACCTACTTTTAAGCTTGACTAACCACTCAGAACTTTCTCTGTCTACGTTAATTCCTTTAATTGTACCACAGCCATCTCATTGATTTCTTTACTCCCATCATCGCTCTCACTAGTGAACACTGACACAAAGTATTCATTTAGAACCTGACCTATATCTTCCGGCTCCAGGCGCAAGTTACTTAGTGGGCAGTACTAGACGCCTAGCTATCCTTTTGGCTTTTTATTTTACTTGCCATTATCCTTACTTTCCTATCTTTTGTTCTCCTAATTTCCTTTTTAAAGTTCTTCTTACATATTTTGTACGTGTCTCAGGCTTCTGAGATCATGGTTAATGCTATGAAGAAGCAATCCTGATGAAGGGTTTTTGTCCGAAAACATCGATTTTCCTGCTCCTCGGATGCTGCCTGACCTGCTGTGCTTTTCCAGCACCACACTCTTGACTCTAATCTCCAGCACCTGCAGTCTTCACTTTCACCTATTCAGAATAAGTAGACAACCATTCTTTCCCATATCATACAGAACTCACTAACTATATCGAGTTGAGGACAAGTGGACAACGACTGAATGCAGCTCTATTCACTGTGGAAAAAGTATATAGACATTGTAATTTGCAGTTTCTGGTTTTGATAATAAATTTCCCTCTTTTTCAAAGAAATGTTCTCTTCCCTTCAGTTTTTCTTGACTCATTATTATACATTAACTAGGAAGGTTGGTGACCTTTTCTAAAATTCCAAACAAACAATATTGTTGTGAAATCAGTTACTGGACTGGAAATACAGCAGCCTGGTGTTACACTTAGTATTTGTGAATAGGTATTTAGCCACCTTTCTACATCTAAGTGTTTGTAACAGTCTGCATCACTATCATCAACTTGTCAGTACAAATGCTTCTGCAAACCATCAAGTGCCAGTGTTGAATCCAACATTGGCACAAACACAACACTTCAGTTAAGGCACATCAAACAGAGCCACATATTATTTTATTTTTAAAAATCAATTCCATTTAATTTGATTACTTTAGAAACTTCAAATTTCTGCCAATATTTCTGTTCATTAGAAATTAAATTCTATAATATACTGTTCGAGCTCAAGCCAAATATGCTACATGAACAGTTTGATTATAGACCCTAAAATCAATTCAGGTTCTACAATCATAGATGAAAAGCCAAGGATATTTTAAAAAAGGTACAAGACATCTTGCTGCAATTGCTGATGACAGCCAAAGTGAAACAAGAATAAAGTCACCATCTTCTACATGTATCACAGGATATGGCAGACTAAATTATATAAACAAATTAGTCATACAATCGCCACATACAAACCTTCCAATCGCCACATACAAACAAACCTTCCATCTGCATATATGTTAATAATGTTTAAACTGTACATCAGCTCAAGGAATGGAGTGTTAAAAAAAATCTTTTGTCTTCTACTGCCTTCCCCCATTATTCCACCAAGATGTCTTTATATTAAGTTCCTCTTAATTGATAGAGCATCCAACCACTATTTTTGGCTGAACAGTTCAAATAAAATCCTCTTGTTATCACCCATACCCAATTAATATGCTCTCAAATCCTAAAAAAGACCTAGACACAAACATAATAACGAGTTGGCCACTGGCATTTCCAATTCACAAGTAGCTAACAGCTCATGGGTTAAATTTTATAAGCTGCATATCCATTCACTAACATTCACCACATGCTGTACACTTCTATTTTGATATATTCTTTAATTGCCAGCACTTGGAAGAATGATTTGTGGTCAATGGGCAAGGAGTGTACTGTCAACCAATATTCCAAATATCAGCAAGAGCAAACAGACACATCACTTCCATTACTTATGAGTCTCTCAGTCAATACTTATTCAAGAATCTCAGTTATATTAACTATTGAAAATCAACACAAATTAAGAGAGACGTCTGCCAATATATGGATGGATATTGCGCCCAGCTTGCTCACTTTCAGTTAACAGATTATGACATTTCTGCAAATCAAAAGGCTTCCCATTTAAGAGAAACCACGGCCCTGAGTAAAATCAAATCTGTCTCGATGGTAACAGAGAATTATAGAATGGTTATCATAGTGAAATGGTTATCATGCCTATGCAGCCAAACCCAATACAGTGTCTCTTCATCGTAATCTAACAAATTCTTTCTATTCTGATACTTACACAATCACTTCTTGAATGCAGTGATTAAATTCACTGCTGCCACACTCTCAAGCTGCACATTTCAGATACATACTACATGCATAAAAAAAATTGTCCACTTTGTTGCTGCTGGATCTTTTGTCAATTACATAGAGTCATAGAGGTTTACAGCATGGAAACAGGCCTTTTGGCCCAACTTATGGATGTAGGAGCAACATGGCAATGGTGATAGGAAATGTACATTTTCCCAACAATGAATGGGATTAATTCAGTGTTAGAGGCCCGGATGAAGTTGAATTTGTAAGGAGCATCCCGGAGAGTTTTCTAGAGCAATATGTAAATAGTCCAACTTGGGAGGGGGCCATACTGGACCTGGTGTTGGGAAATGACCCCGGCCAGGTGGTTGAAGTTTCAGTAGGGGATTACTTTGGGAATGGTGATCACAATTCCATCAGTTTTAGATTACCCATGGACAAAGATGAGAGTGGTCCTAAAGGAATAGTGCTAAATTGGGGGAAGGCCAACTATACCAAAATTAGGCAGCAGCTGGGGATTCTAGGTTGGGAGGTAAATTCACATTCGTTATGTGGAAGGCTTTTAAAGTGAGGTTGATTAGAGTTCAGGAGAGATATGTTCCTCTGAAAATGATAGAAATGGCAAGATTAGGAACCATGGATGGCAGATGAAATTGTGAGACTAAGAAGAAAAAAGATGCGTACATAATGGCTAGGTGACTGAAGACAGACAAAGCTGTGGAAGAATATCGGGAATGTAGGGCCAATCTGAAACGAGGAATTAAGAGAACTAAAATGAGTCATGAGATATCCTTAGCAAAATGGGTTAAGGAGAATTCCAAAACCTTTTATTCATATATAAGGAGCAAGAGGGTAACTAAAGAAAGGCTTGTCCCACTTAAGGACAAATAAGAAAGGTTGTGTGGAATCAGAGAAAACGGGTGAGATTCTTAATAAGTATTTTGCATCGGTATTCACCGAGGAGAGGGACATGGTGGATGGTGAGGGATAGGTCTTTGATTACTCTAGGTCAAGTCGGCATAAGGAGGAAGGAAGTGTTGATTACTCTAAATGGCATAAAGGTGGACAAGTCACCAGGTTCGGATGGGATCTTTCCCAGGTTACTGAGGGAAGCAAGAGAGGAAATATCTGGGGCTTTAACAGATATCTTTGCAGCATCCTTGAGCACAGGTGACGTCCAGGAGGACCAGAGAGTTTCTAATGCTGTTCTCTTGTTTAAGAAGGGTAGCAGCGATAATCCAGGTAATTACAGATTTGTGAGCCTAACGTCAGTGGTAGAGAAGCTGCTGGAGAAGATACTGAGGGATAGGATATATTCCCATTTGGAAGAAAATAGATTTATCAGTGATAGGCAACATTGTTTTGTACAGGGAAGTTCATGTCTTACAAATCTAATAGAAGTTTTTGAGGAGGTGACATAGTTGATTGTTGAGGGAAGGGATGTGGATGTCGTATACATGGACTTTAGCAAGGTTTGATAAGGTTCCCCATGGTGGACTGATGGAGAAGGTAAAGTTGCATGGGATGCAGGGTGTACTAGCTAGATGGGTAAAGAACTGGCTGGGCAACAGGAAACACAGAGAGAAGTAGTGAAAGGAAGCTTCTCAAAATGGAGACCTGTGATCTGTGGTGTTCCACAGGGATCTGTGCTGGGACATAAATGATTTGGAGGAAGGTATGGATTGCCTGATTAGCAAGTTTGTAGATCACACTAAGATTGATGGAGTAGCAAATAGTGAAGTGGACTGTCAGAGAATACAGTAGAATATAAATGTTTTGGAGAGTTGGGCAGAGAAATGGCAGATGGCGTTCAATCCAGACAAATGCAGGGCAATGCATTTTTGAAGATGCAATTCAAGACTGAACTATATAGTAAAAGTCCTGGGGAAAATCGATGTACAGAGAGATCTGGGTGTACAGGTCCATTGTTCCCTGAAGGTGGTAATGCAGGTCAAAGAGGCATATGGCATGCTTTCCTTCATTGGATGGAATATTGAATACAAGAGTTGGCAGGTAATGTTACAACTGTATAAGACTTTGGTAAGGCCACGTTTGGAAAACTGCATATACTTCTGGTCGCCATGTTACCAAAAGAATGTGGATGCTTTGGGGAGGGTGCAGAGGAGGTTTACTTGGATGTTGCCTGCTATGAAGGGCACTAGCTATGAAGAGAGGTTGAGTAGATTAGGATTATTTTCATTAGAAACACGGAGATTGAGGACGGACCTGATTGAGGTCTACAAAATCATGAGGTGTAGACAGGGTGGATAGCAAGAAGCTTTTCCCCCAGAGTGAGGGTGGTGGGTGCCTGGAATGTGTTGTCAGCAGAGGTGGTGGGGTGGGGTGGAGTGGAATTTCATGTGTACTGGGGCACAGTAAAAAGCTTTGTTTTGCAAGCAATAGGTGCAGATCAAAGAGTTAAGTAGCAAAGATAAGTAAATAATAGATAAACAGTGGCAAAACAAAAACATAGGTACAGGCAAATGTTAAGAGTTTGTGAGCCCATTCAGTATTCCAACAATGGTAGGATAGAAACTGATTCAAAACTGGCTGGTGTGTGTCTTTAGGCTTCTGTACCTTCTCTTCGATGGTAGAGGTTGTAGAAAAACATTTCCAGGGTGGTATGGATCTTTGAGAATGCTGGTGGCCTTTCCTTGACAACGGGCCTGGTAGGTGGATTTTATAGATTGGAGGTTGGCCTTTATGATTGTCCAGGCTGAGTTCACCACTCTCTGTAACCGTCTCTGATCTTGGATGGTACAGTTGCCATACCAGGTAGTGATACATCCAGACAGAATGCTCTCTATGGCACATCGATAAAAGTTGGCAAGGGTATTTGCCATCATGCCAAATTTCCTCAGCTGCCTGAGGAAGAAGAGATGTCATTGGGCCTTTGTAACCAGTGCGTCCACATAAAGAATGCAAGAAAGCTTGTTGTGGATGACCACTCCCAGGTGCTTAACACTCTCCACTCGTTCCACCTCTGCACTGTTAATGTGTAGGGGGGTATGAGTAACATCCCGCCAAAAGTCAATAATGAGTTCCTTGGTTTTGCCAGCGTTAAGAGCTAGGTTGCTCTCAGTGCACCATTTTCCCAGGTCTTCCACCTCCTATCTGTAGTCTGTTTCGTCACCATCTGAGATTCGACCGTCTATGGTCATGTCATCAGCATACTTGTAATTGGCATTGGTCTGGAATTTGGTGACGCAATTATGGGTATACAGTATCTTGTGTCATGGGGATATATTTAAGATGGACTAGACAGATACATGAATAAGCAGAGGGCAATGGGATACAGTAGCTTAGAAAATAGGTGGTAGGTTTAGATAGAGGACCTGGATTGGTGCAGGCTTGGAGGGCCAAAGGGCCTGTTCCTGTGCTGTAATTTTCTTTGTTCTTTGACCATGCCACCCAGTTTTAACAATTAGTCAAGTCCCATTTACTTGCATTTGGCCCATTTCCTTCCGTACCTATCCCATCCATGTACCTGTCCAAATGTTTCTTAAAATGACAAAATTGTACTCGCCTCCACCATTACCTTTGGCAGATGGTTCCAGAAACTCAACACCCTTTGGACCCTTTTGTATCTCTCCACTCTCACCTTAAACCTGTGCCCTCCTGGCTGTGGGCAGCACAGTGGCTCAGTGATTAACACTGTAGCCTTACAGCTCCAGGGACCCAGGTTCGATGCCAGCCATAGGCAACTATCTGTGTGGAGTTTGTACATTCTCATGTCTGCGTGGGTTTTTTTGGGGTGCTCTGGTTTCTTCCCACAGTTCAAAGATCTGTAGCTAAGGTGGATTGGCCATACTAAATTGACCATAGTGTCTAGTAATGTGCATGTTAGGTGGGTTAGCCATGGGAAATGCAGGATTATGGGAGTGAATCTGGGTCAGATGCTCTTCAGAGGGCCGATGTAGACATGATGGGCCAAATGCCTTGCTTCCACACTGTAAGGATTCTATAACTTCTGTAAGTTTTAGACTCCCTTACCATGGGGGAAAGTTGTTAAGCTATCTACCTTATAGACCACTGTAAGGTCATCCCTCAGTCTCCCAAGCTCCATGGAAAAAAGTCCCAGCCTATCCAGCCTCTTGGTATAACTCAAACCTTGTAGCCCAAATAGCATCCTAGCATTTTTTTTTACTGCACTGTTTCTAGTTTAATTATATCCTTTCTACAGTAGTCCAACCAGAAGTGTACACAGGACTCCAAACTTAGCCTTACCAGCATCTTGTACAGCTGCAATAGGACATTCCAACTCCTATACTCAATGCAATGACTGATGAAAGGAAGCATGCTGAAAGCCTTCACCACCCTGTCTGTAACTCCACATTCAAGGAGCTATGAAACTCTACTCCTAGATCTCTTTGTTCTATAATGAAGGTCCCAGGGCCTTATCATTGATTGTGTAGGCCCTGCCAAGGTTTGACCTACCAAAGTGCAACACCTTGCATTTATTTAAATTAAACTCCATGTGGCATTCCTCAGCCCACTGACCTAGTTGATCAAGACCTTGCTACATTCCCAGGTAACCTTCTTCACTGTCCACCATCCTGCCAATTGGGGTTTCATTCACAAACCCAATAACCATACCTCTTAAAGTCTCATCCAAATGACAACTAACAG
The DNA here is from genome assembly GCF_020745735.1 of Hemiscyllium ocellatum. Classification (NCBI taxonomy): domain Eukaryota; kingdom Metazoa; phylum Chordata; class Chondrichthyes; order Orectolobiformes; family Hemiscylliidae; genus Hemiscyllium; species Hemiscyllium ocellatum. Next base: position 46,228,303 of record NC_083418.1, on the reverse strand, counting down.
TGAACCCAGCACCAATCCCTGTGACACATGACTGGTCACATCAGCTGGATGTCCTCTGGTTCTCAACCTCTATCACTGGGATATTTTTTCTCTATATCTACCCTTTCTGTACTCTTTATTGGGCGAAATGGGTTTCACTTCATGTGGCACTGGCATCAGTACTGGGGTATTCTGGAGGGGTACACATCACTTAATGCAATGAATAATAGGTGCAGAAGTAGTTCATTCAGCCTCACAAGTCTGCTTAACCATTCAGTAACATCATGCCTGATCTAATAATTCTCAACTTCGCTTTCCAACTCTTGCCCCATGATGCTCAATTCTCTTACTGACTAAATAGCTGTCTATCTCCACCTTGAATATACTTTACAATCCAGCCTCAACAGCCTTCTGCAGTTGTGAATCTGTGCATTTCTTTATCCTGAGAAGAAATGCCTCCTCATTTCTGTCCTAACAGGGTGACTCCCTACTGAGACTATGCACTTTGGTCCTCGACACACACAGCAGGAAATTATTTTTCCGCACCTCCACGATCAAGTCTCCGAAATATTTTATAATTTCAACAAGGTCTCATTCTTCTAAACTCCAATGAGTACAGATACAACCTACTTGACTATATTAGATTGACTGCTTCCACTTTACCTGTTGTGTTTGTTAACTCCTTCAAGAATTTCATACATTTGTCAGGCGGGATTCCTCCTTTGTTAAACCATGCTGATTCTGCTTGATCGTTTCATGCATTTCTAAATGCTCTGCTGTTCCATGCTTTAAACACAAACAATTTTCCAATAACAGTCATTAAGACAACTGGCTAATAGTTGCCCTTTGTTTTTGTCTCTTTCCCTGTTTGAATAAAAGTGTTACATTGGCAATTTTCCCATCCTCTGGGGCTTTTCCAGAATCTAAGAATTCTTAGAAAATTTACTATAAATACATATACAAGTAGCTTTTTTAATATCCTAGGACATATCTCTTTGTCCCTTGATTATTTAGCATTATGGGAATGTTAATAATATTTTCTACTGAAGACTAATGCAACTATTTATTTAACTCCTTTTCTATTTCTGTTCCCCATTATCTTTTCACAGTTTTGTTCTCCCAGGGGCTTAGGTTCATGTTAGCATCTCTTTGCATTTCATATATTTAGGGTGTAGGTTTGCTCGCTGAGCTGTAGGTTTGATATCCAGACGTTTCATTACCTGGCTAGGTAACAATTTCATATATTTAAAAGGAGTTCTTGCTGTCCATCATGGTACTACTTGTAAGTTTGCTCTCAGAGCTTGTTTTCTCTCTTCACATTTTTGGTCCTCTCTTGATTGTTTTTAGAAACTTTTCCCAATCCTTTGGCTTAATCACAAATCTTTGACCCATCATATGTCTTTTTCTTTCAATTTGATGCTATCCTTAACTTTCCTAGCTAGCCATGGTCAGTTTATCCTCTAGTTACAGGTAATAATAATAACACCATGGAGACACACACACACACACACACACACACACACACACACACACACACACACACACACACACACACACACACACACACACACACACACCAAAATGATCCTCATGAATCTTTTGCTGGACTCAGGTATCTTTGTCAGCTGCTTCCAACAAGAAATACAAGATGACCGGTTCACTTACAACAAATCTCTGACTTAACTGTTAAAATTCACAGTAATCAACAACTACCACAAGAAAAATAAACTGTGTTTTTTTCAGGTTTATGGTGAATTTTGACTACAGAGAACAGAAAGACCTCTGCAAAACTGGGGAAGAACTGAAATTGTAACTTGCTCCCAAGTGCATATTGTTCAGTTACCTGAAAAGCAATCACACAGTTGTTGGCAGGCACAAGGTCAGTCAGTCAGTCCGTCAGTCAGCATCCCAACAGCAGGAGAATCAATGTTTCGGGCAAATTCCTGATGAAGGGCTAATGCCCAAAACATCGATTCTCCTGCTCCTCACATGCTGCCTGACCTGCTGTGCTTTCCCAGCAACGCACTCTCAACTCTGATCTCCAGCATCTGCAGACCTCACTTTCTCCCAATCAGTCATCAATAACTGGTCACTAGTCCATTAACCAATCAACGTCTTGATCCCTGCAAAACTGCATAGTGCCCCCTCTCTGTTTCAACTCAAACTGCAATAACTATTTGTCTAAACTGTTTCTTTTATTTAACATAAAGACTGGTATAGATGTCAGGTTACTTACTTTCAAAAGATACAGCCACATTTTCAAACATTGGTTTTAAAACAGTTCTTATCTCAGTCCATTCAAAAAACAGTCCTTACACTACCTCTACCAATCTAACATCCCAATCTACAAGATAAGTAAAGTTACCCATGATTAATGTACTGCCTTTTTTGTATGCTGTCATTATCTCCTGATTTAACCTGTTCCTGAGTATAGCTACTGTTAATGAGCCTGTAGATTACTTTCACCAGTGCTTCTTACCCTTTTTATTTCTTAGCTCCGCCCATATGTACATTATTCTACATTACCAATCCAAGATCAATTCTTGCCACTTGAACCAGTGTTGGTGAATTGAATAAAATGGTCTGCAGCTATAGTAAAACTAAAAGAGAAGGTGGAGGGCTTCAAAGATGGATACATAGGTTTACAAAACAAAGGGTATGAACGATTGCATGGAAGCTATTTAGGTAATAATACTCAGAGTGGGACGGTCTATAAACATTAAAAATGCAACAAATAATATCTAACAGGGGAAAAAGTTGGTAAAAAAAATAATGACTTAACATAGGTATGCATAGTACTTAGAAGAAAACAAATGAATTAACCTCATGTAATTAGGGATGGGCAATAAAATGATGCCCCAGAAAAGAAACACATTACAGTTCAGGCAGCACAGAATAGGTTTCTTCTGGAGCATTGTCAGTTATGAATACTATATCACAGAAACATAATGGCCTTACAAGCAGCGCTGCACAGATTCACCAGAATGAAACTTAGTCTAAAAGAGACTAGCTTTGAATTCAGTAACCTTACATTCCAAGGGCTAATCTTGGCCTTTAGCTAGTGAAAAGGTTTGATGGAATAACTAGAGAGAAAATATTTCCTCAGCTGGAAGCCCAAAACACGTGAATATAATCCTAATATTACAGCTAGGTCATTCAGGGCCAATCAAAATACACTTCCTTAAGCAATGGCAGTAGAAGTCAGGAATTCTCTCTCCCTAAAATGCTCCTGAGACCAGACCATTTCTAAAATTCATAATGGAGACCAATAGCTTTCAAGCAAGGGTACTGAGGATTATAGAACCTAGGCAGGTGCTAGAGTTCAGGTGTGGATCAGTCATAATCTCAGTGAATGGTGGAATAGGTTCAAGGGGCTAAAATGTCTCTTCCTACTTCTGTATTCTTAATCACACAATAACTGATTAATGCAGTTTTAAACATGATACACATTCACATCTTCAACTGTCACAAATGTATTTTTAATGACACCTCACACCATCAAACTTTCATTCCCTGAATGACAACAAAGAAGTTGGCAAAACCAGGGATGTTGAGTGTGATTGTAGATTCTATGTTTAAGTGTCTGATAAGGAAACAGTTCAACTCCTTGGTTGCCTCATTGCTTTACCAGTGCAAATGGCTGAAGTTCACAGTATTTTAAAATTTGCTTTCTCCCTTTTCTTTAGAACACAAGAAAGAAACACTTGTATTGATTTAGCACTTTACAAGACCTTAAGAATTCCCAATGAAACCAACAAAAAATGGTTACGAGGTCTGGAAGTATCTGTGCAAAGTGAAGCAAACCTTGTATTTCCATCATGTTCTGTTTTTCTTTCAGAATTCCAGGATCTGCAAAATTGTACTTTTGTTTGAGAGTGCTTTAAAGTGAACACACTGTTGTCACGTCAGAAATAATGCAGCCAATTCTGTAGCAAACATCTCCAGTTAACAATGGCAAAATGACCAGATAATGACTGTTGACTGATTTACTTTTTGAGGAATAAATATTGGCCAGGACATCAGACATAGTTCAAAGGAGTGCCATAGGATCTTTTACAGCCATTTCAGATGGGGGCCTCAATTTAATAGCTCATCCAGCATGTGGCACCTTAGTACAACATTCCTTCCATACTGCAGTGGAGTGTTGGACTTTGTGTTCAAGATTCTGCAGTGGGACTTTAACATTATATCTCAAAAAAAAGCAAGTCAGAACAACCCTTAGATAGTTCTCAACCTGAAGTATCAATTCCCTTTCTCTCTCCTCAGATGCTGTCAGTCCTATTGAGTTCATTAATCTTATTTCAAATTTCCAGTACCTTGCATATTTTGCTCTTATGCTGATTAATATTTATTTACTCATGAGCACTCGCCTTACCTTTTCCATTTCTTATATACATTACATCACAGATGATGTTACATTTAATTTGAACAAAACAAGCATTAAGGAATTTCTAAAATTTATTTATATACCATATTGAAAATGGCATACTTAGAGATACATTGAGGTAATTTTTACCAAATAGGAATTGATATAAGCAGATAGCTTAAAAAGTTAATTTTTTTTATTAGCTATTGATTTAGGAAGAACAATAAATCTTTTGATGCAAAATTGCTTTTGATACATGAGATAATCACCAGAACTAAGCACAAAATACTTAGTGGGAAAAGCTCTTTTTGTTTCCCACATGTACAGTACAGAGTGCTATATGATTGGCGGTACCATTTTTGAAAAGTGAAATTTGTCCTATTTGCCTGATTAACTAAAAGGTTTTGAGGCACAATTGATTTAAGAAGACGCAGCCTTCTTGATAGTCTAACCAATAAAAAAAAACTCCTCCTTCAACCAACCTCACCAAAGATAGATTTTCTGTTTTGAGAGAGCTCTTGTATAACCAAATGTGAGTGCTGCATGTAGTCCTGACTTCAATAGTAATTTTGTGTGTTTGAACAGTATTGGATAGCTTAATACAAATTCATGTCTTTCTTCTGTGCCATTGCAAGCTTTTCTTCCATTGTAAAAATATACTGCAGTATACAGTAAGTAAACTGCTCCACTCAATTACAATTGGTTTACCACTTTTATAATTATACCAATCACATGTAATTTGTTAAACATACCTTATCCAAGAAGTCTAGATTTCTTGAAAGTATTTGATCCAAAAGCAAATTTCCCCATTGTTGAGAAATCAGTTATTAATCCACATAATAGCCTACAAAACAACAAGTTATGATGATCATAAAAATAGCTGATAGCATTACCTCAAAGCACTTGAATTACAGACAATACAGGTACTTGTGAGTAAAGATATCCTTTGATTCCAATCTCTTATTTATGCTTTTTGATGTTATGAATACAGTGAAAACAAAACAAACCAAAAACAAAATGCATGAAAAAAAAACGGTTCCACCAATTTCACGGGCTATTATTTCAAACAATTAATATTAAAGTTATGTTAGGGGTCAGGCAGACTTCCTGAAGTAATCCCACCTAAATGTATTCCTATAGGCATAAATAGATGACTCCAGGCAGCGAACTGCTTTAGATTAACAAGTGGCCCCCAATGATAATTACCTGATGTCACACTATGACTTTACCCATGAAAATTGGCATGGGGCCCAGCCAATAAAACCCACATCCCATTAATATATCATAAATAAAAAAAAGGATTATATGTTCTCCTTAGTAAGGATACTAGCCACTTTATTGGTCACCACCAGCAAAATGTTGTTTTAGATGGAACTACCTGATGAAGAGTATTCTGACCCTTGCTTCCAGTCATGGCACTGAGACCTCCACGGTCCCTGTAAAATTCAGTCTGGTGCTCAAAATTCAGTCATAAGAATACTATTAGTGAGTGTGGGGACACAATGGATGATAAAGCAGAATAGAAGTCAGACTGGAAGAGTTTGGATAGATAATAAGAGAAATAGTGGGCACTGAGATAGGTGGAGATAGCACGTTGTGAACCTTTGAGAAGAAGAGGAAATGGGTGACCAGAGCCTGCTTCAATAGAACAGAAAACTCAAGAACGGTCTTTTTGACAAGTGGGTGATAGAAACTAATATTCCATTGATTTCTGCAATAACATCACCAAATATCTAAATCATTTTTCCAGTCAATAGTTTAAATCAGCTGCACATACTCTCCAGGTCTTTTATTTCTCAAGCATATTACACAGATTCATTACTTTATAAATACTGCCTGTATAAAATTGATTGTCCTTTCAAGATCCAAGGTCCCACCACCCAAACCCCTCGTTGTCAGTCACAACTGTGATTGAATTTGTTGAACTTCTCTAGCAGTTGGTGCCTTTTTAATAATGTTTAAAAAGTTATGAGACATATCTGATATCTTTGGGGAGGCAGGAATAAGTTTCAATTTTGTCCTGAAAATATAAAGGCTATGAAACATGTTTCAGATTCCTGACTGATTAAAAATCACATCAGCTTCATTTTTAAACATATTGCTGCCTCCATGAACCATACGTGATGTAGTATGAATTGTCTCCATTTCCCTTTCCCTTATGAAGTTGGTTTGAAGCCAGTTTCAGAGGCAGTATTTTTGGAATTGGGGCTTCGTTGACAATTTGGTTAAGTTAGAGATCCTTTCAATCCCTGCAAAATTCAGTCTAACTCCTGAGTGACTACAGAACTGATCTCCCAAACACTGACCCCTGAACTACCAACCACACTACAGTTCCCCGACTACCTTAGAACCCAACCCATCTGTACTATACTTTCCAACCATTCAATCTCCTGTCATCATCAGAGTGCCCCTGTTACCCTGCCTTCAAATAATGTATGAATAAACTACAGACCCCATATCACAAGTCATCTTCCAACAGCATAGCACAGGAGGACGACATTTGGCCTATTGAATCTGTGATAACTGTTCCAAGAACAGTCCAATTGGTCCCATTGCCATGGTCACTTACAAAATCCATGTAAACTTTTATTAAAGGATTTATCTACTTCCCTTTTGAAAAGGGCAGATCAACTCTGCATCCAGCTGCTTATCATGAAGTGTATTGCAAAAATTAAACAACTTTTAATTTTTTCTTCATTTCACTTCTGGCTGTTTTGCCAATCTGGATATTCCTGTTAATCAAAGCATCAACCATTGAAAACAATTTATCTTCATTTAAAGCAATTCTATCAAATTCCCTCCAAAACTGGTTATTTACCAAATTACAAATCCCTCATCCTTGGAAACATGTTAAATCTCTCCATAACCTTCAGAAATCACCAAATTTATTCTCAAATGTGGTGCCCAGTATTTAACACAATAACACCTAGAGGTGAATTAGTGTTTAGTCTTGCTCATTTGAAGTTTAATTTTCAAGTTCTTTTTTCTTCTGTGAGCCTTGAGTAACTTGAATTTTTCTGGTTCTTGCAAATTTTGTCACTTCTGAAACAGATTTGAATGCCAACTCCAAACCAAATTGTTATTCTTGTCCTAATGAATAATTCAGCCCAATTTGTACCTTTTTTTGTGGTCACTTGGAGATATTAATGTGCAGAAATGAATATGGGTGACCATTCCAATTGTCCTACATTGATTCCAATACACTTACTCATGCACCAAGTCAGAAAGCTATTTTAATTTGTCCTGCCATCCAGTGAAACTAACGTTTAGAAGTCTTGTTTAGCTTATGGTCACTTTAAATGTACATCAATGAGGTTCTCCAGGACCCACATAATTTCAAATGTGGCTGGGAGATTATGGCAATTTCTTGCTGAACGATTCTTTGTGATTAAATTTGAATTTAATGTGTTTTTTTCAGTTTTGATAAACCAAATTCATTTAGATGAATGTCTTTTCAATTAGATTTTCCAAATCAACAAAAATTTCTGAAATAGCATATTTTATCAAATTGTGAAATTATGTTGTGCAAATATTGTGTCATTACATGAAGGGTCTAGGATTCCATGACTTCAGTTGGATCCTAATCATTAGTTGGATCATATTCTGTTTGCAGGATAAAAAGCGAGGGCTTTGTTAACAGCAACCTCCCGAGAATTTCAATTCATTGAGGAAATAACTGTGTTTGTTCTAAAACATGAGACATAACATGAATATAACCAAATATTCAGGTTTTGCACAAACAAGACACTATTTTTGAAGTACACAGCATTATCAAGTTCAAGTTGTAGCTTTGTTCTGTAATACCCAATAATCGATACATGAATAGACATTAGATAATAGTATTCCAAGATATGCCACCTACTATTAGAAAGGACAGAACAATCACTTCAATTTCAAAGCAATAAAGCAAACCAATAAAATGCAAATGAAAGACATGCAATTTTCGTCAAAGAAAATGTACATTCAAAATATTTGTTTTATCTACAGAAATCTGCTGTGAAAATTTGTTGTACAAGAAATGGTTACCCATAACAACATAATGTAACTTTTTCTTAGTACAACTTAGTGATAGTTACCTCATCTGACAGAAAATATTTTGTAATGTTTGTGCCTAATTAGTCAGGAAATCCTGTTTATATCATGCTTAAATCATTGTATAGAAAGAGAAACAAGTTAAAAAATGAAATCAACCTTACATAAAAAAGTAATCCCAATTTTAGATCAGATACTCAGAATCAATTAATATAAGCTCTTAATTTGATCTTTTCCAACATCTTTTTCAGACAGCTTCAGGGAACTAATAATGGGAGTCAGCATTGTTCCATTCTCCATTTTCAAATTGAAGCAGCAGCTTTAGCCTTCTGCAAAGTGATCCTATGATAATTAGCTTTGACACTGATCCTCTCAGGGGATATTGATGAACAATTCAAGAGATCAAAGATCAAGCTTTCAGCAGGATCAAGTGGAAGAAGCAGTGTTTGCTTAAAGCAAAATTGAACATTCAAAATCTTGGATGATGAGCACCATTAAAAAAAAATCATCTTCAACATGCTAGCACAATTAATGAACAAGTTTTCATTTGCAACTGATCCAGCATTGAGTTACAAATTTTGTTTTGAAAGGAAGCTAGAAAACCACATAAACCTAATTTCTTACAACCCCTGGTATATGAAGCATCCAAACTAAGATATAACTAATAGAAAAAGAAATACTATGCTCATATATAGATTACCCCAGGGCCACCATAGATAATAAGTCAAGTTCAAGTGTACTTGTGAGTATGAGCTCGCTGAACAAACTAAGAGAAACATGTCTTTAACAGCAGTATGACCACATGGTCCTGATATTCCTGAGCACTGGATCAACAGCTGCACACCAGCAGGCATCCAGCTGCCAGTTATGTTTATTACCATGCAATATACAGAGGAATGCTTTTGAAAGTATGGAGAACTGTGGTATTAATCATTTCGAAAGACACTAAATCTTCATCAAAACCAATTCCTGAAAAGGCAAGAGTGTAGTAAAGAAAATTTAACTCCTAATTCAAAGTATTTGTGATTTATGATAAGGCAACTTTATACTAGTGTGGCTCAGCAGAAAGTTGCTCAGACCTTATTGTAGTTATAGCTTTCTTAATAAAGTATAACAAAAACTTACTGTCACCACAGAACATGTTTAATTGGGTCATAATTAAAACTGATTGTCGATGCAACAAATGTATACGTTGCACAAAATAAATGGTACATGATTTTTAAATAAGGCTGAGACATAGTACATTGTACACATTTGTGATAGTAGTTACATAATCAATAGATTAGATTTTAAATTGTAAATCAATTAAGTTATTCCCTTATAATGTGAAAACATTGTAAGATTTAGAGAATCCAAAAAATAACTTTACAATTTGTAATTTACGACTGGCTGAACTTCATGTCACTGACACTGGTGGCATACAGAACAAAACTCAGCTATGTGTTCAACAAATCCCTTTCAAAACACCAGTAATGCTGCACATCAATAGCAATTTCATATTCCTTTGTAGATGATTTTTGAACTTTTAACTACCCATTGACAATCAGACTGACATTGTTCATGGACAGAAAAAAGCTGGTCAAAAAACTATGAAAAGCACACAGTCATGTTAAAGACTCAATTAATCCAATGCAATGGCAGATCCTACAAAACACATGGGGAAAATTTACTCATATCCCCAATATACTTTCCCAGCTCAAAATTCTATATAGAGTTATAAATTCATGAAATGCACCTCAATTTCAGAAGCCAGTTTTAAGGGAGCTCTGAATCTAAAATGACATGCACACATGCCACAATTTCAGCCGTCACATGGAAATCTGCACTATGCCCCATGCTGGAAAGCACAATGCACCAGAAACATCAAGAACCCCTGCCATGACATTTCACATATTTTATAACCTAGAGCAAGATTTTCAGTCTTGCCCAAGGTCAGGTTCTGGTCCTGGTTCTGTTGCCCTCTGGTTTCACAATGCGACGGAGAGCGGATTAGTTGCCTGGTGCCAGGGGTAGAACAAGGTGTCAGTGCTACATGTGAGGCCTACACGCCCTTTTCGTTGTCTGGGTGAGGGTGCAGCAAAAAACTTGTTCCTGTATACCACCCTCACCCCGCAGTAATGGCTTGATTGTTTACTGTGTACTTCAAATTCTATTTTTAAAGTTATTGAGAGGACAATCCTTTCAGTTATTTATATCTGTTGCAACTGGGTGGAAGAGCCTTGGTCGACACTTCAAGGGGCAGTCTGTCCATATGCCTCAATTGGTCAGTAAATCTTCCCTGTGTCAATTAAGGAGGAACCCCAAATAAAACATAACAAAGTGACTACTTCTTACTAGAGTGAGCTTCAGATTCCAGACAGCAGCCTGATTCCGATTTCTCACTTCCAAAGTGAAAATTCAGCCCTTATGCTGTGTGACTGTACTCAATAACTGTGCCAATTACTCACAGAAGGACAACCCCTACCCCCACTACTCTCAACCTACCCTTTTACTTCAAAGTCCACACATCTAACTCACAGGTGAGGTACTGCTTAACTTACCTCTGTTGTGGACAAGTTTGTGGAGACACTATAGCCCTTTTTTTGAATGTTTCGTGGTGGATTACTGCATAACTTAAAGTAGGTCAGAGAATTTGATAAAAGGTAGGGAGGAGGGACTTGGGGGATGGGCATTGGGAATGCGATAGGTGGAAGGAGGTTAAGGTGAGGATGATAGGCTGGAGAGAGGGAGGGAGCGGAGAGGTTGGAAAGAAGATTGCAGGTCAAGAAGGCAGTGCTGAGTCTGAGGGTTGGGACTGAGATAAGGTGGAGGGAGGGGAAATGAGGAAGCTGGAGAAATCTGCATTCATCCCTTGTGGTTGGTTGGAAGGTTCCTGGGTGGAAGATGAGGCGCTTTTCCTCGAGGCGTTGTGTTGCCATGGTCTAGTGATGGAGGAGGCCAAGGACCTGCATGTCCTTGGCGGAATGGGAGGGGGAGTTAAAGTGTTAGGCCACGGGGTGGTTGGGTTGGTTGGTGCGGGTGTCCCAGAGGTGTTCTCTGAAATGTTCCGCAAGTAGGCGGCCTGTCTCCCCAACGTAGAGGAGGCCACATCGGGTGCAGCGGATGCAGTAAATGATGTGTGTGGAGGTGCAGGTGAATTTGTGACGGATATGGAAGGATCCCTTGGGGCCTTGAGGGAAATGAAGGGGGAGGTGTGGGCGCAAGTTTTGCATTTCTTGCGGTTGCTGGGGAAGGTGCCTCTCCATTTCTATCTCGGGCGACCGACTCAACACAGACATTTACTATAAACCGACTGACTCCCACAGCTACCTAGACTACACCTCCTCCCACCCTGCCCACTGTAAAGACACCATCCCATATTCCCAATTCCTTCGCCTCTGCCGCATCTGCTCCCAGGAGAACCAGTTCCAATACCGTACAGCCCAGATGACCTCCTTCTTCAAAGCCTGCAATTTTCCCTCAGACGTGTTTGATGATGCTCTCCACCACATCTCCACCACTTCCCGCTCCTCTGCCCTTGAACCCCACCCCTCCAATCGCCACCAGGACAGAACCCCACTGGTCCTCACCTACCACCCCACCAACATCCAGATACATCGTATCATCCTTCGTCATTTCTGCCACCTCCAAACCGACCCCACCACCAAGGATATATTTCCCTCCCCTTCCCTATCAGCGTTCCGGAAAGACCACTTGCTCCGCGACTCCCTCGTCAGGTCCACACCCCCCACCACCCAACCTCCACTCCCAGCACCTTCCCCTGCAACTGCAAGAAATGCAAAACTTGCGCCTACACCTCCCCCCTCACTTCCCTCCAAGGCCCCAAGGGATCCTTCCATATCCGTCACAAATTCACCTGCACCTCCACACATATCATTTACTGCATCCACTGCACCCGATGTGGCCTCCTCTACATTGGGGAGACAGGCCGCTTACTTGCGGAATGTTTCAGAGAACACCACTGGGACACCCGCACCAACCAACCCAACCGCCCCGTGGCCGAACACTTTAACTCCCCCTCCCATTCCGCCAAGGACATGCAGGTCCTTGGCCTCCTCCATCACTAGACCATGGCAACACAACGCCTCGAGGAAGAGCGCCTCATCTTCCACCCAGGAACCTTCCAACCAACCACAAGGGATGAATGCAGATTTCTCCAGCTTCCTCATTTCCCCTCCCTCCACCTTATCTCAGTCCCAACTCTCGGACTCAGCACCGCCTTCTTGACCTGCAATCTTCTTCCCAACCTCTCCGCCCCCACCCTCTCTCCGGCCTATCGCTCTCACCTTAACTTCTTTCCACCTATCGCATTCCCAATGTCCCTCCCCCAAGTCCCTCCTCCCTACCTTTTAACTTAGCCTGCTTGGCACACCTTCCTCAATCCTGAAGAAGGGCTTATGCCCGAAACGTCGATTCTCCTGCTCCTTGGATGCTGCCTGACCTGCTGCGCTTTTCCAGCAACACATTTTTCAGCTCTGATCTCCAGCATCTGCAGTCCTCACTTTCTCCCAGAGAATTTGATAACCAACCCTTGTATGATATATTGGAGTACTGTTGTAGTGTCTCTGACCCTGCAAAATGGTCAAGCATTGGGGCAGAGGATGTAATGGGGTGTTTCTGCGAAAATGGAGGAGGAGGGCTTTACATGAAAAGGTCTCCTCCACCTGATGTTATTTTTTAGAGTGCCTTTCACACTCCACTTAATCCAGGAAATGACAAAATGACTCAAGATTACTCAGATTCATAGGAGATTATTGCAGAATTATGCCACATCCAACAGAATCTGAAGATTGACAGAAGAGTCCTGGAGCCTTACAGAAGAGTAAAGAGGATGCCGTTAGTGCCTGTAAATGTCACGGTAGGATTGAATATCTGTGGGTTTGAGTTGTTTCAGATGGACACGGGTGGCATGTATAACATCGGTCACTATGCCATCTGTCAAGGTATCCGGAAAATGGCAGAGACCAGCTGAATATATTGGTTTTCCTCATCAGCAACACACCCTGCGGCCTTAGGGAAAGGTACAAAAACCGGAAGAATTACCATCCCATTGATTTACAGTTGGTGTCCGACCATTTCCAGAACTTCGTGTCAGCAAATGCCTGCTATCCCGGTAACATTCACAATGCCTTCATTCTGCTTCCTTTGTGCTTCCAAGAACAACAGGAAGGTGGCTGCTCAGGATTAAAGATTACACCCAGTATAGGTGGTTGATGACCTCCCTTCACCGACTGGTCATTCATGGACAATGAATGCACGATGATATTTACGGAGCCAGCAGCAACATCAAGGAACAGAACACTGGCATATTGGAACAAACTACTGATGAATAAAATGCTCAGGAGAGGACTTATTTGATCTGCTGTATCTTTTATTATATTCACTATCAAAGGCCATGAGGAATCGGAGGCCAATTCAGGAGAAGAACAAGATGGCAGCAGCAGGGAGGACTTATCGTAGACACACTTGACCCAGCTGCACTGTCCCACATTGCGTCCTCTCCTTTCCAGTTCCCACATGACAACTTTCTTTAATCACCCACGATTCACACCTTCACATTTGTTTTTGATAACCAATCACAGGACCTTGTTAAGCAACATCCTACAATAAAAGCCAACAACAAAAAAAACTCTTACACAACATAGTTCTTCATCGATGCATCCCATCATATGAACAAAACGTAATCCAAGACTCTATGATTCAACTTCCCTTAGTACCGGTCCAAACGGTGTCTTTGCCTGGCCTCGCGCTCCTATGAAATATGATTATGGTGGCTGCAACATGACAAGTGTAGGAATGTTGACTGAGTATGATCATAGATACCAGAAACATAGCATCCTGCCTCCTGTTCATCTCAAGGCCCAGTTCTCAAATGAACATTTATAAATTGTGGAGTCCTCTTTCTGTCAGACTACACCATTTGCATTCTCTCCAGCTGTAGCAGTGACAGCCAGCAGCAGCTTCCTTTCATTCAATGCAGCTTCTCCTAAAGGTAATGCCTTTAGAGCTGCAGACCAGCTGGAACAGGGGCTTGCCTTGCATGTTGTTGGGTTGCTGGTTGTCTTTGCAATCAACCAGTACTGCAGATCATGCTGATCTGTGATCAGAAATCAGGGAAATGAAAAGGCATCAGAAAATTTGCATTCCTGAGTGGGAACAGGTAGGGACAAGTACAAATTACAACCTCTAAAGTTGAGAAAGGACCTTCACAACATTTTAGAGTCATGGAGTCTTATAGTCCTACAGCATGGAGACAGGCCCTTTGGCCCAAATAGGTCCATACCGATCAAATATAGATCCACACTAATCCATGATGTGCTTTTCTGTGTTGAGAACATACTTAATTTTTATGCATTTTCATTATCTTAATTTGAGAATTTGAATTCAGTTTTAAAAATCTATCATTTTATTTGAAAAACTGGTATCTGTTCACATCCATAAAGGTGTCTTATTGACTAAAAACCACAACTAATAAGTATTCTCTAGAGAACAAAATTTAATGTTTCTGATAGGTCTGCTCCATGTGCAACCAAAATCCATATCATTATGTTAGCTCGCTACTGATCTCTGAAGTGGCCTATTCATATATTAAATCTATTGGAACTGTGATAGTTTAAGACAATGACCCATCGTACTTTCTCGGGAAACTCAGCATTAATAATAAATGGCAGGTTTGCTCACAATCCAAGAGAAAAGGTGCAAAAACAGAAATAAAGTTTCCCTGTTTGTGTGTAGCTGATTTCACAAATATGTCATGAAGACTTCTAAATGCATTATTGCAAGTCAATTATAAAACGTTGCTAGAATTAGGACATGAGAAATTTTCTTCACAATTCCTCTTGGTTTTGGTATATGAGTGGCTATCCAGCTTCCCAAGCCATTTCCAACATTTGATGAGAAAATAGCTGATTTGTAACTCAGCTTTATTTATCCATCTTTGGTTCATATCCCTTGACACCCTTACAGAATGTAAATCTGTTCATCTGAGTCCTGAAAATTTCAAGTGACCCAGAATATATATCACTTACATTAATATTTCCAGTGCCCTTGGTGTGAAATACTGTTTCCTGATTTTACTCCCAAATTGTCCATTTCTGATTTTAGAGTTGTGCTGCCTTTATCTGGAATTCTCCACTACAGGAAACAACTCCTCTTGGCCTCACACGACCACAGAGGCTGACAGCCCATTATTTACGGGTAGCCTCTTTGCTTAGCTCCACATTCTCACCTTTTTCCACCATCGTGCATGTTCTTTGCCCTCAGTCCAAAATCTTTTTTAAATGATTGCTAGAATCAGCATTGATCATCCTTTCAGGAAAAGTAGGCCTGATCTTGCCAACTCTATGGATAATTTGCCAATCATTTTAAATCTATGGTCTTTGATTGTTATTCCAACTGCCAGAGGCATTTTTAAGATGCAGCATCAAAGCTCTTCATCATCTGTCAGGTCAGCTCTCAATCTTATTACTTGTAAGGAGAATCTTCCAACCTCTCTTCATAACTGAAGTCCTACATCTGCGCTAACATCCTGGGAAATATCCTCAATATTCTTTCTGTGGTCTTTATACTTTTGTCATATCATCTGCAAAATTCATAATGGACTAATTACACCCATTTCTTGGATATTCATAAAAAAATTAGAGGAATATTGGACCCAAATTTAATTTGTCTGGAACACCACTGCAAAACAACACATGGAGTGAAATTTAATGCCCTGCCCCCAAGTAAATCTGGAGCAAGATGGTTCATGTTAGTTAATGCCTACTCTAGGTTCTCATCCTCTTGCCAGTGCCAGATAAAGCAATCAGGCACTGAGTAAGAAACCTGGCATGTTTGCTTCAAGTGTCCCTGAGGGGAAATGGTGGCAGAGAGAGCTGTTGTTAGTGGTGAAGTTGTCCTTCATTACTGGACACTCAGCTTTCAATCAAGAACATCAAGGGCCTACTGAAAGCAAACACCCATCTTTACATCCTACCCTCTTTCCTCCTCACCTGGTTTCAACCCTGTGATCCCCATCAGACCTTACTCAGCTATGTCCCTCTAATTAGCTGGCAGCTCTGTGGAAGATTTTGCATCCCATGTTCCAGAGGAAAGCTCACCACTGGCCATTGAAATAACTGGCTGGCTCTTAACATGGTACAGCCTCAAAGGAGGCAATCTGGGACATTCAACAACTTCCCCAGTTAGCAGGCAAGATTCCTGCCACCTGAATTCAATACCATCTCCAAACTCAGGAACATGCAACCAGCACCATGGATTTGTGTCTTGTCACAGAGTCAAATTTTTATTTTCTCTCCACTCTTTTTTTATTCAGTGCACTTCCACATTTTTAATAAGTCATTACACAAACTTGCAAACATGAGTGGACACAGTCAAATTTAAGAAACCAGTTTTCATAATTTAACACTCACCTTCAGTACCTTTGTGGTAACTTTATGCTGCACACCATCTAAGACCAATGTATGGTGCACTGTCCAGGTGTAATGCAGATGGCATTTGAGCAATTACCCATACAACTGAAATATGACTACCTCTTCTTTGTATTCCTGAAGGCTAACCTTCTGTTCACATTGTATTTATCCTTCCACTAGCAGTTCGGATATGTCTGCCTGGGATACTGGATTCCTTTTGTTCCACAGTTCCAATCTGTTGCCTCTCAGGATTTAACCCTTCTGTGTCTAACCTGAGTATAAGGTTGGCCTGACACCAAGATAGCAGAATAGAGTGCGAATTCTGCAACTAAAAATGCCTAGTAACTAATAATATAACTCAGAACATTGTGGGGACTTTAAAAAATAAGGGTGATACTTCCACCATATTAAAAAAAAAGTTTTTTTTATTATTGTCCAAAAGGCATGGTCAGAAAAATCAAGAACATAAGCTGTAGTTATTTTCATAAATCTGTTTTGGCACACCTTCAGGAAAGGTGGAATTTGAATTCAAATTTCTGGTGTAGAGATAAGAACATTATCCATGCACCACAAGACCCACTAAAACATAAACTATATCCTTAATGATCAACTGATTGAATAAGCCAACCCTATGTCTCCAAAAACAAAAAGATTATGAAAGCTCTGTAGTTGTGAGTTTTGCAAACTGGTAATGTTATGCTAGCCAAAATACGATTTTCCCAGCTCCTTTTGTGCTCTCATATCTGAACTCAGCCCAGTTCTATTCTCTCCAAGTCTCCTCCATATAAGCTTTTGTATCCCTCAAAAGTGTTATCTCCCATCTACTCCTATGATCTTGATCATGAGGTGAGGCCATTCCCAACCATTTCACAGCTCCCTTACCGCATCCCATTAAACACAAACCTTTTATATACATTGCTGAAGAAAACTCTCTCATAAGTGTTTAACAATTATATTTTCATACTTCTTTCAATTTCTTTGATTCCATTCTGAAAAGGAGTCAATCTGGGCTCAAAATAATAACTCTATTTCTCCCTCTATGGATGTTGCCAGACCTGCTGTGTATCTCCAGCATTATCAGTATTGATTTCAGATTTTAAGAATCTGCAGAATTTTGCTTTCATTTTGATGATAGTTGTTGGCATATGGTCATGGGAGTTGAGAGTCCATGGGAGAAAGTCGGATTACAGAATTTGGAATGTTTTTCTAGATTAAGATCATAAGAGAATGCAAGCTTTGATGAAATGCAAGACAAATTTCAATAATGAAACAAGTACTGCAAAGAATGTGAGGCAACTTTCAAACGAAGTTGTTATGCAGAGTTGTCCAATTGACTAAAAACTCAACTTATGAACTTTAACAAACTTTCTCCAAATTATTTATGACTTATGTACAAACCCATGACTACTTTGTTGATAAAAGAGAAGTTATCTAATTTTACTCTGAAATGACTTTACTCAGCTCTGGAGGATTGCAAACAAAATTACTAATTTGACTCAAATTGCTGATGATAAAGCTTGCATTTATCTATAATGTTATCTAGTTCTGACAAAATATCATAAGATTAGAAACATTAACCCTGTGTTCCTTTCTCCCCAGATACAGCTGAATGTCTCTAGCTCATTTTAACTTTAACTTTATTTAATACATCACACTGCAGTACACCAGAACTGCAAAAAGAGGAAGAGGAACACCTATACAAGGTATTCGCCAAAAACGGATACCCGCGCAACTTTATCAACAGATGCCTAAGAGACAGACCATGGAACGAGGACATGCCACAACCAAAAGGACTAGCCACATGACCATACATCAGGAGCGTTTCAGAACTGACAGCCAGACTACTGCGACCCTTAGGACTCATAACGGCACACAAACCAACAGCCACGCTCAGACAACAACTCACTAGAACAAAGGACCCAATACCCAACATGAGCAAAACTAATGTAGTTTACAAAATACCATGCAAGGACTGCACAAAACACTATATAGGACAAACAGGAAGACAGCTAACAATCCGCATACATGAACATCAACTAGCCACGAAACGACACGACCAACTATCCCTAGTAGCCACACACGCAGACAACAAGCAACATGAATTCGACTGGGAAAACACTACTATCAAAGGGCAAGCCAGACAGAGAACAGCCAGGGAATTCCTAGAGGCATGGCATTCATCCACAAACTCCATCAACAAACAAATCGACCTGGACCCAATATACCAACCACTACAGCGGACAGCTGAAACGGACACCCGGAAGAGGCAAGGACAGACCACTATAAATACCGGAAGAAACATCAAAGAAGCGCTTCGCAGGAGGCTCCAGAGCACTGATGATGTTGCCTAGCCAGGGGACGAAACGTTTGCAACAAAAACTTCCAGCTCGGCGAACAGAACTACAACAACGAGCACCTGAGCTACAAATCTTCGCACAAAGTTGGAATTATACATGTATTATTGAGCTGAAGGTAGCTATGTGGACTTCAAACTAGTCATCAGTCCTTGGGGACTCAATGCAAAATCACAGAATCAGAATCATACAGCACAGAAGAGGACTCACTGCGTCTGTACCACCAAAAATATACTACTACCTACGCTCACTCCACTTTTCTGCACTCAGTCTGTAATCTTGAATGTTAGGACACTTCATCCAAATACTTACTAAAGATTGTCAGGTTGCATGCCTCAACCACCCTCCCAGGCAATGCATTTCAGATTTCTCACCCTCTGGTGAAAATGTTTTTCCCTCAAGTTCATTCTAAACCTCTTGCCTTTCAGTCTAAAAGTATTCCCTTTTGTTACTGACTCTTCGGCTAAGGGGATCAGTTTTTTTCTATTCATCCTGACCACATTCCTCAATCTTAGACACCGCCAACAGGTCTCCCCAGACCTGCTCTAAAGAAAACAATCCAAGTTCATCTGACCCCTCATCATAGCTAAACTGCTCACCCCAGGCAAAATTTCCTTTGCACCCACTCCAGTGCATTGACATCCTTCCCATGGTGTGGTGATCAGAACTGTACACATTACTCCAGCCATGGACTGACCTAAAATTTTGTAAAACTCCAACATGATCTCCCTGCTCTTATAATCTTGATAAAGGCAAGTGTCCCATATGCCCATTTAACTACTCTATTAATCTGTCCTGCCACCGTCAGGGATCTGTGGACCAGCACCTCATGATCTCTGTTCCTCTGAGCTTCCTAGTGTCTTGCCATTCATTAAGTACTCTCCTGCCTTGTTTCTCTTTCCAAATTCCAGTGATCTGCCCATCTGACCAATCTGTTCATATGCTTCTGAAGCCTAACACATTCCGCCTCACTGTCAACCACCGGCCAATCTTTGTGTCATCTGTAAACATACTTACATCATTCCCACAATGTTCTTCTACATCATTTATAAATAAATATCAAAAAGAAGACTCAGCACTGGTCCTTGTGGTATGCCACTGCACATCAGGTTCCAGTCACACAAACAGCCTTACCATTACCATCTGTCTCCTGTCACTAAGCCAGTTTTGGATCTAACTTGCCAAGTTATTCTGGGTCCCTTGAACTTTTACCTTTTTTATCAAATGCCCATATGGGGCCTTGTCAAAGGTCTTACTGTAATCTATATACATTATATCAACTACCCTGGCATCATCTAAACACCTGGTCACTCCTCAAAAAAATTCTACCAGGTATTTCAGGCATGACCTCCCTCTGACAAAACTGTGCTGACTCTCAACCTTGCCTCTGCAAATGGACATTAATTCAGTTTCCCTACCACTGATGTTAGACTCACTGGTCTGTAGTTCTCTGGTATACCTCTACCAGCCTTCTTGTAAACTGGAACCATATTAGCTTGCCTCCAGTCTTCTGGTACTTCTCCAGCAGCCAGAGACAAACTGAAGATTTGGATGAGGACACGCGTAATTTCCTCCCTCATCTCCCAGCAGCCTGGGATACAACTCATCTGCACCTGGACATTGGACAGGTAATACATCAGAAATGTTAAAGGGTTTTGTCACATGAATATCAAGGTACAATCTAAATATTAGTGTAATGGAGGAAAAATCCTAACTATACATGTTCAGTGTAGAACTGTCTGGGTATATTGCATAACAGCTTTAATAATCAAGTACAACTTTAGAGTTTCTTCTGGGTTAGATTCTACCAGTGATGAATATGCAAATATATAGAACCATAGAGATGTACAGCATGGAAATAAACCGTTAGGTCCAACTCGTCCATGCCAACCAGATATACTAAATTAATCTAGTCCCTTTTTCCAGCACTTGGCCCAAATCCCGCCAAACCCTTCCTATTCATATACCCATCCAGATGCCTTTTAAATGTTGTAAATGTACCAGCCTCCAGCACTTTCTCTGGTAGCTCATTCTATACACTTGTCAGTAATAAGTATAGTTTTATTTAGAGGGGATGTTGGCAAGCTTTATTCAATTAAGTACCAGACCTGGGGGTAAAACCTGATCAATTATACTCATGTTTCAGTTCACTGTCTAATTTGTTTAGATTGAAGCACAATCATGAACAAATGATTGCTTATTCCCCACCAAACCCCCCCTAACCCCCCAACCCCCCCCCCCCCAACTCCCCACCAACCCCCCAACCCCCCACCATCACCAATAACAACCCATCCTCCACTCCTGGTACCATCCCTTGCTGCCACAAGAGGTGTAAAACCTATGTCCACACCTGCCCCCTCACCTCTGTCCAAGGCCCCAAAGCATCCTTCAACATCCAGCAGAGATTTTCCTGCGCATCCAAACACCTCATCTACTGTATCCATTGCTCTCGATGTGGTCTCCTCTACATTGGGGAAACAGGATACCAATTTGCAGAATGTTTTATGGAATATCTCTGGAACACATTCACTAAACAATCTCACCACCCTGTTGCCAGCCACTTAATCTCCCCCTCCCACTCATCAAAGACATGCAAGTCCTGGGCCTCCTCCACCACTAAATCCAAGCCACCTGATGCCTGGAGGAAGAACACCTCATCTTCTGCCTGGGACCCTCCAACCACATGGTATCAATGGTGACTTCACCAGTTTCCTCAGCTCCCCTCCTCCCACCTCATCCCAGATCAAACCCTCCAACTCGGCACTGCCCTCTTGACCTGTCACACCTGTCCATCTTCCTTCCCAACTATCTGTTCCATACTCCCCTCCGACCTCTCATCATCACGCCCCCACCTCCATCTTCCTATCGCTTTCCCAGCTATCTTCTCCCTAGCCCCACCCCACCATCTATCTCTCAGCTCTTCCCCACCCCCACATTCCTGATGAAGGGCTTACTCCTGGAAACATCGATTCTCCTGCTCCTCGGATGATGCCTGACCTGCTGTACTTTTCCAGCACAAGACTTTTCATTCTGACCTCCAGCATCTGCAGTCCTCATTTTCTCTAAGTTTGAGAAGTCAAAAAACCTGCTAGGCCTCACACAGAGAAACCCACCATTAAGCTCAATGGAAATGGGAAATGACCCTTGGCAAAGATTCAGCTCTTGGTTTCAGATGTGGTGAGTTTCCAAAGCTGGAATTAAAAAGCCCAGCTGTAGAGCTGGGAGCTGCCACTATATTAAAAAAAAACAGCATCACTGTGTAACTATTGATCTAGAGAAAGCTGTTGCAGGTTTTCCCTATTTCCCAAGCCCCTATTCAAATTACCGTGGCTATGAGGCAGAACTGGGAATTATTTCATGAACAATGACAGAATTATGCAGTATCTATGGATTTATTAGGCAAGTTAGAACAAGTGACTGCACTTTTACCGCTGTTGATAAGAGACTGCTTCAAAACATACACCATCTTAAATATCACTGAAGAGAAGAAAACAATTTATGGTTTGAGCCTCAATTAAATGTTACATATGAACAGAATGAATTCAAAAGCAGAGAACAAATTGAAAAAGAATCCATTGATTGATATATAAAATCATTAACGCAGTTTGCAAAGACCTGTGAATTTGCTCAATAGAGGCGGGATTATATTATGATAAGAGATCCAATCAAGAAATGCCCAGTAAAAGAAAACAAACTTACAGTCAAGAGAACAATTGATTTGTGCAGAAATGCTAAGGTTATGAATCATTACCTGAAACACCAGAATAGACCATTATCATGAAAGATACTGCAGGCAAACAGTGTCGTACGATCACAGACAAAAGGGTCAATGTCAATACTTCAGAAGGCATCATGCAAATAAGAAGGCCTCTCCAGCATGGGACCCGAGTGTTCTACTTGTAAATATTTAATCGCCTTGCACACAATTGCAAGTCAAAAAAGAAGCCAACAAGGAATTACAGATGGCCAATGGAGAGATAATGACTAAAGATTCTGATGAATCACTATACATCATACAACATGTTAGTTCAATCAAGTTAATAGGTAAGACATGGTTTTTGACTATTGGAGTTTGAAAGTGCAGTGGTCTTGGGCCACAGAAGAATAGGCAGCATTCATCAAAATCAAGGAAAGACTAATGACATTGCCAGTGCTGAAGTACTATTACACAAACAATGAAGTAACCCTGCAGTGTGACTCCAGTGAAACAGAATTTGCTTAACACAACAAAGTGTTATAACACAGGGTAAACTGTTTAATTTAAACCAGCAACACAGAAAAGATTTATCACATGCAGTAATCTGTGAAAATTTGAGAGGCCAAGAACTATTTAAAGTAAAAAAAACAACTTTATTTCTAAAAGTATACCAGTGAATAATTAGCGAACAATTATTTACAACTCCTTCCTCTCACCTATCTTTTATTTTCCCTTTTATAATACTAGTCTGATTAAAAACCCCTGATTAAGATTTACCAAGAATTCAAGTTTCAAAACCAGGCAGCTGTTAAATCTTCTATTGTCTTCTTTTCTTCTTCTTCTTAGGGATTATGTTTCACAGGTCATTGATTGATGAAGGTATCTTTAAGAGAGCTATTCTGTAGGCAGTCTACATGTGTTTGTGGCTTGGTAGTTCTCCTCCCAACTGTTTTTTTTTTGTTTTATACCCCAAAACATTGGATTGTGCCATTGGCTTTTAATATTGTCAATATATTAAATTTAAACTTGATTGGAACTTGATGTTTTTGCGTATAATCTAAACTGATTGACCGTATTTGAATTTGCTTTTGTCTCTAGGCAACGAGTTACCCTAGCTGCTGGATCACGTTACATTGTCCTGTCCACCGAAACTTGTTCTCCTTCAGCAAATCAGCTAATGCTGCCACTACACTGCCGAAGCCTGGAACAAACTTCCAATAGAATTTGCTGAGTCCTCTTTCTTCGAGATTGGTCGTGGAAATTCCTCGATGGCCTTCATCTTTGAATTCCATGGGGTCAACCTTCCATGATCAATGTTATGTCCCAAGAATGTCATCTCTGCTTTCAGTGAATTCCGTTTTATTTAAGTTTATCACTAGTTTTGCTTCTCATAGTCATTCAAAAAGCTCTTCCAACTGTACTATGTGATCTTTCCAGGACTTACTAAAGATTGCTACATTGTCCAAATAGATAATAATAAACTGCACAGTTTATTAACCCAGTTACAACTCTGTTCATGAGTCTTTGGAATGTGATGGGTGCATTCTTAAATCCAAAGGCATCACTTTAAATTGGTATAGCCCATTTGGAGTTACAAACGCAGAAATTTCTTTCATCTTCTCCGATAAAGGTAGCAGCTAGTAACCATGCATTAAATTGGACTTGGTCATGTAACTGGCTTGTCCAACTTTCTCGATACAGTCCTCCAATCTAGGAATTCGATACGCATCTGATTTTGTAACGGCATTGACCTTCCAATAATCCGCACAGAATCGTTGAGTCCAGTCCGAAACTAAGACGATCGGCGAACTCCACTCACTCTGGCTTGGTTCGATGATGTCCCCATCGAACATGGCCTCCACCTCCACATGGATCTGTCTAGCTTTGAAAAGATTAAGCTGATAGGGGTATTGTTTTATCAGAGCAGTGTTCCCCATGTCTATTTCATGTACAATAGCATTAGTCCTCCCCATCTGATTCTTACATATGTCCTTACACTGCTCAACAAATCTTTCAACTGTGTTCTATGCTCCTGAGACAGATAGCTTACTAACCTATCCCACACCTCAAGATCAAAATCTACATCATCTGGATTTTATTCCTCACTCTGCAGGGCAGGAACTAACACTTGTTTCTCCAGTTCTTTCTCTCTAATATAGTACAGTTTCAGCATGTTCACATGACATACCTGATAACTTTGTTTCTTATCTGGCATCTTACTAGATAGTTCACCTGACTCACCTTTTTCTCAATTTGATAGTGACTACTCAACCTGGCTTTGAAGGGATCTCCCATCATTGGTAACAGTACTAACACATCATCCCCTTGGGAAAATGTCTGAGTCTCAGAGCTTTTATCTGCCACCTGCTTTATTCTATACCATGTCCTCTTTAGATGCTGTTTCATTAACTCATCTACTGAATTTAGTCACTCCCTCGCCTCTGATACATAATCTAAGTGTGAGATCTCCAACCTTAGTCCTGTCATTGTTTTATTTAATTAAGTTCAAAGGGCCTCCCACTTCATGCCCGAATATTACCTCGAAGGGAGTGAACTGAGTAGATTCATTTGGGGCATCTCTAATGGCAAACAATATGAATGGGATACCTTTATCCCAAGCATTTGGGTAATCCTGACTGTATGCTTTCAACATGATCTTCAAGGTTTGATGCCACCTTCCTAAAGCTCCCTGGGATTCAGGATCATACACACTGGATTTAAAGTGCTATATACCTAAGCTATCCAAAACCTTCTTCAACAGCCTAGCAGTAAAATTTCACCATTGGTCTGACTGAGTCTCTCCAGGTAGCCCATACCGTGTGAAGAAAGCTACTAACTCCTCTACCACCTTTTTTGCCTTAATACTTCGAAATGGAGTTGTCTCTTGAAATCTGGTAGACACATCCTTTATGGTTAACAAGTACTGGTTCCCACTTTTAGTTCTCAGGAGGGGCCCAAATCAGTTATTTATGATCCGTGTGAAAGGTTCTTCAAATATGGGAATTGGCAAAAATTGGTTTTATTACCGCCTGTGGCTTCCCTACCACTTGGTATGTATGGCACTTACTGCGAAAGTTCACCATATCCTTGTGCATTCCAGGCTAATAAAAATGTTTTTGTACCTTAGCCTGAATCTTTCGTACCCCTAGGTGATCTCCTATAGGTAGTTCATGTGCTACCCATAACACTTCCTGTCTGTATGCTACCAGCAAAGAAATCTGGTGCACTCTGGCCCATTTCTCCTCTGCACTAGCCTGCCGTGTTCTCCATTTCTGTCTTAGGATTCTATCTTTCAGATAATCTCCAGAATGTTCTTTGCCTCCTTTTCGGAGTATGTATCCACAAATATATCTTTTATCGTCTTGTCTTGCTGTTGCAAGTCCCTTTGCCTTTCTTGACTAAATACTTCTGTCTGACCCTCTGCCTGTTCAGGTTTTTCCTGCACCATTACGTCAAACAGAGCTAACTGAACTTCAACTCCTTCATCTTTCTCTTTAGTTTTTGCTTCATGCTGTGACTTATGATAGTGGGATCTGGTTACTACACAGTCTGGGAAAACACCAGGATATTTCTGTTTTAACTCCTCAGTTTCTTAGTCTTCCTTGGGCTTCTCCACCACAAAGGGTGTCACTCCCACCTTAGATCTTGCCAAATCATTCCCAAGAACAACCTGAATTCCTGGAACTGACACTCTGTCAATCACTCCCACTGTAACTTCCCCAGTCTTGAGTTAGCACTCCAACCTGATTTTACATAGGGGAATGCTAAATTTCTGTCCATCCATCTCACAAATTATCACACTCTTGGGTAACAGATCAGAAAGAGCACATATTTGCTCAACATTTAATATCAGCGACTGGTGAGATCCTGTATCTCTCAAAATTATAACTTCTTGTCCTTCTCCCCCATTCTTTCTGAGTAAACTTTACCCACAGAGGTGAACTCTTTGTAGAGATCAGCTATTAACTCCATACCCAGCCCTTGCCTCGGCTGTGCAATCAAATGCAACTCCTTAGCTCTTCTTGGGGTCTTCTTTACTACCTTCACCAATGCCACAAGCTTAGCTTCTTTTGCCACAATTTTTTCTACACTGCCTTTCTTTGACAGCCAGCACTGTGACTCTACGTGTCCCACCCTTTGGTAGTGAAAACACCTTTTCGCAGTGCCCTTTGAAACCACCGACACTGTAATTTTCTGTGTCCCACATTAGTACAGTGAAAACACCTGAGGCCTTTCACCTCCTTTTCACCCTCTTGGGCTTCTTTAACATGTGGTAAAATCTTACCAGTGTTCTCTACTCTTGTTTTCGTACAGTAGGATCTCCCCTTCTTCCATCTTCTATCCCTCATAGAACAAAATTTTGGCTAGAAGCTTGTCTTATACAGGACCATGTATTAATCTGCAAATTCTGCTGCCCTTCTCACTTTCTGAACTTTCTGTTCTTCCACATGAATTCTTACCATCTCTGGAAGTGAGCCTTTAAACTCCTCCAGCAGAATAATCTCTTGTTGAGTCTCAAAGGTCCTATCTATTTTCAAAGCCTCCACCCATCTATTAAATTGACTATGTTTAATTCTTTCGAACTCAACATAAGTCTGACCTGATTCCTTCTTTGTATTTCTGAATTGCTTTCTTATGCTCTGGTACCAATTCATAAGCACTTAAAATAGCTTAATTAACCTCTTCATAATCTCTTGACCCCTCAGCTGACAGTGGGGCAAATACTTCACTAGCTCTGCCTACCAGTTTGGTCTGAACTAGCACTACCCATAAATCCTCGGACCACTTCATCTGCCTATCCAATTTTTCAAATGAAATGAAGAAGGCTTCAACATCTTTCTCATCAAAATGTGGTAGAGTTTTGACATATTTGTATGCATCTTTACCTTCTCTTTTAATCTCCATCCTGTTCACTTGACTTTGCTGACTAAGTCACAACTTCTCAAGTTCGAATTCTCTTTCATTTTGTCTCTGCCTTTCTTCTCTCTCTCTCTATAGCAGCTAAGAATCTTCTCTCTCTCTTTTTCCTCTCTCTCTTTCTCTTTTTCTCTCTCATTGTATATCTTCTAAATCCATTTTCCTCAATAGTAATTTAAATTTTTCTACCTCTACTGCACTTGTCTATTTCTCTGACACACCTCAGTGTTTGAGTAATTCCCTTACAGTTTCAGCTTTACTTGTGTCCTTGATTAAACCCAAATCTAACTTATTTGCTAATTCTAAAAGTATGACCTTTTTCTTTCCTTCTAAAATTTCTTGGCAAATTTGAGAATCATCTTCAAATCCCAGACCTCATCAGCAATTTTAAGAGGCATTTCTCTCATTTTTAATTTAATCAACTACACCTCACTGAAATAAAACAAATTGTCTCACCTACGCTTTACTTAAAGATCTAGGACATGAACCTGCAAGTGTCTAAATCTACTGGGCTTTCTTGTACCCCAAATCTACTCAAATCTGTTTAAATCTGTTCAAATCACAAATCCAAGACCCAAACTATTCAAATCACCAACAAAAGTTCCCCAAACCATTCAAATCCCAGCGACGAGCCCCCAAATTGTTACGACATGGTGCAAACCCTCCTGCTTAATTTAAACCAGCAACACGAGGTTTATCCTGTGCAGTAATTAGATTAGACTTACAGTGTGGAAACAGGCCCTTCGGCCCAACAAGTCCACACCGACCCGCCAAAGCGCAACCCACCCATACCCCTACATTTTACCCCTTACCTAACACTACGGGCAATTTAGCTTGGCCAATTCACCTAACCCGCACATCTTTGTGACTGTGGGAGGAAACCGGAGCACCCGGAGGAAACCCACGCAGACACGGGGAGAACGTGCAAACTCCACACAGTCAGTCGCCTGAGTCGGGAATTGAACCCGGGTCTCAGGCGCTGTGAGGCAGCAGTGCTAACCACTGTGCCACCGTGCCGCCCATAATCTGTGGAAGTTCAACATGCCAAGAAGTAAAACTTAACAACTTTATTTCTTAAAGTATACCAGAGAATAATTAACTAACAACTATTTACAACTCCTTCCTCTAACCTATCTTTTACTTTCCCTTCTATTATACTGATAAAGATATAAGTCTGATAAAATCCCCGATTAAGATTTGCCAAAAATTCAGATTACAAAACCAGGCAGCTATTGAATCTTCTCTTGTCTTCTTTTCTCTTTCATTGGGATTATGTTTTACAGGTCACTAATCAATAAAGGTACCGTTAAGAGAGCTATTCTCCATGCGTTCCGCATGTGTTTGTGGCTTGGCAGTTCTCCTCCTAACTGTTCTTTTTTTTGGGTTTTATACCCCAAAGCAGATTGTGTCATTAGCTTTTAGTATTGTCAATATACTAAATTAAAACTTGATTAGAGTTTGGTATGTTTTGGGGTAAAATTTAAACTGATTGGCCATATTCAAATTTTGTTTTTATCTCCAGGACACCAGCTACCCTAGCTGCTGGTCTACATGTTACATTGCATCTTGTTCTGAACATTTGGTTCTATCAGGTAGTTCTGCTAACTTTTAACTCTCTTAAAAGGTACAGTATACCCACACCTTCATGACAAATGCTCGCACCCAATGTGCCAGCACAAACAGAAAGATGCTCTGCTTGGTTTAATGGAAAAGACAAAATGACAGCAAAGTCCAATCACATGCCACTTCAAATGATTTTCCTCAAGACATTAGTATCTGTTCAAAAGTATCTCCAAAATTTGTCACTTTTATTACAAGATATAGCATCTGATTGTGACTTATCAGCAAAGGAAGGAAGTGTATATTGCGGGCATGCTGTCAAAAACAACCCTCCCAATGGGGAAAGTGGAGGATGCTACAATCGAGAGTGAAATCTTCCAGATTCATTGTGAAGCAGCAACTCGTCATGCTCTGGAAGTCATCAACAGGGAGATAATGAATATAACAGACAAACAAATGAAACATGCTCAGCAACAAAGTGCAAATGTCCAATTTTGTAAGTAGTAGCGAGAGAAGGATTGCCAGAGAACATCAGGGACAGACCCACTGCTGTAAAACAACATTTGGAATACAGTGATGGCATAATGGATAAAGGAAAAAAGGTAATTAGCCCAACAGATTTGAGAGCAGAGATTTTAAAGCACAACCATGCAAGCCACCAAGAAACTTTGTTAAGTTTGAGGCAAGTTTGAGGATGTGCTCTGCTGGGCAAGTGTGAACAACAAAATTAAATACCCTATCAAACAGTGCAATGCTTGTAATGAGTACCAAGCTTATTAAACTACAGAGCTGGGATATTACACAACATCCCAGACAAAACTTGGACCAAGCTGGGAGTAGGTCTCTTCACACTTGTAGAAACTGGTTATCTTGTCACAATTGACTACTATTCTGGCGACAGGAAGAAGATTCTTTATCCAAATATCCAAAAACCAAAAAGCTCCAAAATCCAAAGGTTTTTTGTGAAGATTTTTTTCTCATTAACAAGGTTGTTTGGCAAACAAACACTTAACCGAAGTCAACACCCACTGGATGCGTGTCACTCAGATACGACGTGGGGGTGTGCGTGGCCAAGCACCGACAGACCCGGGGTTTCTCTGTGAATGCCCCCAAGTCGACACTGACTGATGTGTGTCACTCAGATGCGACATGGGTGGGGGGCATGGCCAAGCACGTTCTTACTTAGAAGTCTGCTCCTCAGTAAGATTTTTTTTAAATTCACCATTAAACTATCACTCATCTGAAAACCGAAAAATTCCGAATTCCGAAAAACAGCTGGTCCCAAACATTTCAGATAAAGGATCTTCTACCTGTACTTGGAGGTGAACCAGGTGACTTCAATTATAACTGTTGTTCAGTGACTAGAAGCCTATGTGGCATGTGTCATCATTACATTCTTGACATTGTCAGGAATGACAATGGCTTTCAGTTTGCAAGCGAAGAATCCAATCATTTCATAAAAGATTGAGAAATTCAAAACCACACATCATCAAATGGAAAAGCTAGACCGGCAGTGAAAATTGCCAAAGGAATCAGAGAGAATTCTAGCAAATTTCTCAAAGGTGTATAGAAGGTAATCCTTGCATGGCAAAATGCGTGGACTGAAGCGATGGTAGTGCAGTACAAAGACTAATACCGCATTGCACTCAAAAAAAACTCCCAATAACAAAAAGGCTCCTGAATCCAGAAATAATAGCAGGTGTGAATGATAAACATCAAGGAGAAATGGCAGAAAGCCAAATTTCATTTTAACAAGGCTGCTGAACTATTGCTGGATTTCATTATTGGAGATCCAGTCAGGGTACAGGCACTGAACAG
The DNA here is from genome assembly GCF_020745735.1 of Hemiscyllium ocellatum. Taxonomy (NCBI): domain Eukaryota; kingdom Metazoa; phylum Chordata; class Chondrichthyes; order Orectolobiformes; family Hemiscylliidae; genus Hemiscyllium; species Hemiscyllium ocellatum. Next base: position 46,197,169 of record NC_083418.1, on the reverse strand, counting down.
TCTCAACAAAAGGCTGCCAAATGTGGGCCCTGCATGGAACTGTTGTCATCTCATTTGTACGTGATGGAAGTGATCAGCCGCAGGCACATATGCCCAATTGGAAAAGCTATTTCTCAGTTGCAGGTGGCTTACCAGGAAGAGGTGAACACAACACCAACACAGAATACACATCAGACCTAGAGATCCAGAGTGAGCCAACTGCAAGAACAGAACAATAACAGCTACCAAGGCAATGACAAACAAGACAGGAACAATACTCCCTGGTGAAAAAGCATCATCCAGATGAACAGCCAGTGACAAAAGTCAATGACAATAGCACACATGCATACAGTTAAGACTAACATGAGTTAAGGACAATGTGTCCAAAGATTACATAGAGACTGATGGAAATAACAAACTGCGAAGGAATAAGAACAGCAGCATATATTTAACAGTGAATAACTGAAATTGTTCAAAATAATGCATGTCATTGTTTTATTTTCATGTCAAATTGAGGATTTTTTGGTTAGAGTTTTTGGACTGAAATGCAAAGCTATTTATCCTAGTCTGCTGTAGCCATGTAACCTCTATCAGGAACACCTTGAAAACGGGAAAAGCACATAAGGTTCATTATGTTGTCTGAGAAATAAGGTTATAAATTGAAACGCATGATACATGCGTAAGGAATTCAATTACATTGTGATTTTCACTAAAAATTGTACAGGACTTTCATCATGCCTGTACCAGCAAGTTTGAAATTTATTATTATTTGTTTGTAGATAGTGCTCCGCTAAGCTCCACAATTCTGAGATCTCTCCTGCTGCAGTCATACAGTTCTATCTCCCCATCCGCTCCTGCCAAACCTCTCCTTAATCACCAGGATCCTTGCAGGTCAATCCCCACCAGCCAATCCAGGGGAACCGATCTAGTCTTGGGTGACCGCTGCACTCCTTGTGAATTTACACCAGGTTCTATTTCACACTGGGAGGAGTCACTGGCATTTAAAAATTCCCAGATGCTCACTGCAAAATGCCCATTTTAGAACTTTATAAATATCTGTTGAACCGTTTTATGAAAAGCAATTGCTTATCCTGTTTGCACTGTACTATAACGTTTTGAAATGAATCAAGTATGTTTAGGTTCATCTGCAGACATCTTGAAACATCTGTGCTGCATGTACATCTTTGTTCCAACTATACTAAAAATGCTTTTACCCGTATAGCCAGCAATGAAAAGATTTGTTTGAGACAAGTATTAATTATTTTCTTAAGAAGTGTTTTCAGAATTCTCAGCAAAATGGTAAAATCTTTCTCATTCATTTAGTCTCAATGGCATTTGCATCGTTCTTCGTTCCTGTGAACTAAAACACTACTTGAAGATCTGCGCAGTACAAAATTATAACTCATAAAGGAATAAAATGAAAGTGAATTAAAAAATAATACATCCTACCATTAGGGATCAAATCACCAACAAAATGAACAACGTTCAATTATAGAAACTCTTACGACAGCAGTCAGCATTCTTCAGCTGGGTGTAGTATAGCATTATAGTGCTAAATATTCCAGCAACAACATCAGAAGCCAATATGTGCTGCAAAGTGTTGACAGAACACGACTGCACAGGCAGCAGTTACAAGACATTTTATTTGCAATAATTGCCTGCTCTTTATGTGCAGCTTATAGCATCACAAGGTAGAAATAATTAGTAAAATCTGTTAAATGTTGACATCTTTACTTAATTCTTTCTCCCCACTGATTTGGTTGTCTTAATAAAAGACTGCAGACTGAGGTGAGCAGTCAAGCACCCTTAAAATAGCAAAAAGCTATTTAAAGTCTCCAAAAAATGTAGACTGACCATGTCAAAGAGCACAAACATTAAAAACAGATGTTTCATGTCATAAAAAATTAAAATACACATCCGAGCAGTTTGGGACATTCCCCTATATGTAGGACTATTGCAATAAGAGAATTTCATTGCATACATTACATACATATAGATACTTTCTACATTGGAATTAGAATGAAATTTAATTTTTTTTAAATGTAGAATCAAGGAGCTACTGCTTCTCAATTATTTACACAATAAACATTAGAGACGATAGTCCAGATCTTATGATCTCTGGATAGTGGGAGACAAGATGGCAGAAACAAAAACAGAAATTTCTGGAAAAAACGCAGCAGGTCTGGCAGCATCTGTGGTGAGAAAGCAGAGTTAGTGTTTCGGGTCCAGTGGATCCCTTCAGGATTGCGGAAGATGTATTACTGGACCCCTCGGAAGTACCAGCATAAAGATTGCTCACTTGCCCAGGATGTTTGACCTATAGATGTACAATTCCCCAGTCTAACCTGCTCTTTCAAAAAGTCTCTGACTTTGAGTTAGAGTCAGAGACCTTGGACAGTTTCAACCTACCTACCTGGATAGTTACCCAGGAAACACTGCTGACCACAGTTTTCAGCTCATAATATATTTGTATCAAGCCATCTGATTCTGTCTGTCTTATCCATGAATGATTATCTATGTTATTGGGGTTTTAAAGGGTATAGCTCATGTTTTATAGCAGTAAATAGCAATCCTTCTTTTTACCATTTGTTAAAGAATAAACTTATTTATAGTAATTAGGGATATTTTCCCATTAATGCTGAAAACTGATGTGAATTATTTTGCATCTGATTAGATGTCCATCAGATAAAATGATTATCTTTAAGTGGTTTAAGTGGGTAGTTACACATTTGTTACAGCTTGTAGAACAGTGCAACTTGATCATCGACATACCCTTCCTAAATGAAACATGATACAATCTATTTCAGCCAAGACTAGTGCTGGAAAAGCACAGTAGGTCTGGCAGCATCTGAAGAGCAGGAAAATCAACATTTCTGGCAAAAGTCCTTCATCAGGAATCCTAACACTTACTGACTTTCCTCAACTACCTTGGCCCATACTGACTTGCCTGTCCTATCCTACCCTGCGACCTGGACTACACCTTTACCCACATACCGCCTCACTGATTTATTTCACCCATCATTTACTCACTTACCCGCTTAACTTACTCACCCTACCCGCTTACATATCTATTTATATTTTAGGTCTGTGACCCCCTGAACCGGAAAATGTGACAGATATAAACATGTACTAAACAAGTAAAAATGCTGAAAAGGGGAAAAGGAAAGTAGCACTAAGAGTAGGATCTGTAATGGGTATTTAAGGCTGAAGTGGCTTTACATGACTAAAGTGATGGTAATGTGAGACAAATTTGATGGCAGTGGAATGTAGGCTGTCATATAGAAATGCTTGAATCTGTTAATCAGGACACGTCGAAAATCGTAAAGCTGCCACACAAAGTCAACACAGTTCTGTGAAAGGGAAATCATATTTCACTAATTTATTAAAGATTTTTGAGGAAGTAACAAACAAGATAGATAAAGGGAAACCATTTGATGTTCTGTACTTGATTTCTATAAGATATTTGAAAACATGCAACATCAAAGTTTATTATGAAGAACAACAGTATGTGATATAGTGGGAACATATTAGCGCAGATAGAGGATTAGTTGATTAATATGAAACAGAAGGCAGGAATCAAAGGTTAGTTTTTGTGCTGGCAACATATGGCAACTAGTGTGCCAAAGAAATCAATCTATATAAATTACTTGGATGAAGGGATGTTTGGATCTGAGCATAGAACCGCAGAACAAAAGAGTTATCTTATGAGAAAAGTTTAGACATTCTTGGCCTACATTCATTTGGAGGGATCAAAGGTAATCTTATTGAAACTTATAAAATCTTGAGGGGGCTTGACAGAATGGATGCAGAAAAGATATCCCTTTGGAGGCACAGTTTAAAAAGCAAGAGTCTCCCATTTAAGAAGAGATGAAGAGAGATTTTGTTCTCTCAGGTGATCATGAGTCTTGAAACCTGCTGCGATGGAGGCAAGTTCATTAAATATTTTTAAGGCTAGATCTGTCATGTCATGGCATAACTGTCAAGTGCTTCGAAACCCCTCCGAAGCTGCTCCAAGTTAGGCATAATGCATAGAATCTTGTGACATCAGGGTCTTTTTCTGTTAGTTGAAGAGCCTATCACAGTCCCAAACTGTTTCAGGAAAATATACCAATGCACGTGAAGACTCCACCTGGAATCAATACATGAGGGCATAAGTCCCATCTAACAAGAGCTGCTGGCCAATCAGAGCAGCTCTTGCATTCAGTCGTGCCAGGATGGAGGCTGTGGATACTGCTGGAAAAGCACCCCCACCCCTCCTTGGAACCTGATAGTCTCAGAGGACTCAGGATACAGGTCAATGACATGGGATGGAGATGTGAGTTGGATTCTTGGGTAGGGGTCAGGGGAATGGGGATCAAAAGCAAGGGAAGGTTGGTGGCTCTCACTAAGCTCCCCTCTTCCTGGTATCTAGCCTCTCATACAAGTACCCTTGATCGATGGCCCCTCCCAACCCAGGTGACAAGCTTCATGGAGGGCAACAGCAATTCTGTACCCCAAATGCCAATATGCCAGATGCAATTATGATAATTATAGCAGTGGCCAGCTAAGGCCTCCAAATTGTCCTTAATTAGCCACTTAAGGGACTTTATTGGCAGTGAGGTGAGAAAGTTAGCCAGGGGCCTTCTCAACCAGACTGAGAGAAGGTAGCAAGGTGAGGGAGATGTAAGTATTCCATTACCCCATCTAATTAAATGACTTTCCTCCAAACTTGTCATTTTGGAAATGGAAGATTCCACCCAACATCTAAGCTGCTTCAGTCCATAAAGAGTAATATCCTTGGAACATCACCACCTCCTTTGATAGTCATCTGTTAGAATTCAGTCAGCTTCAGTCTGTGTATCATTGGAAATATAAAGATTTACAATGATAAATCTTTGTAAATTTTATCTTTTTATTTCAGCAGGCTCCATATTTAACCCAGATACACAAATCTTTCCTCAGCTCAACACAACTTCCACACCTGCTTCTGCCTAATTTCTTGGGACTATGTCAGATGTTTTGAAGCCACCCTTTGAAGACTTGCAAAGAACAAAGATGTCTATCAGCAAAGTGCTTGCTTGCTATCTTCTGAATGATATAAGTAAGATTGGGCAAAATCCCCCATTATTTAAACTACTGGACAAGAACCCTAAACTTTCCAATATCTGAAGTACTCGACAAAGTCCCAAATTCTTCAAAACTTTTAAAATAAAAAAGAGACAGCTGGGATGAGTTCTGTTGGAACACACTACACAACCAGCAGAATGGAGAGTGCTCTCTGGAACGATTGTTCAGCTTGGAATTCCAATTTACACCTTCTCTGTAAAACAACAATAGACCGAAACCTTCAGACCCTAGCCCAAGACAGTTTTTTACACCTCAGGCTACACAATGTAGATAGTTTGGGGCCTACTGAGATACTGAGATACGTCAATCAAAACCTATTCAAACATACTCTATCATTAGAAAGCCAATTAACTTCAAGAGGGAATATCAAGATATAACTGCCAGTCTCAATCTCACCTGAAGGGTGGGACCTTTTTCAACAACAGGTTTCTGCATAAAATGCTTCCCCAGAGGTTTCCAGTCCCAGCAAGCAGCTTCCGAAGCAAGACCCAAGAGAAGCTGAATCAGGAAGCCAAACCATGAATATTCACAGAACAAGGGACATCTGAGAAGGAGGTAGCCAACCAAGCACTATCTGAACAAGGGCTTCCAGATAACAGGTCTGTTCCAAACTGAGAACACCGATGGCAAGAACCTCAGCAATGAGATGCACTTCAAAATCATGTTTATCAGTAATGAGCTTAAACTCCCAAGACCCCAAAGTTCCACCTAGTGAGTAGCGTGGGGAAAGTGGCTGGTGACAGTGCACTGGGACCACAGGGTAGGAATTCTGATTAAAGATGATAATTAAAACTGTTGATTTCTGTATGTGTCAATAGGATATTTTCTAAATCTTAATCCAGTAAATAGTGTAAGTTTTAAGTGCTACTGCTCTCTATATAATTAATTGTATCAATTTCCTAATTTATTGTATTGCCTATTTTCTTGTATTACACATATCTTTTGTATTTTAGATAAAAACAGGGATTATTTTCCCTGAAACATCTATCAACTGTCTCTTCATTTCACATTCTCAGAAGTCCAATGTCCAAAACCAGTGATCTGAGAGCGATTCAAGTTTTTTAAAGATAAAAAATAACTGATTGCAAACCAGATCCTACTCCTAAAGGAATTCACAATTGTCCAGTCTTTTCACAGACCTGTGTAAAACAATTATCAATCCCATAATCCTTCTCTCTCAGCAGGATGACCTGAAGACCTAACCAAACACAGATCGTTCTGCTACAATGTGACAGCTGTGTTCCTCTGTAACCTTTCGCTATAGAAAATCACATTATGGAGAATTACTGCAGAGAAGCAGATTGCAAAAGATCGCTATACCCATTCAGTAGAAAGTTCGCGTTATCCAAACAGCGTCCATAGTTCGTCAATCGAGTTTTAGTCAGTTTGCCTTGACTGAACAGGCATTATACCAGAATGACATGTAATCGATTGTTTTCCAGCCATATTTCTTCCTGTAATGCCTTTTAAAGCTAGTTATGGTCCAAATTTTTTTATGGTTACAGATCCCGATGACAACTAAATCAGTCAGCTTAGCAAAGTGCTACAGAAAGATAGAGGAATGAAAATGAGGTTGAGGCAGCCAGAAATATTTTCCAACAACAATGAAAAGTTGGGAGCCCTACATAATTGCATTGCCATTACAAGCACCTTCATTTCAACATTTACTGTCAGTGACGTCAAAATGCCACTACTCATTCAAGGGATTTGCTTTAAAAATAAGTCGACGGTGAGAATGGTGGCAGGTATCTTGTTTTGATAAAGATCCACACCTGAAATATCACCTTCTTTGTTCTCTTCACAGACTTTGCCTGAACTTACCAAATGGCTGCACTTGCTGAGTGCCTGGACTTACTAAATGGTTCTGGCGTGTTCTGTTTTCTGACAGATGGCTACAATTACTTGCACAGCTTGTGCTAAGCATCAAACAAAATGGTAACCAAATTTGGAAGCCTTCAAAGTACAATGAAATGTAATATGATATGCCAGATCAAAGCAGTTACTCATACAAACTACTGCTCACTCTAAAGATTGCCACGAGTCAGTTTTTATAATTTCTCCTGTACCAGATAGATATTCAGTTATTAAAACAAATCAAAGTTCGTCATTTTGCACTGAAGTTTGATATGCTTTTAATGTCGCCCAAATATGAATAGAATTCTGTTTCAACAATGTTAAGTACTGTCACCAAAAGCAAACTGTATAGCAATTTCAACAGCGATAATTAATTGAAACAGAGGAAACTGTAGTCATAAAACAACCAGTAGGAATTTTAAACAAATTAGCCAGATACACTTACTGATTTAGGGAGAGCTCTGTAATTCAAAAGCTGAAAATTCCTGAGGTGATCATCATGAACAAAATGGCCAGAAACAATCTAATCTGGATATTGGAGCAGCACTAGAATTCTGAATTATTGAGCAAACATAACTCTGGACCTGGGAGTGACCAAAAGGACCATTAAAATAATCAGACAGATTGAGCTGCTATACACCAGTTCCACAAAACATGAAAATACATTTGGGAGGGAGAACGGACAAAAACAAGAGAAATGCAAAAGAGAGAGAAAAAGGGCTGTACACAAGGGAAGAAATTAGCTATGCAACCAAACCATGCGAGATGTTGGTGATACATTGATTTCAAACCAGGCATTCAAGTAAACACTCAATTCTTCAGTTCCAAAGAAAATGCATTGGACCTGAAGTACTAACTCTGTTTCTCAATCCACAGATGTTGCCAGACTTGCTGACGTTTTCTGTTTTCATTGCAAGCTGTTTCATTGCTGCTCCATACAAAATGAAAGCTCAAGAAGGAGAACAAGAGACAAATAAAACATCTGTAAGGTCCTTAAAAAAACCTGATAATCCACTTCCAATCTGCCTGAGAGACCTGTGCCAAAAGCATAAAATGCAATCAGTTATATGTTTGGCACAGCTGACAGCTTCCATGTTTCTGAGTCCGAAGCTTTGGGTTTGAGTCCCACAAAACTTGATAGCAAGAGAAGTTGTGTTCACAACACAATGACTGTGTCCATGCCTATGGCTGGTAAGACTAGGAAAGATTGCTGGTCGGTCATGTAATTGAAACCACCGCTATCCACAGTACAAGACTACAGCATGAATGTAAAAGTCAATTTATTTTCATCTACCTCTATACAATCCCACGGCCATGAGGTTTAGCCCACAAGGTTCAGTGCTACAATGCTGAGAGCATGCTCCCTTACACTGTGCTGTGTCCACTCTTAACACTGTATCAAGGTGCCTGCCTCACCTAAGAGTGAGGCTTGGAAGTTCCAGCAAACTCAAGTATCTGTCATATAGTGTAATATATAATACAGATCTCTTTAATGCAGCATTTTACTTTGGATTATTCCATTCTCACTTCTCAGAATCTTGATAGCATGTGACTGCTGATGTTAGTGTCACATAATCTTAACATGTCATTAACATATGCATTCTCATTGTATTATAAGCGTATTGTCACAGCAACTCAGACAGTTTGAGTGATCTGTTAACACGGCGATACTATATGCAGGCAATGTAAATAAGAAATTAGAAAAATGTAATATCTGCTCAATTTCACTGTTCAATTTTCACAGTTCAAACACTGGATAATATTTGCCTAAACTTCTGAACAATGTTGGAAATTCTTGCCAAACTTTTCTCCGATCTTAATTCAGAAAAACTGTATCTACTCTGTTCAAAAGATCTATACGAGGTATTCTGATGCTTCCTTAGATATGGTTCACTGAACATTTCATCCTCCATAACTAAGCTTCATGGTGATGTGCCAGACATCTGAAGGTCTGTATCTCCTAGACTTTGTTTTATATTTCCTGGTTTGACTCTGAAAGACATCAACAATGACCAGCTGGCTGTGGATATTGAAACAGCTGCTCCTATGTCGAGTTTACATTCTGTTTACACACTGTGCCTGTTTCAACTCTGCAAAATATGTGTACAGTTGTTGATTTCCCTTGACTTTGGTATTGCTGATTGTCCTGATGAGTGTAAGAAGATAAACTTCAACAAAATGTTTGTTTGCTTCAGACATGCTTCTTATCTTACTCACATTTACGTGATAACTTTTCATCTCCAGCATGTGAAGTTATCAGATTGTTTGGTTTGGAAAAGACTTGAAATGTACAAGCTAATCAAATTTTAGTAGCTCACATTGAGCAACAAATAGAGAGAAAGCAACATGGATTGAACACAGCAAGTGTAAGGAAAGCTCCTCTCCCACTCTCTCCACGCAAATCTCAATCTCAGTAAAACAGTACTGGTGAAGAAAGCAATTTTGAAAAGTTTCTGTTGGCTGAGACATTAAGGAAATATCTCTATAAGCTTCACTGCTCTTCAGGAAAGAGGATAACAGCTAAGAAGGTGGGAGATAGTTTTCATTCTTGTGACTCAAAGACTCCAAAACAACTGGAAACTGTAACTGCCTTTAGTTTCCTGTCCATACTAATAACCCTTCCTCACTCCATCTTCTTTATAAGCTCATTACATTAGATTCCCGACAGTGTGGAAACAGGCTCTTCAGCCATACAAGTCCACACCGACCCTCCAAAGAGTAACCCACCCAGACGCATTTCACTCTGACTAAAGCACCTAACACTATGGGCAATTTACGTGGCATGCATATCTTTGGACTGTGGGAGGAAACAGGAGCACCCGGAGGAAACCCACGCAGACACGGGGAGAATGTGCAAATTCCACACAGACAGTTGCCCGAGGCTGGAATCGAACATGGGTCCCTGGTGGTGTGAGGCAGCAGTGTTAACCACTGAGCCACCGTGCTGCCCTTACATGCACTTTTATTTCATTTCCTAATCATAAAATCTATTTTCCACTTAAAAATTCACTCCTTGGAATTAATACTTCCTTGTTTTTAGTCTGACAAACGACATTAATTGAAGTGTGATGGCTATTGTTAGGACGGGCTACCGTCCCCGTGTTCGTTTGAAGGAGAGGAACACTGGATCTGATTCAAAATATAAGCTGGTTTAATGAGAGAGAGCTGTACAAAATACAGTGAGGTGTTTTCTGCTCACTGGAGAAAGCGCCTTCTGATCTATTGTTCTCTTTGTCTAGCTTTTTAGCCCCCTCGCATCCCAGTGCTACATCCTTATTTGGTAGGATGCGGTATACTCTTATGGGATTGGTCCCAAAGCTGATAACATTCTGTTACCTCAGTATGAGCTACGTGCAATCTAACACGGTTTCAATGTCCTGTTATCTGTTCACCCTCCCTGGGGCCTCATTATGCCATCAGCTTTTCAGTCTGTTCTTAGTGTAACATAATGGCTTACTGTTGTCTAGTGAAGCTAACAATTTCCAGACTTGCTAATACTACCTTACGTGAGCACTACCTAACAATAAAGTTTCTTAACACAACCTAACCTTAATGATACTTCCTAACACTATGTACCAAAAGGGAAAAATATAAGATATTTGCTGGAAGTGACTAAGACAGGTTGTAATACCAAATTCGAGGAGTGTCGTGCTGGAAAAGTACAGCCAGTTAGGCAGCGTCCGAAGAGCAGGAGAATCGACGTTTCAAGCATAAGCTCTTCATCAGGAATGAGGCTTGTGACCCAAGGGGGCTGAGAGGTCAATGGAAGGATTGTGGAACTGGGAGGAAAGGAGCTGGGAATACGATAGGCAGATGAAGGTGGGGGTGAAGGTAATAGGTTGGAGAGCAGGGTGAAACAGGTAGGACGGAAGATGGACGGGTAGACAGATCAAGAGGGTGGTGCCAAGTTGGAAGGTTGGATGTGGGATAGGTGGGGGGAGGGGAAATTAGAAAACTGGGAAATCCGCATTGATCCCATGTGGTTAGAGGATCTCAAGGTGGAAGATGAGGCGTTCTTCCTCCAGGCATCGGGTGATTAGGGTTTGGCGATGGAGGAATTACCCAACACCTGGAGGAAGAGCAGTAATACCATATTATTGATAACTGGACCAAATAATTGTTGTCTAAATTGAACAATGAAGCTTAATTATAGAGGATGAGATGTTCAGTGAAACATATCTAATGAAGCACCAGAATATCTAATATGAATCTCTTAGACAGAGTGGATCCAGTTTTTATGAACCAAGATGGGAGAGAATTTTGGCAAGAATTTCCAACATTGTTCAGAAGTTTAGGCAAATTTCATCCAGGGTTCAAACAGTGAAAATTGAACATTGAAATTGAGCAGATACTATATTTTCTTTATTTCTGTATCATGATTGTTTCTTCTGAACAATGTTTTCTTTTAGACCATATCCTGTAAATATTGGCATTGGACTAGCTTTCATGGTATCACAGGCAGCTCATCTCCATTTTGTTCAAGCAAATCTCAACCTGCTGATATATCTGAGTTGTTGCATCAAAGCTCTCTACTTCAATTTGTTGATTCATTTGCACATCTCCATTCACCCAACGTGGATTTTTTTTTCTCTGGTGAGCTAAACGCGTTCACATCCTCAGTCATGTTACTGCTGCCTGCTCATAACTATTTTTGACGCTGGCAATTCTGCTTTAAGGGAAAAGGATTGTAATTTTCTTCAGTGATAGTAGGAATAGAGAACATTTCTGACAGTCCCGTAGAACCTGTAATGTCCTTACTGTTGACTGTATCAAATAATTCTCTTATGCTAACATAGGTATTCTCAATAGACATATTTTCTTATTTGGACAGGAACCTAAGGAGCCCAATAAAATCTTTTACTCGTTGCCCCATGACAGTTTGCTTCCAAACCATTTGTTTTCCTGAAACCAGTTGCATTCTTTCTGCTACTGCAAAGATGTTGAAGCTAAGACACGCAGTAGGCTCAAAAGTAAAATGCATCAATTGTGAACATACAGATTTTTAATTCCTGCAGGCTTTCTCACAATATTATTTAAAGTATACCTTTCACCCTTCAGAGCTGTTCCATCTGGATCATGTACTCCTCACCTTGTGGGTTATAACCTTGTTTCTTTTTTTGAGCCATGTTAATTGATCTGACAGACAAGAGACATTTGTTCCTGTTTCAGAATTACAATTAACAAAATACATATGGGTGGTACGGTGGCATAGTGGTTAGCACTGCTGCCTCCCAGCGCCAGAGACCCGGGTTCAATTCCCAACTCAGGCAACTGACTGTGTGGAGTTTGCACATTCTCCCTGTGTCTGTGTGGGTTTCCTCCCACAGTCCAAAGATGTGCAGGTCAGGTGAATCGGCCATGCTAAAATTGCCCGAAGTGTTGGGTATGGGTGGGTGGTGGGTCGGTGTGGACTTGTTGGGCCGAAGGGCCTGTTTCCACACTGTAAGTAACACGTTTACATAAATAGGATCTGCTTAAAATTGTTATTTCTCCAGGGAATAACTCTGGAATATTTCTGAACGGAGGTATATCATCTAATGCAGGGATTTTTTAATGGATGTGAGGCAGCCACATCCTTTGTAGCAGTAAGCTTTTGAGTTTTTGCTGTTCTGAAAGTGTGTCCGACTCATGCACATATCCTAGACGTGATGTCCACTTTTGCAGATGTAGCAGTTTTTTGTCATGGCTGGGTATTGGGTGTTTGTTGTTCTTTAGTGCTGACATTGACTTTGAGCATCTGCTTTTGGATTTACAGTCTATGCCGGGCTTATCACAGGGTCTTAGAATGTTTGTATATAATAAAGTGAATAGAGTCTGAGGTAGGCTTGTTCTTTTCCTCTCAGGATCTTTCTTGTGGGTCATTCTGGTTGCTCCTTCCGGGACAATTTGAATAGCTTTTACCAAAACCAAGTCCTCCTTGGGCCATAAGAAATTGGACAAAGACTCAAGAGTAATTCCAATAACAATTCTGTCCCTTACAAATTCTGATTTCAAAATTACAGTTTTCCACTAATCTGTGGAGGTTGTTATGGAGATTGTCCATAGATTTCCTCTGGAAGCTGAACTCTTCTGTTAAATGTTACTCATTCAAGCATTTTATTCATTTTCAGATTCAAGTAGTCATCAAAAGTTTTTAAAATTTAATCAAATGCATATTTTCATTGGTATTTTTGATTTATAATGTCATTTGTTATAAGATCCATCAAATATAATAATGCATCAACTTGTTTAGCCTCAGTGTTCAATACTGAAGCAAATCTATATGTTAATAATTGTCTTCTTCAAGAAGCTCAATCCTGTGTTCTGTTTGACCGATCGCTGACATTAAACCCACTACGAAATCTTCTTTCTCCTTCCATTTCTTCTTAATATGGTTATTTAACCTTATTCTGATAAAGCTGTTCGAAGTCTGCAGCATTTCAATGCACAGTGCCCATTTATTTTGACTAATAATAAACACAAAAAGCCTGAAAAGCAAATGGGAATCAAGTCATCCATCTCAGGATAAAGGAGAATTAAGAGAAGAGTTTCCTCATCACACCTGAAGCAGCTCTTAGACCCTTTACATATACATAAGGGGATTTGATGTTTCCCTGGTGCCAGGATTGATTTGCCCAATTCAAGCAACAACAATGACAGGAGAACCCAAGGATACCAGGCCAAGGATTTCTATCAAAAAAGAAAATAAATAATTGGCTTCAATATGAAGCCTGGAGGGTGAGGGATGCTTCCACAACACAAGGTAAATTTACAATCCAGATTACCACCACTCCGGCCATGAATCACCTGAGCTCGAACTCCTCCCTCTCCAATGTCTTGATAAAGTCAAAGGGCTTATGCTCGAAACGTCGAATTCTCTATTCCTGAGATGCTGCCTGGCCTGCTGTGCTTTGACCAGCAACACATTTGCAGCTGTGATCTCCAGCATCTGCAGACCTCATTTTTTACCCAAAACTATTGGACTGCCAAAGATGAGGTTCCACTGGTTGGACTGCTCAGGTGGTAGTACTGTAGCACCTACCTGAAAAGAGTCCAAGACTATTGTGGACTAATACGCAACTTCACTCCATGAAGCAAGGAGGAATTTGCTAAAGGGGAGATAAAGGAGCCAGGTACCTCCTTTTAAGGGAAGAAGGTGATGGTGATGCTGCTGGTGAGAGAATGGATGTGACAGGTATCAAATCAATGGCTAGATATGATGGACAGACAAGTGAGAATCTCATCAGTTCCAGACTCCAGGCCAAGGGAGGCATCGTAACACCACAGTGGGTTATCATTCACTCTTGGCTGGGAACCTGAGCTTTTCTTTTGGGCACGTACATTTTTGTTTCATTACGTTGTGATTATGCTTTGATGGCTACATTTCATGTTATGTTTCAATTTATGGGCGGCACGGTGGTTAGCACTGCTGCCTCACAGTGCCTGAGACCCGGGTTCAATTCCTGACTCAGGCGACTGACTGTGTGCAGTTTGCACGTTCTCCCCGTGTCTGCGTGGGTTTCCTCCGGGTGCTCCAGTTTCCTCCCACAGTCCAAAGATGTGCGGGTCAGGTGAATTGGCCATGCTAAATTGCCCATAGTGTTAGGTAAGGGGTAAATGTAGGGGTGGGTTGCGGGTCGGTGTGGACTTGTTGGGCTGAAGGGCCTGTTTCCACACTGTAAAGTAATCTAATCTTACATTTATGTCATGCTGATATTGTGCTACTATATATGAGTCAATTTGAAATATTACTTATTTCATCCCACTTATGCTAAATATGCTGTTCAGACCACATTGTTGTGTCTATGCCAGCAGGAGCAGGACATGACATCTGCATAACCCTGCACATTCCAACATCTTGGGCACCTGGAGGGAAAACATTGTAGGGCCTTGGCACATACAAGCCCAAATACAAGCTCCATTGGATGACTCATGCACTTATAATTTGGCAGTGATACAAAAACAAAAAAAATGAGCTGAGAGTCATGCACAATTCCTTTCCTCAAGTATATTTCAGATGTAAGATATGGTACAGTTTCTAGGTTGTGAACAGGTTTCGTCCTTGAATCTGTTCGTAAGTCAATTTGTACACAAGTCAGAACACAACACAAATAATTTAAAATAGCGGCTTGTAAGTACAAGGGATTGTTCATACGTCAGAACTTTAAAATAATTATTCATACAATCCTGTATGGAATCGCATTTAAGTGTGAACGTGCGTGGATTGAACATTTGTAAAGCAGGGATCTCCAGTTATTCATTTGCCGACAATGGCTGGAGGCATCCTCACTGGGTTACAGCAAGATTCTGGTCTCTCTATTGTCACATGCTCAGTCCTGGCCTCTCCACCATATTTGAAGTGCTTGAGGAATCTTAAACAATGCGGTTCTCCTCCAATCTTGTACTCCAGTTACAAACTCTTTTCTCCAGCAGACAGGCAATCCCAATATATTGGAAATTATGACCATTCCTTCACTGTCATATGGTCAAAATCCTGGAATTCCCTCACTAAGGGCTGGTCATCCTACAGCACAATGCTGTACAGGTTCAGAAAATAGCCCACCATCATATTCTCAACAACAATTAAGGATATTCTGGATTAGTGGTGCTGGAAGAGCACAGCAGTTCAGGCAGCAACCAAGGAGCAGCGAAATCGACGTTTCAGGCAAAAGCCCTTCATCAGGAATAAAGGCAGAGAGCCTGAAGGGTGGAGAGATAAGCTAGAGGAGGGTGGGGGTGGGGAGAAAGTAGCATAGAGTACAATGGGTGAGTGGGGGAGGGGATGAAGGTGATAGGTCAGGGATGAGAGGGTGGAGTGGATAGGTGGAAAAGGAGATAGGCAGGTAGGACAAGTCCGGGCAAGTCATGGGGACAGTGCTGAGCTGGAAGTTTGGAACTTGGGTGAGGTGGGGGAAGGGGAAATGAGGAAACTGGTGAAGTCCACATTGATGCCCTGGGGTTGAAGTGTTCTGAGGCGGAAGATGAGGCGTTCTTCCTCCAGGCATCAGGTGGTGAGGGAGCGGCGGTGGAGGAGGCCCAGGATCTCCATGTCCTCGGCAGAGTGGGAGGGGAAGTTGAAATGTTGGGCCACGGGGCGGTGTGGTTGATTGGTGCGGGTGTCCTGGAGATGTTCCCTAAAGCGCTCTGGTAGGAGGTGCCCAGTCTCCCCAATGTAGAGGAGACTGCATCGGGAGCAACGGATACAATAAATGATATTAGTGGATGTGCAGGTAAAACTTTGATAGATGTGGAAGGCTCCTTTAGGGCCTTGGATAGAGGTGAGGGAAGAGGTGTGGGTGCAGGTTTTACAGTTCCTGCGGTGGCAGGGGAAGGTGCCAGGATGGGAGGGTGGGTTGTAGGAGGGCGTGGACCTGACCAGGTAGTCACAGAGGGAACGGTCTTTGCGGAAGGCGCAGAGGGGTGGGGAAGGAAATATATCTCTGGTGGTGGGGTCTTTTTGGAGGTGGCGGAAATGTCGGCGGATGATTTGGTTTATGCGAAGGTTGATAGGGTAGAAGGTGAGCACCAGGGGCGTTCTGTCCTTGTTACGTTTGGAGGGGTGGGGTCTGAGGGCGGAGGTGCGGGATGTGGACAAGATGCGTTGGAGGGCATCTTTAACCACGTGGGAAGGGAAATTGCAGTCTCTAAAGAAGGAGGCTATCTGGTGTGTTCTGTGGTGGAACTGGTCCTCCTGGGAGCAGATGCGGCAGAGGCAGAGGAATTAGGAATACGGGATGGTATTTTTGCAAGAGGTAGGGTGGGAAGAGGTGTAATCCAGGTAGCTGTGGGAGTCAGGGGGTTTGTAAAAAATGTCAGTGTCAAGTCGGTCATCATTAATGGAGATGGAGAAGTCCAGGAAGGGGAGGGAGGTGTCAGAGATGGTCCAGGTAAATTTAAGATCAGGGTGGAATGTGTTGGTGAATTGCTCAACCTCCTCGCGGGAGCACGAGGTGGCGCTAATGCAGTCATCAATGTAGCTGAGGAAGAGGTGGGGAGTGGTGCCGGTGTAATTACGGAAGATCAACTATTCTACATAGCCAACAAAGAGACAGGCATAGCTGGGGCCCATACGTGTGCCCATGGCTGCCCCTTTGGTCTGGAGGAAATGGGAGGATTCGAAGGAGAAATTGTTAAGGGTGAGGACCAGTTCAGCCAAACGAATGAAAGTGTCAGTGGAAGGGTACTGTTGGGGAAGTCTGGAGAGGAAAAAACGGAGGGCTTGGGGGCCCTGGTCATGGCGGATGGAGTTGTAGAGGGATTGGATATCCATGGTGAAGATGAGGCATTAGGGGCTGGGAAAACGGAGGTCTTAGAGGAGGTGGAGGGCGTGGGTGGTGTCTCGAACGTATGTGGGGAGTTCCTGGACTATGGGAGATAGGACAGTGTCGAGGTAGGTAGAGATGAGTTCAGTGGGGCAGGAGCATGCTGAGACAATGGGTTGGCCAGGGTGGTCAGGCTTGTGGATCTTGGGAAGGAGGTAGAACCGGGCAGTGCGGGGTTCCCGGACTATGAGGTTGGAAGCTGTGGGTGGGAAATCTCCTGAGGTGATGAGGTTCTGTATGGTCTGGGAGATGATGGTTTGGTGATGGGGGGTGGGGTCATGGTCGAGGGGGCAGTAGGAAGTGGTATCCTCGAGTTGGCGTTTGGCTTCCGCGGTGTAGAGGTCAGTGCGCCAGACTACCACTGTGTCCCCTTTATCCGCTGGCTTGATGGCGAGGTTGGGATTCGAGCAGAGGGATTGGAGGGCTGTGCGTTGTGAGGGTGAGAGGCTGGAGTGGGGGGGGGGGGTAGACAGGTTGAGGCGGTTAATGTCCCGGCGGCAGTTGGAAATGAAGTGGTCGAGGGCAGGTAATAGGCCAGCATGGGATGTCCAGGTGGATGCAGTGTGTTGGAGGTGGGCGAAGGGGTCCTCGAAAGGTGGGCGGGAATCCTGATTGTGAAAGTAAGCTCAGAGGCGGAGGCAACAGAAGAATTGTTCGACATCACGGCGTGAATTAAATTCATTGATGCGTGGACGGAGGGGGATGAAGGTGAGTCCTTTGCTGAGGACTGATCGTTCGTCCTCAGTGAGGGGGAGGTCTGGAAGGATGGTGAAAACTCGGCAGGGCTGGGAGCTGGGATCTTGTGTGGGTGTGGAGCTGGGAGTGGGGGCGGAATTTGTAACTGGAGTGGGTGTGGTGGTGGGGGGAATGGGATGGAGTCATGAGCAGGGGTAGTGTTGCCCTCGGGGTTCTGGGGGGTGGGGATAGTGACAGTGGGGTCTGTGGGGGGCATGTCAGCAGAATGCAGGTGAGTGGCGCTGGTGGGGGCGGAAGTGGTGGTAACCATGGCAGTAGGGGTAGCGGACATCACTGAGCGTGTGTCATCAGCGATGATGTGAGGGGCGGAAGTGATGTCACGTGTGATGCATGAGGAATTGTGAGGGGTGGAAATGGTTGTGGGAGTGGCCATGATTGGGGCGAAGTGACATCATCAATCAGCGTGGGGGTGGCAGCTGCTTCAGCTGCATGGCATCTGAGTAGTTTCCGAGGCCAGGGGAATCTTCTGGAATGTTTGAGGAGTGCTGGTTATGGAGGTGGGTAGATAAAAGTTTGTTGTACTTACAGTTTTTGATGTTTGAGATGGAATTGAAGTACTGTTTGTTGAGAGTATGAATTCTCCTGAGGATGTAGTACAGAGTGGGTCATTTGCAATTCTGAGAGAGTGCGGCCCTCAGCTGAGGCAGGGATGACTGTAGAGAGGTTAGGTGCCAGCACATTGCTGCGAGCATGGGATGGAGGATCTTGAAGGAGAACCGTTGCTGGTGTTTTCCTCTAGATTGGGGAAACTGGATGCCTCCTACCAGAGCGCTTTAGGGAACATCTCCGGGATACCCGCACCAATCAACCACACCGCCCCGTGGCCCAACATTTCAACTTCCCCTCCCACTCTGCCGAGGACATGGAGATCCTGGGCCTCCTCCACCACCGCTCCCTCACCACCTGATGCCTGGAGGAAGAACGCCTCATCTTCCGCCTCAGAACACTTCAACCCCAGGGCATCAATGTGGACTTCACCAGTTTCCTCATTTCCCCTTCCCCCACCTCACCCAAGTTCCAAACTTCCAGCTCAGCACTGTCCCCATGACTTGCCCGGACTTGTCCTACCTGCCTATTTGCTTTTCCACCTATCCACTCCACCCTCTCCTCCCTGACCTATCACCTTCATCCCCTCCCCCACTCACCTATTGTACTCTGTGCTACTTTCTCCCCACCCCCACCCTCCTCTAGCTTATCTCTCCACTCTTCAGGCTCTCTGCCTTTATTCCTGATGAAGGGCTTTTGCCCGAAACATCGATTTCGCTGCTCCTTGGATGCTGCCTGAACTGCTGTGCCCTTCCAGCACCACTAATCCGGAATCTGGTTTCCAGCATCTGCAGTCATTGCTTTTACTTCAACAATTAAGGATGGGCAATAAGTTCTAACCAGCCTGCAACATCCACTCTCCACAAATGAATTTAAAAAAACATGCATAAATATTTTATAGGCATGCTTGTCTATGAGTTCCAGATCACTCTCCAGTTATTACTTGATGCCCATAATGCCGTGCAAATTATACAACATTCACAGCATGAACTGGCTCCCACACATTCAATCTACGAGTTCCAACCAATGCCTATGCCTGAAACACAAATTCATGTCTGATAACACTCTGCACTCAAGAGTTTGGTGCTGGAAAAGCACAGCAGGTCAGGCAGTGGGCAAATCAATGTTTTGGGCATAAGCCCTCTGCACTTGCACATTAACCTAGTCTGATGCCCTTTCAAGTGTGGCTTTACAATATTTACACAGTGTACATACATGTCAAGTGCAGCAGATCATTCCTCATTTTTCTGTATGGAACCTTGGTTCTTCTGTAGCTGCACTGCTAACTTAGACTGGACCAGAGTCTGACAGAAGGACCTCCTGCTGTCTTCCCTGGAAAACAGGACCTCATGCCTTTCCTGGACAGCCTGGAGGAAAACTTCCAGTAAGGCATCACTCCCTTGGGGCCACTCTTTGTCTGGTCTAAGAGATCTGCAGAGAGTGGGTGGGGGAAAATATTCAAGGGCCTGGCTGGAATATCAGCATTTAATCATAGAGATAAAATAATGTTCCTGAGAGAGATAGTTTCATAATTCTCCACGCTCCTCAATCATATGTCCCTAGTTGACTGGCCATGTGACATTGCATGCAGACTACTGTCTGCCCCAGCAGAAATATCATTCACTTTAGTCCAGTTAACAAACTCACCACTTCCGGAGGATTCTCCTATTATTACAAGTTAATATGTACAAAGCAGTGTAAGTGCACAAAGTTCCCCTCCCCATCCACTCCCTCACACAAGCCCCCACCTCATGAAGGGAAATTAATACCTGGAAATAAGTAATGTTACATCACAAAACAAACATACTAAAGAAAGGATTTTGGACTGCGAATGCTCTAAAGTTATAACCAGCATTTTTGGGGAGGGAATTTTCTTTTGTCTATGGCATGCATAATTTATTAACTGATAGAATACATCATTGTAAACAAAGACACCAGTTGACTTGACATGATAATGCAGACATAACCAAAAATCCAGCAGTGCAGCAAATGGCCTTCCTCAAAACCAACTTACCCGGGAATAAAGTAAAGCTCAGGACTGAATCAGAGTGCTTTGCTGTTGTGTGTGCTCCCAGACCTCCTTTGACACACCTCTGCTGTTTGCTCTCCTAATGGAATCAAAGTCTGTGCAAACTGAAAAAGAAGGTAGCTTTCATCTGAAAACAAAAATCTTTTCGGGCTTCTGAAGAGATCTGAGGATTTCAAATTTTCACCAACCACTCCAACAATTTTATTTATTTACTGCCTACTAAAGTGCCTCTGCACTCCAGCCCAGCCTCAGAATTTTTGTTTTGGGTTAAAAGACCACATCATCCTGTCAGAGAAGCAGTGCGTAGCTTTAACTGGGCTTCAGTCCAAACAGACAAAAAAACCATTCCATTTGTGTCTACTGTTACAGAGGAAATGTTCAAAAGGATTTTTTCATGAAATCTCAAACAGTACGGCTGTTGGTTAACAGAGGACGCATTTGCAAGATTAGATTCTTTAATGAGTTTTTCATCTTCGGAATAGAAAATTCAACTGCAAGCAAAATGACATTGATATGACAGGAGTTTTGGTTCTGCAAAATAATGATGAAAAACTTTTGCACAACAGAGCGGATATTCCAGTAAATACTTTGAAAAGGAATATGAATATATTTTCAGTAATGTTTTACCACATTAAACAAATCCAAACTGTACAAAGATGAATGATGGAAAGAAAACAGAAGTTCCTGGAGAAACACAGCAGCTCAGCCAGCATATGTAGAGAGTGAAAGAGTTGACAATTTGAGTCCAATATGACTCTCCTTTTGCTCTGGAGAAGTCACATCAGACTGAAAATATCAACTCTAGTTTTCTTTTCACAGGTGTTACCAGGCTTGCTGGGTTTCTCCAGCATGTTCTATCTTTAGTTCAGATTTCCAACATCTTCAGCAACATGCTTTTATATTAGAAATCTCAATTTAAAAAGCACAAAACCAAATCCACAAACACAAATTATTCATTTAGACTTTCATTATTCACTTTCATCCTGATTTCTATGCATAGAGGTTGAGCAGTTAGACTATTCCTGGAATGTTATTTTAAAGTCAGGTATTTCCTCTTAAGGTTGCAAAGTTGGCAGTAGCTAATTTAATGTCAGTTCCAATACTTCACAGAAATTTGTGAATGTTTTCCTGTCACATGATTTCCAAAGTCAGGTTAAACACTGCTAATTAAATATTTATTGACGTATTTCTGAATACTTCAGAGAACTGGACAAACATCAATTATTTAATTTACAGGACCAATCACATTAAGTCCTGCATTTACTTTATGGTGATGGCGCATCAGCATTGCATTTTCATCAGCACACTTCATTTGTCAGAAATGTAATATATAAACTCGGATGCACAATCACCTGTTCATGGCAATGAAGGATGGACAAAAAATGTCAACTTTTCCAGTGATGCTCACATTCCAAATACAATTATTTAAGCAAAACGTTGTTTGATGTTTTTAACCATTCAAATGGTCACTGAATGGTTCACAGAGGCCATTACCTTGTCAGCAAGTCACCCTTTATTTACACATGGAGAGTTCTTGACACTGATCCAGCTCCCTCAGAACAAGCGTTCAGAATGAACAGGATGTTTGACACTCCTGGTTTATATCCACCAGCCAAGGCTCCTTGCTTAACAGCCTCAATCAGTGAGCTCCACCTGGCTGACCTCATTTTAATCAATACATCCCTCCCTCTCCATGTCTGAGGGCATAGGCCGGTCCTTTTTTCTGTAGCTTCTCTTAGATTAGATTCCCTACAGTGTGGAAACCAGCCCTTCAGCCCAACCAGTCCACACCGACCCTCCGAAGAACAACCCACCCAGACCCATTTCTTTCTAACTAATGCACCTAGCACTATGGACAATTTAACATGGCCAATTCACCAGAGCTGCGCATCTTTGGACTGTAGGAGGAAACTGGAGCACCCAGAGAAACCCACGCAGACACGGGGAGAATGTACAAACTCCATACAGACAGTCGCCCGAGGCTGGAATCGAACCTGGGATCCTGGTGCTGGGGGGCAGCAGTGCTAACCATTGAGCTACCGTGCCTGAGCTCCTTGGGCAGTTTAGCATTGTGTCAGGTTCTTCCAACTCTGCCCCGGATATGGATGGTACATAATGCACAGAGGCTCGCCTCTTATATTCACAGTATCTTGGAAGAATTTTGTTCTCTTCTTCAGGCTGCAAAGGAGTTGAGGTGGCGACATTGACCATGTCCATCTCTGATTCTAAGTATCTTCAATGCTTGATGGAGAGGAAGAACCCGAGGCTTTCAACAAGCTTTCTAGCTGTTCCAAGCAGCCAGGCAGCTGTTCCCACACCATTTATGAGTTTGCAAATTTCATATGGCCCATGTGCTTGTTCAGAACCACCATATCGGTCTGAACTTTATATGTCACTGGATCTGACCTTGCATTGTCCAAGTCTCTTATTCAGGCAGGGCCATTCCTCTGCTTCCTACATCAAACTTTGTCCCCTGAGGTAAACTGTCTTGTGTCCAGCATTAGTATTCATGATACTGTCTCATCCTTTCCCCAAATCAAGGAAGATCAAATTTAATCTAGTGTGGAGTCTTCTCTGCTGGGGCTAGTACTGAAGTTGAATGAGATGTAGTCCAATAATCAAATTGGAACTGGACAGTTTGGCATCTAGTGAAGCTGTAAACTGTTTCTTAAGGCCTGCCTTCAGAGTTTAGACTACTCTTTCTGTATGATGGATAGTATGGAACTATCCTTATGTGACAAATACCATTCACCTTTAGGAAACACACAAACCTTGCGCTGGTAAACAATGAATCACTACTTGCAGACAATGTCCCAGACACCACAATCACTATCCCTATAGATGGCCTGTCCCATTGACAGGACAAACTCAGCAGAGGTGTTGGCACAGTGGAATATAATCAGAAGGGAGTTACCCTGGGAGACCTCAACTTTGATTGCAGACCCCATGAAGTCTCAAGGGCAAAGAAACCTCCTACTGATTACCATGTATCATCCTCCCCCGGCTGATAAATCAGTACTTCCCCATTTTGAGCAACACTTGGAGGAAGCACTGAGGGTGATAAGGGCACAACATGTATTGTAGGGGATTCCAATGTCCACCAAGATTGGCTCGGCAGCAGCACTGAGCTGTTTAGGTTCTAAAGGACAAAGACGCTAGACTAGGTCTGCAACAAGTTCCAAGGGAACCAACAAGAAGGAAAAACATCCTCGACCTTATCCTAACCAATCTGCTAGCTGCAGGTGCATCTGTCTATTACAAAATTGGTAAGGGTGACCACTGTACAGTCCTTGTGGAGATGAAGTCCCACCTTCTATCCCAGCGTCTACCGTGTGTTATCAATCCCAGTGCTAAATGGGTCTGACTTTGAACATATCTAGTGTTATAAATCAGGCCAGATCCCCTTAAAACATTTCAAAAAGTAGCCTGGACCCTAACTTTGCTAGCTGTTTTAAGCAGGTGTAGAGTGGATATTCTAGGAGAGACACATTAACTAAAACCATTTAGTTTTAACAAAACAGAATTTATTGACAAGATTACTGAATGAAATACAAACAAAAGAGAACAGAATACTGATTAACTTAACCTATCCAAAAACCCAACAGATTGTCCCAACTTAATGATACTGTTCCAAATTCCTGCAACAATCCCATAAATGCCCCTTGGCAAAAAAGGCAAAATCAAACACAAGGTCTTACAAGAGAGAGAAGGGAGAGATTCAGCATGGAGCACCTTCTTCCATTGAGTTGTTTATTGGACCAGCAACCTCATTGACTGCCTGCTTTCAGTGAACAGCCAGAACAATGCCAAACCAAACAAGAGAAAAGCTGAACTGGGAGAAATAGCCACTCCCTTTTCATTGTGCAAATGTTTTTTTAATAAATTTGAAAACATTCTCAAGTAGATCAATCCCAGACATTTCAGAGTCTGTGACTTTATCACCTCCTGAAAAAAAAAACAAAGACAACCTAACCTTGTTAAAGGAACAACATCATCACAATAGATACTCAATACCGGACATCCATGAGGCACTGTGGAGCATCAACAGCAGCAGAATTGTACTCAATCATAACTTGTAACTTCATGGCCCGGCATATTCCTCATTCAGCCATTACCATGAAGCCAAGGATTCAACCCTGCTACAGAAGAAAGTGCAGAAGGACATGCCAAGGAGCAGCATCAGGCACAACTAAAACCGAAGTGTCAACCTGGTGAAGCTGTCAAACAGCATAAGCAGCAAGTGATAGACAAAGCTAAGTGTTCGCACAATCAATGGATCAGATCTAAGATCTACAGTACTGCCACATCCACTTAGGAATGGTGGTGGACAATTAAACAATTCACCGGAGGAGAAGACTTCACAATGAGATGAGACTGCACAGGATACTCTGAAAATCTGGATCAAAGGTCTTGGTCAGTCTGTTGAGTTTGCAGGTATGTTCTTTAGTCAGATCGGCAGGTGATTGTCTGTAATGTTCCTGGTTGTTCAGTTATTGGTACACTAAAATCTGGATAATTTTAACTTCTTTTAATTACTTCTCTACCTCGATCAAGTAAATTATAGGTCATTCCTTCACTTGTTATTCAGCTGTTGACACTTTATTCACACCATCTGACCCTTTTGATCACCTGCAAAGACTAGTTATTCAGCCTGTCAACACTCCACTCATACCATTTTATGATCTTTCGATCTCTCAGCCTATAAATTCTGTGCCTGTGTGCTTCTCTTCACTCTACCTGATGAAAGACCAGTGCTCCAAAAGCTTGTGATTTCAAAATAAGTCTGTTGGATTAAAACCTGAATATGGCTTCTACCCTTTTCTACCTCAGTCCAACACCAGTACCTCTCAACATTTCATGGGAAAGGGTTGGTTCTATGGCTCTGGGTCACGATATTATTAACTTCATAAACTAAGCAATCCCTTAACATTTTCCAAAGTGCTGACCTGTACTCAGTGTGCCAACAAGACCTCAGTAACTGGTTCCCCAGAAAGTCTATTTGTCTGTATCACTTGCAATCTAACAGATGGTTTATGGCCATAGTAGTCAGATCCATATCCATCAATTCATCAAAGGATGTTGACTCCAAGGGATGTCAGGTAGGTTCAATTCTTTATTATGTTGAAAGTCAAAACCAAACAAGCGGTCAGAAGAATGACTCTCTGTCAGTATTCCTCTTGTATCCCATTTGCCAGAAAAATGTATCTCATTCTTTCAGCTCATTGGACCAATCCTCCAAACCAGCATCATAAGACTCAATTTCCCAAACAGCAGCTTTTCCAATATTTCTCCGTCATGGTCTTACTGGTGCCATTGAAAGGCAAGGCTGTCTGAAACTTTTCTTGGGCAGAGAGGGAAAGGGTTAAATCAAAACAAAGTTGGAGTGAAAAAGAAAGCACTGTATCCCTGGTGTCCACACTCTGAAGGCATCGAGGGATCACTGGTAGGCACTGCATGTTCCTTCCTCAAGGACACCTGGGCCTGTTTCTTTTTAAAATGCTACCTGCTCAGAGATGCTTTATACATGTCTGAGGCTGGTGGGATTTGAACATGGTTCTTCAAGCTCAGAAGTAAGAATGTTACCACTGTACCACAAAGCCCTTGGCTCAGGTGATGAGTCCCAGCTGGACATTTCCTGTTACCAAGGGAAGTAACACTCATCAGGATTAATGAGTGGTTCCATATGAGGCTTGTAGGTGTTATCACAGTGAAAGTTCAGTACTCTTTTCTACAATGACAATGAATACTAGACCAATAGTTAACTTTAAAACTGAGATGGATAGATTTGTTAACCCTGGGTACAGGAAGGGGTATGGGGCAAAGGCACATACATCCAGTTAGGTCACAGAGCAGCTATGACCTCAGTGAAGCGTGGAACAGGGACAGGGGGCTAAAAGCCCCAGTCAATTGCTATATTCCTGTATTCAATAAAATCCCACCCATTCACAACAACATCCAAAGATATGATTTTAGTTCCATAGCACTGAAAAAAAATGGGATTTTGAAAAATCTAAATTGACAAAACAGTGTAATTTTAATAAAACATTTCTGGATTAATTACAACTTATTTCTTCCAAAAGTTATCTTGGTGTACAAAGCAAAAAATAATAAATAAAAATAATAACATGTTTCACTTATACATTACTTGTATAATTAATAAATTATTTTTTTTTTTACTTCTCTCTCACTTGCCAACACTCCTGCTCCACAAGCAGTTTCTCCCACCGTCCTGCTAACCCACTCCCCTTCTACTCATCATGCCTCACACTCACTCTTCCACTTACCACATCTCCTGATCCTCCTACTCACCAACCCTCCCACTCAATGGCTTTCCAAACTGTCAGCTCTTTCAATCTTCATGCTCATCGACAACTCTGCTCACTACCTCTCCTGCTCACTGACCATCCCACTCACCAGCCATATATCACTACCTTTTATGACTTGCATACTCACCATGCATCCACTCAGCAAGCCTCTTACTTGCTAGCCTGTCCTCTCACTGACCCATTATTCATCAACACTCACAGTTACTGCATCCCTCATGAACACTTTTGCTCACTAACCTTCCCTATCTTGAACCTTCAGTATGAACAAAGGCTTGGACAAGGGACAACGAAAAGATGGAAGTGAGGTGTGCCACGTGTAATAGCACTGGGGAAGGAAGCAATGAGCAGGAACTGATCATTGTAAGAGGCAGTGATTGAAAGTGTCAGCAAGCAGGAGGGTTGACAATGGACTGCAATAAAAACATATGAATACCATTGATTTACTTATAGCCAAAGAATTGTGTGCACAAATCACAACATTCAAGGTATTTCTTCGAAGTGATTGTGAGCCGCACGTTTGGGTGTGTGTATAAGTCCCTGTTAATTTTGTAAGTGAATAAGTGTAAAATGTTTTGAACAATTTAAAAGTTTGTTCACTGTAAAACATGCTGTAAGTAAAATGCTGTAATGAAATCATTAATGAAATACAGATGAAGATGAAATATAGTGAGATACTTTTGAAGATTACATTCACTTCCATTCTTTAGGTTATCATCACAAGCCCATAGATTGCAGTTGATGTGTTGGTTGACAGAAATACCTTCTAATTAAATATTAAGAAGAACTATGCCATTGTTTGTGGTACCTTTTGCAAACTTTGTTCCATGGCTACTGATTCCAATTCTCTTCCTGTCAGCACTCAACGATAAATCTACGCTGTTTTCCACCTTTTCACCACAATTCACCATGGTAAGAGTCTGCAAATTCTTTTGCGTTATCACTAGACAGTCTATTTTCACTTCTGTAACTTTGCCTGATCTCGCCCCTATTTCAGCCCATCTGTAGCCAAAGCCCTCAGCCTTTGTACCTCTAAACTTGGCTATTCCAAAGCAGTCCCAATTGATCTCTATTACAGAATCTCAGAATTGTTACATCGCAGAAAGAATCAATTCAGTCCATCACGTCTGCACCAGTTCTATTCCTGGTGACAATATCCTGCCATTTCCTCATATTGATACACACTATTTGAATTAATCAGATAATATCTTCTTCAGTGCCTCAATTGAACTTCTCTCCAGCACATTTCCAGGTAATGCATTCCATACCCTGACTATTTGCAGTGTATAAAAGCTTTGTCTGTCATCACCTTTGCTGCTTTAAGTCAATGGCCACTTATCTTTTTTTTACAAATGGAAACAATTTCTCACTATCTACTCTATGCAGGCAAAGTGAGGACTGCAGATGCTGGAGATCAGAGTCAAGATTAGAGTGGTGCTGGAAAAGCACAGCAGGTCAGGCAGCATCCGAGGAGCAGGATGAAGAGCTCCTGCCCGAAACGTCGATTTTCCTGCTCCTCGGATGCTGCCTGACCTGCTGTGCTTTTCCAGGACCACTCTAATCTTGACTGCCATCTACTCTATGCAGCCCACTCACAACTGTGAAAATCTCCTCTTGTGAAGTCTCTTCTTACCTTTTTTCTTTCCAAGGAGAACAGTCACAGCAACTTAGTTTCTTCCCAACTGCTAATGCTTCAACTTTACCTTCAGTTAGATAGGCTTCTAGCTCTGGAATTTTCTCCCTATACTTCTCTGCTTCACTTTCATCCTATTTAATCTACCTACTTTTTAATCTATCTATTTGGAAAAGAGTTTGGATACCAAACTTAATATCTCCTTATGTGACTCAGTCACAAACTTCGTTTTTAATAATGCTGCTGTATTGCATACTGGAATGCTTTAGTGTGGCTCGGTGGTGAGCTCTGCTACTACACAGTACCAGGGACCTGGGTTCAATCCCACCCTTGGGTGACTGCCTGTGTGGCGTTTGCACATTCTCGCCGTGTCAGTGTGGGCTTCCTCTGGGTGCTCTGGTTTCCTCCCACAATTCAAAGATGTGCAGGTCAGATGAATTGGTCATGCTAAATTGTCAATAGTGTTAGGTGCATTAGTTGGATAAATATAGGGTAGGGGAATGGGTCTGGGTGGGTGGCTCTTCATAGGGTTGGTGTGAACTTGTTGGGCCAAATGGCCTGTTTCCACACTGTAGGGAATCTAATCTGGAAAAAAAAGGTGCTGTATAATGATAAATTATTAGTGTCGCGCAAGTTTTAGCTGAGACAGTGTCTCAATTGCCACTTGTTCTTTGGCAACAAAAGGTATGGAAAGTAGTTATTCAGTAGCTCAGCAGTACCCTCTTTCTCCATGCATCAACCCATTTTTGTTCCCTAATCATCCACACCTTTTTTCATATTACTTTTTAACTATACTGTTTATTATTTATCTGGAAGATGTTGTATTTCTATTCACCAGTCCACTCCAATTTTGCACTGATGCTATTTAGCATTTTTGGTGACCTGTCAGAGGTAGTTGCACTGGAAGATATTCAGGCAGGAGAAAGTGAGGACTGCAGATGCTGGAGATCAGTGCTGAAAATGTGTTGCTGGAAAAACGCAGCAGGTCAGGTAGCATCCGAGGAACAGGAGAATCAACGTTTCTGGCATAAGCCCTTCTTCAGGAAGATATTCAGGCAGTCCATCAATTAATGGCCAATTTAATTTTATCTATCCCATCATAGTAGGGCCACCCGTAGAATTTTAATATTAGTTACTCACACACCACTCCAGCTTCAAAATGACTTCAGTGCTTGCTTTATGCGATAATTTAAGCTTATAAGACTTCCCCATGAGACCCATGAGGCAGTGTTACAGTCAGAGTACAGAAATAAATTGAATACTTTTATTTTTCAACTCTTCTGTCAGCAAACAAAATTTTGTTCGTTCACTTTCTTCATTTCCTTTTGAAAAAGACAGCGGCATGTTTTCCCCGTGTCTGAACATCTAAAAATGGCCCACTGCAAATTCTTTCAGGACAAAATATAAGTTTGGTCTTTTCATGCATTCAAACTCGATAAATGATTGTCGCAAAACACTCACAGACGCAAGCGTTCAAGAAGGTTACAATGAAGAATAACTTGACCATTAAACATTAGTTTAAGTCTTTTTCATCTGGGTCCAGAAAGACAGTACCCAGTGGAGGTTCTTTTCTGTAGGAATGGGAATGCAGGGAGGTAGAATGCAGACATTGACAATTTATGTTTATGCAGTACCTTTACTGTACTAATACATTCCAATATGCAGGTAGGCAAGATATTTTAACAGAGTTCTGTTTTCACAGCTGTTGAAAGTGGCTTGTCTAATTTTCTGGCAAATATAAGATTTCCGCCTGAAACCAAGTCCTGAAAATGATTTGGATGAGATAAGGTAATCTTCGCTAACTTTGACGCCTGGCTGTGGTGTTACCAGTTACATCCTTGACAGAATTACACAACGTTAACTGCTAACAGCTTCTCACTAGACTGAAAGCAGTCCAGAAGTTACAATCAAACCCTTATTTCAAAGACCAGCTCTGGTCATGTAATAGGTTCCTGGATGAATTAGTTTAAGCTTAACAAGGTGATTCCCATGTAACAACTGATTCCTACCTCTCTGGCCAGTAAAAAGGAAAGTCATTGTATTCTTATCAGTCCATGGGGTTGCTCTCTCATTAGAGAGAGAGAGATAACTCATGATAATTTAACTTGAAGTTCTCCATATCTCAGGCAATGGCAAGATGTTTAGAAAGTGAATCCTTCATGGTAAGCTTTGCGGGTGGCACAGTGACACAGTGGTTAGCACTGCTGCCTCACAATGCCAGAGACCTGGGTTCAATTCCCACCTCAGGTGACGCTCTGTGTGGAGTTTGCATATTCTCCCCATGTCTGCGTGGGTTTCCTCCCACAGTCCAAAAATGTGCAGGTTAGGTGAATTGGCCATGCTAAATTGTCCGTAGTGTTAGATGTAGGGTCTGGGTGGGTTATGCTTCGGCGGGTCATTGTGGACTTGTTGGGCCAAAGGGCCTGTTTCCACACTGTAAGTAATCTAATCTAAAAAAAAGCTCAGCCCATGCAGGAATTGTTTAGCAGCACTCTACCATGAACCAGCCATCCAAGCCATTGCTCATTTATATGGGAACAATAGTAAGCTGCTAGTGTCATTCCAGGCATAAAGAGTTTCCAATGTTTTCCTTTGTTCAGAATCGGCTGTGGGAGACATCTCACCTGCTATTCTTTTTGTGCTTTGGACTGCAAGATCCACAGGTTGCAAGAGTGTGACAGTCAGGGAGGATGATCTCTAATTTCTGACCTGGACATTGCTGGTTGGAATCCTGCCATATATTGTAGTCAATTTGCATCATGTGATCAGTCACAGCCATGATTAAATCTAACAAAGTTCATTTTAAAGTAGTATATGATTTCTCTTCATATCTTATTGAAGTATGGGCAGTCAAATACTAGCAGCTCTGGGTGGCACAATGGTTAGCACTGCTACCTCAGAGAGCCAGCGACCTGGGTTCAGTTCCCACCTCTGGTTACTAACTGTGTGGAGTTTGCACATTCTCCCTGTGTCTGCATTGGTTTCCTCCCACAGTCCAAAGATGTGCAGGTTAGGTGAATTGGCCATGCTAAATTGCCTGTAGTGTTAGGAGGGTGGGTTGTGGGTCAGTGTGGATTTGTTGGGCTGAAGGGCCTATTTCCCACTGTAAGTAATCAAATCACAGCTTGCTTTTCCTGGAATACATTACTAATCTGAAACCAGAAGCTGTACTTTAACCACACCTGAAATCTCCCCACTGTTGCAGCCTACCTTAGGAAAGTTAAAGGATTTACAGGTTGACAATCACTTTGTTTAACCATGTTATGAGTACACCTTCTGAGGTCATCAAGTTGTGGTCCAGGACTCAAACCCAAAGCTTCTGGTTCAGATTAATATCCTGGTATCATGCATTGTGTACAGGTTGTTCCCCATGAGTTGTATTCCAGCTTATAACACTAAATTAATGTTTCGTGAATTTACATACTTTAAAATTGTTATATTCTCAAAGAGAACAGCAATGAGGCAGCAGTACTTAAAATGGCACACCCCATCAAGGCTCGTTGATAAATAAATCAATGGGAGTTAGATTGAGAAAAAAAATGGCCTTTTTCATTCATTTCTTTCTTGTGATCACAAGCAACAAAAGAGATTTGAAATAGTCTTTCCCAGATACTTATATATTGTATTTGGCAACAGCCAATTTGTTTATCGAATAGTTCTGTTTTTCTCAAAAATGAGATTGAATACAACGTCTTATTCTTTTTTAGATTAAGCAGATGGAAGAATTTTTGAAGTAAATGCTCTTCCTAGCAAATTTAAAGCATTGTTGATGGGATACAGGTATTGTTAGCCAGGTCAGCACTTATTGCCTGTCTCTACTTGCCCAGAGGACAGTTGCAAGTCAACTACACTGCTGTATGTCTGGAGTTATTCGGTTTCCTTCACTATAGGATTTTGTAAACCAGATAGGTTTTCACAATTGATAGTTACTATATGGTTACCATTAGGTTAGTTGTTTGTTTTGCTTCTTATTAATTATTACATCATTATTTTCATTGAATTCAAATTTCACCACCTACCATGACAGGATTTGAATTCACATCACCAGAACAATAACCTGGGTTTCTGGATTATTAGTCGAGGAACATTACAACTGTACCTGTCAGATAACAAATATTTAGCCAACTATTGGTTTGCATTGGAGTTAAATACATGACGCTTTTTCTATTGATAAGGTTGTGAGGCTGCTCAATACAATAGCAGAGCTGGTGACTGAAGTGAGGGCTATGTTAGCATTTAAGGAATTAGTGTTTAAGGAAATGGAGTATATGAATATAGGCCACAGGATGCACATGGAAATCAATACGGTTCATATGGAAGGCAAACACCAACATGAGTTGATTGAGCTGAGTAGGCAGTCTCCATGTTTTAATTTTTTTCAATACTTGTAAATTTCATTCTTTATCACAAGACTGTACCAACGCCAAGATACGTCACCTCAAAACTGGAGACTTTCTCCTGGTGCTAAAAATCCAATCCTTAATCCCAAATGTCCCAACTCAGGAAAGTGTGTTAAGAACAAAATACCTGCCATGCTATTACTCTTTCCCCAAAGTGAAAAATTCTTACATCTGTTTTCTGGTCAAAAGTTACATATTTAAAACACCCCTGCGGTTATGTTAAAATGTACAGATTATTTCGGTTAAACCACCATATCTGGAAGAATGTAACTTCAAAGCATCAAGGAAGTTATTTTCTCTCTGCTTCACAATTATTGTAGTCAATTTGTTTCTAATTAATTTGTATTCTTATCACCAGATGAGAATTGTAACACCATTGTATAGTGTCATATACACCTTGAGAGAAAAAGTTTTCTCCAAATGGATCAAGAAGTCACCTGTGCTTATCATATTCTGCTTTACCGTCAGATTTTGTATTGTTCAAATGAAAAAATCACACACAATGCACACTGTCAATGAGCACCACTT
Organism: Hemiscyllium ocellatum; assembly: GCF_020745735.1. Taxonomy (NCBI): domain Eukaryota; kingdom Metazoa; phylum Chordata; class Chondrichthyes; order Orectolobiformes; family Hemiscylliidae; genus Hemiscyllium; species Hemiscyllium ocellatum. The sequence goes on along the minus strand of NC_083418.1, from coordinate 46,163,714 downwards.
ACCTGCTTAAATTGTGTCCATCTTGAAACAGTTCAACTTTTCAACAGAATTATTTCATTCAAAAGTATTTGCTCAGACCCCCCATTGCTTAGGACTACTGGCTCAGAGGTCACTGCTGCAGTATTCAAAATCTCCACTTAAAATAGAAAAATAAAGTGTAGTCTTGCATTGTTGTAGTACTTTTCCTGACCTCAGGGCATCACAGAGTAGTTTAAGAAGGTGACTTGCTATCACCCATTTCAGTGCGATTAGGAATGACAAACAAATGTCGACTTTGCCAACAATGCAATGCCCACATCCTATGATTTTGTTTAAAATTAACTGTCTTCAAAACATTGATATTACATTTTTGCTGGATAAAGAGCAGGCAATTCACATACAGCAACTTCTCCACAGGCAAGAACCTTAAAGATGACGCAATACATTTTTAAATAATGTTGATTAAGAGATAAGTATTTGCCAGGAGTCCGTACTAACTCCCCTATTTCTTACTCAGGAAGTCCCAAATTGCCTTCATTGTCAATAAAGTACTTTCAAGGTACTGATGGGTAGTGAAAAACGGTGCAATCAGAGGAATGCATTGCTTTATCTGACAAATTGCTGCCAGTGATTTCTATTACATTCACACGACTGTAGCTAGGTGCAATAAGGACTATCTTTTGTCAATTGCTACAGACCACTCAGGTTATCAACCTTTTTTATGAATACTCAGACTCTTGTAATAATCTTTCATAATCTTAAAGATATACTTTGAGTAACATCAACATAATAAGAAGCAAACAATTATGTGGCAGAAATTTACAGACTACATAGCTATCCAGACTTCTGCTTTCAGTCAACTCCATGTTGAGTGCCCAATAGTCATGAGGTTGTGGTAGCTATAGATGAGTCAGGTCACTCTTAGGGAAAGCACATCTGGCTATCATCTTTGATTCAGTGACAGCCAAAATGAAAGCAGAACAAGGCAGCCAAAAAGCATTATATATGGTTGATTTAGATGCACTGCAGAAGTTATGAACACCACAGGAATGCCACCATTCTCTTAAAAAAAACACTCTGGGGGGTGGTGGTGTGTTGTCAAGGCATGAATGGTATGATGGAACATGGAGAGCTGACATAGTGCATGAATTAACATGGATGATACAAGAGGAATGTAGTTACTAACAAATAGGAGTGGGTCATTCAGCCCACTTTGTGAAGAAACAATGATGTGATTTCAATTCAGCACAGTATGAAGGTGAGAATGAAACATGCAGGTAGATAATTGTGTTCCTGCATACCTGCTGCCATGCCCTTCTAGATGATAATTGTTGTGGGTCTAGAAGGTGCTGTCAAAGGAAGAATGATGAGTTGTACTTTGCATATGATACACATTGCTGCTATTGTACTAGTTAGGAGGGAATGACTATTTAAGGTTAGGGATATGGTACCAGTCAAATGGGCTGCATTGTCTAGATGGTGTCAAGTTTCTTGAATGTTGCTGGAGTTGCATTCATCCAGACAAGTGGGAGGTACTCCATCAATTCCTGAGATGTCCCTTGTTGATGATGGACAGGCTTTGGAGGATCGTGATGTGAGTTGTTCACCTCAAAGTTCCCATACTCAGGCCTGCTGTTGTAGCCATAGTATTTATATGGCTAATCCAGTTCAGTTTCTGGTTAATGGCAATTCCTGGGATGTTGATAGTGAGGAATCAAGTGAAGGTAATGCCATTGAACTTCAAGGGGGTCAAATGTATTAGGCATTTTTTACCAAGGCAGGGCCAATGCGTCAGGAAATTTCCCAATTCAAGCCACCCATTTCTGCAACCAAAATCTAGCCCTCAATCTCTGAAATATGCCCACACTAGGCTTGACAAATTCGCTTTGATTCTTAGATAAATTCAAACTTTTAACTGCTTGGTAAGCATTTGTTTCAGTAGACATTTCTCAAGTGAAAGTCCAACAGCAAGTTGGTTATAAAACGTATTGAACTAGGTTTGGAGAGTTTAACAAACAGAACTTTACAAGTACATTGGTACATGGCATGCTACAGCCTACTAATCAAATAACTGTTTAAAAATTGAGTAGAACACAACCCATGCATTCTAAATGTCCAACTTGTACAGAGGAGGCAGAAATGAAAATAATGCTTAAAAAGGCAATTTGGGTTTAGAGAATCATCAGAGCATACTGAGATCATTCCCTGAGTATGTTGCTATACCAATGGACCAGCTCAGTGTTCCACTGTCTCTATAATTTCGATGAAGATCTTACTTATTAAACTGAAGGTTCCATGCTATCCAAATTCAGGGTGATCAGATTACAAAGATTGCAAATAAGACCAAATCTAACTGTAGGATTTACAAAACATTTTAAGATAACTGAATTTCACCAGAAAGTAGGATTCCAATAATACTCATACACCAAAATTGAATTTTCTTAGTATATGAAAATGTTGCACATTTATCAAAGTGACAAAAAGTAGAAATATAGAATATTTCAGGGTAAAGCACACCATTTGACCCATCATATCTATGTCGCTTCTTTAAAAATATTTGCATTTTAGTCCCATACCACAGCTTCTCCCCTTCTCTCTGTCAATTAGTCCTCTTCAAGTTCATATCCAATTATCTACTGAATGTTCCTGTGGACTCGACTCAGATCCTACCAACCCTCTGAGTAGGAAAATGGAACAGCTAATTTTTAATGAATTTGTGCATGAGCCTCGGAGATTAGCTGTGATATAATTGGGACCTCAGTAGTCATGTGCTAGTACTCTGCTAGAAGGTTGGAACATGTATAGAATGCTGCTCAAGAGCCTTACCATCAAGTTGTTTAAATGAAACTCAGAAGTCTGGTCTGAGCTTGTATGAAGATCGAAAGAACGCATATTGGAACAAAAATTGTATCTAATTTCATCTCTAATTCATTTAGCCAATTTTTTTTTACATTTAGAGATAATGCATACTTTACTATTATTTAATCCATCAAATCCTCTCATAATTTTGCATTATTATTTGTTTGGAATTTAAACTTGTATTCTGCTGAGGGCAATCACAATTTTTCCAAATACCTCCATGTAATTGAAGTCATTCACCTCTGGTATTATCTTGGCAGATCTGCTTTGTAACTTCTCTAAAGTTTTGACTTGCATCCACCTTCTGCTTTCCCATTTCACTAAGCTGTACATTTGAAGAGGTTAAGTCCCCATTATTACTGCTCTATTACTTTTACCTTTCTGTGAGATTTGCTTTCATGTGTTTTCTGCTAACTCCTTTTCATTATGATTGCATATAGTAAACAGAGAACGATGTAACAGTTCACTCTGTTCCTTAGTGAATTTAATTAAATACAGAAGCATTAAATTATTTGTTAAACATTTGAACATTCTTGCAAATTATGTAAGCTACAGTGATTTTAAATTAGTTTGCAAGAGAGCAGAACATAATGGCTTTCAAAAAGGAGAAACTTTAGTTGTAAGTTTGAAACACTCACCAGAGTTGTTGCTGTGAAGAACTGAACTGTTCAAACCAGCAGCAGTAAAATGTTATTTTCAAAACAGACAATGAGGTTATTTCTAAAAATTGCTCAGAGGTAGTTTAGAGGATTACCAATAATTATGGCCCTAGTGAAAAAAGTTAGTATTTATGCATCTCATGATGTGCATAATTATACATATATAACCATGAAAAATTTTAACCTAGTCTGCGGAAACCAACCTCAGAAACAACATTAAGCAAGAACTTCAAAAATATCTAAACACAGTGATCAACATCACATACATCCAATCCAGTCCACAAGCACTCTTCCATAAACTGGAAGAACACATGCATCAGTAAATGCATTTGTCATGCCAATCCATTTGAGCAGTGCATTTTTAGGCACTAATTTAACACTAAATCAAATTCAGGTCCTATCATTCCTCATTCCTGATACATGATCACACTATTAACAACTAAACCCCCACAAGATACTAAGGGCGAAAATACCTGTTTGGTTGTGATTATATTTTAATGGCACTGTTTAAAATAATCTATTTTCTGTGACAAAATATGCAATTCAAATTAATGAAATGTGTTACATGGTTCAATTAGAATTGAACTTTAACCAGAAAGAATCAATTGAAGGTGGATCTTGCTGCCTTGCCATACGTAAGTAACAGCACTTCAAAATAAATTCATTGTCCATGATGCTCTGAGGATGAGGCAAAATACTCAATAAGGATGTCATTGTCCTCAGTATCATGATAATGCAAAATTTGGAGGATTGATTTTCAAATTCCGTCATTGATATAATACCTGGGACCTCCATGGACTGAAATGGCTTTAATAAAGGAACTGAAAGTACTGACTTAAAATGGCAACAGGCATCACCTGACCAAGAGTGATCAAGTTTCAATGTAGGTTAGAAACAGACTGCCAAGCTGAATATTTTTTCCAAAGACAAGACAAGGGCAACATGTGGTCCATAACAGTTCAAGAAGCCAGCTCACTACTACTTTCTCTAGGGCAGCTATGGACAGGCAGTAAATGTTGACCAGTCAGCAATGCCCATGTCCCAAGAGTGAATTAAAAAAACGGTCAATGTTCTCTGAGGGAGGTGTATAATGACCTCAATCTCCTATTATCATTTTATACCTTGATCTGAATGCTTGCATATTGGTGTTGGAAACATTGCCTGCAATTATCAAACTTGGAGGCAATGGGTTCAAGCATGGAAATACATGAACAGGAATGCAGAGTACTGGGCTAATGGTCAGTTTCTTGCTAGCATGATGAGCAATAAGATCTCGATGTCCAGGTACACAGATCCTTGTAAGCTGCCACCCAGGTTGATAGAGTTTATCGGGTTGCTTTCATTAGAGAGAAGAAGGTTGAGAGATGGATATATGAATAGGAAGGGTTCAGCGGGGTTTGGGCCAAGTGCTGGCAAATGAGACTAGATTAATTTAGGCTATCTGGTCATCATGGACAAGTTGGACCAAATGGCCTGTTTCCATGCTGTAAGTCTCTGTGGCTTTATGAATCTAATTACTCACCAAAGAACTGCTAGCCTCTGACCTGCTTATATAGCTACAATATCCATATGGTTGATCCAGTTATGTTTCTGATCAATAATAACTCCCAAGATGTTGATGGTGAGGTATTCTTTGATGATCATGCCAGTGACTATCAAGTGGAAGGTCTTTGTTAGAAACAATCATTGCCTGACACTAATTTCTACTTATCAGCCAAGCCTGAATATTGTCCAGATTTTGCCACATGTTCCAGAGTCATGAAAGTGAACACTGCAATCATTAGTAAACATTGCCACTTCTTATTTTTGAAGGAGGGAAGGTCATTGGTGAAGCAGCCACAATGGTTATATCAATGACACTACCCTGCAATTTTTAAAACACTTTCTTAGGATATTGGTGGTACTGGCAAAGCTGTCTAAGATGGTTGTGAACTACCTTCTTGGACCATTACAGTCCATCTGGTATGGGTACACCCATTGTGCTGCTAGGAAGGAAGTTGCAGGATTCTGATCCAGTGACAGTTAAGTTTTATTACCTTTAAGAGAATTCTCCTTTAAGGACTCCACGTGCTGTGCATATAAAACGTTGTAATTCTGCCCAGCTGTTAGTCTGGTTTAGATTTGCAAGCTGCACACACAGAATCCATTTGATTTGCTGTAAAGTCTGCTTTTTATAACTTACTGTTTTAAATAAACTAACCCACAGAGTTAATCAATTCCCGATGAGCAATTGATTCCTGGATCAATATCATCAACATGACATGGTGAACAGTAATGGGAAACATTGAACTGATAAGGCCTGATACATTTGAAACAGCAATTTAACATATGTTTGGCAGTCTTAAATCTTGCTAAAGTGCATGAATCTTTTTGTCAGAACATTGGAAAATGTAGAAAATCACTGCAGCAGATGTTATAAATGCAATTTCGGTCATTGACATTCTACACAAGCTGTTTACAATGGAACTGACAGAGAGAATGCTGGAGAAACTCAGTCTGTCTGGCAGTCTCTGTGGCAACAGAAACAGAATGAACATTTCAAGTTCAGTATGACTCTTCTTCAGAATTTTTCTTTCGGACTTTTCTTCAGAAGGGTAATACTGGACTCGAACTGTTATCTCCTTCTCTCTCTCCACAGATCACCAGAACTGTTGAGTTTTTCCAGCAGTCTCTGCATTTATTTCAGATTTCAAACATCCACCACATTGTGTTTTTGCCAAACACTGTCAATACAGGCAATGAACTGCAACTTGTTTGAGACAACAAGTGACAAAATCCATCACTGTCTGATATCCAAATACAACCCACAATTGAATGTGGCATAGAATGATGCAACAGGATGGTAAAGGGCAGGCTAAGAGCCTGAGATATGTTGATGTGGAACGCAGAGTATTTAATTCCTATCCTATTTTGTACATATCGATCCAACACTCCCACCTCCACCGTCTGACCAATGAGAATGTTAGAGTAATAACAGAAACAATTAGAAAGCAACAAGCTAAATCAAAAGTATACTTCAACAAGTGAATGGAGAATGGGAACCATGGTTTTAAATTGGAGATTACAACTGCACAACAGGCTGTATCATGATTCTGAGCTTGCATCATCTCTATTTGCAACAAAACAGATCAAGACGGATCACCAAATTCATATTACAATCTGGTGAGGGCTGAGTGATATTTATTGCTAAACTAGACTGGGTATGAGGTCCACGGGGCTTACTGTGGAAATAAAGCCACACGATTCTAGAACTTTGAATGACAATAGAATTCACTACATTGCACGAAAACAATAGTACAATCTATAATGCTTGTACAATTCATTTTCTAACTCCCACCAACATATGGTTCATATGGGTAATATGCTGTAATAAATTATAACATGGCATACATCAAAGAGCAAATGGAATCAAAACAGATTGCATCTATATTTCACCATTTGCCAGATATTAACTACATGGTAAGCTTTTAAATTTCATTAAAATTCACAAGACATCACAATTCTTCACTTTTATTAATCTCGTCTTGAAACTTCCTTTCTAGTTCCACTCTACTATGGACTGCCTCAACAACTGCTCCCATTCTGGTTAATTATCCTCCTTTTTGGGTCTACCCTCCCCTACACTCTGAAACTACATACCAGTACTCATTCGCAATCATAACCCATTGATTCTGAAACAGACATTCTTGCGCTATTGTCGCAATACCTCGGTGCAAGAGAAACAGCACAGAACACAGCTCTCATAAAGACACAGTACTGTCACCATTAATCAGCTTCACTGAGTCTGACCTGCTTCTAGGTTCTTCCCTGAGCTTCAATCTTACTCACTTGCATCAACCTCAACTCTCTCAACTACGTGGAAATATTAATTCTCATAGACTTCTTCCAAGACATTTTTTCAGCAAAAGTAGGACTGCAGATGCTGGAAACCAGAGTTTAGATCAGAGTGCTGTTGGAAAAGCACAGCAGGTCAGGCAGCATCCGAGGAGCAGGAAAATTGACGCTTTGGGCAAAAACCCTTCATCAGCCCTTCCAAGACATTTCCAGCTTTCCCCAACACATAGCCAATGAGATTTCTCACTTTTTGTGCTCTCCAGACTCTGAACATTGCACTATTTATTAATGCACAGAGCTTCTTCCAGAGTTATAATAGCACAGAGCCATCTTACTCTTCACTAAATCCCTTACACAGACGTTGTGTAGTTCATCTGCATTCCCAGCTAACATGAAGTTAGCTTCTGTCTCTCTCTCTCTCCCTCCCCCTCTTTCTCTCTCTCCACCTTCATTCACTACCTGCAAACTTATGAACCCCTCTTCAGTGACCACTAAATTGTCCTAAATAACTTATCACAATAAGTGTGTCCCTATTGCTGGACAGAATTGAATATTACTAATGCTGTGATACATTTAAAGGTCACATTCTCACAGAACGCTGGAAGTTGATTTAATTACAGATGACAAAACAAACTATAATGGAAGTTGCTTGATACTGTACAGATCAAAATATTTTAAGGACAGTGATTATGAGGATACATTTCCCTTATTAATTAAAAAAAGCGTTGTTAATGATCTGCATTATCAAGTTGATCACATAGAGACCAAACGTCAAGGTGCATAGACATCAGAGACTTTCAAGTCTCAGCACTCCAAATATATTTGTTTATGTAGAGTGACTTATTTAAGATAACATTTTCAGTTTTATAAATGGTAAAAATGAATTTCTCAGTTGTTCTGTGCTCGATCATGTAAATCTCTTACTCATTGTGCATTGTTGGTTAAGGTTGGATGTGGACTCGGGGAAAAGTTAAATTAAATGTAGAAGAACCTAGAAACCAGAGTCTGAATCATGGAGTAAATATTTTCAAGTGCTGTAAATGAAACCAACAGAGATGTGATGGTACTGTGCCTTGAAGAGAGATTAGTTCTGTGCTTCTTCTCTTACAGAGAAGTGTTGTGACAATAGTGACAGGATGTCTGTTCCAGAAGCAGTGGGTAAACAACTTTGAGCTCCCTGAGTGTTTTTGTTTAAATCAGACAAAAGAAGAATGTGTACATGGAATCAGGCTCACACAGATGCAGGATTTTAGTTTTGCTGTCAGTTGGGGTTTGGAGCTGGTTGTTGAAAATGATGGACACATCTCTGTCTCTCTCTCTGTCTCTCTGTCTCTCTTTCTCTCTGTCTCTGTACAGCAGTAAAAAGGTTGAGTACTCTCTCTGCTGCTCCATCGTTTCAATCTGTGTTCCTTTCTCACAGACTAGAAGTAAGAGAGACATGAGGATAATTTGTTTTCTTAAATTGCCTTTGCCACAGCTGTGTTTCTGTGATGCTATTATATTAGAACAATTGATGATTAGTAGTTAAGTAATTTCTTTTTTCATATTTCAATCAAGTTACATCAATCCTTCTTTTTTTTTTGTTTGTATTTTAACTGGGTTGTAAGAACAAAGTGTGTTTTGCTTAAAGCCTAGAGGTGGATCAATCAAATCACACATAGTCATAGAGATGTACAGCATGGAAACAGACCCTTCAGTCCAACTTGTCCATGCCAACCAGGTATCCTAAATTAATCTAGCCTGATTTACCAGCATTTGGCCTATACGGCTCTAAACCCTTCCTGTTCACATACCCATCCAGATATATTTTAAATGTTGTAATTGTATCAGACTCCACCATTTTCTCTGGCACTTCATTCCATACACACAGCACCCTCTGTGAAAAGTTGTCCCTTAAGTCCCTTTTAAATCTTTCCCATCTCACCTAAAATCTATGCCCTCTAGATTTGGACTCCCCCACCCTGGGAAAAGCAACAGGCGCAGACGGAGTCCCTGCTGTGCACTTAGATCCTTTGTGGACCAGCTGGCTGAGGTAGTCGCTGACATCTTCAACCTCTCCTTGCTACAAGGTGAAGTCCCTGTCTGCTTCAAGAAGCCCACCATCATCCCAGTACCAAAGAAAACACATGCAATGTGCCTAAATGACTACTGCCCAGTGGCTCTTACCTCCATAATTGTGAAGTGTTTGGTGAGACTGGTGATGGCCCTCATCAGATTTGCCTCAATCTCCAGCAATTTGCCTAACGGCATAACAGATCCACAGTGGATGCCATTTCCCTAACCCTGCGCTCATTCCTAGAACATCTGGATAACAAGGACACCTACATCAGGCTCCTACACATTGACTACAGCTCTGCCTTCAATACCATAGTCCCCTCCAGACTGATATCATAACTCCGAGACCTCGTTCCCGGTTCCGCCCTCTGCACTTGGATCCTGACCCACAGACTGCGATCAGTGAAGATAGACAATAGCATCTCCTCCACAATAACCCTCCACACTGACACCCCACAAGGCTGCATTCTCAACCCTCTACTGTACTCCGTACACCCATGAGTGTGTAGCCAAACTCTGAATGAATACGATCTGCAATTTTGCTGATGACACCACTGTGGTAGAGCGGCTATCAAACAATGATGAGTAAGAGTATAGAAAGGAGTAGAGTTCATGGTGTTGTGGTGCAACGATAACAACTTCTCTCTCAATCTTGGCAAAATGAAAGAATTGATCATTGACTTTAGGAAGAAAGGAGGAGGACTCACCCCTATTTACATCAACAGAGCTGAGGTGAAGAGAGTTGAGAGCGTTAGGTTCAGAAGGGGATTTGGTCTGGCCCATAACCAGGATAAGAATTTTCAATATAATGCCAGGTGTCAATGTAAGTCAGGAAGGAAAGGATTGATAGACAAGCAAACATATTGTGGGATAGCATAATTATGAATGAGTTCAATTTTATGAAGGCTGGAGAATACTTACCTGACGGCAGGCCACTGAAGTAATCACTTTGGGGTAGTCTGAGCAAGCAGACACAGATAATGTTACACAGATGGAAATACTGTAAAGGAGAGAAAACTCAACAAAGGATTAAACAGGATGCTGAGATTGTAAGCAATCTGCTTCAACTTCCTGACAATTCCCATGGAGGATGTTGGAATGAGTGAAAAGTATATGCAGGTGTGATGGGGGCTTGAGATCTTCCTGATCTTATTCCCATTTAATAGGAGGAAACTAAAACTCATCCTAGATTAAATTAAACAATCTGATCATATTTTTATTTGTAATAAACTAAGTCAGACCACTCAAGACATTCTTAAGTCGGCAGCTCAGACCATAACCTTGCAATTTGTCTCAGTAAGTGTACAGTGAAAATTGCGCAAGTTAAGTTCACTAAGTTGAAGGGCTTATGCCCGAAACGTCAAATTTCCTGTTCCTTGGATGCTGCCTGACCTGCTGCGCTTTTCCAGCAACACATTTTCAGTACTAGATTTTAAAATTGACAAAAGTTTATTCACAAAATTACACAATGAGACACACAAAACAGAATGAAGAACCCCTACAGAACTCAGCCTATCAAACTAGATTTAATTATGCTGTTCTGAAAAACACAACAGTCCCAATAAACAATCTCCCTTTAAAAACCAGTATATATGGAACACATGCTTCCAGGATGAAGTTGAAGGGCAGAAAGACAGAGTTTCCACACAGCTCCCTGTTGAACATCTAACCAGTTCAAGGCGGAACTAAAACTGCCCAGCTCAGCTAGAGAGCTGACCGCTCCCCTTTGTTTATAAAGGTCACTTCTAAAACATGACCACTTTGGCCTGAAATCTCATCTGTTTACATAAAAACAAAAGGCCTCTCAAAATCCTTTTCATCTCTGATCGGAGCCTGGTCCAGTTTATTACCCCTCTGAAAAAATCAAGGAGAGAGTATCCTTGAGCCAAGGAACAACTTTTAGGAAAAAAGGGACTAGCTTTGAGACACATTGCAAAGCTATTCCTTATTCATTAAAAAAATCTTTATGTCCATACATTAGGTACTAAAGCAGTTCTGTACAGTCTGCAGATTCAAAAAAAAATTAGAATTTGACATTTGCTGCAGTTGCAAACAAAGATATTTCCTACTCATGCAGGACACTATTCACGTACATTTTGAGGCAATGAGAGGGTCTGATAACTGAATGGACCTTCATTGCACTGTGCCTTAGTAGCTGCTGCCTCATGCATTAGTGCATCCCTTTGTACAAAGTCGTGGACCTTGAAATGTGCCAGTTTGCCCTTACAAGACATTGATGAAGCCACTTTTGGAATATTGCATTCAATTCTGGTCTCCTTGCTATAGGAAAGATGTTGTTAAACTTGAAAGATTTCCGAAAAGATTTACAAGGATGTTACCGGGGTTGGAGGGTTCGAATTATAGGGAGAGGCTGAATAGGCTGCAGCTGTTACAACATTTAACATAATATAGAATAATACAGGCCCTTCCACCCTTGATGTTGTGCCAATCTTTTATTCTACTCTAAGATCAGACTAACCCACATACCCTTCATTGTTTGATCTTCCATGTGCCTATTCAAGAGTCGCTTAACTGGTCCTCATGCATCTGACTCCACTACCCCTACTGGCAATGCATTCCATGCACCTACCACTCTCTGTGCAAAGAACCTACCTCTGACATCACCCCTTCCTCCAATCACCATAAAATTATGTCCCCTCATGATACACATTTCTGCCATAGGAAAACGTCTCTGGCTTTCCACACTCTCTATGCTTCTCAGCATCTTATACACCTCTATCAAGTCACCTCTCATTCTTCTTTGGCCCAATGAGAAAAGCCCTAGTTCCCTCCACCTTTCTTCATAAAACATGTCCTCAAGTCTAGGCAGCATCATGGTAAAACCCATTTTCACCCTCGCTAAAGCTTCCACATCTTCCCTATAATGATGCGACCAGAACAATTCAGTATTCCAAGTGTGGTCAAACCAGAGCTCTATAGATCTGCAGCATAACCTTGCGGCTCTTAAACTCAATCCCCCTGCTAATGAAAGCCAACACACCATATGCTTCTTAACAACGATATCAACTTGGGCGGCAACTTTGAGGGATCTAAGAACTTGGACTCCCAGATCCCTCTGTTCCTCCACACCGCCATGAATCTTACCTTTAACCCTGTAATCTGCATTCAAATTTGACCTTCCAAAATGAATCACTTCACATTTTGCCAGGTTGAACTCCATCTGCCACTATCAGCCCAGTTCTGCACCCTGTCAATGTCCCATTGCAACCTATATCAGCCCTCCACATTATCGACAACTCCACCAAACTTTGTGTCATCAGCAAACTTACTAACCCACCCTTCCACTTCCTCATCCAAGTCATTTATAAAAATCACAAAGAGCAGAGGCCTCAGAACCAATTCCTGTGGAACACTACTCACCGAGTTCCAGGCTGAATACTTTCCATCTACAACCACCTTCTGTCTTCTATGGGCCAGCCATTTCTGTATCCAGACAACCAGATTTCCATGCCTTCTTGCTTTCTGAATGAGCCTATCATGGGGAACCTTATCAAATGCCTTGCTAAAATCCATGACATTTGTGAGGTCAGCATGAAACAGAACGATATGCTAGAACAGGTTGGTGTTAGGAAGGAGGTTGTGCTGAAAATTGTGGAAGACATAAGCATGGTTAAATACATGGGCCAAATGGGATATACCTTCGGTTATACCACATCCACTGCTCGACCTACATCAACATGTTTTGTAACATCCTCAAAGAATTCAATAACATTTGTGAGGCGTGATCTGCCCCTCACAAAGCCATGCTGACTATTTCTAATCAAACTATGGTTTCCAAGTAATCGTAAATGCTGTCTCTCGGAACCCTCTCCAATACTTTGCTACCACTGACATAAGACTGACTGCTCTGTAAATCCCAGGATTATCCCTATTCCATTTCTTGAATAAAGGAATGACATTTGCCATCCTCCAATCATCTGGCACTACTCAAGTGGACAGTGAGGATGCCAAGATGATCACCAAAGGCATTACAATCTCTTCCCTCGGTTCTTGTAGTCACCTGGAGTATATTTTGTCTGGCGCAGGGGATTTATCTATCCTTAAGTTTTACAAAATTTTCAGCACATCCTCCTTCCTGGTGTTAACCTGTTCTAGCACATCAATCTGTTTCACACTGTCCTCAGAAACGTCAAGGTCCCTCTCAATAGTGAATACTGAAGCAAAGTATTCATTAAGGACCTCCCCAACTCCCTCCAACTCCTGGTGCATGCCCCGTCCACTGTCCCTGATTGGCCCTACCCTCACTCTGGCCATCGTCTTGTTCCTCATGTATGTGTAGAATTCCTTAGGATTTTCTTTAATCCTATTTGCTAAAGCTTTTTTATGTCTCCTTCTAGCTCTCCTAAGTCAATTCTTCAGTTCCTTCCTGGCTACTTTGTAACCCTCAGCCCTGTCTGATCCTTGCCTCTTCAACCTGACGTAAGCTTCCTTCTTCCTCTTGACTAGATGTTCCACATCACTTGTCATCCAAGGTTCTTCCAATTTATCATTCCTTCCTTGCCTCAGTGGGATAAACCTGTCTAGCAATATCAGCAAGTGCTTCCTAAACAACCTCCACATTTCTGTTGTGCATTTCCCTGAGAACATCTGTTCCCAATTTAGACACCCCAGTTCCTACCTTATGGCATTGTAATTCTCCCTCCCCCAATTAAATAATTTCTCATACCATCTGCTCCTATCCCTCTCCATGACTATAGGAAAGGTCAGGGAGTTGAGACCCTTATTACCAAATTGCTCTCCTACTGAGAGAACCGATATCTGGCATGATTTGTTGCCAAGTACCAAATCCAATATGGCATCCCTTCGAGTTGGCCCTCCTTGATGACCTCCCTTTCTGCAGCAGTGTTATTATCCCTAATTAACAATGCCACTCTTCCACTTCTTTTACCTCCTCCTATTCTTTTTGAAACACTTAAACTCTGGAACATCCAACAACCATTTCTGTCCCTATGATGTTCAAGTCTCCATAATGGCCACAACATCATAGTTCCAAGTACTGATCCATGCTCTGAGTTCATCACCATTATTCCTGATACTGCATCGGGAACCCTTCCTAGACACACCTGACAAAAATTGCTTCATCCAAAATATTTGAATTAAGCAGATTCCAATCAATATTAGGGAAGTTAAAGTCACCTATGACGAACCCTGTTACTTCTGCACCTTTCCAAAGTATGCCTCCCAATCTGCTCCTCCATGTCTCTGTTGCTATTAGGGTCTTGTAGAAAACTCCCAATAAAGTGACAGCTCCTTTCCTGTTTCTGACTTCCACCCACTCTGATTTTCTAAACAAACCTTCCTTGATGACCTCCCTTTCTGCAGCTGTGTTACTATCCCTGATTAACAATGCCACTCTTCCACCTCTTTTACCTTTTCCTATTCCTTTTGAAACACCTCAACCTTAGTACATCCAACAACCATTCCTGCCCCTGTGATATCCAAGTCTCCATGGCCACAATACCATAGTTCCAAGTACTGATCCATGCTCTGAGTTCATCACCATTATTCCTGATACTTCTTGCATTAAAATAGACACACTTCAATCCATCACACTGACTGCACCTTTGCCCTATCAAGTGCCTATCCCTCCTCAAATGCTGTCTGCACACTGTATCTGGCTGTTCACTCCCTACTCTATCACCTGATCTGTAGTTCAGGTTCCCACCCTCCTGCCAATCTAATTTAAATGCTCCTGAAGAGCTCTAGCAAACTTCCCGCCCAGAATACTGGCACCCCTCCAGGTCCCACCTTCCGCAGAAAGTATCCCAATGATTCACATATCTGAAGCCCTCCCTGGACCATCAGACACTGAAAGGGGACCTTCTAGAGGTTTATAAAATCATGAGGGGCATGGATAGAGTAAATTGACTAGACCTATTTCCCAGGGTAGGAGAGTACAAAACTAGAAAGCTTAAGGTGAGAGGGGAATAATTTAAAAGGGGCCTAAGGGGCAACTTTTTCACACAGAGGGTGGTGCATGTATGGAATAAGCTGCGAGAGAAAGTGGTAGAGGCTGATACAATTACAACATTTAAAAGGCATCTAGATGGATATATGAATAGGAAGGGTTCAGAGGGATCTGGGCCAAATGCTGGCAAATGTGGCTAGATTAATTATCTGGTCAGCATGGACAAGTTCGACCAAAGGGCCTGTTTCCATGCTACACAATTCTGTAAGTTTATGACTCGGTTGAGATCAACTCTTTACACTGGAATACCAACAAGTTTCAGGCAGACCAAAGAGCATAACCTTTTCACCGAGTTGGGTGGGCTTCCAGATGCAGTCAATGTTTGTCTCACTGTGCATCGGGGAAAAGACCATGGAGCACAGAGGCCTGTGTCACAGAATTGCTTGGGACAAACCTCAACAAAACCCATTGCATCTCTCTTCAGAATTTCTTTGTAAAGGCATATTCCAGAAGGAGATGTGTGACAGCTTCCTTGCCCCGCAGCTGCTCTGAGGGTCGTTTGCAATGGCAGAGAGAGTCTGGGCGTATATGAAGGGGTAGTGCCCTTCCCATCACCAACCAAGCTTTACTTCTTGGAAAACTCTGGTGATGAGGCATTCTGCCAAATGGCTTTGACAGTTTGCTTAGAAACCATCTGACAGGATCAACCCACTCTTTTTTCCAAAGGTCTCAAGATCGCTATATGGTGACCATTGCGCTTGTGGTCAAAGGTGTTTTCTTTGTTGCTAATCTTTCCATGAGGGACCCGGGCTATGAAGAAGTTCAACCATTTGCGCATCCCACAGCAACATGTCCAAGCCCGTCCATCATAGCACCAGAGACAATCAGACAAGCAATTTGATAACACAGAGCAGTCGGGTGTCAAGAGAGGTAATTAAGAGGTAGAGATAGGGTTCGCATATCAAAATATAGAAGATGATCCCACTTCTGTGGATGTTATTGTGGATGGGATGAAAGTAGATAAAGAAGATACTCTTCTAATGCTGCTTTAATTACAAACGGCTAAGCTTTCTGCATTCAGAAGCAGGACTAGAATTAGTGTTAAGAATCTAATTAGGTCAATATAGAAGGGGAGCACAATGGGAAAACAAATGTTTATGAGCTCAATATTTATTTTTTACTGAATTGCAAACTCAAAGAGTCTGGAATTATGATGTTAGATATAAATGCATGAACACTTAACATTTTTTGACACGATCTTTGCTATTTTATTGAAATTTTTGCACATTTGCCTTCAATAGGCTGGTACAGCCAACTAATGCAGTTGAAAGAGAAACTCAAATAAAGACAAAAGGACTCAAATGCAATTGTCCTCAATGGAATTTAAAATTTGAACAGTGAAAGCCTATAAGGTTCTGAACAATGTGGGCTACGGTATGTCTTGTAGCAGAATCGCATGAGAAGTCCGTCGAAGCCTCTCTCTACCTTGGGAGCACCTTTTTTGTATTTCCTGGGAGACAAGGCAAGTTTCTCTCCATGCAGCAGCAACCCACTCAAGGCAGCCAGAATGAGAATGTTTTCCATATAAGGAGTGAGGAGCTGAATGTTAGGCAGTCCATCACCTATCTTGACGTTTCCTGCTTTATTGAGGGCTGTTTTTTTTCATGAATGAGAGACAGGTAAGTCTTAAGGGAGATGAAAATGGGTGACATAACTGTTCAATTTTGAGGAGGTGGGAGGGGTCCTGAGTAAGGGAGTAGCAGGGCAGAGGTTGGGGTGCATGAGAACAGGTTGGGGTAAATGCTGGAGACAATAGCGAGAGTGGTAAGAGCAGGAGCTTTGGTGAGAGATGGTTGCAGGTAAAGAGTCAGGGTGAGATTAGATTACTTACAGTGTGGAAACAGGTCCTTCGGCCCAACAAGTCTACACTGACCTGCCGAAGAGCAACTCACCTAGACCCATTCCTCTACATTTACCCCTTCACCCAACACTACAGGCAATTTAGCATGGCCAATTCACCTAACCTGCACATTTTTGGACTGTGGGAGGAAACCAGAGCACCCGGAGGAAACCCATGCAGACACGGAGAGAATGTGCAACCTCCACACAGACAATTGCCTGAGGCGGGAATTGGACCCAGGTCTCTGGCACTGTGAGGCAGCGGTGCTAACCACCATGCCACTGTGCTGCCCAAAGGGACAATTTACACTGGTGGAAGGAAGAAGATTATTGACCTACTTCCTACAGGACAACACTGAACAAGGTAACAACCTTGGACCAAGAGCATGGTTTGGCTTCATGGCCTGCTTTGCTGATCCAGGGAGAAGGTGACATCGAACTGGTACACTACCACTCAGAAGGACTTCCAGATCCCTGGCCACAAATTTCTCTTGTCGTCCACATCTGGAGCAAATGTGCTAGCAGTGCTTGTCTGAGGGCCCAATGGCCTTTTAAAGATGTGTCAAGGATGATGGTCATTTCTGGGATATCTGTTGAGTAGCAAGTTGTTCTACAGCAGTAGGATTGTGTAGGGGCTAGGGGCTAGGATTGTGAAGAGGGACAACATGGGAATGGGATAGGTGGCTAGTGAGGTCAGCTTGGCAAGATATGCTGACAAAACCAGCTAGGCCCTGGAGCAAAACAATCCTCAAAAATCCTCCAACTGATAGTTACCAGAAAAAAGTAACTTGTAGCCCGAAGAGATTTAAAACAGAAATTACAGATGCGGCTATTTTCCTATTTCCTCCTTATAACTGACACATATTTAACTTTAAAGTTAACATTCTCTATAATTATTAAAAATCAAAACTCAGTAACAGATTAGAAGGTCAGTAATGGCTCCCTTCAAATTTCAGACTCAAAGCATTTAGAGAATAATTAATTCTATATAAAGACACTTCATTATTTCAGAAGGGCAAAGACAAAGAATTCTGCAAAATCGGCAAAAATGGTGCCTGGAAAACTTGTGACCTTGACCTAAGCCAGTCACAAGGCTAACCATAATCCCATAACTAACCATATGGATGTTGTCTGTAATTAAGACAGCAGTTTAAATGGATGCACAAATATTTAAAGAAAGGCAAGTGACTGCATTTTGTTTCAACTTTTCTATTTTCTTCCAAGATTGCAATCTGAAAAGGGAAGGAGGGCAAAGCAAAATAAAGTGAAAGAAAGCCCAAAGTAACAAAACAGCCGAAAACCTGCTCCTTGAGTGGTAAAATAAATTTGCTGCTGTATAAATACAAAAGGCAAAATGCTGCAGATACTATAAATCTAAGAAGATGTTAAAAGTACTCAACAGGTCAGGTCCCGTCTGTAATTTAGTTCTTGGGCCGAATTGCATGACCCAGTGAAGCGCTGGCATTCATCAACCTGTCTTAACAACTTGAAAGTGGAACCCGATGCCAGAAGCCTACACCCATTCTTCATGCCAGTAATGTTGATCAGCTTGGTATAAGGAGGAAAACCCATACCCAGCCTTGATGAGACTAGTTTCATTGTGGAAGTGGATATTTCAAACCCTCTGTAGTTTTGGTGAAGTCGGACCAGTTTTTGAAGTTCACACCAGTTCAGGGATGTCATAGAGCATGGGAAAATCTGACCCAACATCTCAGGTCAGTGAACTGATTTTGGTGCATCAAGATTTTAGAATAGATTACTTACAGTGTGGAAACAGGCCCTTCGGCCCAACAAATCCACACCGACCCGCAACCCACCCATACCCCTACATTTACCCCTTACCTAACATTAGCAGCAATTTAGCATGGCCAATTCACCTGACCTGCACATCTTTGAACTGTGGGAGTAAACCGGAGCACTCGGAGGAAACCCACGCAGACACGGGGAGAATGTGCAAACTCCACACAATCAGTCACCTGAGGCAGGAATTGAACTCAGATCTCTGACGCTGTGAGGCAGCGGTGTTAACCACTGTGCCAACGTGCCGCCCAAAGTGTTATCTTTCTGGTGTTTTTGCACATTCCAAGATGCCAATGGTGCATGGTAATGGTCAAATGGTGGCGACAGTTGTATAGCATTTGTGTAACATCTCCTATATCCTGTAATTCTTAGGATACTGACTCCTGCTAGTTTCACACTCTACTCTTTGACCATCTCAATCCCAATGCATAAAGTGGAAATTAGTTTGACATTACATTAGTGAAATTGTGCTCATCCAGATTAATATTTTGGTACAGGATAATAGTCAAATGCATGGTATTTGAATTACATATCTGCAGACTTCAGCCCTACGAAGTATACCACTACTTCATATGTATCAGGAGAAATTGAGGACTGCAGATGCTGGAGATCAGAGCTGAAAATGTGTTGCTGGAAAAGCACAGTAGGTCAGGCAGCATCCAAGGAGCAGGAGAATCGACGTTTCAGGCATGAGCCCTTCTTCAGGATTCCCGAAACGTCGATTCTCCTGCTCCTTGTATGCTGCCTGACCTGCTGCGCTTTTCCAGCAACACATTTTCATATGTATCCCCCATGTATTCCCACCCAATTGCACAACAGTCCTCTTTTATGAATATGACTGAACTGAAAAGAAAACATAATACAACAGGGCAAATTTAATGTTGTCTACACATTGAGGAAAGGAAGGGAGTGTATCAAATTTGTTTTAGGGAACATGTCGCTGTGTTGCAGGAATCATTTACTCCCAAATGACAGAATTCTCACCAATGACCTTATCAAGCTGTGAAACATAGCACAAAACCACACAGCTGCAGATGTCTAGATCAAAGGGTGAATATGCCGTTGAGCTGCTTAAATTGCCAGTACAATTTCAAGCTTCCCGTGCTTCTCTCTGATAGGTTTTGCCTTACATAGACTCAGGAATCTCTAGCCGGCTGCTTAGCGTAGCCTGTTATGTGAGAATGGAGGAACAACTTGTGGAAGAGAAGCAGCAACACAATTGGCAATAGCAACCCCAGCAACTGGCACAAGCAGCAGTTAGGTCTGTTAAAGGATGGCATATAGCAAGAGCTGATCATAGGAGACCTTGCCCAACACCCAGGTGCGCAGAATAATACTTACGTTCTTGGATCTATCTGAGGGACAATGCATCGGGAGGGGAAACTTTTCCAGTGAGCTTTTACACACTGCTGTAATCTCCTACAATTGAACTATTCTTCATTTCAAACCAGGTTTATATTTCCACACCAAAAGGGCTGAAGAAGATAGATGCTACTGATGGGTCACCTTTCAAATTGGAGTGGTGTGCATCACTAGGGGAGTCAGACTATTAATCCCATTGTCAAGCCCTTATCAATTAACACCAGGTGAAGGCACTGAAAATTGATCCAACTCCGTTAAACCAGGAGGACGAGAGAAAAACAAAGTCCTGAACATCTGAGTGGATTTTAAAAATAAATTTATCAGCTGCGAGCATTGCTGGCAAGGCCAGCAGTTATACTATTGGGGGCAGACATCAGCCATACATCCTCTCAAGACTGTTCCGCCAATCAATCAGATCATAACTGAGGGGCAGCTATTGCCCATCTTTAGTTGCCATTGAGAAGGTAGTGGTCAGAAAGCATTGGGCTGGAAAAGCACATCAGGTCAGGTAGTATCTGAGGAGCAGGAGAGTCAACGTTTTGGGCTTAAGCCCTTCATCAGGACTTCATGTAGTCCTCACTTTCTCCATTGAGAAGATGGTGTTCAACCACCTCCTTGAGCTGTTGCAGTCCAGCTGAAGTAGATACACCCACAAAGCCTTCAGGGAGGAAGCTCCAGGGGTGCTGCTAAGGACAGCATGCTTGTTTGGAAGAACAAATCTTGTTGTTAAAGAGTTAAAGAGTTGAGCATGACCAGGGAGTGAGTTGCTACTGGAAATCCATTCAATTGTGCCTCAGATGATGGAGTGAAGAAGATTTCACTTCAAAAGACAATAGAAGATTCACCCTGGCAGGCCAGGGAGAAAAGGCCCTATTGCTTTGTCAGATGACATTTGCTACTTTAAATATAAGGTTACGTATCTGCTAAGAATGTTCTGTAACCTTTATGACCAAACTCCAGATGAAGTTCCTCAATTTATTACAATTCCAGATGGGTTACTTCCAAACTGTTAAACTCCCAGGTGAGGAGAGATGAATTAGTTTATTTTTTTATTCCTGAAGAAGGGCTTATGCCCGAAATATCGATTCTCCTGCTCCTCAGATGCTCCCTGGCCTGCTGTGTTTTTCCTGCACCACATTTTTCAACTCTGGTACTCCAGCATCTGCAGTCCTCACTTTCTCCTTACTTTTTTATTCGTTTAGGCCCTTGGTTGGTTACAACAAGTTGAATTTAAAAATTATCCCTTCCTTTTGGATACCTATTAATGTATGTTTCAAAAGGAGCCATTTTAACAAGGTTTCTTGAATTGATAAAAAAAGAGAGAGTTTAGTCATTACTAAAGACAAGAAGAATTAATAATGCAACACATATCCACGCAGTTAAATGTGAGATGAGTCCTCAAGGATAAAAGTTTTCCAAAAGCAGATATATGAATTAGTCTCTGATTTGTTTGTGAAGAGCAGAGGGTTGAATATTGTGGCTGTTGTGGTGGATGTTGCTGGTGATGTTGATGTTAGTTATTGAAGTCAGTTCATGATCATTTGGTTTGCTGGTCATTTGAGATTCAGTAATTCTGAATTCCTTTTGACAGTGATTGAACTCCAGGATGAACTAATAGACTTCAGTGGGGTTAAAACTGCCTTTTTAACCCCTGTCCATGTGTAATCTTCAAAGGGAGAAACATAAAATGTATCAACAGTTTGGAACATAATCCATAAGGCATGGCTTGCTGTTGAGCTGTCAATGTCGCAATATTTTTGTAGTCACAAGAAATCACAGTCCAATATTTTTGAAGGTACTTTGATCGCTTTCAAAGTTACATCCCATCAGTCCCTCACAGAAACGTTTAATTGCTGCAGTAATTTTGTCTCCACAACCATCCTTAATTACAGAGCACATGGTGGAATTTCCAGCTGAAGTCATCAGTAACCTTTCATCATAACAAATCAACAACATGGCAATAATAGGTTTGATGCTGGATTAAGACGTTACTAGGGCACAACCTTTCCATAGTTTAATGCATTTGTTACTTTCTGAGTACATGTATTGTTTCATCAAAGTCGATTTTACGTTGTTACATTGAAAGTCTTAAAATATGAAACCTTACCATGAGATAATTTGAGTTGATTTTTGAAAATGGATGTAATTTTTCAAAAATGTGTCAGTCTCCAAGGGATTATGACACACTGGTGATGGAGCCAATGGATGTTCAAGGTAGTGAATGGCGTGATGGTCAAGTCTTGTCCTGCATTGTGTTAAGCTTCTTGAACATTGTTTTGCACTTTTCCGGACAGATGGAGGCTGTTCTATTATAATCCTGATTTGTGCCTTGTTTTTAATATCAAAAGATGAGTTACTTGCCACAGCATTCCTCTGACCTACTCTTGTTGTTGCAGTATCTATAAGACTGTTCCAGTTAAGTATCTGGTCAATACTAACTCCCAGGTTGTTAGTAGTGGGGAGATTCAGCAATGGCACTGTTTTACTGTTGAAGATAATCATTACTAGACACTTGTGTGGTGTGATTATTACTTTCTACTTATCAACCTCAACCTGAGTGTTCAGACCTTACGACACACTGACATGGAATGTTTGTATATCTGATGAGTCACAACTGAGACTGAACGCTCTGCGGTTATTAGTGAAAATTCCCACATCTTACCATATGAAAGCGGGAAGATAATTGATGAAACAGTTGAAGATAGTCAGGTTTGGACATTACCCTAAGCTACTTCTTCCTGGGCCAAAGATGATGTGCCTACAATAACCACAATCATCTTCCTTTGTGCGAGGAATGTCTTCAAGCAGTGAAGATTTTGCCTCCTGATTCCCAGTGACATTGATTTTGTTAGTGTCCCTTGAAGTCACACTTGGTCAAATACTGCTTTGATGTCAAGTGCAGTCACCCTCAACCTAGCTCTGGAATTTAGCTCTTTAGTTTGTGTTTGGGCTGAGCCTGAGGTAATGAGATCTGGAGTCAAGTGACTTTAATGCAACCAAGGTATCTGTATACAAAACAGTCCAACATATAAGAATTTCAGATTGCTAAGAAAGCATATGGATCTTTCTATAGCTTGACAATAAGTTAAATCCGATGCTATCAAATTTAACCTATTGTCAAGATATCCTTGTGATAAATTCTTGAAAAGCATTCCATTTCATTTTCATCTACTGTTAAACTCTTTGATGCTCAACTTTTTTATATAAGCAGATGCTTTTAATAGTGAGAACAGGAAACCTACAAAATTGATAGAAAACCAGATCCAAATTAAAACCATTTTATTACTGCAGTCAAATAGCATTAGTATCATGAATAGGACAAGGCAATAATTAACAGTGAGTTGTAACTTATCATTTAACTCTCCTCTCATAAGACATGAACAACCCAAAACAATGAATAAGAACATTTAGTTTCCCAACACAACCCAAAAACCATGAGAGTTGACAAAGAGTCAAATCACACTCTCAGTGTTAGCTCTGTTTCTCTCTCCACAGAAACTGCTAGACCTGCTGAGTTTCTCCAGCACTTCCTGTGTTTTTCTAATAATGTACTCCAGTTTCAAGAACACCATCTGCCTTATCACCCAATGGACTGGCATCTTATATCCATGCTAAGTCAAGATTCCAGGTCAGCGACCATTTTCCCCATGGACAGGGTAGGACCTGAAGTCAAGATCAGCTCTTTACTAGCCCCAAAGTTAAAATTTTGCAATGTATGTATTAGTGATAAAATTTAGCAGTCTAATTTGTAAATATGAATTTGTACATATATTAATTCTTGTAATTCTTCTATCTTAATTTACTTCTAATAATGTGTACATGATACACAACTAACCTTCTAGCACTGGAAACTTCCAAAATCATACCTCTGCTGATGTCCCCAGATCACGTCTTTTCCCCCATATTGAATAAATCAATATATTCCAGAACAGATTGATTCCAAATAAATTACACAAGCAATACCATGTTCTGTTCAAATGTATTTTGTTTTAACAAATATTTTCATATTAGAAAACATCATTATCTAGTGACCTCTACTGGGCAATACATGTGTGTGGACTTAGAGTAACACCAGGACAAGGCTCAGTTGTATTTGTTATCTATGCAGATACAAGCCAAGAGATGGACAAGATAGATCTGGGTCAGAAAACGATTTGGCCCATCTATCCAAAAGCCCCTTGAAACGTTTAAGAGTCTGATTGTAGCAATATGTTGAGAGGTATGCCTCGGAGCAACGTAGATGATATTTTTCAGATAACTCGAGCAGTACCAAGAAAGTTGAACCCACTTTCAAATATACTTATTCTTCAAGCAGGGCAGCAAAGTACTACTTCACCATACCATCAAAGAGAAAACATGCAAAAAGCATACTTTCAATTTTGTCAATGTTCTTTTATACAACGGAAGGTAGAGGGCAAGGCAATGCCTAGCATATAGTAGATAAAAGTTCAAGTCAGATTAACTGCAAACAGAAGAATAATGTCAGCTTATGTCCAAACTGCAATCAGTGGGAGGGAAGTAGCCTGAGCAGAATTGGGACTCAGCTCAACTGGGGATGAGAGGATGGTGGATGGGAGCGAGTGAATGTTGGCAGATGGCTATCATTTGAACATGGCTACAGGAGTTCAGGTCTAGGAATTGAATGTAAAACCTTATAAGCTCTGTAAGAAAGATAGGATATCTAATAGAAGGCAAGGAGTGGCAGTAATGATTAAGAATGAAATGACTTCTGTGATACGTCAAGAGATAAGCAGATAGAGGAAACTTTATGGGTAAAATTAAGAAATAGAACAAGGATTTTAGCCCACAGATTTTGTTTCAGCTAGAAATTGGTTAAAAAAAACATATAAACAATTTTCCATGGAGTGGGAATCTCTCACAAGTTGCCACTCCAGTCCTTCCTTTATACAAAAGTAGAGATAAATTTGCATTTCTGGGAGGAGATTTCATTGAGGCCACCCCAGAAGGTAGGGCCATACTTTCATTCTGACAGCTTCTGTGTAGCTTAGAACGATCGGACGAAGGCAAAGCATGTTCCTTATGCACAGCAAGTGCTGTATTCTGAAATTTAATGGTCCTGACAGCTACTTTGACAGCTGCTATCAAAGGCTAAGTGTGATGTAGAGGGATAGGGTGCCAGGTAAGTCGGATCCAAGGTGGGTAGGTTGCCAGCTATGTTGGAGAAGTATGCCAGCTGGGGTTGGGGTGTGGAGACAGAGTGCTGGGTGCAAATTGGGGCATGGTGTTAGCTTCTGGGGTGGGCATATGGGTTTAGGAGGGTTGGGAGTGGAGGGAAGGGGAAGGACTCATGAGGGATTTGGGGTTGTGAATGGGATAAGTATGGGGTCTATTTAATAGCTACTCAGGAGTCGGAATATATTTTAATAGTCTAACTTTTTCTGGATTGCTATTTTAATTAGTAGAATGGCCCTTAATTTTATTAGAGATTTTTGGAGGATTCCAGCCTCACAGAAAACTCAATTTCCCAGATAATTATTTCAGAGTCTATTATATTGGAGATTCATAGGATCTGCATGCACAACTGCTGTCTGTGCTGAAAATAACAACTGTCTGATCAATGAAAAGTCTACCCATAGAAATTTGGACCTTCATTGGAAGAAAAATGAGTGTGAATGAAATACTAACTTCGAAGTAAAGATCAAGAGAATCCTTAGAAGAGTATAAGGGAAGTAAGAGTTTACTTAAGAGGGAAATCAGGAGTAAAAAATGAGGTCTGCAGATGCTGGAGATCACAGCTGAAAATGTGTTGCTGGTCAAAGCACAGCAGGCCAGGCAGCATCTCAGGAATAGGGAATTCGACGTTTCGAGCATAAGCCCTTCATCAGGAATGAGAGAGAGTAGCCAAGCAGGCTAAGATAAAAGGTAGGGAGGAGGGACTTGGGGAAGGGGCGATGGAGGTGGGATAGGTGGAAGGAGGTCAAGGTGAGGGTGATGGGCCGGAGTGGGGTGGGGGCGGAGAGGTCAGGAAGAGGATTGCAGGTTAGGAGGGCGGTGCTGAGTTGAGGGAACCGACTGAGACAAGGTGGGGGGAGGGGAAATGAGGAAACTGGAGAAATCTGAATTCATACCTTGTGGTTGGAGGGTTCCCAGGCGGAAGATGAGGCGCTCCTCCTCCAGCCGTCGTGTTGTTATGTTCTGCCGGTGGAGGAGTCCAAGGACCTGCATGTCCTCAGTGGAGTGGGAGGGGGAGTTAAAGTGTTGAGCCACGGGGTGATTGGGTTGGTTGGTCCGGGCGGCCCGGAGGTGTTCTCTGAAGCGTTCCGCAAGTAAGCGGCCTGTCTCACCAATATAGAGGAGGCCACATCGGGTGCAGCGGATGCAATAGATGATGTGTGTGGAGGTACAGGTGAACTTGTGGCGGATATGGAAGGATCCCTTGGGGCCTTGAAGGGAAGTGAGTGTGGAGGTGTGGGCGCAAGTTTTACATTTCCTGCGGTCGCAGGGGAAAGTGCCGGGAGTGGAGGTTGGGTTGGTGGGGGGTGTGGATCTGACGAGGGAGTCACGAAGGGAGTAGTCCTTGCGGAACGCTGATAGGGGAGGGGAGGGAAATATATCCTTGGTGGTGGGGTCCGTTTGGAGGTGGTGGAAATGACGGCGGATGATGCGCTGTATACGGAGGTTGGTGGGGTGGTAGGTGAGAACCAGTGGGGTTCTGTCTTGGTGGCGGTTGGAGGAGCGGGGCTCAAGGGCGGAGGAGCGGGAAGTGGAGGAGATGCGGTGGAGGGCATCGTCGATTACGTCTGGGGGGAATCTGCGGTCCTTGAAGAAGGAGGCCATCTGGGCTGTGCGGTGTTGGAACTGGTCCTCCTGGGAGCAGATGCGGCGGAGACGAAGGAATTGGGAATATGGGATGGAGTTTTTGCAGGGGGCAGGGTGGGAGGAGGTGTAGTCCAGGTAGCTGTGGGAGTCAGTCGCTTTATAGTAGATGTCTGTGTTGAGTCGGTCGCCCGAGATAGAGATGGAAAGGTCTAGGAAGGGGAGGGAGGAGTCTGAGACAGTCCAGGTGAATTTAAGGTCGGGATGGAAGGTGTTAGTAAAGTTGATGAACTCTTCAACTTCCTTGTGGGAGCACGAGGCAGCGCCGATACAGTCATCGATGTAGCGGAGGAAAAGGTGGGGGGTGGTGCCAGTGTAGTTGCGGAAGATGGACTGTTCCACATATCCTACGAAGAGGCAGGCATAGCTGGGGCCCATGCGGGTGCCCATGGCAACTCCTTTAGTTTGGAGGAAGTGGGAGGATTGAAAAGAGAAGTTATTCAGGGTGAGGACCAGTTCAGTCAGTCGAAGGAGGGTGTCAGTGGAAGGGAGACCAGTTCAGTCAGTTGAAGGAGGGTGTCAGTGGAAGGGTAGACCAGTTCAGTCAGTCGAGGGAGGGTGTCAGTGGAAGGGTAGACCAGTTCAGTCAGTCGAAGGAGGGTGTCAGTGGAAGGGTAGACCAGTTCAGTCAGTCGATGGAGGGTGTCAGTGGAAGGGTAGACCAGTTCAGTCAGTCGAAGGAGGGTGTCAGTGGAAGGGTTAGACCAGTTCAGTCAGTCGAAGGAGGGTGTCAGTGGAAGGGTTAGACCAGTTCAGTCAGTCAAAGGAGGGTGTCAGTGGAAGGGTTAGACCAGTTCAGTCAGTCGAAGGAGGGTGTCAGTGGAAGGGTTTAGACCAGTTCAGTCAGTCGAAGGAGGGTGTCAGTGGAAGGGTTTAGACCATTTCAGTCAGTCGAAGGGAAATCAGGAGGGCAAAAAGGGACATGAAATAGATTTGGCAAATAGAATTAAGGAGAATCCAAAGTGTTTTTACAAATATATTAAGGACAAAAGGGTAACTAGGGAGAGAATAGGACTCCTCAAAGATCAGCAGGGCGGCCTTTGTGTGGAGCCGCAGAAAATGGGGGAGATACTAAATGAGTATTTTGCATCAGCATTTACTGTGGAAAAAGATATGGAAGATATAGACTGTAGGGAAATAGATGATGACATCTTGAAAAATGTCCAGATTACAGAGGAGGAAATGCTGGATGTCTTGAAACGATTAAAGGTGGATAAATCCCCAGGGCCTGATCAGATGTACCCGAGAACTCTGTGGGAAGCTAGAGGAGTGATTGCTGGGTCTCTTGCTGAGATATTGATATCATCGATATTCACAGGTGAGGTGCTGGAAGACTAGAAGTTGGCAAACGTGGTGCCACTATTTAAGAAGGGCAGTAAAGACAAGCCAGGGAACTATAGACTGGTGAGCCTGACTTCAGTGGTGGGCAAGTTGTTGGAGGGAATCCTGAGGGACAGGACGTACATGTATTTGGAAAGGCAAGGACTGATTAGGGATAGTCAACATGGCTTTGTGCATGGGAAATCATGTCTCAAAAACTTGATTGAGTTTTTTGAAGAAGTAATAAAGAGGATTGATGAGGGCAGAGTAGTAAATGTGATCTATATGGACTTCAGTAAGGCATTCGACAAGGTTCCCCATGGGAGACTGATAAGCAAGGTTAGAGCTCATGGAATACAGGGAGAACTAGCCATTTCGAGACAGAACTGGCTCAAAGGTAGAAGACAGAGGATGGTGGTGGAGGGTTGTTTTTCAGACTGGAGGCCTGTGACCAGTGGAGTGCCACAAGGATCGGTGCTGGGTCCTCGACTTTTTGTCATTTACATAAATGATTTGGATACGAACATAAGAGGTACAGATGAGAATTTGTGTTATAGACATTTCATCCCCTGTCTAGGTGACATCCTCAGTGCTTGGGAGCCTCCTGTGAGCGCTTCCTCTGGCATTTATAGTGATTTGTATCTGCCGCTTTCAGTTGTCAGTTCCAGCTGTCTACTGCAGTGGCCGGTATATTGGGTCCAGGTCGATGTGCTTATTGATTGAATCTGTGGATGAGTGCCATGCCTCTAGGAATTCCCTGGCTGTTCTCTGTTTGGCTTGTCCTATAATAGTAGTGTTGTCCCAGTCAAACTCATGTTGCTTGTCATGAACACCAACTAGCCACAAAACAACACTATCCTTAGTAGCCACACACTCAGATGACAAGTAACATGAGTTTGACTGGGACAACACTACTATTTTAGGACAAGCCAAACAGAGAACAGCCAGGGAATTCCAAGAGGCATGGCACTCATCCACAGATTCAATCAATAAGCACATTGACCTGGACCCAATATACCGACCACTGCAGCTGACAGCTGGAACTGACAACCAGAAGCGGCAGATATAAATCACTATAAATGCCGGAGGAAACATCACAGAAGTGCTTCACAGGAGGCTCCCAAGCACTGAGGATGTCACCTAGACTGGGGACGAAATGTCTGCAACACAAATTGCCAGCTCGGCGAACAGAACCACAACAACAAGCACCCAAGCTACAAATCTTCTCCCAAACTTTGAATAAGAAGTGCAGTTAGTATGTTTGCAGATGACACCAAAATTGGATGAGTAGTGGACAGCGAAGAGGGTTACCTCAGATTACAACAGGATCTGGACCAGATGGGCCAATGGGCTGAGAAGTGGCAGATGGAATTTAATTCAGATAAATGTGAGGTGCTGCATTTTGGGAAAGCAACTCTTAGCAGAACTTATACACTTAATGGTAAGGTCCTAGGGAGTGTTCTTGTACAAAGAGACCTTGGAGTGCAGGTTCATAGCTCCTTGAAAGTGGAGTTGCAGTTAGATAGGATAGTGAAGAAGGCGTTTGGTAAGCTTTCCTTTATTGGTGAGACTATTGAGTACAGGAGTTAGGAGGTCATGTTGCAGCTGTACAGGACATTGGTTAGGCCACTGTTGCAATATTGCATGCAATTCTGGTCTCCTTCCTATTGAAAAGATGTTGTGAAACTTGAAAGGATTCAGAAAAGATTTACAAGGACGTTGCCAGGGTTGGAGGATTTGAGCTATAGGGAGAGGTTGAACAGGCTGGGGCTGTTTTCCCTGGACCGTCGGAGGATGAGGGGTAACCTTATGGAGGTTTACAAAATTATGAGGGGCATGGATAGGGTAAATAGGCTAAGTCTTTTCTCTGGGGTCAGGGAGTCCAGAACGAGAGGGCATAAGTTTAGGGTGAAGGGGAAAGATATAAAAGAGACCTAAGGGGCAACTTTTTCACAAAGAAGATGGTACGTGTATGGAATGAGCTGCCAGAGGAAGTGGTGGAGGCTGGTACAATTGCAACATTTAAGAGGCATTTGGATGGGTATATGATTAGGAAGGTTTGGAGGGATATGGGCCGGTTGCTGGTAGGTGGGACTAGATTGGGTTGGGATATCTGGTCGGCATAGAGGGTTGGACCGAAGGGCCTGTTTCCGTGCTGTACATCTCTATGACTGTATGACTTGCTGTCAGTTCCAGCACCTATCTTCTTCCTTTCTGAGGACAAGCTTGTAGTACCAAAAATGGTCACTACCACCTTATGGTGCTGCTGTTCTGCAGTTTGGCAAGTCACAGATGAATCAGTCTTTGTCCCTTATTATGCTTCAGCCGCTGATAGATTTAAAGACAGAGGTGCAGACAGGCTTTTCAAACAGGTCAACAGATAATTTTCCATCTCTCTCTCCCCTCCCTCCTCAAGATGTCCATATCTTGAAGATACACTTATCCAGGCAAGCATAGAGCATTCCATCACCCTCCTGACTTACGTCTTGAGAAAACATAGAGGCTTTGAGGAGTTATCCAACCTCTGACCTACTCTTATAGCCATAATGTTTATTTGGATGGAAGACTTACATTTCTGGTCAATCATAACTTCCAGAATGTTGATGGTGAGGTTTCAGCAATGGTAATACCTTTAACCATCAAGACTATATTCTTTCTCGTTTGAGATGGTCATTTTTGACATTTCTGATGTGCAAATGTTACATGCTTAGGAACATAGAAACAGGAGGAGACTATTCAAACCTGTAAGCCTCCTTTGCATTCTAAATCATAGTTGAAAATCACACAGCACGGGGTTATAGTCCAACAGGTTTATTTGGAAGCACTAGCTCTTGGAGCACTGCTCCTTCATCAGGTAAATGTATTCTGTATCTTGTGATCCTACCCCACTCACTACCTGATGAAAGAGCAGCGCTTCAAAAGCTTGAACTTCCAAATGAACCTGTGGGACTGTAAGCTGGTGTTGTGTGATTTATGACTCTAGGAGAAAGTGAGGTCTGCAGATGCTGGAGATCAGAGCTGAAAATGTGTTGCTGGAAAAGCGCAGCAGGCCAGGCAGCATCCAAGGAGCAGGAGAGTCAACGTTTCAGTTCCTGAAGAAGGGCTCATGCCCAAAACGTCGACTCTCCTGATTTTTAACTCTGCCCACCCCAGTCCAACATCGGCACCTCCTCAGCATTCTAAATCATGGCTGACTTTCTGCCTAAACATCACTTGAAATTTTTGGATTAAACTTCAAAATAGAGAAATGCACGATAGAAGGAGAAAAACAATTGTATGACAAAATCCTTTTTTTTCTGTTGTCCTTCATTTTTTTTAAGATAAATTAAATCAGTTGCCTACTTATAAGCTTTCTTTGATTTCTGGTGTGTGTAATCTTTTTAAAGTTTTAATTTGTGGTTAAAATGGAATGTCTAGCTGATCCAGAAGAGCTTAACCTGTCATGCCTCATATCTGCCTTAATA
The DNA here is from genome assembly GCF_020745735.1 of Hemiscyllium ocellatum. Classification (NCBI taxonomy): domain Eukaryota; kingdom Metazoa; phylum Chordata; class Chondrichthyes; order Orectolobiformes; family Hemiscylliidae; genus Hemiscyllium; species Hemiscyllium ocellatum. The sequence goes on along the minus strand of NC_083418.1, from coordinate 46,131,717 downwards.
TCAGCCACTGGAAGAGGACAATGGGTTGGGTCAGATGGGAATTAGTGAATAGTCATTGGATTCTTGGTCACCTCAATAACATTTAATGGAGACATAGAGCGAGTTTGAAAGTTTCAATTCTGAGAACAGTTTGACTTCAAACTCAAATCTGAAGATCAAAGAAGCCCCTAAATCCAAAGTGTAGCCCTCAAAAATCAAAATTTAGTTCCCAAAAAAATTGCAGATACAACCCTCGAAATGAAGAGATTATTTTGGGCATTGTACTGAATACTGGAGATGTTTATTGATGATTGATTTAACTATTTATTAGAAGGAAAATCATTGATTGAGCAACCTAAGATTGTTAAATGAAGAACATTACTGCAATGAAGTCCTGTTCTGAGGTAATCAGCTCCTAACAACACCATTTTGCTTCTTCTGAGACATGACTCCAACACACAGAGGGTTTTATTCTTATTCCCATAGATATCTATTTTACTAGAAACCTTTGATCCCAAATTTGTTCAAATGACGTTAAAGGTAATCTCTCTCACTTCTTTGTAATTCGACTCTTGGTCTAAGGTTGTAATGTGGTCTGAAGCCAAGTGTCACAAGCAGAACCCAAACTAAGAGTTAATGAAGGGAGGTTATTGTTGAATAAATGCCACTGGACAGCACTGCTGACAATACATTCCATTGCTTTACTGATAAAACAGTAATTGGCCAGATTGGATTTGTCTTGTATTTTGATCTTATAATGCTATTTACAATTTTTAACATTAGTGGTTGGTTGCCAGAGCTGCACATAAGACCTTGCCAATGGATGCAGTTCATTGCAAAACCCAATTCTTCAGATCTACAGGCGATGTGAGAGGACTATAGGTTTTGTTGTATCCAATCCCATCAGCTTGTAATGAATCAAATAGGCCAAAGTCTGGCATTGATGATGCTGGGGATGGCAGCTAATGCTGATGATGCAAATGCTTCAGCCTTGACTTTTGTACTGACATGCTTGGCTCCCTATCGAAGATGAGAATGTTTTTGGAGACACCTACCAAGTTAACACTGAATCAAGCACACCATTCACATATTTAATGGTAACAGAATCCCTGTGACTTAAGAGAAGAAGGTTAAAAGGAAGTTTCTGTCTAATTCCAGGAGCCAATCAATCAAAATCAGATTGTGGTTCCTGTGATTTGCTGTAATCACAGATAATTTACAAGTCTCTCTATAACTAGAAATACTTACTGGTCTTTGGTATCTGTCAAATGCCCCTTTTTAAAAAATCCTTAAGGATTCTTTACTCAATGCAATCCTTAATAGTTTGCTTCAGATTCTGATTGAATTTCATGAAAATAAATAAATACTGTAATCTTACTGGATTTTTCTTATGTGTTTTAAATGCTCGGCTTTAAGCTGAATCAAGCATACTTAGATTGATCAGTTTATCTTTCCAATGTCTTCATCACCATTTTAAAATCTTCAACATTGCTTTTCCAAGTCTATTTTAATTCAAAGTAAATAAATTTACAACTGTAGATTAATTCACAAAACTAAGAAATCTAACATTTTATACATTTTTTGCACCGTTTATAAACTTTTAATCTCCTTCACTATATCTGGACACCAAATGAGACTCAAAATTTTTTAAAAACTGTACAAAAATCGATCGTTTTCAATGTTACAATTCATCATTGAGCATTTAAGAACTTTTCAACACAGTCTCTACATCAGAGGCCCAAAGATCGATATCTATAATTGTGTATGAATTGCCATTGAGGGGCTTGGTTTTTTAAGGGTCAAGCTGGTTCAAACTTTCCCAGATTTTTAATCACCTAGAGATAGTTAGCAGGTAGTTTCATGGATCGTATTGATACTTATAAATCTGGTCTCATCAGCGGTAATAGTAAAGTGGGCTCTGCAGCTAGAATACAACCGTAAAAGAGCCTCCAGCCTTGCTACTCTGTAAACACCTACTCCTGTCTGCAAGGCTTTTGTTACACTGTAGTAGTGTCCCTAACTCCAAGCCAGAATGTCTGTGCTCAAGTTCCACCAGCCTCAGAGGTTTGCTATAATGTATCTAAGCAGGCTGATTAAAATAACCACAACTACAAAACCACTCAGAACCAAATAAACAATATTTATACACATAATATGATTTAACAATAAATGCTTAGCTTTACAAAAGTTGTTCGCAGAATATTTTCCATAAAGTGACAGGAATGGAAAAATTGCGAGTTGCCTGGGTAAGCGAAGATACTGTTGGGAAAAGAATATTTGTGGGGGGGGGCAGAGAAATATGTAACCAAAAGTGTTTGTGGAGAAAGCTCCTTCAATTCCAGAGTGACTGAGCTTGCAGCCAGTGCAGATGTTGGTCTTCTGTGTCATCAGATCCCTCCCTGCAGCCCTGGATGGTTACTTTGCTGTGATCCTTTCTATTCAAGCAAAGCCAGGAAAGTGTGTTTTTGCTATTGTGATCTGTGGAATCTTTGCCAGGTTATACTCCCAGATGTGAGAGAAAGTGAGGACTGCAGATGCTGGAGATCAGAGTTGAAAAGCGGCACTGGAAAAGCGCAGTAGGTCAGGCAGCATCCCAGGAGGAGGACAGTCGACGTTTCGAATTCCTGGATGTGTCAGTGGTACAATTCATAATTACTTGGGTTGATACATTTATCCTACTTTATGTCTCTGAACAGTCATGCTTCGAGGAACAGCTTTGATTACATAGAAGTCACCAAAGAGCCATCTCACATCAAGATGATTGCTTCTACAATGTAGCACTATCTCAGTAATGCATTAAAGATACCTGGGTTTGTTGCTCAAAGTCTTAGTGCGACTTATGGCAATAACACTGTTATGAAAGAGTGCTGGGAACTAATGCAAGCTGACTCTGTTGAAGGCTAGTACAGGAGACACAAACAGACTTACTTACTGGTTAAGTCTCAAATCAAAGTCTAGCCTGGTATTAATTTGTCAATCTTCAATGCCAAAGATCATTTGAAGGTATTTATTAAAATTTGCACCTGAAATAAACTGAAGATAATTTTCTACTTTTAGGCATGCTGTGAATTAAACTATGTGTCTGAGTAAGTGTAAGCACGTTTTGAGATGAGATCAAAAGTTTTGAGATATGGAAGGCAGAAAAAAGGCAATTTAAAAAGGTAATATTTTCCTATGGGACTTTTTAAATGAGCTGAAAGATATAAATAGTTCCCAGAGCCCTGGATCTATGGATCAATCTGTAAATGAATTGGTGTCAAACACACAACAACGATGGGAAATTACATTGACATTCAAGTGGCAGGCATTTGAGATAAAAGTTAGGTATTCAAATGAAGTTCATCAGTCTTGCAAGGAATTGTATGCAACACAATTGTCTGTCAAGAATGAGAAATTCTCATTCTTAATGCAATTACAGGTTGAAATCAGTTATACATTGCTTGATATTAAAAATGTTGCAATACAAACACTGCCCTTTACTACCAGTGTCGCATTAACAATGACTGTTCATATTTTCCTTTATCCAAACCTCTTGTTCATTTAAGCTAATGCCTCAATTGGGAAAATGCATTCACATGCTCAGAGGAGTACTTTGTGTTATGAGCAATGCAGAGTATGAGAGTAGTGTTCACACCATTTAATAGGTATATAGTCTCCACTGTTTGAGTGATGGTTTTCATTTATAGACATTATAATGACCACAGACAGGCACAAGATGCATTCATCATTTAAATGAGCAATGATTTTTCAACGCTTAAAAGCAAAGCATTGAGTTGTGCTGTCCTGTCACCTGAGTGAAATAACTCTCAAGATTTTATGAATTTATTAAATATGTGTTCAGCATGCAAGTCAATAGAATCAATGCATATAAAGAGCTTAAGAAAGTGGCATTTACATAAACATCAAGCAGTAACTTTTCTTCGGTTTAAGGTTGTCATCAAGCAGCTTCATGCTTAATATTTCTTGGAGGACCTTAGTTTTAAAGGATTGTGTGAAAGTTGATTTATTTCATATTTTGCAGAAATTTCTTGACTGACTTCTTTAAAAGAGAAGTCATTGTTGGTCACTGTGGACACTGGAAATCTTTTTAACAAGAGTTCATGCAAATCACCGCATTGCTGTTCACTACTTGCTTAGCTGTAAACCCTGCAAGAGCTGGTTGAACATTGAGAGTTTCTTTTTTTGTCTCATCTTCAGTTGGAGGAAAGACCATTTATCTTTCCACCTTACAGGCTCCCAGCCTCATTCCTGATGAAGGGCTTTTGCCCGAAACATTGATTTTCCTGCTCCTCGGATGCTGCCTGACCTGCTGTGCTTTTCCAGCATCACTGTAATCTTGACTTCAGTTGGAGGAAAGCCTACTAGGGACTGGGCTTCAGTTGGGTAACAAGAAGCCAGCTAAATAACTCCACAAAGACTGGTATCACTTTATTTACACCAAGTCACCCTTTATTTACACACGGAGAGTCCTGATCCAGCTCTCTCAGAGCCAGATCTCAGAACGAACAGAACCTCTGGCACTACTGTTTACATCTGTCAGCCAGGGCTCCCTGATTAGATCAGATTATCAACCCCAATCAGGAAACTTATCTTCTTTAAGGTTCACCTGGATTACCTCATTATAATCACAGTACCAGAAGCACTTCTATTTCTGAAAGAATCGTCTGGCTGAAATGTTTTTGTTCTTCTAAGAGGCCGATTGGAGGGACATCTCAAGATTGTATTTCTGAAGAAAGCTGTTTCTGAGCAATTTCCAGGGATGATATGCTTAGTCACTTGATGACACAAGCTAGAACTTCAGAATTATGGAATCCAGAATATTCTGTGTTATAAAGGAACATAGGATGATAGAAAATAGAAGCAGGAATTGGCCATTCAGCCCCTTCAGCTTGCTCCAGCAGTCACTATGATCATGGCTGATCAATCAACTCAGTACTCTGTTCCTGCTTTTACCCTATTCCCTTTGATCATTTTAAGAATTATATCTCACTCCTTTTTGAAAACATTCAAAGTTTTGACATTATCTGCTTTCCCTTCATATGTCCCTGATGGCCTGCCCATGCTCTTTGGCAGTGACTCCTGTAGGAAGTGTGTGTGTGTGTGTGTGTGTGTGTGTGTGTGTGTGTGTGTGTGTGTGTGTATATGTGTGTGTGTGTGTATATGTGTGTGTGCGTTGGTATGTGTGCCTGTATGTATGTGTGTGTGTCTGTGTGTGTATGTGTGTGTGTCTGTGTGTGTGTCGGTGTGTGTACGTGAGTGTGTATGTGTGTGTGTCTGTGTCGGTGTGTGTATGTGAGTGTGTGTCTGTCTGTGTATTTGTGTGTGTATGTGTATGTGTGTATTTGTGTGTATGTGTGTATTTGTGTGTATGTGTCTGTGTATATGTATGTGTATGTGTGTGAATATGTAAGTGTGTATGTGTATGTGTGTGTATGTGTATATGTGTGTGTATGTGTATGTATGTGTGTATGTGTATGTGTGTGTATGTTTATGTGTGAGAGTGTGTGTGTATGTGTGTGTATGTGTATGTGTGTGTGAGAGTTTGTGTGTATGTGTGTCTGTGTATGTGTATGTGTGTGTGTCTGTGTATGTGTGTCTGTGTATGTGTGCGTGTGTGTATGTGAGAGAGAGAGAATTAAAAATTCTTTTTCTATAGTACTGACAGTGTTTATTGACTGATTCTTCATGGAATAAGATTTGTTCCAAAATAACAAATAATTATGTTATTCAGAAACCTGGTCGATTGATCCTACTATTTAAAACCTAATATAACAGTGCTATTTAATTAGTCATCTGAGTAACTAGAAAAAGTATTTCGATTTTTATGTTGTGACCCATAGAGTTTGCATTCCGAAAGCCTTGGACCATGCAGGATAGTACGTAGGTCATCATCCAACAGGGAAGGAAAAGCTAGTCATTGCAGTAATTCTCTGGGGTGTTGACACTGCCAGACTATTATTTTTTCAGCTCTGAATGTCAACGTAACTGATAAGACAAAGAAGGGCAGCTGTGAGTACATTCACAACACTGTGGTACTTCCAACTGCACTGTGATAGGGCACAGTGAAATGTAAAAGTGCAGTTGTCATCGAAGATTCAAAGCACCAATATGAGTCTTATATGATGTGTGGCCTCCCTTGCACCAGGTTAGAGGGCATCATTAGTTGGATGCTGGGATAAGTAGCATATGTAGGAAAAAGCTTTGAATGACTGAGCAGAATTTCAGAGGCTAGGAAAAGAGTTAAACAGCAGATTGGATAACCTCCAGTGCCAAATGTTACTGACTATAGGAGCAGTAAGAAAAGACAGGGGATTAAAAGGCTTGAGAAATGACATAGAAGATAGCACTTGACATTCCTGAAGTTCTAGGCCAGAGAGGCCTGTTTCAGATGGATGGCTTGCATCTGAACTGTGCTGGATCCAATGTTTTCACAGGTAGATTAACACAGGAGTTGCTTAAACTAACGTGTCAGTGGGTTGAAACAAAAATAAAGTGGCAACACTTACAGGGAGAGAGTAATAACAGTAGAGGGAAAGAGTATTCAGAAATAAGATGACACAAATGCAGAGGGAAACAGTGAGTAGTAAAGCATTACAGACTCAAATGGGTTCAAAGTACATAGCCACCTGAACATGATGAGCTGCAGAAATGAATAGCCATGTGGGTTCATAATATTGGCAACAATAGATACCGGCCGCAAACATGGAGCAGAATTTTCTCTTAATATCATTGTCTACAGTGCATTAAGAGAAGTAACAAAGAATGGGGGATGGTAATGCTGATCATTGATGATATTATAACCTTGAAATTTCAAAGACAGAATCTATTTGATGAGAATTAAGGAGTGTTTATGGAGTTATTATGCTAGGGTGTGCACTAAACACCATCAAATAATGAAATAGAGAAGTATTTTGAAAAATAGATTGCTGAAAAGAGATAGAAATGCAGATTAGTGATAATGGAGGATTTCAATTATTCTAATGTGGTCTGGGAAAATAGGAATGTAAGGTGCAAAGAGAACTTTCCTGATCAATATATTTCCAGTCCAATAGAAGCAGTGTTAGAATAAAAACAAGACACTACAGATGCTGGTAATCTATGATAAAAACAGAAACATACAGGACAACGTCAAGAAATCCAGCTGCTTCTATGAAGGGAGAAACAAAATGATCCAATTGAACTCTCCTGAATTTCTCTGTATCATTTAGTTTTATTAATTAGAAGTTACGTGTTGGGGCTTGTTCCAGTGGTGGAATATTTGGAAAACAACAGGAGTTAGTTAGTTCAAATGGCTGGATGGCTAGTTTGCAATGCGGAGTGAGCCCAGCAGCATAGATTTAATTCCCAAACTGGCTGAGGTCACCACGAAGTACTCTCCTTAATAATTTCTCCACTTGCCTGAGATGGAATGACCTTCAGGTTAAACCACCATCAATTGTCTGTCTCTCTCTCTAATGAGAGAGCAGTTGATGGCCCTGTGGGACAATGGTCTTGACTTGGGAAACAGTGATCAAAATAATATGACATTGGGTGACATGAGATGACAGAGGATGTATGACTCAGAAACAGTCCATTCATCCCAATTAGCTGACGTCAGTATTTGTGCTCCACCTGAGGTTCTTCTCTCTTTTCCTCATCTCAATCTATCATCATTACATTTTATATCCTTCTCTTTGATAAGCTTCCTCATCAAAGTATCTACACCATTCATTTCAATCACCCCCAATGGGAAAGTTCCACATTCTCCCTACTCTATATTAGATTTAGATTTCTTATGGAAATGGACAAGAAAATTCCAATATGAAAAGAGTCAATTGTAGGAGGATTAATTTCATTCATTTGAAAAGAGATCTGGTCCAGGCTCACTGTTCAGACATTGCTGAAGAAAACAGGGAATATGCAATAATAGTCATTCAAGGAAGTGATGGTTTAGATACAGTCAAGAGACATTTCCATTATGGGGATTAAATTTTGAGCTCCCTGGGTACGGGAGATATTGACCTAGAAATTTGGTACAAAAGCTACAATTCACAATATGATCTTGTATGATCATAATCAAAATGGGTAAGACTCAGAATTGCACGTCATCCACATCATCCAGCATCAGCAATCAGGTCCTATGTTGCTGCTTTCATATTAATAAGGCTTTCTGCTACTGTGGTCAACTAGGGATCCCCAGTCCAGATAGGGAGGGATAACAACACAGAGGACAGTATTAGAAGCAGAGGTTGACACAATGAAATATCTTAGTTTTGCAATGACCAGGAGAACCCAAAAGCCATTTTCATTGTTGGTTAGGAGAAGGTGGCTAGAGAATGAAGTATCAAAATCGAGAATCAAAGATGGGTCGCAAGATGTTTAATGAGCTCATGTGGAAATTCAAGGTCAGTAATTGCATCTTCACATGACAACTCCAACACACCCCGACCTGAACTCCTCGATCTGTTCAATCAAGTCCAAATATGAATAAAAGATCCCAACTCAATCAATGAGGTGAGAGTAACTGCTCTTGACATCAAGGCAACATTTGACAAAATGTGACACCCAGGAGACCTGGCAAAACTGGAGTCAGTAAAAATTAGGGTGAATACATTCCAGTGATTGGAATCTTACCTAGCATGAAGGAAAATGTCTGCAGTTGTTTGAGGCAAATCATGTCAATCCAATGACTGCTTCACAGGACTTCCTGAAGATATGCTGGCTCACTTCCTGAAGGTACGCTGGAACCATTGACTTCTTGCTTTCCAAACACTGTATTTCCCTCACCCCAATCTTCCCCTTCTAATTTCTTGCTTTATAGCTCCCATGAACTGCCACCTGTGCAGCAACAGTGGTCCAGAGGTAAAAATAGACAAAAACCACAGCTAAATAATTTTTTTTAGGAAACACTCCTTAAAAGCTACCTCGTGAATAAGTTTTGACTGAACTGCCAGAGGAAGTGATAGATGTACATACAGTTATTCTATTTAAGAAACATTTGGACAGGTACATGAATAAGAAAGATTTATAGGGATATGGGCTAAATGCAAGCAAATGGGATTCATTTAGTTTAAGGAAACCTGGTCAGCATGGACAAGTTGAACCAAAGGGTCTGTTTCCATGCTGTATGACTCTATGAGAGCTTCAAGTTCCTAGGCATAAATATTACAAACAATTTATTCTGATCCATCCACATTGATGCTACAGTCAAGAAAGCACAGCAATGCCTCTAGTTCCTCAGAAGGCTAACAAAATTTGGCATGTCCACAATAACTCTTAGCAATTGTTATTGATGCATCATAGGAAGCATCCTATCCAGATGTGTCATGGCTAGATATGACAACTGCTCTGCCCAAGACCACAAGAAATTACAGACAGTTGTAAATAGAGCCCATTCCATCAAAGAAAACCAGCCTTTTATCCACTGTCTCCATCCATACTTCTCACTGCCTCAGGAAAGCAGCCAACATAATCAAGAATCCCTCCCATCCCAGTTATACTCTCTTCCACCCTCTCCTATCAGGCAGAAGATAAAAACACATACCAATAGCTTCAAGAACAGCTTCTTCCCTGTTGTTGTCAGACTTTTGAACAGACCTCTCACATATCAGTTGATCTTCCCCTGCATCTTCTCTGTAGCTTTAACATCACGTTCTGCATTCTGATCTATTACCCTGATATATTTATGTAAGGTATGATTAATTTGCAAATTAATACTTTTCACTGTACCTTGGTACTTGTGACAATAATAAGCCAGATCCAATCATGTTATAGTGTATGTACAGTGTATGTCTGACACCAGATAAAAATGTCAGAATCTCTGGAGAGCACAATCTCACACATAATAATACGTGAGCAGGATCTCACATATAGTTGTACCTACCTAGTAGTGTGTGAAAATTCATCTGGAGAATTCCTTGAATGTCATGGGAACACTTTTCTGAATCTTCCAACTTTGAATTTAAATATTCAAATAACACTGATGTTTCTGCCATCAGTGCCTCCTGAGACATTTTCGTTAACCCTGAGGTCAAAAAAGGTTATTAACAAACACATGAATGATGGGTCCCCGTGCCATTCAAGGCACTACCATATTTCAGAACATTTACTCAGAGAGAAGTGGGGGCATAGAACGCCCTGCCTGCAACAGTAGTAGACTCGCCCGCTTTAATGTAATTTAAATTCTCATTGGATGAAAATAGAATAGTGTAGGATAGATAGGCTTCAGATTGGTTCCTCAGGTTGGCACAGCATCGAGGGCCGAAGGGCCTGTACTGCGCTGGAATGGTCTATGTTCTATATTCTAAAATGCCACAAACAGGCCTGGAGTCAGGTGGGCCTAACACCAGATATACTGCTGCCCATACCATGCATATTTCTTCTAAAACTGGAAATGCAGGAAATCTCAGAAGGGAGAGTCCTTCCTTTAGATCCTTATTTCTGATGAGGTTGTTATTGTAAGATAAAGATAAAAGATATGTCCCTTACAAAGTAAACGGAATCTCCTTTCTAAGACTTCATAAATCCATGTCTCAGTCTAACTACAAGTACATTGCTGTCAAATATCAAGTTTAACTGTTGAGAGAAGAGTACTGTGCTAAAGAGCTCTCTTCTGAATTGTTAAGTGTTGTACCTGCATCTATCACTTCCTCTGGCAGTTCATTCCACACAGGACAGACCCTCTGTGTGAATATTTTGCCCCCCAGGTCCCTTTTAAATCTTTCTCCCCTGTGACAATACTACGGCTTAAGAGGTATATTTTGTCCTTTTTTTAAGAGAGGTGACATGCTGTCTCCTGAAAGCCCATAAAGTAAACATCTTCTAAGACCTTGTTTTTTTTAAATTTGGAACAATAGAAGCAGCCTGAATGGGTTTTTCAGTAGTAGCAGTTGCTGGAGTCTTGAAGCTGGATATGGAAGCTGTTTTCTCCCCTTTCGTTTGCAACTAAAAGCAGGGGTGTTCTCTTCCTGCTGCTGGAATTGCATGTGAGACAATCTGTTTTACTGAATTTGCCTTTTGCCAAAGGTGTGTTTATGAGATGTTACTAAATTGGAACAATTACTGTTTAACAGTTAAATACTCTATTATTCTGTTAAGTTTTCCAATATAGTTAAGATATTCCAACTTCTTCTTTCTTTTAAAAACCTGAACCCCCTAGGTCTGTCTATTCAATAACACTACCCAGGGCTCTACCATTAACTGCATAAGACCTGCCTTTGATTATTTTACCAACATGTAATACCTTGCATTTATCCAAATTAATCTCTATCTGCCATTCCTCAGCCTATTGGCCCAATTGATCAAGATCCCTTAGTAATTTTAGATAACTTTTTCACAGTGTACTATAGCATCATGCCAAACTACTAACCATGCCTTCCAAATTATCATCCAAATTGTTTTTCTAAATTACAAACAAAAGTGGATCCAGCACTGTCCCTTCAGAATACCACTGGTCACAGGCCTCCAGTCTCAAACACCTCTACCTCAGCTCCATTGATGTAGACAAGGGCATGTCCTCTGCTCTATTTCCTGAAGTCAATGGCCACCTCCCTCATCTTGCTGACATTGAGGGAGAGACTGTCTTTACAACAAGCTACTGAGCTCTCTATCTCTTTCTTTTACTCTGTCTTTTCGTTGTTTGAAATCTGACCCAAAATGACAGTGTCATCAGCAGATTTGTAAATGGAGTTAGAACTGAATTTGGCCACGCAGATATGAGTGTATAAGACACATAGCAAGAGGCTGAGTACGCGGCCTTGTGGGGCATCAGTGTTGAGGATTATCGTGGAGAAGGTTTAATTACCTATCCTTAATGATTGCTGTCTGTGGGTCAGAAAGTCAGGGATCCAGTTGCAGAGAGGGAAGCAGAGTGTGGGTCTTAGAGTTTGTAAATGAGTTTGGTTGGAATTATGTGTTGAAAGCAGATCTAAATTCGGTCAGCATGGGTGAGTTGGACTGAAAGGTCTGTTTCTGTGCTGTATGACTCCATGACTCTATGAATCTATGACTCTAAAAATCAATAAATGGGAGTCTGATGTAGGTGTCCCTGATTAGATTAGATTCCCTACAGTGAAGAAACAGGCCCTTCAGCCTAACAAGCCCACACCTACCCTCCGAAGAGTAACCCACCCACATCCATTTCCCTCTGACTAATGCACCTAACACTATGGGCAAATTAGCATGGCCAATTCACCTGACCTGCACATCTTTGAACTGTGGGAGGAAACCGGAGCACCCGGAGGAAATCCACGTAGACACGGGAAGAATGTGCAAACTCCACACAGACAGTCGCCCGAGGCTGGAATCGGACCTGGGTCCCTGGTGCTGTGAGGCAGCAGTGCTAACCACTGAGCCACCATGCAGCCCCATTGTATTCCAGACGTCTTGTATTCCAGATGTTCCAGGGATGAGTGTAGGTCCAGGAAGATGGTATCTACTGTGGACCTATTGCGACGATCGGCAAATTGCAGTGGACCAAGATAATCTGGGAGGCTGGAATTGATGTGTGCCATTACTAACCTCTCAAAGCACATCATGATGTTGGATGTCAGAGCACCAGGCAGCAGACATTAAGGCACATTGCCTGATTTTTCTTTGGCACTGAGATAGTAGTGATCTTCTCAAAGCAGGCAGGAACCTCACATCGTAGTAAGGAGTGGTTAAAGGTATCTGCAAATACTCCAGCCAGCTGGTCCATGCAGGGATCTGAGTTCACAGCCAGGGACTTAATCTGGGTCTGTCATCAGGCCGGTCTGATGTCTGCAATGGTGACTGGGAGTACAGGTGCACTCGAGGCTGTCAGAGAAATTGTCACCATTTCACAGATCTTCTGTTCAAAACAAGCATAGAATGCATTAAGGTCATCAGGAAGGGATGCATTTCTGTCAGCCATTCTACTTGACTTTGTTTTGCAGCCCATTATGTTATGTACGCCTGCCACAGTCAATGCGCATCATGTGGTTAGTCTGAGGCTCTTGTTTAGCCTGGTATTGTCTATTGGTATATTTGATGGTATTGCAAAGTTCACATCTGGATTTCCTGTATAGAGTCACGTGACTTGAACACCTCAGACCGGGACTTCAGTCAGGTGTGGATCCTGCTGTTCATCCATGTTGTCCAGTGGGGGAACACTCAGATTAGCTTCTTTGGCACGCAACCCTCCACACACTTGCTGATGAAATCTCTGACAGTAGAGGCATCTCATTTAGGTTGGCCTCTGAGTTCTTAAATATAGACCAGTCCACCATCTCCAAGCAGATTTTGCAGGCGGGATTTTTTAGGCCAGGAAAGTGTGGGGAACAGCAGGGCAGTTTTGATGGTGAATTACCTTCAAAAATGCCTGCAATTTCAGGATGTCAAACATGAGCCTATTTGTGAGGAGCCCTTGAAGTTGCAGTCTGTCGTTCAATTCATTGTGAGCTACACTGCAGACCACTTGAAAGATTACTAGTTACTAGATTCCTCAAAGAAACTTGCTTTGTGATCAAGTGTGAGTATTCTTGTTTCACTATCAAAGTGGGCAGCACGGTGGCACAGTGGTTAGCACTGTTGCCTCACAGCACCAGGGATCTGGTTCAATTCCCACCACAGGCGACTGACTGTGTAGAGTTTGCACATTCTGCCCGTGTCTGTGTGAGTTTCCTCCGGGTGCTCCAATTTCCTCCCACAGTCCAAAAATGTGCCGATTAGGTGAATTGGCCATGCTAAATTGTCTGCAGTGTTAGGTCAAGGGGTGAAATGTAGGGGGGTGGGTTGCGGGTCGGTGTGGACTTGGGCTGAATGGCCCGTTTCCACACTGTAAGTAATCTAATCTAAACTCCTGACCAATGACTCCAGCAAAAGTGTGTGGGACAAATTACATAGCAGTAGCATTGAGCCAGTTGTGAAAATGCACTCTCATAAGATTTTAAGATTCTTATGTGTGATCCCAAAGAAGACAATTTGTTAACACAGTTAAAATTGAATACCGCTACACTTGACAGCTTTATGCAAAACCACCCAACAAAAGTAGCTGAGTGGAATTCAGTGCATTTTTGCATTAAATTATTTGTTAGATTCTATTCCAAGCTAGATTAATATATTGTTCATAGCAAATAAATCAAGTCAAGCAAAAGGTCAATTTTGTTCTGAACTATAAATATCCAATGGCTTTGTGTGATTGTATGACATTTCTTTTCCCACTCACTTAACACAGTCATTGCTTTTGACTGGCACATAGCACAGTGGAAATATTACTAGATAAGCAATCCAGAGGCCTGGACTTCATAATCGAGATAAAAGATTCTAAAACCCACAAAGCAGCTAATTAATTCAAATCTGGTGAATAAAATAAATCTCAACCAAAAAGCTACTGTCAGTCATGGTGAAAATATAAGCACTGCATTTTAATTAAAAACTATCTGGTTCTTTTGGAAAGAAAATCTTCTGTTGTTGACCAGTCTGTAGCATGTGTGATTATCCATCCAAAGAAAAGTGATTGACCTCTTTACTACATTCTAAAATTGGTTTAGCAAGCAGTGCAGTTGTGCCAAATCTTTACAGAGGTGTATAAAAAAGAAAAGAACCAGATCTCTCAACTTCCATTTCAATATTAGAGCTAGTTATGGCAAGGCACACTCACTCCTGTTGACTCAGCAAAGTATGACTCACTAGTATCCAGGGATTTCAGCCAACACTCGGAGAGCTGTCCAACAGACTAGTCAAGAAGCAGTCTGATATAAGCATAGTCACTGAAAAACATTTTACACCAATGTCCCAGAATATCTTATCACCATTGTAAAGTATACCCTATCTCAGTGGCAGGACAGATTCACCATAGGTACTGGCACAGGGAAACACAATCAGGAGAAATCAGACCTGGGAATTCCCACCATTGACATATGGCAACAGGTCAAACAGCTTCTGCCAAAATTTCTGAATGAATGACCAATTTCAACTTCCACTTGATTACCCCAACATCTCAAATTTAGGCAATTTGATTTACTCTAAATGGCTGAGCATACTGGATGCAGCAATTGCTATAGAACCCAATAACATCACAACTGTAACGCTGTAGACTCACGTTGTAGAAGTAGCTAAGCTGTTCCTGTACAGTTGCAACATTGACAACTACCTGACGATGGCATGCCCTGTCAGTAAAAGCAGGTCAAAGCCAATCCAATCTGGCCAATACTACACCATCAGTTTACTCTTCATCAACAGCAAAGTGTTGGAAGATGTCATTAGCAGTACTATCAAATGGTAATTAGCAATACACTGCACATTGATTCTTTACTTGCATCTTACAAGTGCAACTCAGCTCCACACCTCATGGCAGCTTTGGTCTAAACATGAAGAACAGAACTTAGTTCCAGACGTGACGAGAGTGAAGGCCTTGATATCAAGGCAGCATCTGACTTTGGCCTTAATGAAATCTAGTTGAATTGAAGTCAATGGAAATCAGTTTGTAACATTTCTAGCTGAGAAGTCAGTTGGGATTTTGAAGGCAATCATGTCAGCTGTATTTGATCATCACAGTATAATGCCTTTGGCCTAATGATTTTCTTTTGCTTTAGTGGGTGGAATCTTATACAGGTCTGAATGAACTAAGCTTTGGTGAGGAATATGGTAGAATCATGCAAGAAATCCGAGAAGGCCTATCTCAATGTCAGGAGTAACTCACGGCATCTTTTAACTAAGTTCCAAGCATTAAGGTCAGATCCTCAACAGACAGAAGTGTGTGATCTATTAGGAAGGATTATTCCTTGTTCATAACTCCATTAATGACAAATGTTGCCTCAATAATGCAGTTTCCTATCCTACTACCGACCTCGTGCAAACTAGATATTGGGAATTCTCAGCATAGAAAACTGAGCAGTTACCCAGCAACGTCAGCTCACAGCTGGTTGCGAGGAACCTCCATGTTGCTGACCATACAGATCAGCATCTCAAGCAGGATCCATTAGCACCAGCCACACATACCCTTCATTCATGGTAATTAGCAATTGATGTTTGGCGATCCCTCAGCATCTCACCAGTCCAGTTGCAGTTTGCTTGGGAAATTAGACCTCCAGTTTAGCGAACACTCGCAGTTAGCATTGAATGGCTGCTGCAAGGACACTTTGTGTATAGGGACATGCACTCAGATCACAGGGCTGCTTGCTTGATCTCTGAGCAATCGCTCCCTCAGAGCTCTTATTGTGCACTTTGCATTATCAGACAAGGTAACTCCCACCAATGTGAGAGAGGAATAGATATCCCAAGGATGAAAGAAGAGAAGTGGCCAAGTATTGCTCATTTTTCACAAGCAACTAACTCAATGACTGAAGATAGCCCCAGACAAAAGAGATGAACCCTTGAACCATCACATTGTTGACTGCAACCAAGGCGTTGCACTTTAATGTGGATGACACTGAGGCTAAGCACAATGTACAGGAATTGTACTAGGGCCTGGCCTGCAAACATCATTCCACACATGCACCCGCCACATGTCTGAGATTCCAGATTCAGTGATGACATCACACATCTCTGGAGGGAAAGTTTCATTCTATGTGTCAGCTTTGCATTGTCATTTAAGGCTCCCACTCTCCCTCAGGTGTCCACTCTCCCTCCTATCGTCCACTCTCCCTCCCTCTGCTGAGAAATTATGCATAAAGTGTTTTGGCACAGTTTAGTGATGATGGCCTTCATCAGTTGCTGCATTGTCTTTCAGACAGTTGAGTGGCTGAAACAGCTGTAGATCCATGGACCTATCATTCTCTTCTGACTCAAGAGTGGATCTTCATCTGCTGCTTCTCCCTCTAAAGATTGTGAGGCAATCATTGGGACTTGCTGTTCTTACTGGGCTTGCTGATGATGTTGTAGCCCCTGTCTCCTTTGTATTGTTTTCAAAATTGGATCAAAATCACAAGGACGCCAGTCATATAACCTGTATGGGAGACGCATGAGCAGGTATTCTGTGGGAAATATCAGCAAGATAGCACAAGTTTATTAGATGAAATACTGAGCCCTCTCATCCTTTACAATGGAGCCTTATGTTATGCCCTCACACAATGTGACATGGAGGCTTTCAAAGGAGGTCAACATCATGTCTCAATAGAGGAAATCTGAGGTATGTCACAATATTCAAATGAGCACTGCACAACCAATGTTTTCGAGCTACAGTGTAGAATTCTAACAGGTAATTCGTTGTCTGTCACATTACAGACCAGGCCTTTGTATGCTTAGCCATGTGACAGCCGTGAAAGATTGTCCTCTGGTGTGAGCTACGTGTTTGTGAAATGAAAACTTAGGGTGTTGCTTTTACATGTCTTAGTCTGATTGTGTTTGCTTAGTTGATATGACAGAAGGCAATTAGTGCTCATAATGCAATGACCATAATTGCTTCAAGCCATAATTCTTGATGTGAATTCGTGGACAATGAATGGACTCCTGATTAAAGGCATAAACCAGATGGCAGCATTACTGAATCAGTGCAGGCAATATTACTGCGATTGCGCCTACATGGGCTTCAAATTCCAAAAATATGATCCACAATCTCAGGAAAATAAATGGCAACTTACTCTCCCCATTCTGCATGCAAGGTCAGACATTTTGTTTAGTTATTGCACAATTGACATTTGATTTGATATGATAAGTTTCCAAGTACATGATACCATAAGTTGCTTGAAAGCTCCAACTGTGACATAAGGACTTCTCCAGTCCACCATGTTCCCTTAGTGTTTCTGTCCCTGTGGCCTTGATGGCACTTGAGACCATCAGTCTTCACTCGCTTTCAGTTAATATGCTTTACCTCACTATTAATTTCCCCACTTTATACCCAGATCCCATGACCTTGGAAAGTCCTGTGCCTTTAGTGGTCCTTCACAATCCCTAGGTCGAAACCAGAGTTACCGTGACCTGTGTGACCCTCCATCTCACTCCATATTCTGTAGTCCCCAGTCCTGTTATTTTCACTGTGAGATCCCAGCCTATTATCTCTAACTCCCCTTTCACACTTATCATTCCGTCAGTGACAGTATAATGAAGCCAATCCTGAAAATTGCGTCAATGCCAGCTGTCTGCAAAAACGAATTGGTGCGTGCCACACACTGGCTCTCTCCACCCAGTCCTGCAACTTATTTCCCTTCAACTGCATTTGAAATTCCTTTTTGAATGCCACAATTAAATCTGTGTCCAGCACACCTTTCAGCAGTATATTCTGCATTGCAATCACTTACTGCGTAAAAAAAGATTGTCCTCATGTTGCCTTTAGCTCTTTTGCCAATCACTTAAAGTCTGTGGGCTTGGTTCTCAACCTTGCCGCCATTGGGAACATTTTCTCCCTATTGACTCTGTCTAGACATCTCAATTTTGAACAGCTCTGTCAAATCTCTGTACTGCCTGTTCCCTAAGGAAAGCAACCACCATTTCTCCAGACGAGCCAGTTAACTAAAGTCCCTCATATCAGAACCATGCGCATAAGTCTTTTTTGCACCTTATCTAAAGCATCTTTGCAAATGTGTGTTGCCCAGAATAGCATACAATAGTTCAGTTGAGTTCAAGTCAATATTTTATAAAGCTGACTATAGCTCCCATCTCATCTGGTCTAAGGGGAAATAAATGGGTAAATTCACCCTTTCTGCAAATGTGTTGCTGGTCAAAGCACAGCAGGCCAGGTAGCATCTCAGGAATAGAGAATTCGACGTTTCGAGCATAAGCCCTTCATTGGCAAGGTGTTCTTTTCATTGAGTTTCATCCCAAACCTGCCTCTTTAACTACCAACCTACCACAAAACAATGGTATCTGTCTCATCTGATGCTAACATGTTTCTCCCACTACTATAGCCAGAAGACCTCACCACTGTCAGGATATCCCTGAATATACCAGCTTCCCTGGCACTGGACCCTATTTTTAAAAGGCCATTGCACTCGCAGACAAACAGTGACAGTCCTGAACAACTGCACGCAGACTCTTTAATGTGATGAAATAT
This sequence comes from Hemiscyllium ocellatum, assembly GCF_020745735.1. Taxonomy (NCBI): domain Eukaryota; kingdom Metazoa; phylum Chordata; class Chondrichthyes; order Orectolobiformes; family Hemiscylliidae; genus Hemiscyllium; species Hemiscyllium ocellatum. The sequence continues at coordinate 46,112,810 of NC_083418.1, read as the reverse complement.
GCTCTCACAATATTTAAGAAACATGTGGATGAGTATTTAAAATGCCAGAGCATAGAGGCAACGGACCAAATGTGAGTAAATGGGATTAGTGTAGTTTGGTGTTTGTTGTGTTGGCATAGACAGGGTGGGCCGAAGGTTTTGGTGGAAAGGGACCTCTAGGTCCTGGTGAATGGAATGGCACAGAGTAGTGTCCTCCTCTTCCTTCAGGTCCACAGCAGTTGATACTGCCAGCTGGGTACAAGGTCACCACCCAAATCATTGCAGTCTCCACAGGCTTGAGGAACACCCAGAAATGGCTCAAGAAGGTCCAGGAACTTGTAGGTTTTGTTAGTGCAAGTCCCACCATCTGCTCTCCATTACCTTATGCTCACACTATCTCTGTTACTGCACCAAGACTCATGCCCTACCACTCCCACTATTGCATGCCACATCTTCCTTCACTAGCTCTCACCCAAAGAATCCGCCCACACTGCTAACCCTGCATGCCCTCAGCTTTGTGTACTCACTCTCTTGTGACATTTCCCCCACCTGCACCAGGACTAAGTGCTGTGCCACCACTGTCACCTCTCTCAATCCCTCCCTTTGTCTCATTACAGGAAGAAACAGCTCATCATTGGACCGAAAGGGATAGGACAAGTGGTGGAGTGCCTGATATTTGACTCATCAGGCCTAACGAGGAAAGAATCATGGCATGGAGGTACAGAAGTGGAGGTACAGAAGTGTCCATACCTGGGCAACCAAGTAAGAAACATTGTCCATTGTTGTGCAACTATCCCATTATCACCCACTGTGAATGCATTCTGAATATGCCACAACTTAGACCCCTCTGTCATGACACATTGTCTCTTTTGTGCCTTGCAAGTATAAGTGGCATGTCCACTTTCAGTGCAGTGATGATGCCACCCAGCAAGACATCTCCTCCTCCACTTTTGAGGAGGACACCACGGATGCCAGATAGAAGCCAGATACATAGAAGATAAGAGTAGGAGTAGGCCATCTATTATTTGTTTTTCATTTCATGCAACCAAGTCTAAAGTGGCCTGTTCTCTCGTTGATTTCTCAATGTATTGGTCCAGAAAACCATCCTGTATAAACTCCATGAGTTACTCCTCTAAAGTATTCTAATGTAATTTTCCCAATCTATATGCAGATTAACATCATCCATATTTACAGATGATCCTTTACTAATGCATCTCTGATTCCCTGTTTAATACCATTCCCAGCATCACCACAAATATGATGGTCTATATTCCAGCCCATTAATGTTTCTTGCCCCTTAGAATTGAAATGCCTCAATTCTTCTCTCACAGTTTCAAAATTTGTCTGGAGCAATATCTTTCCTTAATATTGTGTCTACATACTCTTTAACCAGTCATGTAACTCGACTACTTTTTCTTTTTTATCTGTCCTTACTGCAAAGATCTATTTTGGGGCCACTGCTGTTTATCATTTTTATAAATAACCTGGATGAGGGCATAGAAGGATGGGTTAGTAAATTTGCGGGTGACACTAAGTGCGATGGAGTTGAGGATAGTGCCGAAGGATGTTGTAGGTTACAAAAGGACATTGATAAGCTGCAGGGCTGGGTTGAGAGATGGTAAAAGGAGTTTAATGCGGAAAAGTGTGAGGTGATTCACTTTGGAAGGGGCAACAGGAATAAAGATTACTGGTCTAAAGGTAAGATTCTCGGTAGTATTGATGAGCAAAGGGATTTCAGTGTTCACGTATATAGTTCCCTGAAAGTTGCCACCCAGGTTGATAGAGCTATTAAGAAGGCGTACAGAGAGTTGGCTTTTATTGGTAGAGGAATTGAGTTTCAGAGCCATGTTGTTGCAGCTGTACAAAACTCTGATGTGGCTGCACTTGGAGTAATGTGTACAGTTCTAGTCACCTCATTGTAGGAAGGATGTGAAAGCTTTGGGAAAGGTTCAGCGGAGATTTACTAGGATGTTGCCTGGTATGGAGGGAAGGTCTTATAAGGAAAGGTTGAGGCTGTTTTCATTAGAGAGAAGACAGTTGAGAGGTGACTTAATTATGACATATACGACAATCAGAGGGTTAAATAGGGTGGATAGTGAGAGCCTTTTTCCTCGGATGGTGATGGCTAGCACAAAGTGACATAACTTTAAACTGAGAGGCGATAGATATAGGACAGATGTCAGAGTTTTTTTTTACTCAGAGTAGTGGGGTCAGGGAATGCCTTCCCTGTAACAGTACTAGACTCTCCAACTCTAAGGGCATTTAAATGGTCATTGGATACAGATATGGACTAGTATAGGATAGATGGGCTTCAGATTGGTTCCATAGGTCAGTGCAACATCAAGGGCCGAAGGGCCTGTACTGCAGTGTAATGTTCTATGTTCAATGTTCTTCCTAATGCTGAATGGCCTTGGAAGTTGAGTTCCCATCCCTGGTCACCCTGTGGCTATGTCTCCACCGTCCCAATAATATCATACTTGTTTACATCTATTTGCATGATTAATTCATTGACTTTATTTCAAATGGGCTGTGAATTCAGGAATTTATAATAGAGAGCAAGGAAAGCCTGATGAATTAAATACAACTTTCGCTTCTGTCTTCACAAAGTAGAGCAAAAATAATGTACTAGAAATGATAGGGAACACAAGGATTAGTGAGAGGAATGAACTGAAACAAATCTATATTAGTAGAAAAATGGCATTGGAGGAATTGGTGGGAGTGAAGGCTGATAAAGGCTTGTCATCTTAATCTTCCTTATCCCATTCCCATTACTGTTTACTGTTGCCTGTTTAATTCTGGTCTTTGATTCATCTGCTTATCATTCCTTAACTCTCTTTCTGTCTTTTATTCTTCTCCTTGGTTCCATTTCCTGACTCCTTTCACAGGTTCCCATCCCTTTGCTAATTTAGTTTAAACCATTCCCAATCACTCTAGCAAATACTCCCACTAAGACATCAGTCCTGGTCTTGCCCGGTTTAACTTGTTCAGTTTGTACTGGCTCCACCTCCCCTAGAACTAGTCCAAATAACCTAGGAATCTGCAAACCTCCCCCTTTTACCATCTCTTTAGCTACATGTTCATCCAATATCCTACTCTTTCTCCACTGACCAGCAAGTGCCACTGGTAGTAATCCTGTGATCGTTAGCTTTGTGGTCCAACTTTTCAGCTTGCTTCCTAACTTTTCATGTTCTGTTTTTACGCCCTCATTTTTTTTTAACCTATGTCATTGGTATCAATGTGTACCACAACAAGTGGCTGTTCACCTTCCCTCCAAGATGTCCTGTAGCCACTCTGAGATGTCCTTGATCCTAGCACTAGGGAGGCAACATTCTGGAGTCTCCCTTACAGTCACAGAAGCACCAATCCATTCCCCTTACAACTGAATCAACTGTGACCAGTCCATTCCCACACTTCTTGTTTCTCCCTGGTGCAGCAGACCCAGTTGTGGAGCCTACAGCCACAAAGAGACAGAGAGGTAAGGAAAGAAAGATGACGTCTTTCTGAGGATGATTAAGTGGCATGGAGGCACTTCATTGCAAATAAGTTTTCACTTTTGTAAATGCATGTTCTGCTCTCACCATCATCCATCTGTGTGAGTGACTGTCAAGCGACATTAGCAAATGAACATTACGGGTACTGAAGCCAGCTAATCTTATACTTAAACCATGTTCCATAAACCAAGGTATGAGGTGAGCTGCTGTTGTACTATAGTCTAGATTAGACTGGTGCTGGAAAAACACAGTAAGTCAGGCCGCATCCGAGGAGCAGGAAAATCGACGTTTCGGGCAAAAACCCTTCATCAGGAATACAGGTAGGGTGCCTGCAGAGTGGAGAGATAGATGCGAGGGGGGTGGGGGTGGGAAGAAAGTTTGTCAGAGCGAAGGGTGGGGGAAGGTAGCAAAGAATACAATGGGTGAAAGGGGGTGGGAATGAAGGTAATAGGTCAGGGAGGAGGGTGGAGTGGATAGGTGGGAAGGAAAATAGGCAGGTAGGACAGGTCATGAGGGCATGGCTGGAAGGTTGGAGCTGAGGTGAGGTGGGCGAAGGGGAAATGAGGAAACTGGTGAAATTCACATTGATGCCCTGGGGTTGAAGTGTTCCGAGGCGAAAGATGAGGTGTTCTTCCTCCAGGTGTCGGGTGGTGAGGGAGCGGCGGTGGAGGAGGCCCATGACCTGCATGTCCTCGGCAGAGTGGGAGGGGGAGTTGAAATGTTGGGCCACAGGGCGTCGGGGTTGATTGGTGCGGCTGTCTCGGAGATGTTCCCTAAAGCGCTCTGCTAAGAGGCGTCCAGTCTCCCCAATGTAGAGAAGACTGCATCAAGAGCAAAGGATACAATAAATGATATTAATGGATGTGTAGGTAAACCTTTAGTGGATATGGCCTCCTTTGGGGCCTTGGATGGAGGTGAGGGAGGAGGTGTGGGTGCAGATTTTGCAATTCCTGCAGTGTCAGGGGAAGGTGCCAGGAAGGGAGGGTGGGTTGTTGGGAGGCGCGGACCTGACCAGGTAGTCACGCATATGATTTCTCCTGAGGATATAGTACAGAGTGGGTCCTTTGCAATTCTGAGAGAGTGTGGCCCTCAGCTGAGGCAGGGATGACTGCAGAGAGGTTAGATGCCAGCGCATTGCTGCAAGCGTGGAACGGAGGATCTTGAAGGAGAACCGTTGTTGGTGTTTTTGAATCTGTAGTCTGTACTGTTTGTCCTGTTCAGTTCCGAACTCTGCTGGTTTAAAGGTGGTCCGGAGTCCGTGTGAGATGAGTTGGTTATGGAGGCAGGCACTGAGAAAGCAAATGTGGCTGTGGTAGCGAGTCTGTTTCAGGACATGGTTGAAGAGCTTCAGAGCAGAGGACATGACCTGGGAATTGCAGTGAGAGAGAGAGACTCACTGAGATCCTTGCAGAGAGAGGAGGAAAACTTCTTAAAGACAGGCATTTTTGGAAGATGATTCACAATAGAGTTAAAATCAACTCGGTAAAAACAAGGACTGCAGATGCTGGAAACCAGGGTCTAGATTAGAGTGGTGCTGGAAAAGCACAGCAGGTCAGGCAGCATCCGAGGAGCAGGAAAATCGACGTTTCAGACAAAAGCCCTTCATCAGGAATACAGGTAGAGTGCCTGCAGAGTGGAGAGATAAATAAGAGGGGGTAGGAGTGGGGAGAAAGTAGCATAGAGTACAATAGGTGAATGGGGGAGGGGATGAAGGTGATAGGTCGGGGGTGGGGGGAGGGTGGAGTGGATAGGTGGATAGGTGGAAAGGAAGATAGGCAGATAGGACAAGTCATGGGAACAGTGCTGAGCTGGAAGTTTGGAACTGGGGTGAGGTGGGGGAAGGGGAAATGAGGAAACTGGTGAAATCTACATTGATACCCTGGAGTTGAAGTGTTCCGAGGCGGAAGATGAGGCGTTCTTCTTCCAGGCATCAGGTGTTGAGGGAACGGCAGTGGAGGAGGCCCAGGACCTGCATGTCCTCAGCAGAGTGGGAGGGGGAGTTGAAATGTTGGGCCACAGGGCGGTGTGGTTGATTGGTGCGGGTCTCCTGGAGATGTTCCCTAAAGCGCTCTGCTAGGAGACCTCCAGTCTCCCCAATGTAGAGGAGACTGCATCGGGAGCAACGGATACAATAAATGATATTGGTGGATGTGCAGGTGAAACCTTTATGGATGTGGAAGGCTCCTTTGGGGCCTTGGATGGAGGTGAGGGAGGAGGTGTGGGCGCAGGTTTTGCAATTCCTGCAGTTGCAGGGGAGGGTGCCAGGAAGGGAGGGTGGGTTGTTGGGGGGCGTGGACCTGACCAGGTAGTCACGGTTTTTACATACCTGTTGGACTATACACAGGCTATGGGTGAAACACAGGTGAGTATGAATATGTCAGTTAACATCCATCAGACATTGCTATCATATCACAGGCATTAGTGGAATCCAGTCATTAACCTGCTTGAAAAGGTCAGAGGGGCTTGGTCACTGAGTTGACTGCCCACATTAGGCCAAAGCTGAAGGCTCACAAGAAATGTTAGTGTGCTTCACGTTCACTGTGTGTGTGTGTATCTAATGGTGCTGCCCTTTGAAAGGCCTCATATCGCTAAAACAAGCAGTTCCCACCCACACAGGATGAATTGTCACCCCAACAACTTTGGGTTTAGTTATTTCCATTACACACTTGTGGTTTATAGATCAATAGAATGCGACAGTGGTAGCTCCTCAGACAGTGACTTTCAGGCTCTGCCTCCCCATGTACTTGAACTCCAAACTGAAATATCCCCTTCCAGACATGTCACACGTCCACATTTCCACACTCAGCCTATCATTCTGAGTTTGGATCTGTTGACTTTAGTTCCACATTCTCACTCTCCCCTGCCCGACAATCCATATCAGCCACAGCCCAAGGCATATGAAGTCAATGTGCCACGTTTGGTAATGCTTTGGAAGCCAGGGTGCTGCTCACTGTCATCAAGCCTGTTCATGATCTATTATCCTCCCGTGTTCTGTTGTCCCCACAACCTTACATCTTGAGCTGCCCTCCTTCACTATTGTATGCCCTTCTGCATCCCAGCAATCCCCACAATTATGTTGCCCAGCCTCCCTCCTACAGCACTAACCCTTCCTAATAACCCTCTGTCCCCATGACATTTAGTGGAGAAACCCCTAGGATTGACCATGGCATAACACCTTCAGTGATTTAGCCAGCAACCGGACCCCTGACTGATACCTGTACATTTCCCAGTTGCCCTCTATGACTTCCGGGGCTGATTGCATTGGATCCACAGGGCTGACTATGACCCACTCCCGAACAGTGCATTGGTGTGAGCTTATTGATCCTGACTGCCATGGATGCATGTGTGCAAGACATTGAATTGATATTGTATCATACGACCACAAATTTTAATCCCAAATTCAGAATCTACTGAAGACCATGAAATCATTGTTGATGGTCAGTAAAACCCATCTGGTTCTCTAATGTCCTTCAGGGCAGGCCATCTAACATCCTCACCTGGTCTAGCATGCATGTGATTCCAGAACTACAGAAATGTGATTAACTCTCAATTGCTCTCTGAAGTGACTTAACAAGCCATTCAGTTGTGCTAATCACTACAAAATGTCTAATAAGTGAAACTGGATGGGATCAGCTGGCATTAACCTGGGCACCGGAAAAGACAACGGTAGAAGTAGCCCTGTCAACGCTGCAAAGTCCTCCTGACTAACAGCTGGGGCTAAAGGTGGGAGAGCTGTATCTCAGTCTAGTCAAGCAACGCCTGATATCGTCATATTCATGGAATCATACCCGACAGACAATGTCTTAGACGCTCCTGTCACCACCCCATCGGCAGGACAGACCTGGCAGAGGTGGCAGTACAGTGGTATACAGCTGGGAGGACACTTCCCTGGGTGTTTTCAACACTGACTCCAGACCCCATGAAGTCTCGTGGCTTTGGTTTAAACGTAGGCAAAGTGATGCAGCTGAGTAGCATGTACCGTGCTCTCCCAGCTGCTGAATCGGTACTCCTTCACGTTGTAGAACATTTGGAGGAAGCACTGAGGATAGCAAGGGCACAAAATGATGCCCAGTTGGGCTTTGCCAGGGCCACTCAGCTCCTGACCTCATGACAGCCTTGGTTCAAATATGGACCAAAGAGCTGAATTCCAGAGAGGAGGTAAGAGTGACAGCCCTTGACATCAAGGCTGCATTCGATCGAATACGACATCAAGGAGCACTTGCAAAATTGGAATCAATATATCATTGCAAACTCTCTGCTGGTTGCAGTCATACCTGATACAGAGGAAGTTGGTTCTGGTTGTTAGAGGTCAGTCATCTCAGCTCCAGGACATGTCTGCAGGAGTTCCGCAGGGTAGTATCCTTGGCCCAACCATCTTCAGCTGCTTCATCAATTACCTTCCTGCCATCATAAGGTCAGAGGTGGGGATGTTCATGATGATTACACAATGTTCAGCACCATTCACAAGTCATCAGACACTGAAGCAGCCAATGCTCAAATGCATAAAGATCTGGTCAGTATCCAGGTTTAGGCTGACAAGTGGCAAATAACATTCATGTCCCAGAAATGCTAGGCTATGACCATCACCAATAAGAGACCATCTAACCACCTCCCCTTGACCTTCAATGGTGTTACCATCAATATATTCCCCAATTATCAACATAATATACCAGAAATTCAACTGGACTTATCACACAAACACAATGGTTACAAGACCAGGTCAGAGGCTAAGAATGCTGCACCTCCTAACTCCCCAAAGCCTGTCCACCATCTACAAGGCACAAGTCAGGAGGGGGATGGAATACTTCCTGGATGAGTGCAGCTCCAGCAACACTCAAAGCAGGCCATTTCATTGGAATTGCATCCACAAGCATCCACTCCCACATCATCGACACTCTGTAGCAGCAGATGTACTATCTACAAGATGTACCTCAGAAATTCACCCAAGATCCTCAAACAGCACTTTCCAAACTCATAACCACTTCCAAATAGAAGGACAGGGTAGCAAATTTATGGGTACACCACTACCTTCAAGTTCCCCACCGAGCCACTCACCATCCTGACTTGGAAATATATTGCCATTCCTTCACTGTCACTGGGTCAAAATCCTGAAATTGCCTCCCTAAAGGTATTGTGGGTCAACTCACAGCAGTTGGATTGCAGCGATTCAAGAAGGCAGCTAACCACTACCTTCTCAAGGACAACTAGGTACAGGCAACAAATATTGACCAGCCACTGATGCCCACATCCCACATATGAGTAAAAAGTTTTAGGAGCAGAATTAGGCGACTCAGCCATTCCATCATGGCTGATATGCTTCTCAGCACCTTTCTACTATTTTCTCCCTGAAAGCTTTGATCCCCTGACGAATCAAGAACCTATCTATCTCCCTCTTCTAGACAGTCAAGGATTTGGCTTCCACAGCCTTCTGCAACCATGAGTTCCATAGATTTTTGCAGATATTGTTAATCAACTTATCAGCACATGCTATGTCACACTTCCAGACCACTGGAACTCAAACATGAGCCTTTTAGCCCAGAGGCTGGGATGTTATCACTGCATTTGTTGTAACTTCCTGTAATGTAACTATCACAAAGAAATAGTCTATCAGCTCCAACTCTGGCTTTCCTTTCAAATAGTTTCATAGAATTGAGTTCCTTCATTGGCCATTTCATGGTGCAACCCGAAACCAAAGATTCCAGAATTAGATGAGACCAGGAGGCAGATTGAGTTCCCTCAAGGACATGAATAAAATGAAATCCAACAATCCAATTGCTTTCTGGACAATTTTATGTGAATGTTCCTAAATCCTTGTTTGCAACCTAAGAAATAGGAGTTGAGGGTACATCATTTAGTTTCTCAAGCCTGCAGTACCATTCAATAAAATAATAGTTGCGATTGTGGCGTCAAATCTATTTTCCTGCTTCAACACCCACATCCTTGATTCCCTTATCAATCAAAAATCTAACTTTGTCTTGAATACTTTCAATGTCCCAGTTCCCTTATTCACTGAGGATCGAATTCTTCAGACTAAATGACTCTCTGAGAGAAGAAATTCTTCCTCATTGCCGTCATAAATATGAGACCTCCTTATTTTGGAATTGTGTTGCGTTAGAGTAAATGGATATGCTCAATAGTCATGGTTTTTCAACTTATGCTTTAAATTTCTGAATTCATATGCTGAATTCAAATTCTCAAATTACTTCCCTGGGCCAATATCACAGCAATTTAATGGCCTGCTTGCAATTCTATGAAAGGTCATCAACTTGCAACAGCACCTGGGTTTCTCTCTCCACACAGTGCTGCCAGACCTCGTGAGTATTTGCATCACTTTCTGTCCCTTACTTAAGTTTTCCATCTGCCACAGAATTTTATTCTGAATATTGTTATTTCATTCCATCATCTATCCTGAAATGTAAGGATAGCATGTATTCCAGTCTGTTTATTCTCATCAAGCTCCTCTCTGCTAAATTTCTATAACAGTTTAATGGATGTGTGTTGGCAGAGCAACACCAAAAGGGCATTTTTATGTGCTATAAAACACTCCTACATACCTGAAGGTTAAAGAAATGCATGCACTGTTTTTCTTGCTTAAGTATTGAAATCCTAGCCTTATAGTGCAATTTGGGGTCAGAGTGACAGGCCTATTCTGTCACACAGATGCATTGAAAATGTTATAGCAGCTTGTAAAATGCTGTGGCGAAATGCACACACTGAAACAGTAATTTATAAAACGACCTGAAACAAAGATGGATACAAATAACACGCATTTATAAAGCACTTTGCATGTGCTCAGAATGCCTCAGAGAGACTCATAGCCAATTATTATTATTGTGAAGTCTTGTCATTAGAAATACTCAAGAAGATTCATGAGATAAATAACTGACCAAACCTAGCTTCCTTTAGACGATGAAAGCTTGTCACGACATCAAGAGTTCTCTCTACGTTTCTTCCCAAATGTACCATGATTTGTTTTTCTGTCAACCTCAAGTGATGTCAATTTAAGATCTCCCCTCACAAATTTCATTTGAAGACTTACTACAGTGACTTAAAGAATGTGCTGACAGTGTAAAGAAACGCTAACATAAAGTATTCTTACAGTAGGGAAGTTATTTGTGCAACTTTCAATATCCACGAAGAAAAACTTGACTTAAAAAATGTGCAGCTAACTCTTTCCAATGACATCTGAGGATTCATAAAATAACCACTTTTTAACAGAAATTCTGAAGTTTCAAGCGAGGTGTGGGTGTGGGGGAGCAGCCAATTACAGGTAGGCATTTATTTTGGTGTTGATTCACAAAGATGACAAAAAACATAAGAACAGTGAGTGAAATATTTTTAGCAGCTAAAGTGGCACGTTAAGAGCTTCTCAGAGTCTGACATCACTTTGCTCATTTAACATTTAGGCTATACTTCAAAGCAGCAAGATGGGTAAACGCCTCTAATGAGATTATACCAGAGGAGAATTATTTCTGAATTATTTACATTGTAAGTAAAGTATCAGTACAAATGGAGTGCTTATCCATAATACCATAGAAGCTCCGGCACACGCATAGATTTTGCACGTGGCATCAGCTGCTCATGACAAAAAATTGTCTCTGTGCACATGTCACTGGCCTGGAGCTGGCAAGTGGGTCGCAGAGGCCGAGGAGGCAGGGCTGAGGGGAGGCAGAAGCTGAAGCTGTCTAAGCAAAGCTCTGTGTGAAAGACGAAGTTTTGTATAAGAGGGTGTATGTGTGTGAGAGTGAATGAATGTGTGTATAAGACAGTGAGTGAGTTCGTGTAAGAGAGTAAATGAGTCTGTGAGAACGTGAGAGCGAGAGAGCAAACATGTGTAAGGGAACGAGTGTTTGAGAAAGAATGTGTGTGCACGTGAGTGCTTGTGTAAAAGAGAGTGAGTGTGATGCACGAGAGAGAGGAAATGTTTATGGGAAAGCACGTTCATGTGAGGTAATGATGATGTTTGTGAGAGACTGTCTACATGGGAATGAGTGCCTGTATGTTTGTGTAAGTGTGTAAGACAGTGACTGAATATGTTTGAATATGTTAGTGTGTGTGAGAGAGTTAATGTGTGTGACAATTTGCATTTGTGTATGTGTGAGAGAGAATTTGTGTGCAAGAAAGTCTGTCCATGCACATGAGAGTGAGTAAATTTGTCTATGAGTGCAAAAGAAATAGTATGTATGTATATGAGGATGATATATATTTGTAAGAGTGTGTGTGTGTAGAGAGAGAATGTATATGTGTGTGCAAGAGAATAAGCGAATGAGAATGTTTGTGTGAGAGAGTGATTTTGGAAGTGTATGCATTTGCAAGAAAATGAATGTGTGTGAGACAGTATGTATTTGTGAGAATGCGTGTATGAAAGTGTAAGAGAGTGTCTGTGAGAGGGAGAGTTTGCATGCATTAGTTAGAGTGTGTGTGAGAAAGTGAGTGTGTAAGAGAATGAATGAGTATGTGTGAGAGTTTGGGGAGAGAGAGGGATTGTATATGTTTGTGAGAGAGATTGTGTGTTTGTGAGAGAGTGAATATGTGTATGTGAAAGAGAGAGAAAAAGAAGTGAGTGTTAGTGTATGGGTGTCGGTGTGATTGTCGATGTGTGTATGTGAGTGTTGGAATGTGTGTATGTGAGTGACAAGGTGTGTGAGTGTCAGTGTGAGTGTCAGGGTTGTGAGTGTTGGGATATGTGAGTGATGGGGTATGTGAGTGTTGGTGTATGTGTGAGAGAGTGTCGGTGTATGTGTGAGTGTCAGTGTGTGAGAGTGTCGGTGTGTGTGTGTGTTGGTGCATGTGCGAGAGAGTGTGGGTGTGTGTGCGTGTTGGGGTGTATGAGTATCGGGGTGTGTGAGTGTCGGTGTTTGGGCAAGTGTTGGGGTGTGTGAGTGTCAGTGTGTGTGAGAGTGTCGGGGTGTGCGAGTGTTGGTGTGTGTGCGAGTGTCAGTGTGTGTTTGTGAGTGTCGGTGTGTGTGCGACCGTTGCTGTGTGCGAGTGTTGGTGTATGTGTATGAGTGTTGGTGTGTGAGTGTCGGTGTGTGTGTGTGAGTGTCATGGTGTGTGGGTGTCAGTGTGTGTGCAAGTGTCAGTGTGTGTTTGTGAGTGTCGGTGTGTGTGCGACCGTCGGTGTGTGCGAGTGTCGGTGTATGTGTATGAGTGTTGGTGTGTGAGTGTCAGTGTGTGTACGCGAGAGTGGGGGGGGTGTGAGTGTCGTTGTGCGCGAGTATCGGGGTGTGTGGGTGTCGGCATGTGTGAGTGTTGGTGTATGTATGAGTGTCGGTGCATGTGTGTGAGTGTCGGTATGTGTGTGAGTGTCGGTGTGTGTGCGAGTGTCAGTATGTGTGTGAGTGTCGGAGTGTGCAAGTGTTGGTGTGTGTGAGAGTGTCAGTGTATGTGTGAGTGTCAGTATGTGCGAGTGTCAGTGTGTACGAGTGTCGGTGTGTACGAGTGCGAGTGTCGGTGTGTGTGAGAGTGTCAGTGTATGTGAGAGTGTCAGTGCGTGTGTGAGTGTCAGTATGTGCGAGTGTCGGTGTGTGCGAGTGTCGGTGTGTGCGTGTGAGTGTCAGTTTGTGTGAGAGTGCCAGTGAGTGAGTGTGAGAATGTCAGTGTGTGTGAGAGTGTTAGTGTGTGCGAGTGTTGATGTATGTGTGTGAGTGTCGGTGTGAGAGTGTCAGTGTGTGTGCAAGTGTCGGTGTGTGTGTGAGTGTCAGTGTGTGTGTGAGAGAGTGTCGATGTGTCGGTGTGGGTGTCAGTGTGTGTGAATGTTGGTATGTGTGCACGAGTGTCGGTATGTGTGAGTGTCGGTGTATGTGTATGGGTGTGGGTGTATGTGTGTGAGTGTCAGTGTGAGAGTGTCAGTGTGTGTGAGTGTTGGTGTGTATGGGTGTGGGTGTATGTGTGTGAGTGTCAGTGTGAGAGTGTCAGTGTGTGTGAGTGTTGGTGTGTGTGGGTGTCGGTGTATGTGTATGAGTGTTGGTGTGTGGGTGTCGGTGCGTGTGCGAGTGTCGTGGTGTGTGGGTGTCGGTGTGTGTGCAAGTGTCGGGGTGTATGGGTGTCGGTGTGTGAGTGTCAGTGCATGTGTGTGAGTGTCAGTGTGAGAGTGTCAATGTGTGTGAGTGTTGGTGTGTGTGGGTGTCGGTGTATGTGTATGAGTGTTGGTGTGTGAGTGTCGGTGCGTGTGTGTGAGTGTCGATGCATGTGTGTGAGTGTCAGTGTGTGCGCACGAGTGTCGGTGTGTGTGTGTGAGAGAGTGTCGATGCGTGGGTGTGAGTGTCAGTGTGTGTGAGTGTCGGTATGTGTGCACGAGTGTCGGTATGTGTGAGTGTCGGTGTATGTGTATGGGTGTCGGTGTATGTGTGTGAGTGTCAGTGTGAGAGTGTCAGTGTGTGAGTTTTGGTGTGTGGGTGTCGGTGCGTGTGCGAGTGTCATGGTGTGTGGGTGTCGGTGTGTGTGTGAGTGTCGGTGTGTGTGAGTGTTGGTGTATATGTGTGAGTGTCGGTGTGTGCAAGTGTCGGTGTGTGTGCGAGTGTCGGTGTGTGTGTGAGTGTCGGTGTGTGTGTGAGTGTCAGTTTGTGTGAGAGTGCCAGTGTGTGAGTGCGAGAATGTCAGTGTGTGTGTGAGTGTCAGTTTGTGTGAGAGTGTCAGTGTGTGTGTGAGTGTCAGTGTGTGTGTGAGAATGTCAGTTTGTGTGAGAATGTCAGTGTGTGTGTGAGTGTCAGTTTGTGTGAGAGTGTCAGTGTGTGTGTGAGTGTCAGTGTGTGTGTGAGTGTCGGAATGTGCGAATGTCAGTGTGTGTGCGAGTGTTGGTGTGTGTGTGTGTCGATGTGTGCGAGTGTCAGTGTGTATGTGAGTGTCAGTTTGTGTGAGAGTGTCAGTGTGTGTGTGAGTGTTGGTGTGTGCGAGTGTCAGTGTGTGTGTGTCGGTGTGTGTGTGTGTCGGTGTGAGAGTGCCAGTGTGTGTGTATGAGTGTCGTTGTCTGTGAGTCTCAGTGTGTGTGCGCGCGGGAGTGTCGGTGTGTGTGGGTGTCGGTGTGTGTGAGTGTCGGTGTATGTGTATGAGTGTCGGTGTATGTGTGTGAAGGTCGGGGTGTGCGAGTGTCAGTGTGTGTGAGAGCGTCAGTATGTGTGTGCGAGTGTCGATGTGTGTGTGCGAGTGTCGGTGTGTGTGTGTGTCAGTTTGGGTGAGAGTGCCAGTGTGTGAGTGTGAGATTGTCAGTGTGTGTGTGAGTGTCAGTTTGTGTGAGAGTGTCAGTGTGTGTGTGAGTGTCAGTGTGAGCGTGAGTGTCGGAATGTGCGAATGTCAGTGTGTGCGCGAGTGTCGGTGTGTTTTTGAGTGTGTGTCAGAGTGTGTGTGTGTGTCAGTTTGGGTGAGAGTGCCAGTGTGTGAGTGCGAGAATGTCAGTGTGTGTGTGAGTGTCAGTTTGTGTGAGAGTGTCAGTGTGTGTGTGAGTGTCGGAATGTGCGAATGTCAGTGTGTGTGCGAGTGTTGGTGTGTGTTTGAGTGTGAGTGTCGGTGTGTGTGAATGTCGGTATGTGCGAGTGTCGATGTGTGTGCGAGTGTCGGTGTGTATGTGAGTGTCAGTTTGTGTGAGAGTGTCAGTGTGTGTGTGAGAGTGTCAGTGTGTGTGTGAGTGTCGGTGTGTGTGTGAGAGAGTGTCGATGTGTCGGTGTGAGTGTCAGTGTGTGTGAGTGTCGGTATGTGTGCACGAGTGTCGGTATGTGTGAGTGTTGGTGTATGTGTATGGGTGTCGGTGTATGTGTGTGAGTGTCGGTGTATGTGTGTGTGGGTGTTGGTGTGTGTGGGTGTTGGTGTGTGTGGGTGTCGGTGTATGTGTATGGGTGTCGGTGTATGTGTGTGAGTGTCGGTGTATGTGTGTGTGGGTGTTGGTGTGTGTGGGTGTGTTGGTGTGTGTGGGTGTCTGTGTATATGTATGAGTGTTGTTGTGTGAGTGTTGGTGCGTGTGCGAGTGTCGTGGTGTGTGGGTGTCGGTGTGTGAGTGTCGGTGCATGTGTGTGAGTGTCGGTGTGTGCGCGCGGGTGTCGGCATGTGTGAGTGTCGGGGTGTGTGGGTGTCGGTGAGTGTGAGTGTCGGTGTATTGTGTGGGTGTGGGTGTATGTGTGTGCAAGTGTCAGTGTGTGTGAGAGTGTCAGTGTGTGTGTGCGAGTGTCGGTGTGTGTGTGAGTGTCAGAGTGTGTGTGAGAGAGTGTCATGTGTGGGTGTGAGTGTCAGTGTGTGTGAGTGTCGGTGTATGTGTATGGGTGTCAGTGTATGTGTGTGAGTGTCGGTGTATGTGTGTGAGTGTCAGTGTGAGAGTGTCAGTGTGTGTGAGTGTTGGTGTGTGTGGCTGTCGGTGTATGTGTATGAGTGTTGGTGTGTGAGTGTCGGTGCGTGTGCGAGTGTCGTGGTGTGTGGGTGTCGGTGTGTGTGAGTGTCGGTGTATGTGTGTGAGTGTTGATGCATGTGTGTGAGTGTCGGTGTGTGCGCGCGAGTGTCGAGGTGTGTGAGTGTCGGGGTGTGTGGGTGTCGGTGTGTGCGAGTGTCGATGTGTGTGCGAGTGTCGGTATGTGTGTGAGTGTCGGAGTGTGAGAGTGTCAGTGTGTGTATGAGTGTCAGTTTGTATGAGAGTGTCAGTGTGTGTGAGTGTCGGTATGTGCGAGTGTCAGTGTGTGCAAGTGTCGGTGTGTATGAGTGAGTGTCGGTGTGTATGTGAGTGTGAGAATGTCAGTGTGTGTGTGAGTATCAGCGTGTGCGAGTGAGGGTGTATGTGTCTGAGTGTCGGTGAGAGAGTGTCAGTGTGTGTGCAAGTGTCGGTGTGTGAGAGAGTGTCGATGTGTGGGTGTGAGTATCAGTGTGTGTGAATGTCGGTATGGGTGCATGAGTGTCAGGGTGTGTGAGTGTCGGTATGTGTGAGGGTCAGTGTATGTGTACGGGTGTTGGTGTATGTGTGTGAGTATCAGTGTGAGAGTGTCAGTGTGTGTGAGTGTTGGTGTGTGTGGGTGTCAGTGTATGTGTATGAGTGTTAGTGTGTGAGTGTCGGTGCGTGTGCGAGTGTCGTGGTGTGTGGGTGTCGGTGTGTATGCAAGTGTCGGGTTGTGTGGGTGTCGGTGTGTGTGAGTGTCGGTGCATGTGTGTGAGTGTCGATGCATGTGTGTGAGTGTCGGTGTGTGCGCGCGAGTGTCGGTGTGTGTGAGTGTCAGGGTGTGTGGGTGTCGGTGTGTGTGTGTCGGTGTATGTGAATGAGTGTCGATGTGCTGTGTGGGTGTCGGTGTGTGCAAGTGTCAGTGTGTGTGAGAGTGTCAGTTGTGTGTGTGCGAGTGTCGGTGTGTGTGTGCGAGTGTCGGTGTGTGTGTGAGTGTTGGTATGTGCGAGTGTCGGTGTGCACGAGTGTCGGTGTGTGTGTGAGTGTCAGTGTGTGTGAGAGTGCCAGTGTGTGAGTGTGAGAATGTCAGTGTGTGTGTGAGTGTCAGTTTGTGTGAGAGTGTCAGTGTGTGTGTGTGAGTGTCGTTGTTTGTGAGTGTCGGGGTGTGTGCGCGAGTGTCGGGTGTGTGAGTGTCGGGGTGTGTGGGTGTCGGGGTATGTGGGTGTCGGTGTGTGTGAGTGTCAGTGTATGTGTAAGAGTGTCGGTGTATGTGTGTGAAGGTCGGGTGTGCGAGTGTCGGTGTGTGCATGAGTGTCAGTTTGTGTGAGAGCGCCAGTGTGTGAGAGTGAGATTGTCAGTGTGTGTGTGAGTGTCAGTGTGTGTGCGAGTGTCGGTGTGTGTTTGAGTGTGTGTGTCGGAGTGTGTGTGAGTGTCAGTTTGTGTGAGAGTGTCAGCGTGTGTGTGACAGTGTCAGCGTGTGTGCGAGTGTCGGTGTGTGTGAGTGTGAGTGTCGGTGTGTGTATGAATGTTGCTACGTGCGAGTGTCGGTGTGTGTGCGAGTATCGGTGTGTATGTGAGTGTCAGTTTGTGTGAGAGTGTCAGCGTGTGTGTGACAGTGTCAGCGTGTGCGAGTGTCGGTATGTGTATGAGTGTCGATATATGTGTGTGAGTGTCGTTCTGTGTGTGAGTGTCAGTTTGTGCGGAGTGTCAATGTGTGTGCGAGTGTCGGTGTGTGTGAATGTGAGTGTCGGTGTGTGTGTGAGTGTGGGTGTGTGTGAGTGTCGGTGTGTGCGAGTGTCGGTGTGTGCGAGTGTTGTGTGTGTGCGTCGGTGTGTGTGCAAGTGTCAGGTGTGTAGGTGTCGGCGTGTTTGAGTGTCGGTGCATGTGTTTGAATGTCGGTGTGTGTGTGTGAGTGTCGGTGTGTATACGCGAGTGTTGGGGTGTGTGAGTGTTGGATTGTGTGGGTGTCGGTGTGTGTGTATGAGTGTCAGTGTATGAGTGTGAGTGTCGGTGTGTGCGAGTGTCGGTGTGTGTGTGAGAGAGTGTCAGTGTGTGTGTGTGCAAGTGTCGGTGTGTGTGTGTGTGAGTGTTGGTATGTGTGTGAGTGTCGGAGTGTTCGGGTGTCGATGTGTGTATAAGTGTCAGTTAGTGTGAAAGTGTCAGTGTGTGTGAGAGAGTGTCAGTATGTGTGTGAGTATGGGAATGTGCGAGTATCAGTGTGTGCGAGTGTCGATGTGTGTGTGAGTGTGAGTGTCAGTGTGTGTGTGGGTGTCGGTGTGTGTGAGTGTCGGTGTGTGTGAGTGCCAGTGTGTGCAAATGTCGATGTGTATGTGAGTGTCAGTTTGTGTGAGTGTCAGTGTGTGTGTGAGAGTGTCAGTGTGCATGTGAGAATGTCGGTGTGTGTGTGAGTGTCAGTGTGTATGTGTGAGTGTTGGTGTGTGCGTGTCGGTGTGTGTGCATGTGTCGGGGTGTGTGTGTGAGTGTCAGTGTGTGTGAGAGTGTCAATGTGTGTGATAATGTCGGGGTGTGTGGGTGTCAGCGTGTGCGAGTGTCAGTGTATGTGTGTGAGTGTCGGTGTGAGAGTGTCAGTGTGTATGAGTGTCAATGTGTGTGAGTGTCGGTGTGAGTGCACGTGTGTCGGGGTGTGTGAGTGTCGGTGTATGTGTGAGTGTCAGTTTGTGTGAGAATGCCAGTGTGTGTGTGTGTGTGAGAATGTCAGTGTGTGTGTGTGTGTGAGAATGTCAGTGTGTGTGTGTGTGTCAGTGTGTGCGAGTGTCGGTGAATGTGTGTGAGTGTCGGTGTGAGAGTTTCAGTCTGTATGTGATTGTAGGTGTGAGTGAGTGTCGGTGTATGTGTATGAGTGTCAGTGTGTGAGTATCGGTGTGTGCAGGTGTTGTGGTGTGCGGGTGTCGGTGTGTGTGCAAGTGTCGGAGTGTGTGGGTGTCAGCGTGTGTGAATGTCAGTGTATGTGTATGAGTGTCGGAGTGTGCGAGTGTCGGTGTGTGTGTGAGAGTCAGTTTGAGTGAGAGTGTCAGTGTGTGTGTGTGAGAATGTCAGTGTGTGTGTGAGTGTCGGAGTGTGTGAGTGTCGGTGGGTGTATGAGTGCCAGTGTGTGTGAGAGAGAGTGTCGGTGTATGTGAGAGTGTCAGTGCATGTGAGTGTCAGTGTGTGTGCGCGAGTGTCGGGTTGTGTGAGTGTCGGGGTTTGTGAGTGTCAGTGTATTGTATGAGTGTCGTATGTGTGTGTGTCGGTGTGAGAGTGTCAGTGTGTGTGTGAGTGTGAGTGTGTGTGAGTGTCAGTGTATGTGTATGCGTGTTGGTGTGCGAGTGTCGTTGTGAGTGCGAGTGTTGGTGTGTGTGAGTGTCAGTATGTGTGAGAGAGTGTCAGTGTGTGTGAGTGTGGGAAAGTGCAAATATCAGTGTGTGTGCGAGTGTCGGTGTGTGTGTGAGTGTTAGTGTCAGTGTGTGTGTGAGTGTCGGTGTGTGTGAGTGTCGGTGTGTGTGCGGGTGTCGGTGTGTATGTGAGTGTCAGTTTGTGTGAGATTGTCAGTGTGTGTGTGAGAATGTCAGTGTGTGTGTGAGTGTCAGTGTGTGCAGGTGTCGGTGTGTGTGTGAGTGTCATTGTCTGTGTGTGAGTGTCTGTGTGAGTGTGTTGGTGTGTGTGTGAGTGTCGGAGTGAGAGTGTCAGTGTGTGTGAGGGTCAGTGTGTGTGAGTGTCAGTGTGTGTGCACGTGTGTCGGGGTGTGCGAGTGTCGGTGTGTGTGCGAGTGTCAGGGTGTGTGTGTGAGTGTCAGTTTGTGTGAGTGTGCCAGTGTGTGTGCGAGTGTCGGTGTGTGTGTGAGTGTCGGTGTGTGTGTGAGTGTCAGTTTGTGTGAGTGTGCCAGTGTGTGTGTGTGAGAATGTCAGTGTGTGTGTGTGTGTCAGTGTGTGCAAGTGTCGCTGGATGTGTGTGAGTGTCGGTGTGAGAGTTTCAGTCTGTATGTGATTGTAGGTGTGAGTGAGTGTCAGTGTATGTGTATGAGTGTCAGTGTGTGAGTATCGGTGTGTGCGGGTGTTGTGGTGTGCAGGTGTCGGTGTGTGTGCAAGTGTCGGAGTGTGTGGGTGTCAACGTGTGCGAATGTCAGTGTATGTGTATGAGTGTCGGAGTGTGCGAGTGTCAGTTTGTGTATGAGTGTCAGTGTGGGTGAGTGTCGTTATGTGCAAGTGTCAGTGTGTGTGTGAGTATCGTTATGTGCGAGTGTCAGTGTGTGCAAGTGTCAGTGTGTGTGTGAGTGTCGGTGTGTGTGTGAGTGTCGGTGTGCGCGAGTGTCGATATGTGTGTGAGTGTCAGTTTGTGTGAGTGTGCCAGTGTGTGTGTGTGAGAATGTCAGTGTGTGTGTGTGTCAGTGTGTGCGAGTGTCGCTGGATGTGTGTGAGTGTCGGTGTGAGAGTTTCAGTCTGTATGTGATTGTAGGTGTGAGTGAGTGTCGGTGTATGTGTATGAGTGTCAGTGTGTGAGTATCGGTGTGTGCGGGTGTTGTGGTGTGCGGGTGTCGGTGTGTGTGCAAGTGTCGGAGTGTGTGGGTGTCAACGTGTGCGAATGTCAGTGCATGTGTATGAGTGTCGGAGTGTGCGAGTATCAGTTTGTGTATGAGTGTCAGTGTGTGCGAGTGTCAGTGTGTGTGTGAGTGTCGGTGTGTGTGTGAGTGTCGGTGTGTGCGAGTGTCGATGTGTGTGTGAGTGTCAGTTTGAGTGAGAGTGTCAGTGTGTGTGTGTGAGAATGTCAGTGTGTGTGTGAGTGTCGGAGTGTGTGAGTGTCGGTGGGTGTATGAATGCCGGTGTGTGTGAGAGAGAGTGTCGGTGTATGTGTGAATGTCAGTGTGTGTGCGCGAGTGTCGGGTTGAGTGAGTGTCGGGGTTTGTGAGTGTCGGTGTATTGTATGAGTGTGGTTGTATGTGTGTGTGTGTCGGTGTGAGAGTGTAAGTGTGTGTGTGAGAATGTCAGTGTGTGTGTGAGTGTCAGTGTGTGCAGGTGTCGGTGTGTGTGTGAGTGTCATTGTCTGTGTGTGAGTGTCTGTGTGTGTGTTGGTGTGTGTGTGAGTGTCGGAGTGAGAGTGTCAGTGTGTGAGTGTCAGTGTGTGTGAGTGTCGGTGTGTGTGCACGTGTGTCGGTGTGTGTGTGAGTGTCAGTTTGTGTGAGAGTGCCAGTGTGTGTGTGTGAGAATGTCAGTGTGTGTGTGTGTGTGTCAGTGTGTGCGAGTGTCGGTGGATGTGTGTGAGTGTCGGTGTGAGAGTTTCAGTCTGTATGTGATTGTAGGTGTGAGTGAATGTCGGTGTATGTGTATGAGTGTCAGTGTGTGAGTATCGGTGTGTGCGGGTGTTGTGGTGTGCGGGTGTCGGTGTGTGTGCAAGTGTCGGAGTGTGTGGGTGTCAGCGTGTGCGAATGTCAGTGTATGTGTATGAGTGTCAGAGTGTGCGAGTGTCGGTTTGTGTATGAGTGTCAGTTTGTGTATGAGTGTCAGTGTGTGTGAGAGAGTGTCAGTATGTGTGTGAGTGTGGGAATGTGCGAGTATCAGTGTGTGCGAGTGTCGATGTGTGTGTGAGTGTGAGTGTCAGTGTGTGTGTGAGTGTCGGTGTGTGTGAGTGTCAGTGTGTGTGCAAATGTCGGTGTGTATGTGAGTGTCAGTTTGTGTGAGTGTCAGTGTGTGTGTGAGAGTGTCAGTGTGCATGTGAGAATGTCGGTGTGTGTGTGAGTGTCAGTGTGTATGTGTGAGTGTTGGTGTGTGCGTGTCGGTGTGTGTGCATGTGTCGGGGTGTGTGTGTGAGTGTCAGTGTGTGTGAGAGTGTCAGTGTGTGTGATAATGTCGGGGTGTGTGGGTGTCAGCGTGTGCGAGTGTCGGTGTATGTGTGTGAGTGTCGGTGTGAGAGTGTCAGTGTGTATGAGTGTCAATGTGTGTGAGTGTCGGTGTGAGTGCACGTGTGTCGGGCTGTGTGAGTGTCGGTCTGTGCGAGTGTCGAGGTGTGTGTGAGTGTCAGTGTGTGTGAGTGTCAGTGCGTATGTGTGAGTGTTGGTGTGTGCGTGTCGGTGTGTGTGCATGTGTCGGGGTGTGTGTGTGAGTGTCGGTGTGTGTGAGAGTGTCAGTGTGTGTGATAATGTCGGGGTGTGTGAGTGTCAGCGTGTGCGAGTGTCGGTGTATGTGTGTGAGTGTCGGTGTGAGAGTGTCAGTGTGTATGAGTGTCAATGTGTGTGAGTGTCGGTGTGAGTGCACATGTGTCGGGCTGTGTGAGTGTCGGTGTGTGCCAGTGTCGGTGTGTGTGAGTGTCGGTGTATGCGAGTGTCGGTGTTTGTGCAAGTATCGGTGTGTTTGCGACTGTCGGTGTGTGCGAGTGTCTGTGTGTTGAGTGCCGTTGCGTGCCAGTGCTGAGGTGCACAAGTGTCGGTGTGTGTGTACGAGTGTCAGTGTGAGTGTGCAAGTGTCGGTGTGTGTGAGCGCGTTGGTGTGGGCGAGTGTCGGTGTGTGTGTGCGAGTGTCGGTGTGGGTGAGTGTCGGTGTGGGTGAGTGTCGGTGTGTGTGTGTGTCAATGCGTGTGCGGGTTTCGGTGTGGGCAAGTGTCGTTGTGTGCTACTGTCGGTGTGTGTGAGTGTTGGTGTGTGTGCAACTGTCGGGGTATGTGAGTATCGGTGTGCGCGTGTGTCAGTGTGTGCGAGTGTTGGTGTTTGTGTGAGTGGCGGTGTGTGTGCGAGTCTCGGTGTGTGCGAATGTCTGTGTGCGCGAGTGTCATTGTGGGCGACTGTCGGTGTGTGTGCGAGTCTCGGTGTGGGCGAGTGTCGTTGTGTGCGAGTGTCAGTGTGCGCAAATGTCGGTGTGTATGAGTGTCAGTGTGCGTGCAAGTCTCGGTGTGGGCAAGTGTCGTTGTGTGCGAGTGTCGGTGTGCGCGAGTGTCGTTGTGTGCGAGTGTCGGTGTGCACGAGTGTCAGTGTGTGTGAGTGTCGGTGTGTGTGCAACTGTCGGGGTGTGTGAGTATCGGTGTGCACGAGTATCGATGTGCGCGAGTGTCGGTGTGTGAGTATCAGTGTGTGCGAGTGTTGGTGTGTGCGAGTATCGGTGTTGGTGTGAGTGTCAGTGTGTGCGAGTGTCAGGGTGTGCAAGTGTCGTTGTGTGTGCGGGTGTCGGTGTGAGTGTGTGAGTGTCAATGTGTGTGCGAGGGTTGGTGTGTGAAAGTGTCAGGGTTTGTGTGAGCGTGTCTGTGTGTGCGAGTGTCGGTGTGTGTGAGCATCAGGGTGTGCGAGTGGCAGTGTGTGTGTGAGCATGTCTGTGTGTGTGAGTGTCGGTGTGTGCGAATGTTGGTATGTGTGAGTGTCAGTGTGTGTGAGTGTCAGTGTGTGTGTCGGTGTGTGCGAATGTTGGTATGTGTGAGTGTCGGTGTGTGCGAGTGTCGGTGTATGTGTAAGAGTGTCGGTGCATGTGCAAATTATGGTATGTGCGAGTGTCGCGTATGTGTGTGTGTCGGTGTGTATGCGAGTGTCGGTGTATATGCGAGTGTCAGTGTGTGTGTCAGTGTCGGTGTATGTGTGAGCGTGTCGGTGTGTGTGTGTCTGTGTGTGTATGAGCGTGTCGGTGTGTGTGTGAATGTCGGTGTGTGTGTGAGTTCGGTGTGTGTGTGTGTCGGTGTGTGTGCGAGTGTCGGTATGAGCGAATGTTGGTGTATGTGTGAGTGTTGGTGTATGTGTGAATGTTGGTGTGTGTGCGACTGTCAGTGTGTACGGCTGTCAGTGTGTGTGCGATTGTCAGTGTGTGGGAGTGTTGGTGTGTGTGCGACTGTCAGTGTGTGGGAGTGTTGGTGTGTGCGAGTGTTGGTGTGTGCGACTGTTGGTGTGTGCGACTGACGTTGTGTGCAACTGTCAGTATGTGCGAGTGTCGGTGTGCACGACTGTCGGTGTGTGCGAGTGTTGGTGTGTGTGCAAGTGTCATTGTGTGCTAGTGTCATTGTGTGCAAGTGTCAGTGTGTGCGAGTGTCGGTATGTGCGAGTGTCGGTCTGTATGTGCGAGTGTCGGTGTGCGCGAATGTCAGCTTGTGTATGAGCGTGTCGGTGTGTGCCAGTGTCGATGTTTGTGTGAGTGTCGGTGTGTGCAACTGTCAGTGTGTGCGAGTGTCAGTGTGTGCGAGTGCCGTATGCGAGTGTCGGTATGCGCGAGTGTCGGTGTGTGTGTGTGAGTGTTGGTGTATATGTGTGAGTGTCTGTGTGTGAGTGTGAGAGTGTGTGTGTGTGTCAGTGTTTGTGTGAGTGTCAGTGTGTGTGTCGGTGTGTGAGTGTCTGTGTTGGTATGTGTGTGAGTGTGTCGGTGTGTGGGTGTGTGTGTGTGTGTGTGTGTGTCAGTGTGTGTGAGAAGTTATGGGTGTGTGGGTGTGTGTGTGTGCGTCGGTGTGTATGTGTGTCAGTATGTGTTTGAGAGGTTGTGTGTGTGTGAGTGTTGGTATGTATGTGAGAAGTTGTGTGTGTCGGTATGTGTGTGCATCAGTGTGTGTGAATGTCGGTATGTGTGTCAGAAGTTGTCTGCGTGTCGGTATGTGTTTGTCTGAGTGTCGGTGTGTGTGTGAGTGTCGGTGGGTGTGAGAGGTTGTGTGAGTGTCAGGGTGTGTGTGTGTGAGTGTCTGTGTCTGTGAGAGATTGTGTGAGTGTTGGTGTGTGTGGGTGTGTGTGTGTGAGATGTTGTATGAGTGTCAGGGTGTGTGTGTCGGGGTGTATGAGTATCAGTGTGTGTGAGAAGTTGTGTGTCAGACATTGTGTGTGTGTTTGTGACTGTGTGTTTGTATGTCTCTGTGTGAGTGAGAGAGAAGTTGTGTGTGAGAGAAATTATGAGTGCATGTTGCCCTTCTAACTGAACTCCAACTGCATCAATCTTTAAGTCATGCATTTAACTCCTTGTATTTATTTTCCCTATGCAGTGGGTCAGGCAGTATTTCAGAGATTATTGACATAGACGTTCCAATTTTTAATTTAGCTCTTAACTCTTCAAATCCTTCAAGCAGAACCTATTTCCTAGTCTTAGTGAGGTTGTTAGGATCACTGTGGATGGTGGCAAATGGGTCTCTCACCTTCCACTCCAATTTCCTCATCAAGCTAAGGAGATGTCCTTAACCTTGGCACTGGGCAGGCAACTGTTTTCAGGACTCACGTTCACAGCTGCAGAAAACAGTATCCAACCCTTAATTATATTGCCCTCTAACATGATTACATTCCTATTTCCTGTCACTGGAATAGTGCTGTTGTCAGTTCAGTCATCCTCCCTGCAGTTCCTGCTCTCATCTGCAATTTGCCTATTATATACTTGCTATTGTATTATTATTATTATAATATATTGTTATATAGTTGCAGGATCCTTTAGGCACAACTCACAGATCTCGATATCTGCCTTGCCTACAGTTACAGTCCCCTGTCCCTGAACAAAGATAAAATTTGAATGACCTGATGACAGAAAATGAAATGATACTGTAGACAGCATTGATGGGTAGCATAAAATAGCAAGGGGACATTGATAGACTAGGTGAACAGGCAAAACTGTGGCAGATGGAGTTCAATGCAAGCAAATATGAGGTTATCCATTTTGGACTGAAAGGGAACAGCCTGGGGTACTTTCTGGAGGGTATGAAGATAAATACAGTGGATCTGAAATTCTTCAACCTGAAAACACTTCTTACAAATGTGTTTGTTCTTGATCTCTTTAGTTTCCACATGCTGTGGCAACAACACATCAACTCTCCTACCATCACTTCGTGATTGTTTTATTAATTAATCATTTTAGATTCCTTGCTCTTTAAACTCTTTTTCAATATTAAAACACACCAGTGTCAATCTTGTACTCAATTAGCAGTTTTTGAAGGAAACAGAGTCCTGACTACAAACTGAAGACCTTTGTTTATACAGTGTAAGTATTCAGTAATCGTATTCGCTGATCAGTTTCTTTCCCTGCACTCATGTCGCACTATCACAGCTTACTCCATTCCTGCTCCCGCTGTGAATCAGTCTCTTGATCCACACCTTTTATTCTCTCCCACTCACCCTTCAATCTAGAAAGTTTTCTTTTTGCAGTAAAAGCACCTCTGTCCACTTTGCAACAAATTCCTGAGCACGGTGGCTCAGTGGTTAGCACTTGCTGCCTCACAGCACCAGGGTCCCAGATTTGATTCCAGCCTCGGGCGACTGTGTGGAGTTTGCACATTCTCCCTGTGTCTGCATGGGTTTCCTCCGGGTGCTCCGGTTTCCTCCCACAGTCTAAAGATGTGCAGGTCAGGTGAATTGGCCATGCTAAATTGCCCATAGTGTTGGGTGCATTAGCCAGAGGGAAATGGGACTGGGTGGGTTACTCTTCGGAGGGTCAGTGAGGACTTGTTGGGCCAAAGGGCCTGTTTCCACACTGTAGGGAATCTAATCTAATCTTCACTCACTTGACCTTTATTTCATGCAGACCAAGTGTCCACTCACACTGACCATGCTCTATGCTGATCATACAGGTGAAAGTATGTTAGTGTGTATATATGTGTTTGTTACAAGAGAGTATGTGAAGGAGTGCATAGCAGAGAGTCAGTGTTTGTGTGTGTGTGAATCCTGATATTGAGAGACAGATGCATACCCACCCTTCCCTCTCTTCTCTTTCCCAAAAAACTATCCAGAAAACAGGCTGAGAGAGGAGAAACAGACAGTCTGAAAGGCAACCCACTTCCAACACCACTTTTGTCTGGTCAGATTAGAGTGTATCTCATCAGAAATGAACACAAAGTCACTTAAGTTAAGCCTATCTTAGCTCAGCCCTCCTTATCCTCTACCCTGTTGATCAAGGCTTGAAGTCGATTCTGTCTCTCTCTTTCTTAATCAATCCCAAGAAAGCCCCTCCCAATCCCACCAAAAAAAACTTTATAACCATTGTAGTACTTTTGAAAAGAGGAATTGGACTGCAGATTGTCATGACCAGCAATGTAGTGTGATGAGATAACCACTTCTCTTAAGAGTTGTGCCACGGGAGTGTCAGCCTAGATTAGCCATGGCTATCACCGGCTTAATAAATATAAACTATCAAGCACCAATGTCCATTTGTGGGATACTGTGAAACATTTCAAACCGAGGTAATCAAACTAATTTCACTGGATCGAGGTGAATGGTATTGAGTGCAGTGCTGGAAAAGGGCAGGCAGCATCTGAGGTGTGGTTCTGGGAAAGCACAGCAGGTCAGGCAGCACACCTCGGACACTACCGGACCTGCTGCGCTTCTCCAGCACCTGCAGGCCTCACTTTCTACAAGGCGGATGGTGTCCTCCACAGTTGTCAAATCCAGGCTGATTTTAGTCTGGCATTTTAAAGGGATAGTTCTGGTCACCCTGCTTTGATAAAGATGTTGTTTAACTATGCACATAAGATTTACAGGGATTTTGCCAGATCTAGAGGATTTGGGTTATAGAAAGGGGTTGAATAGACTGGGGATTTTTTTTATTCCCTGGAGCATTGGAGGCTGAAGAGTGACCTTACAGAGGTTTATAAAATTATGAGGGCCATGGATAAGATGAGTAGCCAAGATTTTTTCCCTAAAGTGAGGAGGGGCGAGCAGAGATTCAAAACTTGAGGGCATAACTTTGAGGTGAGAGGGGAATGATTTAAAAGGGACCTAAGGGGCAACTTTTACATGCAAAAGGGTGATGAGTGTATGGGACCAGCTGCCAGAGGAAGTGGTGGAGGCTGGTACAATTACAACACTTAAAAGGCAGCTGGATGGGTATAGGAATAGGAAGGGGTCAGAGGAATATGGGCCAAGTGCTGGCACATTGGGACAAGGTCAGCTTGGGATATCTGGTTGGCGGGGACGAGTTGGATCCAAGGGTCTGTTTCAGTACTGCACAACCCCATGGCTTTATTAGACTGGACTCATTAACTGCAACTATTTTTGATTATTAGTAAGGCCGTCCTTTGACCTTGTGAATGCATGAACTGGAAGTAAATATTGCCTCGAGGAGAGGAAGGCAAATATTGCTGTTTCTTGCAGAATTGTCCTTTAATGTTTTTTTTTGGGGGGGGGGATTGAATGAGGGGACGCTGCTCGTCATTGCAGGTTAACTCCAAATACAGCTCCTTTCCCTCCAAATAGCTTGGTCCAATAAAAGTATCGCGACGTCAATGTATCGAAAATATTTTTTATCTTGCGGATTTCACAATTGATACAATATTTAAGATGTCATTAATATACTGTACAATCATGTAATTCATAGCGTTTAACATCAAGGCACAACACAAAGTATATTACATACATGCCTTGAGAGGCCACGTTTCCTATATCCCCGAGATACTGAAGAGTGCTGTCGAGACGAAGTTCTAACAGCACAGAGCTGGAAGTCACATTGCACATTGTGCCCAAGCGTCATTAGAATATATATACCATCACTTTATTTCAAATAGAACTGGGTATAAAACTTGATGACATGTAAAAGTTAAGTCTTGCCGCACATTACATTTCGGAAGAGCTTTACATAAATAATAAGGAAGATGTGAAAATGAGGAGAAGACCAGGCGAGTTTGGACTGTAACGTTCAGACGATGTGAAGTAAACATTTCCAATCGGTATTGTTCTCCGTGCTTCTGCTATGAGGGAAGCGTGCCAAGCAACATCTAATCAGGAGAGAACTTTGCCTCGTCAGTTACTGCCGTCTGCCTGCAAACAACAAAAAGTACAGGAGACTCAGGACGTGCAGGATTTGATCAGTCTTTTCTGAACACAACACCCAGTCTCGAGGGTTTTTTTTCGATCTGTACCGCTTTGTTCCCCACCCAACACACACACAAATACAATTAAAGCATAACAATACATAGTCCATTTTCCCACCTCCCTTCTGGTTGGACGCTGTTATTTTCAGGCAGGACTTGTGACTGTAACTCATGTATCCGGTGTCTGAAGGTAACAGTGTGTTATAGTACTTTATCGTCGACATGTCTTTAAATGGGTAGCTAAGGTACTCCGACAGAGTCAACGTGGGGTGGAGATTATTTTACGGGAAAGGAACATATTATCTGTATTCAGTCATTTTTACATATACCAAAAATGCTCCGTTCAGCGAAGTCAAAATGCTATTTCATTTACTCGATTTAAACCTCCGACTGAGAATCACTATCCCAACGATAGGTCATGAATATTTGACCTAAAGTAATGGTCACCTGACAAGGAACATTCTGTTGTGGAAATGCAGCGGGAAAGGATTTGGACTAAATGTGGAATTTCCTGTGTAATCGGTCGAAAACTGATGTGTTAGTCTGAATAAACACTAATAAATGTTAGCACCGCCCTCAAAACATACACTGCAATGGACTTATCATTGGAGTCAATAAATATACTGAATGAACTTTGAAATTAATATAGTTAAACAAAATAGTCCTTGCGCCATGTCTGTAAATGAGTTGATGCATTTAACTAAAGCATCGAACGGGCAAAGTACCACCAACTGCAAGTTTGACTTAAAGATGTGGACTGCTTTTTGTGCGAGGGAATTGTGGCCATGAATGTCGGCTGTTCGCACAGGAAATATGCTCAAAGCACGTTGACTAACAGGTGAGAAGCAGTTCATTACCAGATCCCTGAATATTCTACATCTGAGCGTTTCTTCTTCGCCTTCCGAAGGCATTGGCTCCCACGTCGGTTGGCACGAAGTCACTGTTCCCCATTCCCCCGGTCCGGCTGAGGAAGTCAGCCAGGCGGTGAGTCGCACAAGTGGCTGTCTTGCAGGCTCGCTTCTCCAAAGGAATACTGCTTCACAAGACGGAAACAAAAACACTTCAGGTTAAAACCACACCGCGTAGGCCAAAGCATGAGCCTTTCCCTTCAATCATTCGTCCCTGAAAGACCTGGTGTCTGCATAACGTGTAAAAGATCACGTTACCTCAGTTATAAAGCCCAGGAACAGGCCACTGATCAGCCCATTCTTCCAATCCTTCTGCACCTAGCCCTCTTAGAATATCCTTCTATACTTATCTACGCATGTGCATTTGAGCTTTCCTTAAAAGCCCCCTCTTGACTGGCCTAGATTTATGCACGAATGCATATGTCCAGAAATCACACAACTCCTGGGCTTTGATGCCAGGAATGTTACTCTGGGCTGACGTGATTAGAATGCTTATTGCAGTCTAAGCAGCAAAAAAAAATGCTATTTCCATTTTTGCTAAAGTTGCCAGCTACATTGAATGTGCATCAGACATTGGCTACTGGCCATAGACCTGGGACTTGAAATGAGACCGCAAATGCCACAGAATAGCTATCAGAGTCAAAGGGACACCAGATTGTAGAAACAAATAAGATAATAACAGTGCCCTGGGAAAGAAACAGAAATATCTACCGAGGGAAAATAATGACTACATTGAGTTACAAAATGTAATCTATTCTAATTGAAATGGATGCGCTGCAGCTAATCAAAATGCTTGAAATTGCAAGTTCCATTTCTGTGGTCAAGTATGTCTGGAATCTAATCCATTTGCCAAATTACGGGAAGAACGTACTGGGGCTTGTACCGTTCTGAGAGCTTTCAGATTTTTAATCCCCCCACGCTGGGGTAACTAATTCCGCAGGAGCCTAATGTGTTGCCACAGAGCAGGGTCAACGTGGGATGTCCCAACCTTACAAAGAAAGAATACGGAAGAAAATGGAAGGTATCAAAAATTTAGGGAACCCTGATTTTAAATGTAGATTCATTTAACGTTTTAAAATGCTTAGTGAATCAAGTTGAAGAGAATACTTTTGAAGGTGAAACCCTGCAAAGCATATTGGATCATTTACCTTTTGTTTAAATTACCACCGATACCATTATGTTTAAACATCTAAATGCAATTAAGCATCAAAATGACCCTTGACTAAAAAGAAATGTCAAATCCACCAAAGACACAGGTAGGATTGGATATTTATAATGTTTCTGCATCATTTAAGTCATTGCATCTTGAATCCTTCAGTCTAATACATATAATAGGAAAAAAAAGGTGTTCCAGGTAGAAAAATAAGTTTATTGAAAAAAGACCCATGTAGTGCACGCAGAAGCATTGATTTAATGACACACTCTATAGCCACAGAAGGCAGAAAAAACTCTAGAATGAAAGAATCAGTTTTAAAGCTAAAGTAATTGCTTATTACGGTTAATATACTAAATTTATGTCCATGTCTAGTATTCTTCGTCAAAAAAATAAGACGGAAAAGAAACATAGCACTTAATCAGGCTGTTTATCGTTCAAGCATTGAAGATGCATGCTTCACAACAAACGATTAGTTGTTTTCAAGTGGCTCTCCGTAGTTAGAATAGCGTTCGTTTTCCAGCTCAGTGAGAATGTTCCTTTTCTTGCCAGGGGTTGTCGCTCCTACGTCAGTGCGCTGGATGGTTTGTAATTTGTGCAACTCCTGGGACAACTTTCCCACCACACAAGTGCTCAGACCCGTGCACCGTTTGACAATGGATCTATCCAAGCTGCAGAAAAAGAACATGCAAAAACAATCTCATAATAACGCATGCGGGGTCATGCATGAAGAGCATGTTTCATGTACCAAACAAGCAATTGTTACATGCAAAATTATCCACACTGAGAAATGATTATTCACAGTAGAATGCTAGAAACTCGTTATTATATCAAGGTGTCTTGCAAAAAAGGGTGGCCATGCACTTTTCGTCTGTTCGAAAAATAGAATAACAGCTTTTTTTTTCCAAACGTTTATTCATGCATTTTGAACCAAGTGCTGAAACAAAACCGGCTTTTTTTTTCCCAAATGAACATGCATAACGTTTGCATCCTATCAAGCATGGTTTCATACTGGTTTCTGTGATTTGCATCATTCTTTTCCCATGCAAGGTCAAGACAGAACTATCTTTTATTTAGTAGAGTATGTCGCTTATTAAAACATACCTTTTGATCACAATCTTCCTTTTAAAATAATCTATTGATTTTCCTCAAAATTTCAAAACCATTTTGACGTTTTATATCAGATAATTCTGGGTGATTCACGGGAAAACAAATAAATTGAATATTATTTGCCAAAACTGTTAGATTAGAAAATAATATCTCTGCACTTTTCCAATCAACATCTGTTGATAGAAGACTCTACTCTTAAGCAAATCTCAAAACATGTTCTTTGTATTACATAACAAGTACGGTGTCTCATACAATATCATTGAACCATACCCAAGACCTTTCACTGCAATCCGAATACCTGTGTATTCGTTCCCTTACCTGTTGGCGTCGGGGACTTCTTGTTCCAGCTCCTCTGCCATCATTTGGATGAATTCCTTAACGAGCGCATTCAGTAGTCGTCGAACTTCGTAATCATTGAGCGCCACCCTGTCTGAAGCGGACTCCAGCACAGATCTAAAATCAGAACCTCACAATGAGTAAGGACTGTTTTTCTGCTCAGACCAATAAATGGTCATTAGCCATTCTATTGTCACTAGTGTATAAAAGCCTGGACTTTTGTGCAGTCCTAACTGATGGATGTAGGGCTCAGAGCAAACATCATTACCACCCTGAGCGTTAAATCACTGCAAGACCAGATTGGTTTCTGTTGCATCAGTCATGCTACCAGCAGTGTTTGATTTATTACCACTTGGCTCAATGGGACAGTGTCACGCTGACTCAGCGTTCAAGCTTCATTCCAGAAATTTGAAAGCATACTGGCGGTCACTCCAGTGCAGGAGTCCGCGCTATCTTTACAGTCAAACCAGCAAGTGCTGGAGACACACCGCAGAACTGACGGAAGGGACACTGAATTGGAAGTATTTAATGTTTCTCTTTCTTTCTGCACAGATACTGCCAAATCTGCTGTGTTTCTCCAGAAGTTCCTTTTTTTGGCTTCAGAATCCGCAGTTCTTTGTTTTTATTCCCTTTAGTGAATTTAAGAATCGCTTCGCAATTAACATCCCGAAAATCAAGCTTATCTTTTTTTAAGTCTTATTGCTGCGTCTGAGTTATTACTGCTCCCGAGTTGGTTGCTGTTCTCCCTAAATGATAGTGGTTAGTCTTTAAAAGTACTCACTGGAAGTGAAACTTTGTAAGACACCTCGCCATGGTGCGAAATTTAATCTCCATGCATTTTTTTTATTGCTGCCATAAATCCAAGATAAGTATGCACCATCTATGAAAGTAATCCTAATTATAGGCGAATTATCGGAATTAAGTTCCCTGTCAAAACCAAATGCCATAAACTTCCGTTCCCAAATCGACTGTTTTCTTAACTGGTTTTCGAAATTTCACCTCATATGTGGTCTTCATCAACAAGAACGGAAATTGCTGGAGAAACACAACAGGTCTAACAGCATCTGTGCAAAGAAGACAGTTCACATTTCGAGTCCAGTGAGCCGCCTTCAGAACTGCGAAGCCCCGATTCTGCATTCTCTACACAGATACTGCCAGACCTGCGGAGTTTCTCCAGTAATTTGTTTTTTTATCCCCCCTTCTTTCAGATCTTTGCTTTATTTTAGTGGTTTTCTTCCTTGCGGCTTTGCAAATTGATAAACCATCAATAAAGCAGTGCAATGTTATATACACATTGCGAGCATAAACCCGAACAAACGAACAACTTTAAATTTGATCTCGCTTGTTTCGGATCATGTTGACTGCATTTGAGTCAATACTCCGTGGACAAAGTTATTAAGGATATAATATTGACTGTATGATAAGCCACTGCCCATTGGCAGCCGATTAACACTACGAGAAAAAAATGCAGAATATTGTACTTGTCATGCCTACCTGAGAGGAACTGCATGGGAGCGGTTTATCTGACATACAAAAACAGCACAAACCACAAAGAAAGCGGAGATCTTCAGCAGAACCATGTTTCTGAAGGCAAGACAAAAGCACGATTACCCAAACCGTAGAACCATTGTACAGCAGCTCTCAAAATATCACTCCAGAGCGCCACCCCAAGGCACTTGGGCAAATGACTTTGATTGGTTTCCTCCCCCCTCTGCAGGGAGTGAGAGCTAACATAAACCGTGAATAAGAAAAAAAAGAAAAAATGTACTGGACAGAAAAGATAACGGTTAAAAAAAAACTTAACTTGCTGTTACCCAAACTGGATAAACCAACATTTGGGCAGAAATATGCAAAAATTATTGCTCAATCGATGAAACTTGACAGCACTCGAACTGCCCAGTTAAGTAATGGATTGTGTAGAGTTATCATTCCCGCCGATAGCATTACAGCTCAGTCTCAAGCATCTAAAAGTTCAACCAAATGACACCGCGTCAACTTGGCTTATTAGACTAATGATTTACTCAAAATCGACCACGGCCACCACTTAGCCATGACTGGTCTACTAGGCTCCTCAGCTACTATATTTAGAAGATACAAGAGCAACATGCTCGATATTCCTCTTAGAGGAAAATACCAATTGGCTTTACATGTATCGGCGGGGAAATTAGTACAAAAGATTCTTTCCAAAAGTGTTTTTCAAATCTATACTTAATTAAAGCAATACATTATCTATTAATGCGGTGTTTTGCTAAATCTGACAACACAGATACATAGAGATTTTTAGGCTGGTCTTACATCAAATAAACTCAAGTTATTTCCAAACGACTACTGATAACAAAGCAAATCTTATGCTATATAAAAAGGAAGTAAATATCAAACGTTCCAATCAGTTGCAATCGTAATTCTTGGCAGCATCATCATCTTTGCACAAGAATATATTGGTGAACAAAAGCTAATGTAACTGGCAGTCTGAGGTTTCTCTGGTTATAAGCAGAGATAAATGTGAAGACATTGATTTCCAATCTACCCGTTATTAATTAAAACAGACCAACTTTCAGTGGAATTACAGAGTCAATGAACATGTAGCAAACTAAAGGAGAGCAGACTAAATAACGAGCGTCGTTGACATAGCTTTTTCCGAAACCAATAGAAACATCTAGCCCAGTTGCATCCTCTTACCTTTATGATTCACTTTCGCGAAGAAATCACAAAGCAAGTTTCTTCTTTAACTTGGCTTTTTTAACTGTGCTACTGTTGGCTGCTGAACGCCCATCCTTTTTATATCCAACGTTGCCGGCTCTTTGTTGTTCAGTGAGTGGGTGTACGGTCGTCAACAAGCTGCCAATCACCAATCCAAACTGCAGCAAAGTGCCAATCCGCGGGGGCCTGCCGCCTCGCCCCGCTCATGACGCGGTCATTCCCCGCCGCTTCATTCACAAAGTTACCAATCACGTGGACCAGTCAGGCCAGGTTTTACTTGCATTGAGGTCATTTAACGTAAAGCAAATCAGACGATTAATGGACAGCCTCGAAAATCATCTCGATCAATTAGTGTTTTATGGTTACTAAAAATGTCCCATTACGTGACTCCTAAATGCCAGGAGTCTGCTTGGTCGGCAAAGAAGGCAAAGGCTGCTCACTTTGTACAGAGCGACCCCTGCTGCTGAATGCATCCAGTGCAGCGGCGTCAACCTGCCGCATCGCCTCGCTGTACAGCAAAATCTCATCAGGATTTGACCAAGAAATATTAAACTTTAAGTAAATACTTTTCTCTTTATGGTGTAAATTGTATGCTGAAAATGGTAACTAATGCTGCAGCCCCGGCCAACAGCAACTTATTTTATGGTTGCATTTTGTTCAACCTGCGAAAAAAAAGTGAAGAACGATATAATTCTGATATCACGGCATTTTGATATCCATTCCAAAATTCTTATTTTTTTTGCATCAGTTCAGAAACATAACGACGAGGAAAGCCTGGACGGTGCAATATGGTGTGTACGGTGTGGTTCAGCTCGGTAAAACTAGCCCCCATTGCAGGGAATGGGTTATCAGATTGCCATTTCTAACGTGCACTAACGATCGAAACAGAGCAACACTTCAGCATTCAAAATGCTTTGATATCTTTGGGAGAATTTGAACCTGATTTCGTATTTGGAAGTGTTAGGTCATGTTCATCCTTATTGAACAACTTTAATAACTCACTTCAGTCGTGTGCCTTGGGTACTCTGTTCTCAGTTTTGTCAGAACATCCGTTCAATTGGTCAAAGTATTGCTGTTTGAACGATGCAGTCTACCATTCCTGTCCAACCAAAGTTGCCTAAAACTATTTGCCAGAGTTGCAGAATCAAAAATAAAAGCATTAGGTAAGGCGATGAATCATTAGGTAAAGGGGCTAGACTGATACAAATTGATTACTCCGGAAACACTCACAATTAAATCAAGAAAAAACTTATTTTGCTAGAGCTTACAGTTTTTTTTCATGAATAACAACCATGTCATAATGCGTTTCACAACCAAGTGCGCCTTACGTCATGTTCGTGATCCATTAGGAGGAGCTGAGCTCCCTCGCAGCTGAGCTAAGTCAGACAGAAATAACTGTGCTCGTAAATTACAGCCAGGGAAGGCTAGACTCCAAGCTCTGAGCCTTGTAGGTTCGAACTGAGAGGAGAGGCTGCTGTTAGAGTGGAGTGGCTTCGCGCGATGAGCTCTCTGTGGTGCTGAAAGGTCGAGTTCCATTTCCAGTCTTTCTGAAAACAATAATGATTGCACGAATCAAACCGCTTCCTGGGACAGGGGCTCGGGTTTATAATGAACAAAGGCAGTGTTTATTCATCTGTCCATTAAGTTAATGCGCGGGATTATTTCTGTTTGTTGTTCTTCTTGACCGATGGAAGCGGTACTTAAGATCCGTGCAGCGACAGGATGCAGATGACATTATTTGGGGAACATGTGAGTGGGACATTGAGAAGGAAATAGGATTGATGAGGTAAAGCGGCGGGTAAACTACTTTTAACAGACATCAATCTGTTGGGAAAGCAGGGGCCCATTCATTGAGCGTTGTTAGTCTAAGTGTAGTTAAACATAGAGTGGAAATAGGATTCGGATCATTAAGGCAGCCAAGAGCAGTGTTGTTTTTGGAAACAATATTTCTCTCCACGTGACTATGAATATGTTGCACATCCCTCCGAAGCCGGGCCCAGGTAGGTGCTCATTTGGGGGGAAGGCTCTGTCCAGGTTTTGGGTGCAGCTGGGCAGGATGTCCAGCCCACCAGCGTT
This sequence comes from Hemiscyllium ocellatum, assembly GCF_020745735.1. Taxonomy (NCBI): domain Eukaryota; kingdom Metazoa; phylum Chordata; class Chondrichthyes; order Orectolobiformes; family Hemiscylliidae; genus Hemiscyllium; species Hemiscyllium ocellatum. Next base: position 46,075,979 of record NC_083418.1, on the reverse strand, counting down.
TGGAAAGAAGTGTGTTACAGTGGTACAGCCCGTCCGAGAGTTGACTAACTCAGTGCAATCCTTCGCTCGCCCCTTTCCTAAAATCCCAACTAGAAATGGAAGGGAATACAGTTGGACATTAATGTCAATGAGTGAAAGAGGAATTGGTTTCATGGCCGTCTGGGATAGCATTGATTTCATTGTCAGCCCGTGAAATGTTCACATATTGACTTTTGGCAATTTATTAAAAAGCACGAAACTTACATTTTGACCAACGAGAGGGTAAACAGAGAATATTGAAATACTTAAAATAGAACTGCGTAAAGAGCAGTTGCTGGTAAAGTAATTTTGGACGGTTAGATGGAGCCAGAGAGTCAGGCAGCTGGTAAACAAACCCTTCGGCCCAGCGAGTCCAAGCCAACCACGTTCTCAGCTAGACTAGTCAAACTTGCTTGCGTCTGGCCCATATCCCTCCAAATCTTTCCTATTTATGTACTTATCCCGGTCTTTTAAACGTCCGAACAGTACCTCCATTCACCACTTCCTCTGGCGGTTCATTCCTCAAACGAAACACGGTGTAAGAAAGTTGCCCCTCATATCTTTTTGAAAGTCTTCACCTCTCACCTTAAAGATATGTCCCCGAGTTTTGAACTCCACCCCCCTGGAGAACAGACCCTTATCCGTGACCCTCATGTTTTTATAAACCTTTGTAAGGTTACTCCCCACCCCCACCTCCTACGCTCCAGTGACAAATGTCTCAGCCTAAATAATACCGGGAATGTTTTATTACACTTATCTACTGGAGTAGAATCTATAAAAGAAGGGTTTATGTTGGTTGAGTTTGAACAATATTTCGAAGTGGTGCAGTGCTAGACAAACCACTGCTGAGGAGGGAGCTAACCAGGAGGGCATTTGGGGAAACTCATTTCGGTGCTACTGGAACATTGCGACAGGGTTCAGTGTTTAAGGCTTTCACTCAGGGACCAAACGTGTTGTATGATATTTGCTGCACAATAAAATGTTTGTTACAAACTACCTGTGTGGGTAATTCCATGGTAAGTGCGTGTCGTATCTATTCGATGGCCTCTTTCCGTCAAGGCATTTATTATTTCTTGCCTATTCACGGAGACAGTTGATGCCGACACCCCATTTCTGTAAACTTCCTCCGATTTAAGTGTGTAAACGAGATGAGGTGGGGGGTCCCTGGAACAGAATGAGCCCAATGTCTACATTCACCCTGGACGGTGCCTGACCGGGAACATTATAATGTTCTGGATTAGTGGTCCTGGAAAAGCACAGCAGTTCAGGCAGCCTCCGAGGAGCCGGAAACTGGATGTTTCGGGCAAAAGCCCTTCATCAGTAACATTGTAATGTTGGCATTCTGTTCGTTTGATTTGGGATTAGGTTTGGTACCTTTCGGAAGGCAAATCCAGTGCAAGAAAACAACAGTCTTTCATTAGGAATCTGATTACTAATGCTGGAGATCTTTGGGAAATCAAACACTAGTCATTCAGTGAACGAGTCAGATATACTGAGCTGTTGCCGCTCTCTACAAAGGGCGGGTTGTGATTCTCAGGGTCGGATTCCAACGCTTCCCCATCCCCTCCCCCTTAAAAAAAAACAGCTTCAGCATTGAGCTGGCGTTCATCGAGTCCTCTCGTATTCTGGCCCCGGTTCAAGTTACTTATCTCCCCGACTTAAATATTCCATTAGACAAGTCCTTCCTGAGGAAAAGGAAGTAGACGGGAAGGAGAATGGGACCCCAAATAAAACTGTATCAGTCACCTTGTAATATAGTGGAGGAGGTTCAGTCCCGTGCAAAGTGCTGGGGTCTGCACGATTTATCAATAACGTTCCTGCCTCCTGATTAAAACATGTTCATGGCAATTGAGGTCGTTTGGATTTCTCATGCTGCAGTACACTCCTCTTCCAGCAAGCATTAAAACATCAGCAGAACGCGCTCAGTTTCCTTCTCCAACGCCTGGACTTACTGTCCCATTTTCCTGGGTATAGTACATTCACGTCCCCAGACCTCAACCTTCCACCTTGGAAACCTTGCAATGTTCGATCCAGCTCCCATTCCTTTCCCTGAACAATGCAGAGAGCCAGAGATTTACTGACCCTCTCTCCGTCTGTTGACAAATATTCCCTTACGACGTTTGAAGACCACCCTCCAAAACCCAAAGCCAGTGTATGGTCCAGAGCCTCGTCAAAAGTGGACACATTCTCAGCCTCGCATCATCAAGAGAAAGCTCTCCAGAGAGGGACAGCAGAGAAATCGCTCGCCATTATGAGAATTTGCTCACGGGAGTTATCCTGGACCACAACTCCAGATAAAATTAAGCCCTTCATGTTGGGATATTTTGCCATATTTGCTGGAATGCTTTAACTAGAATTAAATTCTTTTTTTCCCAATATCAAGGAAAACGTCAGTTTACCGAGTTTCACAACAGTAACTTTCCTTTAGGATGGAATAAGGCTAGTGCGAGGAACATCAGCATGGAATACCCTCAGTTAGTATGGGATACAGAGTTAAATTATGTCATACCCCGAGCAGACCTTACACATCACACCCGGGCTCGGAAGTGCATGTAACTAAACCCTTCAGTGTTTTCAGTAATACCTTGCTTACTCATAGGTCGTTTCGGGTCCTCAGATGAATGGAGAAGATTGAGGGCACATATGGAAATGGCGGAGTCGCCGTGGCTAAGCTATTGCTCCTGGGGCGTTCTGGGCAGGCTCCCCTTGGAGACGGGATTTCAGCTTCAGGAAGACATGTGGGACTCGGTGAAAGCACAGAATGGAGACCGGAATACCGCACGGACTCCAAAAGATGTTCCTGCACCTGAGCTGAGGAGGGTCAGAAATGTTCCTCCAACAGACCTCCTTATGAGAACCGATCAAACAGATTCACTTTCTCATCGCAAATTGTAGGCTTCCAATTCCACTTGTGGTTACGCCTTGCCATTTCGGTGAAGACCACTCCTTATATATTGGAAACTCTCCAGTTATTCCACAGTTAAGAATGCCTCCCTATCCGATAAAAGCTGGAAAGAGGGACGTACCACACAGTATTTTTTTTAACAAAAGGCCTCCGGTCTATGTACAACCATCAGCAATGTGTATCTAATGTGCATCTTTTGGAATACTAGGTGCTAAGTAAGACCTTTCGCTAATCTTTAAAATACTAACTGAGGACACACGGACAATTACCATTTCTTCCCTGAACCTTCACTGGACAGTCAGTTGATGTGAACTATTATTCTATCAGACCAAAGTAAGGTTTAAAAAAAGTAATCTCATCCTAATGTGATAAATAAAGCAAATCATCAATCTTTCAATAAGAATTTCTTCAATAGCTCATATGAAACCTTGTGAGTATCAAATAGGTGGTGCATTTTATTGCATGTTTCCGATATTGCCAACTGCCACATTACACTTTAAAGTACTTAAATGTTGTAAAACACAACTCAGGCATCCCGAGATCATGAAAAGTGCAAGTTTTTCTTTTATTTTCAAGATTTCAAACAAAAAGCTAGCACACATTCACCAATAGAGATCTACCCCCCATGCAAGCCACTTCAGTGTTCGGCAAACTAAAGGTGCTGTGAACAATGATCAGGCTGAGAAGGTGGCAGCAGCAGAATCTACAGAAATAGTGTAACCTTTAAAATGTTATGACATTCCTTTAAACTCACCCACAATTCTTTTCAAATACAAATGTGCCTTTCTGCTTAATAGAACAATCTCTTCTTCATTTCATGGCAAATAGGATGTCATGACTGAAGACATCGTCTAGGGTGATGACTCCTCTACAACTTTATGAGTCATTGCTTTGCTCCAATCGCATCTCCAGCTTCTGCAGCACCAACTCTGTAAAAGCATCTTAACTGTGAAAGGGCCAAACAAACAACTGCATTGGAGGGACTGGTTAATGTGTGTTATCGACCAGACCAGACCCCCTCAAAATACATTGAAAAGATCATCTAGACCCACCTTTTTCTGATTTGAAAGTAAGTGTAAGGTGTTGCATTCAGATGCAATTCGCTTGGTCAAACAACCAGATTTGAAGCAAAACACACTTTATTTGTAAACTCTAATTAAAATACAACAAAAAGAAAGAACAAAAGAAAGAAAGCTTAGCTGTAACTCTTTTGGAAAACTTAACAGACTAATAGATTAGTTAGCTATTAAATGTTATCTGTTCCAATGTATTAACATCCCATAAACACACCCTTCACAAAAAACAAATCTTAAAAAAACAGATTGTTTCACATACAACTCCAGCAGCCCAGGAGGAAAAACATCAAGAGAACTCTGAGAGAGTGTAGCAGGAGGAGATGTACTGCAGCAACAGGCCCATAAAAAAATTGCTTCCACGAAACTAAGAAAACTAAAATTTCTGATTCTGTGAGAGCTTGGCTATGCCCGTTCAGGCTGCTTCTATTGTTGCAACTTTTTTTAAAAATCCAAGCCCTTACAAGCTGTTTCCTTTCTTTAAGACTGCTTTTCAGCTCCCATTCAATCTCTCTCTTAAAATAAACCAGGACAACATACATCTCTTAACCCCACAGTATCGTCACATGTGGTATTTTACTAGTTTTACAAATTAAAGCACGAGCCATGATTAAGTGAGAAATCTGGGAGTACCATTCCTCTACAAGGGTTGGAGAAACAATCATTCAGATCCAGAAATCAGACCAATCTTTAAAAGGGTTATGATTAGTGTATATCAGTGGTACATGAAATATGCAATTCCATGCATGTAGTAGAAATGGTAGGCAACGGGATAAGCCTACTATCTACACCCAGAACAAATTGCAGAATATTTCCCAAACCATGCAGAACACAAGGAAGTGTGTGGCATCCCAGAGTTTTTGGTAACAATAGATGCCAGGGCAAAGTATGAGGGACAGTTATGACAGTATAAAAGAAGTCAATGGAAATAGAAATTTGGAAATGCAACACAACTCATCCATTTTACATAATCACAAAAAGTCAAGATCGACTAAGCTCATGCTTATGGCTTGTGTTGATGAATTTCCGAAGGACGATATTTGATCAACTTGTGAACTACCTCAACACATTTGGTACAGCTAAGGCCATTATACCAAAGCACTGCCTTCTGAATAATTATGCCCCTCAAACTTTATCAGAGGCAGGATGTACAGTCGGTCTACTGAAATGCTTGAATTCTTAAATTGTCTGAGACTACTTCCAGAAATCTGTTTCTTAGAATTCATTGGTAAATAGCTTAAAAGTTTGATTTTCCTCCACAGATTAAAAAAAAATTAAAAGCAAGTGAAGGCTATATTTACCATCGGGGTAACCATTTCTACACATCTACCAGAGCGAACCTTTGTGTGTTTCTTTTTTTTAACCTGTACTCAACAGGTATGAAATTATAAGCTTGAAGAATACCACATGTTAATAATGCAATTGGCACTATTGGTAAGATTGACATGACAACGTAATGTAGCTGGTCTTCCTTTAATGATGGTATGAGTTGATTGACCCCTTCATTTTCAAATCACTTGTAGTTGCTGGCTTGTAAGTTCAACTGGCAAATATAGCTATCAATATCTCTAAAGTTGGTTATAGATTTATTTTAACAAATGATGGGCCAGAGTTCAGCCACCCCAATTATCAAACCAACTACTCATGCAGTTTCTTTGCCAGTTTGAGAGCATAGTGATACTTGCTCCTTCTTTTCATGCTGACACTAATTTTTGCTCTTATTGGCCTCTGTGCTGCTCTTACTCTTTCTGCAAGTAAGGCTGTTCCTCCCTCAAGTGAACCTTTTGCCATTTAACCTGAAATTCTTTCTCTCTTTCTTTTGCCACTTGTTTTCTATTTCAATTTCTGCCTCCTTTGATCTGGTCAAAGTTGTTGCATACCTCTCCATTTATGTTCAGTTCACTTGAAAAGTTTAAATGTTCTGATTTTCAATCACAATCAAGATAAGTTGGAATTTAATTGATGTCATCAGTTGTTTCAGCAATTCTATCAGAGCATCAAGAGGGTTGGTTAGTTCAGTTGGTCAGATGACTACCTTGCAATGCAAATTAATGCCAACAGCATTGGCTAAGTTCTTTTTTTGGCTGAGGTCACCATTAAGGAGTGTCCTTCTCAACACCTCCCCTCACCTGAGGTTTGGTGACCTTAGGGCTGAACTACCACCAGTCATCTTGCTCTAATGAGAGAACAGAACTATAGCCAGAATGATTATGGCACCTTTACAGGTATAACAATTTTGCTAAAGACCTTCCCCTGGGTACAGCAATTCCAGTCAATTCATTGATTGTATCATGTTTAGATATCTGCCTAAACTAATCAATATCAAACTATACGATAGCAGAACCTAGAAGTGAAACAATAGTACTTATTGACCTAACGTAAATGTTTATTTTTTTTACAGATGTGCTTTTACAATCTTGGACCAAGAAACATTTGTTAAGATTGTTAATGTATATTGACGTATAAGGAAGTGGATAAATAATGAACTTATGAAGTTATGAGTTGATTGACCCCCGTCATCTTCATACCACTTGTAGGTGCTAGCTCATAAGTTCAACTGGCAAAGGCTGATACTAATTTCTGAGTGGGAGATGTCTGTAATTCTCACCATATCACCCATCTATTGTCTCCATGCTCCAGTGGTCTCGCTGTGAAAGAAACGAATGGTGACAGCTTTGGTTAGATGGCCTCATCCCCACCTGATAGTTTGCTGTGTACAGGGCAGAGGTGATCAGAATGGTTCCCACTTTCTCAGCTCTCAACTGACTAAAGACAGTGTATTTTGTAAATGTTACAATGTGTTACAACTCCTCTGTGCTGTGATTGTCAGGAACAAGTAAATAACAGATCTTCTCGTAAGTTTTAAAATAAAGATAACTGCTTATTATTGAATACTTAAACATGTACCCAGCCATACACATTCACTTGTACCAACTCACACACTCAAGAAAAGATTATGTAAAATATAAAAGATAGCATACATTTAGGTCTTTACAGTTTGAGAGTTCTTTGTCGCATTTGCTTTAACCTTGTGTGAAGTGTTGAAAAGATGTCTGCCTATATAGCTTATTTTGTCAACTGAAGAAAAGGTTTTAGGATTATGAATGTATTGATGTTTGTTGTTTGCAGAAGGAGATTCCTCTTGTTTCACTTTAGTCACAGTGCACCATCACAATGCTATGTTAAAACCCGAGTTTGATTCATCAGATGGCAAGGTTTGAATCCAATCAAAACCTTTGCCGATTGATGTTCCTGAGGCAAAGTCTTGCTCTTTTGCTTGTCTAGATGTCTCTCCCCTCTGCCTCAAAAATTTTTCCTTTATTAAATCCCCTTAACAGATATTTTGGGGTTAAATTTCACCAGAAATCAGGTAAATGTCAATTTGACAAGTTTGACAAGGATTTCACTCCTTGACCCTGTTGAGATTTCTCATGTCAGTCTACAAAATTCATCTCATTACCTATTAACAACCAAGGTGGCACATACATCCTATCATCCCCCTCCCAGAGGTAGAAGCACTTGCCACTGCCAGGGACCATTTGGGATTCCCAGCACCAGGAAGCCAGGAACTATCCTTCACTGTGCATGTAGTACCCGGAGAACCAAAAGGAAATACATTTCAGGGCATATAGGTGGCATTCCAAATGTAACTGCACATTCATTATGTGGCTCTGGGCACTGTTGACCCCTTTCCTGCAGTAACTTATGCCCTCCAATGTCATACAGCAACATATCCAACCCCTCCATTGACTGATAACTGATGGCTATTGGCAACCACAACAAGCTGCCTGGTTTTGTGTGCTTTAAACAGCAAGGCAAGACAGAAGCATTGTGTGCCTTCAGTCTCTGACTGAGAAGGCATGTGCAAAAAGGCCAGGCAGCAATTCGAGTAAGTGCAAAGTGAGTGAGCAAGCAAAGAACCCACATCCTTGTCCAATGCATGAGATGGGTGCCTATCCCTGTGGACAACCTGTCATGACTGCAGCATTACAATGATAGGTGCTAGTGCACTCCAAAGTTCAGCATTGTCATGCAGCACCGATTTATAAGTAGGTTGGAAATGTTCAATGAGTTTGTAGAGATGCTTGTACCTATGCAATGGCAATTTCCATGGATGGGGATGTAGGTCATAAGACCATAAGACCATAAGACATAGGAGTGGAAGTAAGGCCATTCGGCCCATCGAGTCCACTCCGCCATTCAATCATGGCTGATGGGCATTTCAACTCCACTTACCCGCATTCTCCCCGTAGTCCTTAATTCCTTGTGACATCAAGAATTTATCAATCTCTGCCTTGAAGACATTTAGCGTCCCGGCCTCCACTGCACTCTGCAGCAATGAATTCCACAGGCCCACCACTCTCTGGCTGAAGAAATGTCTCCGCATTTCTGTTCTGAATTGACCCCCTCTAATTCTAAGGCTGTGTCCACGGGTCCCAGTCTCCTCACCTAACGGAAACAATTTCCTAGCGTCCACCCTTTCCAAGCCATGTATTATCTTGTAAGTTTCTATTAGATCTCCCCTTAATCTTCTAAACTCCAATGAATACAATCCCAGGATCCTCAGCCATTCCTCATATGTTAGACCCACCATTCCAGGGATCATCCGTGTGATCATGACTGTTCATGGACCATACCTGAGATATTGATGCCTGTAGTCCAAGATGGGCAACCAGAGGAGCAAGCAGGGAACAGAAGTCACCACATACTGCACTGACTTGCATATGAGGAATTCTCACTGTTCAGTTTCTATGTAGCAGATAAGAGAATAGAAATTGCACACAAATCTGGTGAGATTACAGATTATTGGCATGCTAATGCTTTAACTGGATTGTGTGTGTGTGTGTGTGTGTGTGTATGTGTATGTATACATGTATGTGTATACAGGCTATCCACTGGAGTGGAGCTAATTTGCAGAACCTGCAGGAAATTATTCAACTTCCACAAACTATAAGCAAAAACAAAAGTCACCATAACCAGTGTCACTGAGTTGCTGTACGCAGATGATGCTCATGTATATGCAATCTCAGAGGATGTACTCCAGACCATCGCCAGCACCTTTACAGAGACATATGAGAGCATGGGTCTCACCCTGAACATCTGCAAAACAAAAGTCTTACATCAACTTGGTTCAGCATTGTGGAATGAACCCCCGATCATCAAGGTCCAAAGGAAGGCCTTAAAGAACGTTGATCATTTCCAATACCACAGAAGTGTCCTGTCAACTAGAGCAATTGTAGATGAAGGAATTTAGCGTCACCTTCGGCTGCCTGCCGAAAACGCTGCTCAAGGACAACAACACTAGATCCCACACCATGATTCATTGCTTACAAAGCTGCTGTGGTTCCCACCTTTCTCTGTGGCTCTGAGACATGGACTGTCTATAGCAGGCACCTCAAGGCACTACCTGATTTCTCAACTCCAATTTGTTTTAATGTGTCCAATTTTTGCTTACGTTTCATCAACCTATATTGCATACATGTGATAAGTTACATCTGATCTTACGAAAGAAGGTAGAAAAGGGGCATATGTTAGCTCAATATGAGAGAAATTGTGTGACACACAAATGTCTCATCAACAGCCACACATTATGTGATTATGTGAGCATAGGGCAAACAGGTTACTGTTACCATCGACTTGCAATATTTCATGGTACACAGGACCAACACATAAAAATGACAAGAACACAGAAATTTCTCTTAAAACATGGGTATTTGGAAATTATAAATGACATGCAGAGTGATTTTATTTTTTTCTGTGATGCTGTAATGTACAATGAGTAAGGGAACATTGTTAAATTAACCCAAATGTGAACACACTCACAAAGTGTGAACACAATTTCACAGAACCCAAGTGATTGATTCCTCAACTGCTTCCAACAAAAAAACATGAAAAGACATAACACCTGATCATTCAGGAAACTCCATCCAAGTTGCTCTTGTGGTATTCTGGATGAACAGGTACCTTTTCCATTACAAAAAGACTTCCTTTGGTTTTGTTGTTGCAAATTCTGCAGAAACGCCTTCAAAGCAGAATTCTGAAATAATGTTATTCGGTCTCTGAATCCTGATCCCAACTTTTAAAAAATGTAGCCATTTCTTTTTCAGAAGAGAACAGATGTCCATTAAAAGCTAATGCTGCTGGATGTTGAGCATAACACATGGTGCACAATATATACTTCAATGAATGGACCTCACACAGCACAAGGTCTGCTCGGGGCAGAGTAGGTGTTTGCAGCAACACAGGAGGATGGCCACTGTATATTTGCATTGGAGCATTGAGTGTGACTTTGAACAAAGTCTTAGTGGTTGTGAGTAACTTAATTGCTCTAAAAATTTAATTCTGTTTGCATTACACATTTTGCATTAACTGAAATCTACTCTTAAAATTGTAAATTTCATCCAGGCTTAAGTATGAGATCCAGGCTGGACAGCAGCTGAAATTAGTAGATTAAGAAAACTATCTTAATTTTTTTTCTTTCTCTCAACCTGGCACTGAGCTAGCCAAGAACATATCAGTACAGGCATCTCATTGTGATGTAGCACTGAGTGCTGTTATGAAGTTGAGATCCCCTTTAACTTTATTATAGGACCTACGTCAATTACAGTTATTGAGCTGAGAAATCCAACTGAAATTTTGATAGTTGTTACAAGTTCTTTTCAGGTACACACGTTTACACAGAATTGATATAATTTATTAATTTAATACTAAAGAGTGCAATGAAACAATAGTTAATCAAAGCAATCATTTTTCAGTCTATTCGCTGTGTGATACCAATTGCAATACTAGTTGACTGGGCACAAAAAAGTCTCCTTTTGACTGAAGCTCTCCTTTCTTCTGCATCAAATCACTAAGAAGTGTTGCTTTTCACACCCTGCTCACCAATATCTCCTGTAAATAAGCAGATACATTCCGAATTCTGATTTGTCTATCAGTGTACAAATAGATTACAGTTAAATTGTGGAACGTCAATTTAAAACAGAAACAAATACAAAAACAAAATATTATCGATGCCGGAAATCTGAAATTAAAACAAAATAAACATCAAGACAGACAAGATCAGTGGAGCAAAGCAAAGTTTCTTTTCTGGGTCTCTTGAAATATTTACTTTTTCTCCACAGATGTTGCCTAGCTGAGTTATCCAGCATTTTTGTTTTGAATATTACAGTGGTGCTACTTAATATTCAAACATAACTGTTTAATTACGAAGTTTTAGAAAAAAAATCAAGGAATTAGAGAAAAAAGAAATGAGTTAACATGGTTAACTAACAAAGTTAAAGATAGTGTTAAACTTAAAGAGAACACATATAATTTTGTAAGAATAATTCTGTAAAGATTGATAAAACAGAAAATTTGACTGAATATAAAAATAAACACGGTATACGAAAACACTAGCTAGAAATGTAGAAAGAGATTGTAAGAGTTTGTATAGATGTTAATGCTTTGATAGATATCAAAACCAGCACAAGATCAGGGAGACTTAAACAATGTAAGAACAGAGGAGCATGCAAAATCTTTCCTTCAAATATCAATATTGGGTTTTGGAAGACATCGGAAATCAGAAGTGTGGCATCCCTGGAAAACAACTTCAAGGAGACCCAGAGTCGAACAGGATGATAAATTTCAAAATAGTCTGGCCCAACATCACAGAGAAAACATCAAGCACGACTGGAAGCCAGTGGGGAATGAGTGGCATCTTCACTAAATAATCGTAGGTGAGTATTTCCATGTCCAGTGTTATAAGTAAAAATGGGTCTTTTGTTGAGGTCAACAGTGTTTAAAGTAGTGTTTAAACAAGGTAAGGTCATTGACACATGCTTATTATTTCTCATACCAGAGGAAATGAACAGAAAGGGAGGAATTTAATGTTATGTCACAGCAAAGCAGCTTGGCCTGGTGGAAGGCTTATGCTGTATGATGTGGGATGACAGGGACATCTTCAGTCCTCATGACTTGTCCTAACTGCCAATCTCCATTCCTACCTATCCACTCCACCCTCCTCTCTGACCTATCACCTCCATCCCCACCCCCATTCACCTATTGTACTCTTTGCTACATTCTCCCCAGCCACTCCCCCCCCCCCCCCCACCCCCTCCCATTTACCTCTCCACTCTGGAGACTTCCTGCCTCTATTCCTGATGAAGAGCTTTTGCCCGAAACGTCGATTTTACTGTTTCTCAGATGCTGCCTGACCTCCTGTGCTTTTCTAGCACCACTCTGATCTAAACTCGGGATGCCTTCAGTGTCAAAAGTGACCATGTCTGCAGGAAGTGTATGCAGCCATAGCTAGCAGAAATCTGCATTTCTAACCTGGAGCAGCAGCTGGAATCACTGCAAAGTATCTTCAAGACTGACATCTTCCTGGATAGGGCCGAGAAGGAGGTGGTCACACCACAAGCATAAAGTGACTGACAGACAGCGCAAATACAATAGATAAGTGCTGCAAGTGTCTCCCTCTCTAACAGTTCATCTGTTTAGGGTGTAACTGGGAGAGATGGTTTAGCAAGGAAATGCAGAAAAATATCCATGTCAGACGCACCAGGAAAGATACAGATAAAGAGTGAGAGTGCACTATCAATAGGATATTATATCATAGGAGAAATAGATAGACGCTTTTGCAGCTCAGATGTGACACCAGAGTGGAATGGCCTCCTTGCTGACAAGGTCAAGAATGTCACTGCTCAGCTACAAGACATTCTAAGGATAGAGGAAGGGCAACAAGAGGTCTTGGTCCAATCAACAATGCAAGATAGTTCGGATTGGTATGACATTACAATCACACAGGTCGCAGGTCAAAAAGGCTGGGAACTGAACATCCAAAGGTATTCATTTTTAAGAGACGATCAGGCAAACTGGAAAAGTAGATGGTGGCATTGTTAGTGAATAATGAAATTAATACAATACTGAGAAAGGATATTGGTGCTGGAAATCTGGCGGAATCAGTTTGGATAGAGCTAAGAAGCAACAAGGGGTAGAAAGCATTAGTGAGAGCTGTCCATAGGCCACAGCATGGTAGGAGATGGCAATAAGCAGGAAATTAGGCCAATGTATTGAGGAACTAAGTCAGGAACTGGCTATCCTAGATATTGGTTTGTGCAATGTGAAGGGATTAATTAAAAAGCTTGCTGTGAGAGCTCTAATCGGGAATTGTGACCATAAAATGATAGAATTCTTCAGCGGGATAGAAAGTGAACTTGTTCAATCTGGCCCTAAATTTAGACCAAAGGAATTACAATGGGATGAGGGGTGAGTTGACTACAATAGACCAAGAGTTGAGAATGCGGTGCTGGAAAAGCACAGCAGGTCAGGTACCATCCGAGTGGCAGGAGAATCGAAGTTTCGGGCAAAAGCCCATCATCAGGAACCAGCAATAGACTAAGTAAAGCCATTAATGGTCACGACAGTGGAAAGGTAATGGTTAATATTTAAGAAATAAAAACATCCATTGCAGCAGTTATGCATTCCTTTCAGATGAAAAAACACAACAGGAAACATGGTTAGCAAAAGAAATTTAGAATATATTAGATTCAACAAGGAGTTATACCTCCCCTATCAGCGTTCCGCAAGGACCACTCCCTTCGTGACTCCCTCGTCAGATCCACACCCCCACCAACCCAACCTCCACCCCCGGCACCTTCCCCTGCAACCGCAGGAAATGTAAAACTTGCGCCCACACCTCCACACTCACTTCCCTCCAAGGCCCCAAGGGATCCTTCCATATCCGCCACAAGTTCACCTGTACCTCCACACACATCATCTATTGCATCCGCTGCACCCGATGTGGCCTCCTCTATATTGGGGAGACAGGCCGCTTACTTGCAGAACGCTTCAGAGAACACCTCAGGGACGCCCGGACCAACCAACCCAACCACCCCGTGGCTCAACACTTTAACTCTCCCTCCCACTCCACCGAGGACATGCAGGTCCTTGGACTCCTCCACCGGCAGAACATAACAACACGACAACTGGAGGAGGAGCGCCTCATCTTCCGCCTGGGAACCCTCCAACCACAAGGTATGAATTCAGATTTCTCCAGTTTCCTCATTTCCCCTCCCCCCACCTTGTCTCAGTCGGTTCCCTCAACTCAGCACCGCCCTCCTAACCTGCAATCTCCTTACTGACCTCTCCGCCCCCACCCCACTCCGGCCTATCACCCTCACCTTGACCTCCTTCCACCTATCCCACCTCCATCGCCCCTCCCCCAAGTCCATCCTCCCTACCTTTTATCTTAGCCTGTTTGGCTACTCTCTCTCATTCCTGATGAAGGGCTTATGCTCGAAACGTCGAATTCCCTATTCCTGAGATGCTGCCTAACCTGCTGTGCTTTAACCAGCAACACATTTTCAGCTGTGATCTCCAGCATCTGCAGACCTCATTTTTTACTAGAAAAAGTAGCAAGCCTGGAGAGTGGGAATAATTTAGAATTCAGCAAAAAGAAGATCAAATGTTTGTAGTGATTGTAACAAGGTCAGCCAGGTGGACCTCACTGAATATAAGTTCCTTGACTGGGGCTGTTACTCTGTTCCAATCAGGGAGCCCTGGCTGACAGATAAAATAGGAGTGTCTTTCACTGTGTCCGATACCTGCACAGATACAACATGGATGCGGGGGTGGGGGGGGTGGAAATAAGCACTACCACTGTCGGGCAGTAGTGTGGGGAAGGAAAGAAAAGAAAACAAGGAGAAAAAGAAAAAAAAGGAGTGTCAGACATCCGGTTCACTCTGAGAGCTGGCTCTGATGGAATTGGATCAGCATCAAGAACCATCCAAGTGTAAAAAAAGGGTGACTTGGTGATGGACTACTAATGTCTGTGGAGTTATTTCAAGGTTAATTAAGAAGGGAAAAATAGATTGAGAGTAAACATGCAATGCAAAGAAGGGTGGGCTGTAAGTGCTTCTGAAAGTCTGTATGAGGAAAACAATTTGTAAACATAACTGTAGATTCATTACAGTCTGACACAAGAGAATTATTAATGGAGAACAAGGAAATAGTTGTGCAATTAAACAGTTGCTTTAGTCTATCTTCACAGCAGAAGTCAAGGGTATTTTAGGAAGGAGGAATTGAAGGAAATTAATATTTGTATTGAAGAAGTGAATTAGTAACTGGAAATGAATGTAACTGATACCCCAAGGAATTGATAATCTATATCCCAGGGTACTAATGGAGATAGCCAAGAAAATAATGGATGGGATGGTTTTCATCTTCCAAAAGTTTAGAGATTCTGGAACAGACTCAGCAGATTTGGGGGTGGGGTGGATAGGGGTGGTGGCAAATATAATCCCATTATTTAAAAAAGGAAGAAGGGAGAAAATCAGGAATTACCAATTTGATGACCAAGCATTATTAATAATAGAGATGGGCATATTACGAAAGATGTGAAAACAGGACACTTAAAAATACCCGTGAGACTACACAAAGTTATGAAAGGGAAATCGTGTTTGACAACTTACTGAAAGTTGTTTGAGGATGGATCTAGTAGAAAAGTTCAGGGAGATCCTGTGAATGTGGCATATTTGGATTTTCAGGAAATGTTTGATACAGTAAAAGCATCAAGGTTATTGTGCAAAAGCAAAGCCCATGTGATAGGTGCCCTGATTAGGTGAGTTAGAAATGATCTAACAAATGGAATGTAATATATAAAACTGTGAAATTTTCCATTTTGGCTGGAAGAATTAGGAAGTAGATTATCTATGTTGTGAGAAATTGCAAAGCTTTGTGAAGCTGAGTGATTTGGGTCTCCTCGTGAAAGAAATGCAAAAGATTAGCATGTAGTCGCAGCAAGTATTTCAGAAAACCAATAGAATATTATTGTAAACTGCAAGTGGAATTGAATACAAAGTAGGGAGATTATCCTTCAGATATTCAGAGCACTGGCACAACCACAACTGCTTATAGTATTGGGCTTTTTAATAAAGAAAGGATGTAAATGCATCAGTTGCAGTTCAGGGACGATTTATCCGATTAATGTCTGGAATGGCTAGTTGTATTATGAGAAAAGGTTGAACAGGGTAGGCCTTTGTATGGTGAATTTGGAAGAGCGAGAGACAACGTGATTGAAATATATTAAATCCTGAGGGATTTTGATAGAATGCATGTAGGAAGGATGTTTCATCATGTGGAAGATTCTAGAGCTAGGGGTAACTGTTTAGAAAAAAGAAATTGACTATTTAAAACAAAGGTAAGGATTTTTTTTATCTTAGATCATTGCAAATCTTTGGAATGCCCTAAAAAGGTGGTGGAAGCAGAAAATTTCAACATTTTTAAGGCAGGGGCACATAGATTCTTCATAAAAAAAGAAGTGAAAGCCTATCAGAGATCATCAAGAATATGACTTTGAGTTCACAATGAAATCAGCCACATTCATATTGAATTGCAAGGCAGGCTCCTGGGTTTGAAGGGCCTACTCTTGCTCCCAAATCAAATATTCATACCTATGCACATATATTGCTTATTCTGTGTTACATGTCAAAGAGTCCTGTCATGATGAAACAATATATCATTCAACTCACCATAAGCAACAGTCTCATAAATCAACTAATGTATTTGCTAAGTTAAGCATATTGACACTTTGTATGTTATTACTGCACTGTGTAATTTCACCCCATTAGTGACTTATGATAGATGATTTTATTTTTATTAAATATTGGCATTAGGAAGGATTTTCAATTCACGATAAAAGATTGTAAATTTAATTTATTAGTATATTCATTACATAACTGGCCTGCTGAGAGATGATTAAGCATAACATTATATTTAGGTAATACATTTTTCAAGGTACATACTTAACCTAAAACACTGAATGAATCAATTGCCCTGCAGTCAGCTTTTCTACAAAGTGTATTTCACATTCATAACACATTCCATTTTCTGCTTTTACTTTTCTTTGCGTCTACCTAAGTTTCTCCATCTTTAGCTTTCAGATTTTGAGCTCCAACAAGTAATTTGAGAACTCTGCAAAAATGAACGTTAAGAACCTTTTCAGTTGGCAAATAGTACAATGGATGGTTGAGTTAATTTATTTATATAATGCCTTTATATTATATGATTACAGCCAATGAGAAGTGCATGAGTCTTCTTCCATTTCACTCTTTAAGCTGAAGCAACTAATTGAAAAGTACATGGATAAATTTATCATGTACTCAGGAAGCCAGTTTCACAAAAAATAATCAAGATGATCTGTTACAGCAGCTAATACTTTACGTTTAGCAATGAGGCCAAGAATCACAAGTAATCAGAAGTCAATGTGAAAATCCACAGCAATCAATGCACCTACCCTGCAAGAAATATTGCAACAAGGCAGAATCGTGCAAAAGCAAGAAAATGCTGCTAAATATTTATTTATCATTGAGTCATACAAATATACAGCATGGAAACAAACTGTTCAGTCCAACTTGTCCACATTGACCAGATATCCCAAATTAACCTTGTCCCATTTGCCAGCATTTGGCCCATATTCCTCTAAACCCTTCCTCTTCATATAACCACCTAGATGCCTTTTAAACAGTGTAATTGTACCAGTCACCACCACTTTCTCTTGCATTCTATACAGGCACTCCCTTAAAACATTGCCCCTTAGGTCCTTTTCAAATATTTCCCCGCTCACCTTAAACCTATGCCCTCTAATTCTGGACTCCCCTACTCCATGGAAAAGATATTGGCTGGTCACCTATCCATGCTCCTCAAGACTTTATAAACTTCTATAAGGTCACCCCTCGATCTCTGCTGCTCCAGGGAAAAATAGTCGTAGTCTGTTCTGCCTCTCCCTGAAGCTCAAACCCTTGAACACTGGCAACATCCTTCGAAATCTTTCTGCTCCCTCTCAAGTTTCACAACATCTTTTCTATAGCAGGGAGATCAGAATTGATTGCAGTAATCCAAAAGTGGCCTAACCAATGTCCTGTACAGCTTCAACATAAACTCCTAAGTCCTATATACAATGCACTGACCATTAAAGGCATCTTAAAATGCATGAAGGTGGTTAAATCCCTGGGACATGATCAGGTGTACCCCAGCACATTATTGGAAGCGAGGGAAGCAACTGTTAGCCCCCTTGCTGAGATATTTGCATCATCGATAGCCACCGGTGAAGTTCCAGAAGACTGGTGGTTGGCTAATGTGGTGCCACTATTTAAGAAAGATGATAAGGAAAAGCCAGGGAACTATAAACCGGTGAGCCTTACATCAGTGGTGGGCAAATTGTTGGAGGGGATTCTGAGGGACAGGATTTACATATATTTGAAAAGACAAGGATTGATTATGGAGAGTCAACCTGGCTTTGTGCGTGGGAAATTGGGTCTCATGACTGCCATAGTGTTAAGGGTTTAGACGGAGAGGAATTTGTTAAGTGTGTACAAAAAAATTTATGATTCAGTATGTGGATGTACCTACTACAGAAGGTGCAAAACTTGACCTACTCTTCGGAAATAAGGCAGGGCAAGTGACTGAGGGGTCCGTAGGGGAGTACTTTGGGGCCAGCGACCGTAATTCTATTAGTTTTAAAACAGTGATGGAAAAGGATAGACCAGATGTAAACTTTGAAGTTCTAAATTGGAGGAAGGCCAATCTTGACAGTATTAGGCAAGAACTTTCAAAAGCTGATTGAATGCAAATGTTCGCAGGTAAAGAGATGGCTGGACAATGGGAAGCCTTCAGAAATGAGACAGAGTCCAGAGGAGGTATATTCCTGTTAGGGTGAAAGGAAAAGCTGGTAGGTGTAGGGAATGCTGGATGACTAAAGAAATTGAAGATTTGGTGAAGAAAAAGAAGGAAGCATATGTCTGGTATAGACAGGATGGATCGAATGAATCTTTCGAAGAGTATAAAGGCAGTAGGAGCATACTTAAGAGGGAAATCAGAAGGGCAAAAAGGGGACATGAGATAACTTTGGCAAATAAAGTTAAGGAGAATCCACAGGGTTTTTATAAATACATTAAGGACAAAAGGATAACTAGGGAGAGAATAGGGCCCCTCAAAGATCAGCAAAGCAGCCTTTGTGTGGAGCCGCAGGAGATGTGGGAGATACTGAACGAGTATTTTGCATCAGTATTTACTGTGGAAAAGGACATGGAAGATATAGAATGTTGGAAAATAGATTGTGGCATCTTGAAAAATGTCCATATTACTGAGGAAGAAGTGCTGGATGTCTTGAAATGCATAAAAGTGGATAAATCCCCAGGATCTGATTAGGTGTAACCTAGAACTCTGTGGGAATCTAGGGAAATGATCATGATCAGATAAGCCAATGGGCTGAGGAGTGGCAGATGGAGTTGAATTCAGATAAATGTGAGGTGCAGCATTTTAGGAAAACAAATCTTTGCAAGACTTATACACTTAATGGTAAGGTCCTTGGGAGTGTTGCTGAACAAAGAGACCTTGAAGTGCAGGTTCATAGCTCCTTGAAAGTGGAGTCGCAGGCAGATAGGTTCGTGAAGAAGGCATTTGGTATGCTTTCCTTTATTGATCAGAGTATTAAGTACAGGAGTTGGGAGGTCATGTTGCAGCTAACATTGGTTAGGCCACTGTTGGAATATTGTGTGCAATTCTGGTCTCCTTCCTATTGGAAAGATGTTGTGAAACTTGAAAGGGTTCAGAAAAGATTTCCAAGGGTGTTGCCAGGGTTGGAGGATTTGAGCTATAGGGAGAGGTTGAATAGGCTAGGGCTGTTTTCCCTGGAACGTTGAAGGCTGAGGGTGAGCCTCAGCCTTATAGAGGTTTACAAAATTATGAGGGGCATGGATAGGATAAATAAACAAAGTCTTTTCCCTGGGGTGGGAGAGTCCAGAACTAGAGGGCATAGGTTTAAGGCGAGAGAGGAAAGATATAAAAGAGAGCGAAGGGGCAACATTTTCAGGCAAAGGGTGGTACGTGTATGGAATGAGCTGCCAGAGGAAGTGATGGAGGCTAATACAGTTGCAAAATTTAAAAGGCATCTGGATGGGTATATGAATAGGAAAGGTTTGGAGGGATATGGGCCGGGTGCTGACAGGTGTGACAAGATTGGGTTGGGATATCTGTCAGCATGGACGATTTGGACCGAAGACCGATGTGGCTGTACATCTCTATGACTCTATGATTGAATTCCTTGAGGAAGTTACAAGGAGGATTGATGAAGACAAATGGTGGACATGGTCTATATGGACTTCAGTAAGGCATTTGACAAGATTGCACATGGCTGACTGATCAACAAGGTTAGATCACATGGAATACAGGGAGAACTAGCTACTTGCATACAGAACTGGCTTGAAGGTAGGAGACAAAGGGTAATAGTGGTGGGTTGCTTTTTGGACTGCAGGCATGTGACCAGCTAGGATCAGTTCTGGGTCCACTGCCTTTTGTTATTTATATAAATGGTTTGGGCGTGAATATAGGAAGTATAGTTAGCAAGTTTGCAAATGACACCAGAATTGTTAGTGTAGTGGACAGCGAAGATGGTTTTCTCAAAGTACAACGGGACCTTGGTTGGATGGGCCAATGGAACAGGCAGTGGCAGATGGAGGTTAATTTAGATAAATGTTTGGTGTTGCATTTTGAAAAGGCAAATCAAGACAGGATGTATACACTTAATGGTAAGGTCCTGGGGAGTGTTGCCAAACAAAGAGACGTTAGAATACACATTCATAGTTCCTTGAAAGTGGAGTCGCAGGCAGACAGGATAGTGAAGAAAGCATTTGGTATGCTTGCTTTTATTGCTCAGTACACTAACTATTGGTTAGGTCTCAATAACTGGGGACAAAACTTTACGAAGGACATCAAAGCTTTGGCAAGGAAACATTAGAATCTTGCGAAAAATGAGATATGTGACTGAAGCTTTCATTAAGACAGATACAAGAATATCAAACTGTAAAGAAAACAACAATTTTTGCTGTTGGAAAACAGGATGTTATTTTGGTGTTAAGGTGGAATTTGGTTAATTGAGGGATTGTCACAGAAATACACAAGGAAGCAGTTAACCCCAAGGCATTTGTTTAAATTTAAAAGAGGCAATTGACTTTGATGAATTCAAGAGACCCAATTCCTTGACAAATTCTTTATGCTGCAGAGGACCAGGCCCTGTGTATGAATATACATAGATTGTAACAGGTGTAAGTAAGCCGCATTCCGAGTCTGACTGATTCCTTTAAATTTGTTATTAGTGTCATTCTTGTCATAACTCCATTTGCACAATTCACAACATTAATTAAAATATTAGATACAAATCTGCATTTAAGCCATACACATTCGAACAATCCTGAGCATACCAAGAATTGCATATATTCATATGCAGGGCTTGGTCACCTTGTTGCAAATTAATTTGTCAGGCAATACCCCTATTCAATTCATGCTTGGGAAAACACTGCTCTGTGGCGCATTATGTAAGTCATATCTCAACAACCAGGATTGAGTTTTCTAATTTAAATAAACGTTATTGAGTATCTGTTCCTTGGGTGAATTTTTTTAATATATTAACTCATGGGTTTCACTGGCTGGCCAGCATTTTATTGGCCATCACTCACTGCCCTGGAGAAGATGGTAGTGAGCTGCCTTCTTGAACTGCTGCAGATTTTGTGCTGGAGGTGGACTTACAATGTCATTAGGAAACAAATACAAGGATTTTGATGCAGTGACAATGAAGGAATGGCCATATATTTCCAGAAGTCAGGATGGTGAGTGACTAGGAGGTGAACGTGCAGGTGGTAGTGTTCACATGTATCTTCTGCCCTTTCCCTTCTAGATAGAAGTTTTTATGAGTTTAGAAAGTGCAGTCTAAGGATCTCTGGGAATTTCTGCTGTCAGAACATGTGGCGCTGGAAAAGCACAGCCGGTCAGGCAGCATCCGAGGAGCAGGACAGTTGACGTTTCAAGTATAAGCTCTTCATCAGGAATGTGAGGTGGGGTGCCCAAAGGGGCTGAGAGATAAATGGAAGGGAAGTGGACTGGGAGGAAGGTAGCTGGGAATGTGATAAACAGAGAAAGATGATTGGTCAGAGAGAGGTGCGAAGGAAGATGGACAGGTAGAACAATTCAAGAAGATGGTGCCGAGTTGGAGGGTTGGATCTGAGATAAGGTGGGGGGGAGAGGTGATCATGAGACTGGTGAAATTGTCATTGGCCCTGTGTAGTTGGAGGTTCCCAAGGTAGAAGATGAGATGTTCTTCCTCCAGTTGTCGGTGGAAGAGGCCCAGGACCTGCATGTCTTTGGTGCAACGGCAGAGGGAGTTGAAGTGTTCGGCCACCAGTTGGTGGGGTTGATTTGTTAGCTTACCTGTCTCCCCATTGTAAAGGAGACCACATCAAGAGCAGCAGACACAGTAGACAAGGTGTTTGGAGGTGCAGGAAAATCTAAACCTGATGTGGAAGGATCCTTTGGGGCCTTGGGTGGAGGTGGAGAGGGGGGTGGGGGAAATGTGGGCACAGGTTTTACACCCCTTGCGGTGGCAAGGAAAGTTCCAGGAGTGGAGGGTGGGTTGGTGGGGACATGGACCTAACGAGGGAGCCTCAGAAGGAATGGTCTCTATGTAATTCTGAAAGGGGTGGGGAGGGAAATATATCTCTGGTGGTAGGCTCTGACTGTAGGTAGCAGCGGAGGATGATGTATTGTATCCAGAGGTTGATGGAGTCAAAGGTGAGGACCAGGGGATTCTGTTCTTGTTGCAGTTGGAAGGGTGGGGTTCAAGGGTGGAGGTGCAGGAATTAGAGGAGATGCACTGGAGGGCCTTGTTGATCATGTGGGAGGGGAAGTTGCATTCCTTAAATTTGGAGGCCTTCTGGGATGTTCTGGAGTGGAATTGGTCCTCCTTGAAGCAGATGCGGTGGAGGCAGAGGAATTGGGAGAAAAAGGATAGTGTTTTTACAGGGGGGGGTGGGAGGGGGGCTAGGAGGAGGTGTTGTCCAGGTAGCTCTGGGAGCCGGTAACTTTGAAGATGTTTATATTGAGTAGGTTGCCTGGAAATGGAGATGGAAATGTCCAGGAAGGAGAGGGAGGTGTCCAGGTGAACTTAAGGTCAAGGTTGAAGGCCACTTGTTGATAGCACACATTCTGATTCAGGGAGTGGATATTTGTGGTGTCAATATAACAGGCCTCTTTTAGTCTTAGCTATTTTTACATATTCCTAGATATTCTTGAAGAAGTGAAAGTACCCCAAGTTGGATCCTTTTAGATTTGGTCTGACATTTTTTGGCTAGGGAAGAAGAATGAGAGGTGACTTGATAGAGGCGTAAAGATTATGCGAGGCTGAGATAGAGTGGATGGCCGGATAGCCAGAGACTTTTCCCCGGGGCAGAAATGGCTATCATGAGGAGGCATAATTTTAAGGATTGGAGGAAGGTTTTGGGGAGATATCAGAGAGTGGTGATTGCGTGGAATGCACTGCCAGCAGTGGTGGTAAAGTCAGATATGTTAGGGACATTTAAGCAACTCTTGGATGATAGTACAATGAAAGGTATGTGGGTTAGTCTGATCTTTGGGTAGGATAAAAGGTAGCTACAACATCAAGGGCCGAATGGCATGTGCTGTACTGTACTGTTCTATGTTCTAACAGCCTGGAATGTACTGCCAGAAGAGGTGGTGGAAATGGATACAATAACAATGTTTAAGATGTATCTTGACAGATACATGAATAGCTGCAAATGTGTTGCTGGTCAAAGCACAGCAGGCCAGGCACATCCAGTCCCTGTACACCTCCATCCCCCATCACGAAGGACTCAAAGCCCTCCGCTTCTTCCTTTCCCGCCGCACCAACCAGTACCCTTCCACTGACACCCTCCTTCGACTGACTGAACTGGTCCTCACCCTGAATAACTTCTCTTTTCAATCCTCCCACTTCCTCCAAACTAAAGGAGTTGCCATGGGCACCCGCATGGGCCCCAGCTATGCCTGCCTCTTCGTAGGATATGTGGAACAGTCCATCTTCCGCAACTACACTGGCACCACCCCCCACCTTTTCCTCCGCTACATCGATGACTGTATCGGCGCTGCCTCGTGCTCCCACGAGGAGGTTGAACAGTTCATCAACTTTACTAACACCTTCCATCCCGACCTGAAATTCACCTGGACTGTCTCAGACTCCTCCCTCCCCTTCCTAGACCTTTCCATCTCTATCTTGGGCGACCGACTCAACACAGACATCTATTATAAACCGACTGACTCCCACGACTACCTGGACTACACCTCCTCCCACCCTGCCCCCTGTAAAAACGCCATTCCACATTCCCAATTCCTTCGTCTCCGCCGCATCTGCTCCCAGGAGGACCAGTTCCAACACCGCACAGCCCAGATGGCCTCCTTCTTCAAGGACCACAGATTCCCCCCAGACGTGATCGACGATGCCCTCCACCGCATCTCCTCCACTTCCCGCTCCTCCGCCCTTGAGCCCCGCTCCTCCAACCGCCACCAAGACAGAACCCCACTGGTTCTCACCTACCACCCCACCAACCTCCGCATACAACGTATCATCCGCCGCCATTTCCGCCACCTCCAAACGGACCCCACCACCAAGGATATATTTCCCTCCCCTCCCCTATCAGCGTTCCGCAAGGACCACTCCCTTCGTGACTCCCTCGTCAGATCCACACCCCCCACCAACCCAACCTCCACCCCCGGCACCTTCCCCTGCAACCGCAGGAAATGTAAAACTTGCGCCCACACCTCCACACTCACTTCCCTCCTAGGCCCCAAGGGATCCTTCATTATCCGCCACAAGTTCACCTGTACCTCCACACACATCATCTATTGCATCCGCTGCACCCGATGTGGCCTCCTCTATATTGGTGAGACAGGCCGCTTACTTGCGGAACGCTTCAGAGAACACCTCCGGGCCGCCCGGACCAACCAACCCAATCACCCCGTGGCTCAACACTTTAACTCTCCCTCCCACTCCACTGAGGACATGCAGGTCCTTGGACTCCTCCACCGGCAGAACATAACAACACGACGGCTGGAGGAGGAGCGCCTCATCTTCCGCCTGGGAACCCTCCAACCACAAGGTATGAATTCAGATTTCTCCAGTTTCCTCATTTCCCCTCCCCCCACCTTGTCTCAGTCGGTTCCCTCAACTCAGCACCGCCCTCCTAACCTGCAATCCTCTTCCTGACCTCTCCGCCCCCACCCCACTCCGGCCCATCACCCTCACCTTGACCTCCTTCCACCTATCCCACCTCCATCGCCCCTTCCCCAAGTCCCTCCTCCCTACCTTTTATCTTAGCCTGCTTGGCTACTCTCTCTCATTCCTGATGAAGGGCTTATGCTCGAAACGTCGAATTCCCTATTCCTGAGATGCTGCCTGGCCTGCTGTGCTTTGACCAGCAACACATTTGCAGCTGTGATCTCCAGCATCTGCAGACCTCATTTTTTACTCGAAGATACATGAATAGGCTGGGAATAGAGGGTTATGGACCATGTAGAAGCAAAAGGTCTTTAGTTTAGAAAGGTGTCATTCGTCAATGCAGTTTTGATGAGCTGAAGGGCCTATTCCTATGCTGTATTGTTCATTACTGTTCTTATTTGTTGTTCTTTTATCTGGAACATCTGGAACATTGTTAAGGCTCATTAAAATCAAACAAGCTTTTTGGAGTTAAGTAACATTATTGGAAAGCTCCTGTGGGACAGTTATTTAAATTCTGCAAATCTATAACTAAGCATTTGTGAAATTGACTATCATGAACTCAACAGTCAGATGTTATTCAGAAAATATTCCTGATCTAAATTAGTGATAAATGGAAGTGAAAAGCTCTAAATCATTTCACGCATTCTCCATGGTAATCCACAAACAATTAGAGTTTCCATTCTGTGTCTAATGTAAGATGTTGTTCCCTTTGAGATTTGCTACTTTTAAATCTGTCCGATTTATCCAAATTTAAAAGCTTCATATCTTTTTTTCAGTCATCAAGAGTGTGGTACTGGAAAAGCACAGCAGGTCAGGCAACATCTGAGGAGCAAGTGAATCGACGGTTTGGGCAAAGCCCTTCATCAGGATCTTAATGAAGGGCTTATGCCCAAAATGTCAATTCTCTTGCTCCTCTGATGCTGCCTGGCCTGCTGTGCTTTTCCAGCACCACTCTAATCTTGACTCTGATCTCCAGCATCTGCAGTCCTCACTTTCTACTACATCTCTTTTTCAGTCATTCTCACATTCTATGCAACTAAGTTGTGACGGTGCTGTTTCTTTAACAAGGTTAAGGTGTCTTTGGCTTTTTTTTCAGAGACGTTATACAGGCACAGACTCCGGACAGTCTAAGTTGAAAGGTTTTAGGGCCAATATGATTATAGCTAACAGATACTGCCTCAGGAAAAAGGTTTTCAAATTTTAAAAATCTTGTAGAATGAAAGGGGAGTGGCCGGTTCTCCCAGCTCAACATTTCTCTGGTTTGGTTTGATCTGGCTATTCACTGAAAGCAGTCAAGCAATTGTCAGAGCTGCTACACCCAAAGAAGGAAGTCCATGCTGATCTCTCTCTGAACGCTTCTGTAAGACCCTGTGTTCAATTTTACATTTTGTGCCAAGGGGTATTCATGAGGATTGTTGCAAGTATTTGGAACAGCATCATTAAGTTCAGATGATTTGTTGGGTTTTCGGAGAGGTTAATTTATTCACTATCCTGTGCTCTTCTGTTAGTGTTTCATTCAATAAACTCAGAAATAAATTCTGTTTTCTTTAAAATACATGGTATTACCAACTGTGTCACTCCTGGGATATGCACTTTACACCTGTTTAAATAACTAGCAAAGTTAGGGTCTGGGCTACTTTCTTGAAATGTTTTGAGGGGGTCTGATCTGGTCCATAGTAGACTGGGGGTTCCTTAGCAGGATTTGTTCTATAGTTACAAATAGGGATTAGGGTTGTTGGACCTGAAGGCCATGAGTAGTAGTTCCAGGTGTTGACTTTAGTTGGTTTGAATAGTGCTTGGGATAGCAATGGCTCTTTCAGTCATTAAGAGTTGTCTGGGGATGGAAGAAGTGACTTTGGGGGTTTTGTAAAAGGTGGTTAAGGCCAAGGTGCTCGAATTAGCAGACAAGCTTGAGTTGGAGCTGTATCCTTCTGTGAGGAAAGGAGAGATAATTACAACAATACCTCAGCATTTAAATTTGCTGGAAACACCATCAGAATCTTTAGAGTTAGCTAAAATTCCACTGAAAATGAAGCAGATTGAGTTCAAGGCAAAAGACAAGAAAAGGGCAACAGAAATGAAACAGTTTGAATTACAAGAAAAGGAGAAAGGGAGGGAGTTTGACCTTCAGAAATTGGTACTTAGGTGTTCAAAAAATTTATTTTCTGAAGTAGTGAGAACTTGTGTGGAAAAGTAGAGAGTTAAAACAGCGAGATTAGCAGCTGAAATGGCTGATGAATGTAAGTTGGTCCAGAAATCAAAGTTTGGCTTCCATAATCAATTTCAATCCATGAGGGATGGAAACTGGGGAAAAGAGAAATCCTCGCGTGGAAAGGGAATGGTAGATCTTGGTGAAGATCATAAGGATAACTTACCACAGGGCAAAAAGGAAATCCTTGAAGGGAAAGAGAAGTTAAAAAGCTCCAGTATTTTCACTGCAATAAGGTAGGCCACATGAAATCACAGTGTTGGTGAGTTTAGGAAAAGCACTGGGAAGCCAGATGTAGGAAAACAGGATAAGCCAATGAATTTTGTTGGAGTGGTAATAGAAAGCACAGTGGAGGCTAGAAAGCTGCACCAGAATGTACAAGCTGGTTAGAGCTTGGTTAAGGAGGAAGAGTCAGATCTTCTTAAACCATATACCCGTGAAGGTAAAGTTTACTCACACGGGCCAGGAGCAGCAGGTAAAGAGGTTCCAATATTTAGAGATATAGGATCCTCTCAATCTGTAATGTTGAAAGATAAGGAGATCTGTACTTCTGATGGACTATTACCAAAAAAGTTGCTAGTAAAGGGAATTCATGGTGAGACAAGAATTGCTCAACTCTGTAAAGTGAGGTTAGAATGTCCAGTGAAGAGTGAAGAAGTTATGGTAGGAGTACTGGACAAACTCAGCTCCAGGAATACAATTTGTCCTTGCGAATAAAATAGCTGGTTCACAGGTAGGAGTGCTGCCTACTGTGGTTGAAAAGCCAGTGGAAACTCAAGCAACAGAACTTTTGCAGGATACATATCCTGGGCTTTTTCCTGATTGTGTGTAATGAGGTGACAAAGTCACCATTTAGATTACTTAGATTAGATTACTTACAGTGTGGAAACAGGCCCTTCAGCCCAACAAGTCCACACCGACCCATCGAAGCTCAACCCACCCATACCCCTACATTTACCCCTTTACCTAACACTATGGGCAATTTAGCATGGTCAATTCACCTGACCTGCACATTTTTGGACTGTGGGAGGAAACCGGAGCACCCAGAGGAAACCCACGCAGACACGGGAAGAATGTGCAAACTCCACACAGTCAGTCACCTGAGTCGGGAATTGAACCCGGGTCTCTGGCGCTTGTGAGGCAGCAGTGCTAACCACTTTGCCACCGTGCCGCCCACAATTTGAAACAGGAGAGATCAAAGAGTCCAGATAAGAAAGATGAAGTGGAATTAGCAGAGACCCTGTTCAATCAGATGGTTGGCACAAACCAGGAGCAGATCAATGACAGTGCAGACATCTTTAGCTCAGATAAATTAACGGAGTTACAGCAGAAAGATGAAAATTTAAAGCAATTGTATAAAAAGGCATACATAGAAAAAGAATCTGAATGTTTTCCTGAATGTTATTATCTTAAAAATGATGGTTTAATGAGGAAATGGAGACCATCACATAGTTCACCAGATGAGAAACGGGCAGAAGTTCATCAAATTGTATTGCCAGTGGATTATAGAAAGGAAGTGTTGTGAGTGGTGCATGAGCTACCTCTAGGGCAGTCATTTAGAAGTGAGAAAAACTCAAGATAAAATACAAAAACAATTTTACTGGCCTGGACTGTACAAGGATGTAATTGAATTTTGCCAGATGTGTCATACATGCCAAGTAATTGGACAACCACAGGGAATCATAAAAACCGTACCTTTAATACCTATTCCTGCATTTGAGGAACCTTTTTACAGGAGTCTTAACTGATTGCGTAGGACCCCTACTTAAAACACAATGTGGGAAGTAGTATTGATTAACAATAATGGATGTATCATCAGATTGCCAGAGGCTCTTCCATTATGCAATATCACAGCTAAAAGGATTGTAGAGGAATTGTTCAAATTTTTCATGAGATACTGACTACCTACAGAGAAAAAAATCAGATCAAGGGTCAAACTTTACTTCAAAACTATTGAAGAAAGTTATGAACAACTTAGAAATAAAACAATTCAAATCTACTGTGTACAACCAGAGTTGCAGAGAGCACTAGAAACGTGGCATCAGACATTAAAGACCATGTGGAGGGCATTTGAATTAGTTTTTGAGCAAGGAGTGAGAGGACCATTAAAATTGGTTAAGGAGAAATTGGTAAGTCAGAATTCAGAGACCACATATTTGGACTATGTGTCAAATTTTCAGGAATGATTAAATAGAGTGGGGGAGTTGGATAGACAGCATTTAAAAGTATTACAGCATACAATGAAACTGGAAGCAGCCAAGAAATCAAAAATTTGCAATTTTTGCTATTGGGGATAAGGTATTAGTGTTACTTCCAGCATTACGTGAGCCTTTAAAAGCAAGGTTTAGTGTACCTTATCAAGTCAAAAGGAAGTTGAGTAAGGCAATCTATTTGACAAGGATTCCAGACAGAAGGAAATCTCGCAGAGTGTGTCATGTGACTATGCTCAAATATATTTTGACAGGGAAGGAAAGCAAAAGGAGAAGATGCTATTGGTTACAACACAGAGAGCCGAACCGAGTTCAGAGGACATTCCTTAAATCAAATTGAACAATGTTGACAAAAGTTGGGATAAATTACTGAGTTTCCTTCCAGAAGAAAATCGAAATGACTTGGAAGAGTTATTACAATCACATCAGGAGGTATGTGGAAATAAGCTACAAAGTACTGACCTAATTATGCATGATGTAGATACAGGAGATGCCGTTCTGATTAAGCAACATCCTTATAGGCATAACCCTTAGAAGTTGACACAGCTTCAAAAGTAGTTTAAACACATGTTCCAAGATGACATAATCCAAGTGAGTTACAGTGACTGGAGCTCATCCATAGTAATGATGCCAAAACCAGATAGTACCCAATGGTTATGTGTGGACTATCGCAAAGTCAATGCAGTTACAAAGACTGATGCATATCCAATCCATTAAACTATATCAGTTTAAAGTCATGCCATTTGGTTTTAAAAATGTGTCAGCAACATTTCACAGATTGACCAATTAAGTCATTGCTGAATTAACCATCTGTGTAGTATATATAGATGACCTGGTAATTTTTAGTCACATGGAAGGAACATTTACAACATTTATTAGAATTGTTCGATCAACTTCGGAAGACAGGCTGGGTGAGAAACCTGGCTAAAAGTGAATTTGCCAAAGCCCAAGTCACCTTCCTGGGCCATGTTATTGCACACGGACAAATGGCCCCATGGAGTGCAAAAACAAAGGTGATTCTGGAGTTTCCCATACCATCGACAAAAAAGAGCAATCCTACAGTTCTCAGGATTCGGTGGATTTTATTAAAAATCCATACTGGATTTTAGAGAGTGGCTGCTCCACTCACTGAATTGCTAACAAAAGACAAGATGTTTCAGTGGACAGTAAAATGTCAGAAGGCATTTGACAGCCTGAAAGCTGTGTTAACCACTGGCCTGGTATTAGCCACACCTAATTACACAAAGCCATTCAAAATGGCTGTCGATGCAAGTGATATGGGTGTCAGTGCTGTGCTCTTATAGGAAGACGATGAGAAGATAGAAAGACCTATCGGGTATTTCTCTAGGAAATTGAACATGCATCAACAGAAATATTCCACAGTTGAGAAGGACACTTTTGAGCTTAGTGATGGCGTTACATTGTCAGTAATGTGTCTGAGACAATTATATACACTGACCATAACCCATTGAAGTTTGTAGAGATATTTAAGGACAAAAATGTCAGACTATTTAGATGGAGCTTGTTGTTACAGCCATTCAATTTGAAAATTGTACATGTGGCAGGACGTGAAAACGTGATTGCTAACGCATTGACGAGACTTGAAGGAGAAACAGAGGCATTCAGTATCAGGAGTAAAGCAGACTGAAATAGACTGTAGTTGTGCATGTTCACATATTTATAGTCAATGTAATGTATGTGTGTGTTATATGGTACTAACAGTTTAAAATCAAGGGGTTTTAAAACGAAGCCATCTTTTGGCATTGATGTTTTCTCTAAAGGGGGAGGTGTGATGATGCTGATCCTTTAACAAGATTATGTTGTCCTTGGCAGGTTTTTTTCAGGGAAGTTGTAAAAGACACGGACTCTGAAAAGTCTAAGTTTGAAGGGTTTTAGGGCCAATTTGATTATAGCTAACAGATGCTGCCTCTGGCAAAAGGCTTTCCGGTTTAAAATAAAATGCTTGCTGAATGAAAGAGGAGTGGCCAATTCTCCCAGCTCAGCTTTTCTCTGGTTAGATTTGGCCTGGCTATTCAGTGAAAGCAGTCAGGCAGCTGTAAAAACTGCTGCACCCAAAGAAGCAGGTCCATGTTAATCCTTCTCTCTTTCTGACATCTCGCCTGTAAGACCCTGCGTTTGATTTTACCTTTTGTGCCAAGGGGTGTCTACAGGGATTGTTGTAAGTATTTGTAATAGCATCATTAAGTTGGGATGATCTGTTGGATTTTTGGATAGATTGAGTTATTCGATATCCTGTTCTCTTTTGACTTGGATGTGCTGTTGTTGGACTGAAATAGACAAAGTTGAAAATCACCAGGTTATAATTGGAAGCACTAGCTTTTGGAACGCCACTTGTGCATTAAGTGGCTGTGGAGAATAAGATCATGATCACCAATTCTGTGAGTGTTTCCAAATAAACCCGTTGGACTATAACCTGGTGTTGTGTGATTTTTAACTCTGTTCTCTTTTGTTTGTGTTTCATTCGGTAATCTTGTAAACAAATTCTGTTTTGTTTAAAACTATGTGGTTTGTCCAGCTGCACCCTTCTGGAATATCCGCATTACAATCTGCTTAAAACAACTAGCAAAGTTAGGTTTGGGCTACATTCTTGAAATGTTTTGAGGGGGCCTGTTCTGGTCCATAACAAAGTGATTTGATTTGCTATAAGGAATCACGAGATGAGGGATTTCAGTAACATGGCAAGACGGGAGAAGTTATGATTGATCTGCTCAGGGCTTGTAAAGTTAAGGGAGGTCAAATAGAGATATTCAAAGTTATAAGGGCTGATGATAGAATAGAATGGTCAAAACTGTTTTTATGTTGGCAACAAGAGGACAAGTATTTAGGAAAATTAAGAAAATAAAACAAACAGGTGACAAGAAGATTTTTTTAACATTGTAATGTGGAATGCACTGTTTTAAACAGGGAATTAAATATATAATTTGAAAATAACAATGTTGCCGCACATGCAAAAACAGCAAGGAAGTGTGGAATTAATTAGGTAGTCTTTGAAAGATGCAACACAGACATAAAGGGTTGATAGGTCACCTATGTTTATGATTTCTGCCACTACTTGTTCTTCCGCAAGTATAATTTTTAATGTCTTAGAGAGAAATGTGGTTGATTCTGAATTGCCCTCTGGGTTAGAGTGCTGGGCAATTAGGGATGGGCAAAAAATGCTGGCCTAGCCAGCAACTCCCGCATCCCATGAATGAATAAACAAAAAGAGTTTTTCTTAGATGAAAATTAGACATATCACAATTTTTTTCACATTGAATTGTCTCACGTGTTTTTAATCCTTCTATTTAATGCTTTCGCTTGAAAGACTCAGCATCCCCACAAAATATGGGCTTTACAGAGAGACTGTTAGCTGTAATCCGAACATGTGCAGTGCACACCACCTACCAGGAAGTCATGGGAAATCACTTTGCTTAATTATTTCAGTTATGAATACCTCAAGTTGGAATAAAGCAGACATTTAATTCTACACTGTGCCATTTAGAATGAGCTACTAGCAGTGATAGCTTCTATCCATTGTTTTAAATAGGTCTAACATATCTGAAAATAGTGCTCAATTACTGCAAACATGGGTTTTTGTTATAATAGTTGGGCACATGAACAAAAAGTGGACAATGCAATTGAAAGACATTAAAGTAAAACTTAAAGGGCTAGACATTGCTGGTGGTTAAATTAGCAGGAAAATTTAGCAGGAAAAATGGAATCAATCTTATATCCCTGCATTGAATGTCAAGGATCAAGGGTCAGAGAGGAGAATGTTACATCATCAAACTTGAAAAACCTGAACCAAAACCTTTGCAAAGACACCTATTTCATTTTGACGAGAACATCCACCTAGTAATCCACTGAGAGAGGCAGACTCTTCATCTGAGTGTTCAAATATATATTCTTTCATGACACATTGACATCAATTTAAAATTAGCACCCAAATATTATAAACAGGTGGGCTTAAAATAATTTAAATTTCCAAATATTGACTGGGTTTGAGTACTTTAGATGGATTAGTGTTTGTCCAATGTGTGCAGGCAGGTTTCCCAACACAGTATGTAGACAGGCCAACAAGAGGCAGGGCTACATTGGATTTGATACTGGGTACTGAACCAGGCCAGGTGTTAGATTTGGAGGTAGGTGAGCACTTTGGTGATAGTGATCACAATTCAGTTATGTTTACTTTAGCAATGGGAAAAGATACATATGTACCACAGAGCGGGAGTTATAGCTGAGGGAAATGCAATAATGATGCAATTAGGCAAGCTTTAGACAAGATGGGGAAGGAAACTGAGGGGAATGGGCACAATTGAAATGTAGAGCTTGTTCAAGGAACAGCTACTGTGTGATCTTGATAATTATGTATCTGTCAGGCAAGGACAAGGTCGTTGAACGAGGGAGCCATGGTTTACAAAAGAAGTTGAATCTCTTGTCAAGAGAAAGAAGGAGGCTTATGGAAGGATGAGATGTGAAGGCTCAGATAGGGCAGTTGAGAGTTACGTGTTAGCCATGAAGGACCTAAAGAAAGAGTTAAGAAGAGCTAGGAGAGGACATGAGACGTTTTTGGCTGATGGGATCAAGGAGAATCACAAAGCTTTCTATAGGCATGTCAAGAATAAAAGAATGACTGAGTATGATTAGGCCCATACAAGGACAGTAGCGGGAAGTTGTACATGTAGCCCAAGGAGATAAGAGAGGCACTAAATGAATGCTTTTTTGTCAGTATTCACAATGGAAAAAGACAATGCTGTCAAGGAGAATACTGAGGTACAGGCTATTAGATTAGAATCATAGAATCATAGAAATGTACAGCATGGAAACAGACCCTTCAGTCCAACCCATCCATGCCGACCAGATATCCCAACCCAATCTAGTCCCACCTGCCAGCACCCGGCCCATATCCCTCAAAACCCTTCCTATTCACATACCCATCCAAAGGCCTCTTAAATGTTGCAATTTTACCAGCCTCCATCACTTCCTCTGGCAGCTCATTCCATACATGTATCACCCTCTACGTGAAAACGTTGCCCCGTAGGTCTCTTTTATATCTATCCAGTCTCCAGTTCTGGACTCCCCTACCCCCAGGGAAAAGACTTTGTCCATTTATCCTATCCATGCCCCGCATAATTTTGTAAACCTCTATAAGGTCACCCCTCAGCCTCCGATGCTCCAGGGAAAACAGCCCCAGCCAGTTCAGCCTGCCCCGATAGCTCAAATCCTCCAACCCTGGCAACATCCTTATAAATCTTTTCTGAATCCTTTCAAGTTTCGCAACATCTTTCTGATAGGAAGGAGACCAGAATTGCTCGCAATATTCCAACAGTGGCCTAACCAATGTCCTGTACAGCCGGAACATGACCTCCCAACTCCTGTACTCAGTACTCTGACCAATAAAAGAAAGCATACCAAACACCTTCTTCATTATCCTATCTACCTGCGACTCCACTTTCAAGGAGCTATGAACCTGCATTTCAAAGTTTCTTTGTTCAGCAACATTCCCTAGGACCTGACCATTAAGTGTATATGTCCTGCTAAAATTTGTTTTTCCAAAATGCAGCACCTCGCATTTATCTGAATTAAACTCCATCTGCCACTTCTCAGCCCATTGGCCCATGTGGTCAAGATCCTGTTGTAACGTGAGGTAACCCTCTTTGCTGTCCACTACACCTCCAATTTTGGTGTCATCTGCAAACTTACTAACTGAACCTCTTATGCTCGCATCCAAATCATTTATGTAAATGATAAAAAGTAGAGGACACAGCACCAATCCTTGTGGCACTCCACTGGTCACAGGCCTCCAATCTGAAAAACAACCCTCCACTACCACCTTCTGTCTTCTACCTTTGAGCAAGTTCTGTATCTAAATGGCTAGTTCTCCCTGTATTCCATGAGAACTAACCTTGCTAATCAGTCTCCCATGGGGAACCTTGTCGCATGCCTTACTGGTCCATATAGATCACATCTACTGCTCTGCCCTCATCAATTCTCTTTGTTACTTCTTCAAAAAACTGCATCAAGTTTGTGAGACATGATTTCCCACGCATGTTGACTATCCCTAATCAGTCCTTGCCTTTCCAAATACATGTACATCCTTTCCCTCAGGATTCCCTCCAACAACTTGCCCACCACTGAGGTCAGGCTCCCTGGTCTATTGTTCCCTGGCTTGTCCTTACAACCCTTCTTAAACAGTGGCAACACGTTTGCGAATCTCCAGTCTTCCGGCACCTCACCTGTGACTATCTATGATACAAATGTCTCAGCAAGAGGCCCAGCAATCACTTCCATAACTTTCCACAGAGTTCTAGGGTACACCTAATCAGGTCCTTGGGATTTATTCACCTTTATGCATTTCAAGACATCCAGCACTTCCTCTTCTGTAACATGGACAGATTAGACAGGATTGAGATTCATTAGGAGGAAATGTTAGCAATTCTGGAGAGAATGAAAATAGAAAAGTCCCTTTGGCCAGATGGGATTTATCCTATGATTCTCTGGAAAGCTAGGGAGGAGATTGCAGAACCTTTGGCTTTGATCTTTATTAGCAAGTTTTGAGAAGATTTGCAGCTCAGGTTGAAGTTCTGGATGTAGGTTAGTTTTTAGATGTTTCGTCACCATACTCGGTAACATCATCAGTCAGCCTCCGAATGAAGCACTGGAGGTATTGCCTACTTTCTATTTCAGTATTTAGATTTCTTTAGGTTGGTGATGCCATCTCCTGTGGTGACATCATTTCCTGTGTGGTGTCATTTCCTGTTCTTTTTCTCCGAGAATGGTAAATGGAATCCAAGTCAGTGTGTTTGTTGATAGAGTTCCAGTTGAAATACCATGCATCTAGGAATTCTCCTGATTGTCTCTGTTTGGCTTGTCCTAGGATGGATGTGTTGGCCCCGTCGAAGTGGTGTCCTTCCTTATCTGTATGTAAGGATATTAGCGAGAGTGGGTCATGTCTTTTTGTGGCTAGTTGATGTTCATGTTTTCTGGTGGCTAGTTTTCTGCCTGTTTGACCACTGTAGTGTTTGTTACAACTCTTGCACGGTATTTTGTAAATGACATTAGTTTTGCTTGTTGTCGGTATTGGGTCTTCCAAGTTCATTAGCTGCTGTTTTAGTGCTTTGGTGGGTTTGTGGGCTACCATGATGCCAAGGGGTCTGAGTAGTCTGGCAGTCATTTCTGAGATGTCTTTGATGTAGGGGAGAGTGGCTTAGGTTTCTGGATATATTTTGTCTGCTTGTTTGGGTTTGTTGCTTAGAAACCGGCAGACTGCATTCATTGGGTACCTGTTCTTTTTGTATACACTCTGTAGGTGATTTTCCTCATCTCTTTGTAGCTCCTCTGTGCTGCATTGTGTGGTGGCTCATTAAAATAATGTTCATTATTAAATTTCATTGTCAATTTGCCACAAAAAGACATGACCCACTCTCACTAGTATCCTAACATACAGATGAGGAAGGACACCACTTCGACTGGGACAACACATCTGTCCTAGCACAAGTCAGAGACATGCATGAGAATGCCAACCTGAATGCTATCAACCAACACATTGACTTGGATCCCATTTACCATACCCTGAGAAAAAGAACAGGAAATGACATCACCAACTCAAAGAAACCTAAACACATAAATAGAAAGCAGCCCATATATCTAGTGCTTCATCTGGAGGCTCACTGATGATGTTGTCGGGTATGGTGATGAAACGTTTGGTCTTTAGGTCGTCATTGTCTACAAGAATAGTGCCAGAAGACTGGAGGATAGCAAATGTTGTCTCCTTGTTCAAGAAGGCAATAAGGGACAAACCTGGTAATTATAGACCTGTGAGCCTTAATTCGATTGTTGGTAAAGTGTTGAAAAGGATTACAAGAGATAGGAATTATAATCATCTAGAAAAGAATGATCTGATTAGAGATCGTCAACCGGTTTTGTGAAGGGTACGCGTGCCTCACAAACCTTACTGAGTTCTTCGAGAAGGTGACCAAAAAAGGTGGATGAGGATAAAGCGGTTAATGTGGTAAATATGGATTTCAGTAAAGCAATTGATAAGGCTCCCCACGGTAGGCTATTGCAGAAAATACGGAGGTATGGGATTTAGGGTGGTTTGGATCAGCAATTGGTTAGCTGAAAGAAGACAGAGGCTGGTGTTTGATGGGAAATGTTCATCCTGGAGTTCATTTACTAGTAGTGTATCACAGGGATCTATTTTAGGTCTACTGCTGTTTGTCATTTTTTTGAATTACCTGGATGAGGGCATAGAAGGATGGGTTAGTAAATTTGCGGATGACACTAAGGTCAGTGGAATTGTGGACAGAGTGGAAAGACATTGCAGGTTACAGAGTGACATAGATAAGCTGAAAAGCTGGGCTGAGAGGTGGCAAATGGAGTTTAATGTGGAAAAGTGTGAGATGATTTACTTTGGAAGGAGTAACACGAGTAAAAGTACTGGGCCAATGGTAAGACTCTCTTGACAGTGTGAATGAGCAGAGAGATCTCCGTGTCCATGAACATAGATCCCTGAATGTCGACACCCAGGCTGATAGGGTTGTTCAGAGTGCATATCGTGTGTTAGCTTTTGTTGGTAGAAGGATTGAGTTTCGGAGCCATGAGGTTTTGTTGCAGCTGCACAAAATTCTGTTGCGTCTGCACTTGGAGTATTGTGTCCAGTTCTGATCGTAACAGGAAGGATGTAGAAGGATTGGAAAGGATGCAGAGGAGATTTACTAGGATGTTGCCTGGGATGGAGGGAAAGTTTTATAAGGAAAGGCTGAGAGACTTTAGGCTGTTTTCATTAGAAAGAAGAAGATGAGAGGTGACTCAATAGAGACATATAAGATGATCAGAGGATTAGATAGAATGCACAGTGAGAGGCTTTTTCCTTGGATGGTGATGGCTAGCATGAGGGGACATAGCTTTAAATTGAGAGGTGATAGATATAGGACAGATGTCAAAGGTTATTTCTTTACTCAGAGAGTAATAGGGGCATGGAACGCCTTTCCTGCAACAGTAGTAGACTTGCCAACTTTAAGGGCATTTAAGTGGTTGTTGGATAAACATATGGATAAAAATGGAATAGTGTAGGATAGATGGGCTTCAGATTGGTTTCACAGGTTGGTGTAACATTGAGGACTGACGGGACTGTATTGTGCTGCTATATTCTATGTTTTACTCTATGGGGCTGGTAAGATCAGGAGTATCCACAAATAATGGATCAGGTGCACAGCGCTGCCTTCAGTTTTGTCTGGCAGACAGATTGATGAGATTACTACAACAGACACTTGCTTGTCCAGTTTGGAAATGTATACACAAAGAATGTAGCACCATGAGTGTTATTGATCAGATTTTAAACCTAAAAGACAATCAACAACCAAAGCAGTAAGTGTGTACTGTGCAAGGAGCTGCAGTTGTACAACAGATTGGGGAGAGACACAGATGGGTTGAGTTTGCAGCAGGCAGGAGGGAATAATAATAGAGGCTCAACTTCCTTGACTTCTCAGTAGGAGAGTTTATGGAAGCTAAGGTTCTGACTGAAGTGGTTGCAGAAAACTCAGTCTCCAAGATCAATATTTGGTGGCTCTTACCAAGAGCTGGGAAAGTCCTAGGATCTGCAAATCCCAACAGGAACATTCATTGTCATGCAATAGTTAAGCATGAATAGTATATGTTTAACTCAGCTTTTGAGAGTTATGAGATGAGTTACTCAGTAAAGAGTTGCTACTCTGTGCCTAGTTAAAAATCACACAACACCAGATTATAGTCCAATAGGTTTAATTGGAAGCACTAGCTTTCAGAGCGCTGCACCTTCATCGTGAAGGAGCGATGCTCCGAAAGCTAGTGCTTCCAATTAAACCTATTGGACTATAACCTGGCGTTGTGCGATTTTTAACTTTGTACACCCCAGTCCAACACCGGCATCTCCAAATCATGACTACTCTGTGCCTGTACTTGTAGCTACATATTTGCATGTCTACTCATTAAGATATTGGTAGTGGGAATTCAGTGATGGTAATTCAATTGAATGACAAGGGAAGAAAGTTAGATCCTCTTTGTTGGAGAAGGTTATTGCTTGACATTTGTGTAAATGTCACTTGCCTCTTCATCTCCCAAGCCTGAATGTTGTTCAGCTCTTCTTACATGTGGGTGCAAACTGTGCAAATGGTACAGAATACCAATCATCCCCACTTCTGAACTGATAACAGAGAGAAAGTGGTTTTTCAACAGCTGAAAATGGTTTCACCTCAGACACTATCCCGAGCAACTCTTACAGCTGTGCCCTGGAGCTGGAATGCTGGACCTCAAATAACCACAACCATCTTTTGTGTTCGGTATGACTCCAGCCAATGGTGAGTTTCCTCATTTGTTCCCATTGATTCCAGTTTTGCTAGGTGTTCTTGAGCCACAGTCACTCATATAGTGCCTTGCTGTCAAGGACAATCTCTCTCTTTCAGCTCAAGAATCCAACGCTTTTGTTCATGCTTCAACAAAGGCAGTAAGGATGTCAGGAGCTGAGTGCCCGTAACAGAAGCTGAAGTGAATATTGCTGAGCAGCATGTTCCTGAGTGACCGCCACTTGATAGCACTGTTACTGATACCTTCAATAAATTGGTAGTAATTTACCAAATTGGACAGCACAAATAATATCCTTCAGGTAGATGCCAGTCCCGTAGTTCTGATCCAGTGTGACAGCAGTAACACTAATTCAAGAGCAGAATCTTTAGTACAACTGCTGGAATATTGTGGGGGCCCCTAACCTTTGCAATATTCAATGCCTTCAACTGTTTCTTGATGTTGAGGGAATCAACCCTCTGTCATAGGCTGATTAATTGTCTAGTACATTCACAACTGAATGTGGCAGGGCTGCAGTTTTAGTTTGACCTTTGATTGGATTAAATTAGATTACTTACAGTGTGGAAACAGGCCCTTCGGCCCAACAAGTCCACACCTACCCACAGAAGCGCAACCCACCCATACCCCTACATTTACCCCTTACCTAACACTAGGGACAATTTAGCATGGCCAATTCACCTGACCCGCACATCTTTGTGACTGTGGGAGGAAACCGGAGCACCCGGAGGAAACCCATGCAATCACGGGAAGAATGTGCAAACTCCACACAGTCAGTCGCCTGAGGTGGGAATTGAACCTAGGTCTCTGGCACTGTGAGGCAGCAGTGTAATCACTGTGCCACCGTGCTGCCCAGCTGTCAGCAGTGGGAACATTTAGCTCTGTTTCGAACATGCAATTTCTGTTGTGCAGCATGCAAGTAGCCTTCTGTTGTGGTCCCACCAGGTTGGCATCTCATTTTTAAGTTTAGCCATTGCTGCTCCTGGCATGAACTCCAACATTGCTAATTGAATGTGTATTTGTTCCTTGGTTTGATAGCAATACTATAGTGAGGGATATGCCCAGCTATAGGGTTACTGATCATAGTTGAACATAATTCTGTTCCT
This sequence comes from Hemiscyllium ocellatum, assembly GCF_020745735.1. NCBI lineage: Eukaryota > Metazoa > Chordata > Chondrichthyes > Orectolobiformes > Hemiscylliidae > Hemiscyllium > Hemiscyllium ocellatum. The sequence continues at coordinate 46,035,041 of NC_083418.1, read as the reverse complement.
GCAGATAGCCTATAGCACCTCATCAATGTTGAGCCTTGAGCTGCGAACTCTATTCTAAATCAATCTCACCTTGAACAATGATGGTGCCAGACACCATGATGGAGGACATCCTCAGTTTCTACTTTCATCTCTACATTCACCATCATCCCACTACTCATTCCAAATAATTTCTATCTTTCTGCAAGGGACAGCTTGAAACAGATCAATAATATATGGCTAATGACTACAGCTGTCTGTCTAAGAAAAAAGAAATGTTTATATTCACTGTTGTCAGGGCTTGTAGGACCTTACTGGGCGCTGTGAGTCAAGAGGGGTCCACTTTTTTGTGGAAGCCATCCTCGTAACAGCCTTTGATATCAATTCATAAATGCTTGAATTATAGTCCTCCATCTTGTTTGACAATGTACAAAGCTTTGATACACTGAATTCAAGTATCTCACACTTTATTTAAACCCTCTATTATTAAAATCTCTGTACAGCTGACCAAAGCATGGAGGGGTCGGTCTTCAATGCAGACTCTCCACTAATCTTCTTGTCATCTGTCTGTTCATACTCACTTGTAATGCACATCTACCTATGTAAGCAGAGTCCCTAGAGTGTTTATATCTACACACGAGAGGTCAGACTACATCCTGTGATAGTGCACCCACAGAAGGAATCCGTTTCCTCTGAGGAAACACACTCTGCAGAGGGCATACGCCACTGACTTTCCTGTGGTTGTCCTGGAAGAAATAATAGACAGATATGACCCAAATAGAAAAGCTTTAAAGTTCTTATGATAAGTTATAATATTTATTTTGATAGCAGATTTGCAAGGGAGAGTGTTACCAACAGCTGGAGATGTGGTGACCCTCAGGTTAACCAAACACCAGTCATCCCTCCCTAATGAAAGAGCAACCCTCTGGTAGGATTATGACAACTTTGCCATACCTTTTTATGACAAAAATACAATGAACTGGAGTTTTTTTGGGTGCAACCTGGAAATTACAACTGAAATTGCCTAATCCTTTTCCCATTTTGCCATTGTCCAATTACACTTGGATGTCCTTGTAATCTCATTAGAACATACCAGAATTTAAAATGGATCTAAATGGGCAAAATAGCCTGAATCATTAAAGTACAGGGAAACATCAAACCCACACTGGTTAGGTGTATGTTTTGAGTCGAATTCCTCATATTTTACCATCATTCATGCATGTCAGGCATGTTTAAGAACCAAACATCAGGGTAGCTTTTCAATCTCAAAAGAAACAGAAATATAATGAAGACATTTTTCAATAAATGCTCATAAGCAAATAAAAATGAAAAGTTCCTACTGAGCCATAAAATTGGGCTGCAATGTTGAGACTCAAAAATAGGTGCAATTGGGTGATGCTCACGTTTGAGAGTTTGGGACATAGCTGGTTTCTATGCAAGGATTGATTCACATCCAAATTTGATGAACAAATTAATCAAGTTTTTAAAGTTGTGACTGTATAATATTATAAACTTAACTTATTTTTACCAAATTCTGTAATCTTAGAGACCACATAATTGTTTACAATCAAGTTATACTTGTATCTGAACACAAGAATGGAGATGATGTCAATTTTGCATTAGACACTTCACCTGATGCAGCAATGCTTATTATCCATCCCAACATAAGGAGGTAGGCACAAATAATGTGGTATTGAATGTATCAGACATTCATTATAGCTTACTTATACACAAATATTACAGACCCAGACCTAGCAGTATTTGGGCTCATGTTAAGCTATTAAGATACAATGAGTCGCCTGTTTCCATTAGTATATCATGCTTCAAGGGATCCAACTTATGGAGTCTGAGACCTTTATGCCATCAGGTGACACATTATAATAGTGATGATATCATGAGCATGTGTCTTAAAGGCATACTGACATATTATATTTCTGTAGGGAATATGAATGCACTGACCATGAGACATAAAATATATCTCTTTTTCCACAGATAAAAAAGTTATCCCAAGCAGATACATAGGGACATATTGCTAAATCTAGTAATTATTCAAACAATAATCGGATTGTCCTAACTCACTGGAGAGGTACATGATGTTCTCTGTTGCTCTGGGTTGTCTTGCTGCTGATTGCAGTCACTCAAGACCACAGTATGATCAACATCATCAGAGTTTTCTTATTCATTTTCTTCATGTGTGATTGGTGTGAAATATTGGTCTGAGCTGGTGTCTGTTCTGTTGCAATGTAACAGGATCAGTAATGACTTTATATGACATTGGCTGGTTGTATATTTAGATATTTGTGCTGGCATCCAGGTATTTTTATTTCTAGTTCATATACTCTGCCCAGTTTTAATAACTCTTTACCCATTCACTTGTTATGCTCTTCTGTGTCCCAGATGATGAGGCAGTTCTGGACGAGGTCATTCACATTAGCATTCCATGAAAATCCTGCACTGGAGATGGTCATTCACTCTCCCTTAGTGCTGAAAATGGAAATGTGCAATGGAATGTGAAAATGTGGTTTTGCTGCTTGACACTTGATGGTAATTGATATGACAGAGTCTATCTTACATTCTGGTGAACCATATGATCATTTTTCTTATGGAATGAATATATGATGTGTGTCACTCCCCATTTAATAAGCATGCCTTGCAATGGTTTGTATTCTGTTGTCAGACACTATCCATTCTGAGGTATTGACCAAGTTGAAAATAATTCCCATTGTGTTCATGCCAGTTGTGTTTGCTATGCTGCTAAGTCATCGATCAATGAGAAACTGGGAGACCTAATCCATCACAAGGATGTCATCTTCCCTTTAATGTGAATATGTCTGTTACTGCTTTCATTCAGAGAGTGAATGGAAGATCATGTGGTTGTCCCTCTGCAGCTGGGGTTCATACATTTGATAAGCTTCACGTGTATTTATGGATCATTGACATCCGAATTCATCCCTGGACAGTACATTCATACACGCTCACTCTCTTTTACATTCAATACCTGACGTAATATGGGCATGATATCTTGGTGTAATGCTTTTGGCTTGGAACTTGTTTGCCCTTGAAAAAGGCTTGTTATGATCTATAAAGTTCATCGCCATCTGGCAAAAATGAATGAACACTCTCAGGTATCTCCAGTACTGTCAGACCATCCCTTCATAATGGTGTTTTGCAACCTTTATAGTTGCTTATCTTCAGCCATATTCAATTGCAACTGGTCACACTGGCTCTGGCCAAAAGCATAAAAGATTAACTTTCAGAACTTATTCAACTTCAACTGATTTGATTGTGTCACGTGTGGTTTGTTCCACCATTGTGGATGTGGTCTGGCTCTCATGAATTGTGACTACACTGATTTGTGCTAGTCCTGTCACTGCTGGAAATGTTGTCAAATATTTGAATTAATGGGAATCGGAGAAAAAGGATATTCAAAGGAGCAGAAAGTGCAAGAGGAGTAGTGGATCGGCAAAAGAAATGACAACATGAGCCTGTAGAAATCCTTCAGCAACCAACCTTAAATTAGTGGATGATCCTTTATGTCAGGCTGTTAGAAGTGTCCTTCTTGCTGCTGTACATTTGTTTAAATTATATGTTTAATAGATAGTGTTACATGGGATGGTTCGAAAATGCTAGAACTGGAGTTAGATCAACATTGATAATCACGGTGTGTCTATTCTGCCTATTTCCAGCAACTGCTCTCTGTTCTCACCTGTGCTCTCATAAAGTGACATCTGGTATTGCAGCTCGCACCAGAAATTTGTGTCCCTAATAACATTTTGGAGACGAAATGATACTCACAATGTAGAACTACTCAGGCAATTTTAATGCCCTAGGTTCTGCATTTTTCAAAGTATTCAGTAAGAACTGTTTTCTGAAAAAGTATCTGCATCCTTGTCACCACCCCCCAACTCTCCCATACACACAATAAAAGTCTCTAGATATCCAGACTTCAGCTTTCTGATTGGTTCCCATACACAGGGAGTCACTTGGGAAGGTATCGCATACACATGCAAGCTGAAATATGACGGAACTAGAACCTCAGAAGAATACAGTAGGAACTGTTTGGGGTTTAGCACACTTCCCAGCATCACAACCCCCAACATCTTACCCCTCCAAGATCCTACCCCTCCAACACTCAATGTTCTGATCAGCCCAGCACTACCTCATTACATTTCTTTTTAAAATTATGTCATTTGGAAGCTGGTTGAATAATTTTCTGCCAAGTCACTAAACAGGGTCCTGCACAACTGCTGTGTTCAGCTCACAAGAAAACAATTACTTTTTACTGCATCGTTCAAAGTTTTATTGCCTGTACTGCGAAAGAACCTGAATATATTCATTAAGATTGTAAACTGGAAAGCATGATCTTCAGAGGCAGTTAATACCATAATCACTTCTAACGTCCGGGTTAATTGTTGGTAGTTTAAGAAATCATGAGACTGACTAAATTAATCCTGTGTATCTGCAATTGTATAACAGTCTGAAAAGATAGTTTGTACTTCAGAGTTTAAACCACAAGCTGACAACGTATTCAAATTTGTAATGAAAAGTGGCTTCAGCCAGCAAACTGGCCCATGAGAAAGGAAACTCTCTCACAGTCAGAAAGGGGTCCGTCAGTAGGCTGAGCTCTTTTTCTGCTACTTAGAGCCCATCTCCAGGAGCTGAACTGAACTGTTCCTCACCAGGAGCAGAAACCTGGAAACTGACTGGAAAGTCCAAGTCAGCCATGATTAACGTTTTAATCAGCAGGTCCCCACATTTCATCCCACCTCAGGGAAAATGGCCAAACAGCAAGCTAAAGCGAGGAAACCTGCACCCAATCTGACAGATGAAATTCTCAGTCCACCTACCTCCATTCCCATTCCTGCCAGGAGATAAAAATACAGCCCCATGACTCACTCCACTGGCTTTATTCAAATTGAAGAAATATAATGCAGAGAGTGTGCTTTATTTTAGCTGTGTTATGAATTCTTGAAAATAAAGCTGAGCTTTGCACTTCTTGCCTTAACAGGAGACTGATGCATTGCTATCAGCAAAAAGACATTAAAAGCTATTGTCAAGCTCCTCCTCCCACTGCCACGTGGACTGAATATCTATAGAATTGTCTAGTCAGAGTGAGTAATGTCTGACCTCTTTGTAAGTTTGGAAAGATATATCGTAGGTTGGCCCTGTTCCTGGGATAGTACAGGAAGAAACCCCTCACAAACTCACAAAACATTCCACAGGTGAATGCAAATGTAAATGTACAACAGAAAAAGTTTGAAAATTTAGACACTTTGAGATGAACAACCCAGCCCCAATATCATTCATACACAAAGTAGAGAAGCTCTTTTATCCTACAAACTAGCTACTACCTCTCTCCAGGAAATGGAAATTGTTTCTGAATTATATGTAGGACTATTCATTTAAATAGATGACCAAGTAAAGGGAAGTTCTACAATTATGTGATCCAATGGAAACTTACAAGAAAAATACAAATCAGCTCCCTTGTTCCATATGTGTAGGTCACAATTTTTGGAAAACTGTACTGTTTTCATTAATGTTCACTTCCACAGCTCTGGAAAGTATATATCACATCCATTTCTTATCACTTAATATCAATCCTTACAGTTCCATCAATTTCTGGGCTGTTGCAAGTCACAGGATTATAAAAAACGAACATTTGTTCTTGTTAAGATTTTAGATATGTTTTCTGTGAATATCTGATTCAAAGGTTTACCAAAATCAATTTCCTCAAACCACATTATCAGGTTCTCAAACCTATTCCTCTGACAGAGCAATGAAGAGAGCTCTGATGTTTTTCAGTTGGGTTTCAACCTCAACTCCACATTAGAAACTGGAAAGTGGCTGTGGAGAGATAACGTAATTTTCCTGAGGAGAGCAATTAAGAAGACTCTTCCAGTTCCATTAAGGATGACATACAGACTGTGGAAGCGATAGAGACAATGGAAGCGTCTAGAGTACATACTGGTCTGCAATCAGATCAAGAGAGCTGGACACTAGTGAGATAAGCAGGGGACTGAGGACATCTCAAAATGCAAGGGCTTCCCCCAGCAGAGGGAAAATTCAATTGTCCAGTATAATTGTAAAGGTGAATCCTATCCAAATTGGCTAATAGTGGTAGCTATGGTCATCCCATCTATTGGCCTACATTGGGGCGATTTAGTGGAGGCATTAGTGACTCCCTCAAGATGCTGCACCGTGTCTTGCAAAGCTCCAGCTTCAACAGGGCACTTGGCTGCTGTCAAGAAGATTCAAGATTTGTTATCAATATTTCCCCAATTAGGCTAGGCCTCATTAAATGCATCTAATTCCCTATCTACTGTTGCTATGTGGATAGCCCCAGCCAGCTGGACCCCACCTTCAGCAAGATTACTCGATGACACAAATGTCTCAGATGTCAACAGGTTAGCAAGTTAGCACTGACAAGATAACAAGGTGCTTTTATTTCACCAGTTCATTAGTCACTTACTTATCTATTTCATTAAAAGCTTAACACATGAATGAAAAATATCACACAACCTTGGTAAATATTAAGATTATGATATGATCAAATTTCATTGGGAGAGCCTCCACTTTGCCCTTCTAATTGGAGAAATAATGTGAACAGTACTTACAACATTGTCCCAGGATCTACATGATTCCTCAGCTGGAATTAGAGTGAATGGGTAAGAGTGTCCTCTTAGAGACATCTCTGATAAAGTGGGTGGTGTACAACAGTATTAAAGATCGGAGATGTAAAGGTGAGAACATCCTGATAAAGTGGGGGAGTTTTCCGCGTTATCTTTGGGCATTACCAATAAGACTAGGAAGTATTTATACAGAACTTTACATTAAAATAATTAATGGATGGTCTTTCATCCTGGACTAGGGTAGTGGCAGGCTTAACATATGTACACTTTTCTTGTTGTATGATTCTGATGTTAATTTCTGCACTAGAGATATTCAAAAAATAGGAATTTTTAAGTGAATATTTCTGTGGTTTACAGTTAGAGGAAGATATTGCATAACCAATATTAATATAAATGAACAAAACAAAATACCCCTCAATATTGGCATTTGTATATAGTTGCAAGGGATTGAAATCCAAATATTAAGGTCTTCTTGCCCAGTTGTCTCTCTGTTTCAAATTAAATGAGCATTCAATAAGAAATCAATTTGTTTGCATTTCGTTATTAAATGAGTGGGTGGCACAGTGGTTAGGACTGCTGCATCACAGAGTCAGGGACCTGAGTTCGATTCCAGCTTTGGGTGACTGTTTATGTAGAGTTTGCACATTGTCTGCATGGGTTTCCTCCCATAGTCTGAAGATGTGCAGTTTAGGTGAATTGCCTGTGCTAAATTTCCCCTAGTGCCTAGGAATGTGTAAATTAGGTGCCTAGTGCCTAGGAATGTGTAGGTTAGGTGGATTGGCCATGGGAAATGCAGGCTTACAGAGAGAGGGTGATCTTGGTGGGATGCTCTTCAGAGGGCCAGTATGGACTTGATGGGCCAAATGGCCTACTCCCACACTGTAGATTTTCTACTAATATACAATAAAAATCTATATTATAGTTTAGTTTTGGATTCTTCAGTTATTTCTACTCATATAAAGTCTGACTGAGGAAGTGATTTTATACTGGCAGTTCACTGTGAACTTAACTCCATTTCTTTTGAGCCCATTTTACTGAGGGTATTGAATATCATGTCCATATCATTTGTCAACAATTGGCGTCCCTGCTCTTTGTACATAACTTTGTGAATATTCCAACACAACAGCTATTAACTGATAATAAGTACAAGGGTTTTTTTTTGCACAATTACATAACTATAGTTTTGCAATAGTTTGCCAAAGAACAACTATTTGCAACTGGAGAGATGTTGTAATAGTTCATGTTTTTTAAAGTTCCAAAACAAATCTGAACACCCCTTGATGTGCTAATGATTCCTTGGAATCAGGAAGGGCTCAGGTTCAGAATATTGCAATATTAGTAGGGCCACAGTGAGATACTTAACATCAGAATCCCCTCCATATTATTGGAAGTGGCAAAGTGCACAATTTTCTCTCTCCCTCACAATCTGATGTCTATTGGAAACTACATGTTTTACTGTTCAGTGAGGACAGCATCATTTCCAAATTAGCTGATGTCCAAACGTTAACTGCAGTTTTTATTCTTTTATGGTATATGGACAACACTGGCTTGACCAGCATTTGATAACCATTCTTAATTGTCCTTGAGAAGGTAGTGATGAACTACCCTCTTAAACCAAGGTACACGCATAGTTCTGTTAAAAGGATGTTGCATGATTTTGAACCAGTGACCGTGAAGAAATGACAATATACTTCCAAGTTATGAAAGCTCGTGACTTGGTGGGGAACATGCAGATGATGATGCTTCCATGCATCTGCTGCCCTCGTTCTTCTAACTGGTAAAGGCTTCAAGAAGTGCTATTGATGGAATTGATTATAGTATATCTTGTGGATGGTCATTGTTCCTCTATGTTAAAGGTAGATATGAATGTTGAAGATGCAACTAGGTGGGCTGATTAGTTCTGAATGATGTCAAGATTCTTGAGTGTTGTTGGAACTGCACTCATCCAGGTAAGTGGGGAGCAATCCATCACACTCCTGATGACTGGTGGACAGACTTTGAGAACTCAAGAGATGAGTTACTATAACCAAATTTCCTAGCCTCTAATCGGCTCTTGTACCACAGCATATACATAGTTGATCCAGTTCTGTTCAATAGTATTCATTATTTAGAGTAGTGATTGAGTCAGGAATAAAATTGAGGGTGTACAGATCCAAAGCTATTTACATTTTCAAGAAGAGAGAAGAAATCCTGAAGATGCGAAGGAAACCTTCAAATTTGTAACTTCCTTTCTAATAATCTCACTTAAATCTAAAGAAGCTGCCATTGCTGACTACTAGAATAATATTTTATCAGCAGTAAACTCATTAAAAATGGACTTAGGTCTTTGTTCAGTTCCATAATATGGCTACTTTAACATGGATATTTATTTTCTTCACTCCATGCTCTGTTTGAGCATTAAGTTCATATACCACCATTACAAGTTCATCTGGTGTAATGTGATACACCAACCCTAAGGGATACGTACCATTATAGTATTCAATGTTAAACTCTCCTTTAAGTATGCAGGAATGCAGTATAACATAAAATGATAAGAAACAGGTTATCTCACATAATGAGAGCTGTGTGGAACATGTAGGAATGATCTTAGTACAATGCTTTCTCAAGGACAAGAAACTGCAAACTCAAATGGTAATTTATGCTATTCCTATGCATTTTGTAAACAGTACTGCAGAGCAGGTCTGGCATAAGATAGCAGAAGTCACCTGCCATTCAGTCAGAAATCCATGTGCAGCACCAATAGTTTAACTTCCACACGTTAATTTTGTCACAGAATCCCTACAGTGTGGAAACAGGTCAGTTGGCCCAACACACCGACTCTTCGAAGAGTAACCCACCAAGACCCATTCCCTTCCTCTACTTCTCTACATTTCCACTGACTTCTGTTCCTAACCTATACATCCCTGTACATTATGGGCAATTTAGCATGACCAATTCACCTAATCTGCACATATTTGGACTGTGGGAGGAGCACCCAGAGGAAACCCACAGAGACACAGGGAGAATATGCAAACTCCACACAGTCACACAAAGCTGGAATTGAACCCAAGTCCCTGGCACTGTGAGGCAGCAGTGCTAACCATTGAGCCACCGTGCTGTAAATATTGTGTTAGCAATTCTTTGCTGTAATATTTATTTTTTTAACTGTTAAATAGAATTAGTTAATAATATCACAAATTATATCTGTCTATAGTTAAATACAGGGAATCTGTTAATTAGACAGTTATTTATTTAAATTAGAATTAGCTCAAACTAACTGATGTGGATAGCACAACAATTTGCTTTTTTTTCCCCAAAAGGAACAAACGAATAACATAAATTATTTTAATTGTGCTATAAATATGCAAGCGGTATTGATTAACATACTTTACCCTGTAGGCAAGGAACTTAAGACAAATTTCTTTATCCAGCTCTTTTTACAGCCACCTTTTGAATCCTCTGGTCTTGCTTGTTATTATCATTCTGGATCTTTAAAGCCATTTTTCTCTGGTTCATACCCCCCTGTATAACTATTTGGGATTATGCAGTTGGAAAAGGCTGGGGGCATGTAACAACTGTTCTTAACCCCATAGCCCTTCTAGATGCAAACTTCCAGCAAGATCTCTAACATGGACAGATAGAATCACATTCGAAACAAGGTTTGAGGTTTAAATTACAAGCAAAATGGAAGGAAATCCTCCTTCTGTGTCATTTTTCACCTTTATGTTTGCAAATTACTTGCTAATACTAGCTATTCAGACCATGAGTACTCAGTTATTTTTCGCAATTGAGAGTCAAAGTTTTTTTCTCAAATGGATTAGCATCTTGACTCATTTGTATCATGAATCACAAAACTTTGCAACAGTTGAAGAGTTAATACGATAATGTTTCATCGCAGCTACTTGTACTGCATCAAGGCACTTTAATGAGCAACTCAGAAACGAGAGTATTCTGTAGCTATCACTTTCCTTAGCCCTATTTCAAAAGCTATTACATATTTGATACTTAGAGCAAGAGAAAGAAGATGAAAAAACAATTGATTGTTTAGGACCTGCGTCATCTTTGTTGTAGAAGAGTCACAACCTGCTGTCACACTTAAATGGTCTGAGGAGCAATCCCTTCAGAAATTAATGTATTATGGATGCGATGATAGAGCTGTACGCAAAAAGAAACCTGCAGCTGATCTCTTGGGCAAGATGGCACGAGCACTTACTGATGGTGACAATCAGCTTAAACATTTTCTTGTTCATTTTGGTTCAGCTTCTTTCCAGAACCGTTGGGAGTATCGATAACAAAAACAGAAGTTGCTGGAAAAGCTCAGCAGGTCTGGCAGCATCTGCACAGAGAAATCAGAGTTAATGTTTCAGGTCTAGTCACCCTTCCTCAGAACCGGACCCGAAATGTTCACTCTGATTTCTCTTCACAAATACTGCCAGAGCTGCTGAGCTTTTCCAGCAAACTTCTGTTTTTTGTTTCTGATTTACAGCATCCGCAGTTCTATCAGGGAATATCAATAATTCCAGTTTGCAATCAGAAACAGATGAATTGGTGGATTGTTTGAGCAAGCAAGCGGCTATATCACAGATCCCATGGGAAACACAAAATTAAATAAAAGAGCTACCAAAGATTCTTTCAAATGGCAAATTCCCATAAGTACAAGGTGTCATCGATGACATGCTTGTACACAGGAATGTCAAAAAAGGGATTTGGTTCATCACGACTAAGAATATTTTCTCCTAAACACACCACATCATACACTCTTTTCTCCCCCAGTCACATAAATGAAATTCCTTGTGCATTATGGCTACAACTTTGCTTACATTGTTTAGTTATCAAAAGGCAAACTGTCTTTTCGGTCACAGGCTCATTTGAGACCTTAGAATCTGGTCATCCCTGCTCTAATTGCATTACCTGAGATAAGGGTCCTTTATTTGGGTTTGGGGACCATATTAGAGCCAGTGTTTTTTTCTTGGTGGAGATAATGGGAGGGAATAAAAACTCAAGAGACAGCAACTGCATTCAGCAGAGGATCTGCAAGAAAATGACCTGTCTTTCCTTTCAGCACACATGAGGAGATTAATGTATTCTTTTCCCCAATCAAATTGTTAAAATTCATTGAAAATAGGAGGGTCTAACAATTGCTGCTTATCTCAAAGGAATCGTATTGGACCGACGATGTTAATTCATTCTCCACAGATTCAGGCAGACCTGTTGAGCTTCTCTAGCACTTCCTGATTTTATTTCAAATATCCAGCATTCACAGTATTTTGCTTTCATTACTATAGGTTTTGGTTTTTTTTCTCATTTTCTGCCCATCTGTTCTCAATAACTTGTCAGAATCACAAATTCCATTTCCTTTCCCCTCACCTTTCATCTCAGTAGCCTCAACATTCAATGGATCACCTCTTATTGTTTCTGTACCTCCAAAATAATGTCACCACCAAACAAATCTTCCATCCCCCGTCCCTGTGACAATAGTTTCCACTGATCAGACAGCCTCACATTTTTTCCCTTTCCCATGGAATCTCCCCAAACACACAGGATGCACCACCTTTTACCTTCTCATTTAGAACAGTCCTTCCAGAAATGGTAATTTAGTAATGCTTCTGTCAATTCTATGAGGTGTAAAACCTGTGCCCACACCTCCTCCCCCTCACCTCTGAGTAAGGTCCTAAAGGATCATTTCACATCCAGCAGAGATGTTCCTGCAAATCTACCCATCTCATCTACTGTGTCCGTTACTCTCGATGTGGTCTCCTCGACATCGGGGAGACAATACGCCAACTGACAGAGCGGTTCAGGGAACATGTTTGGGACAGATGCACAAACAACTCCACTGCCCTGTGGCCGACCACTTCAATTCTCCCCCCCACTCCACCAAGGACATGCAAATCCTGGGCTTCCTCAGCGCCAAATCCAAGCCACCCAACAACTCAAGGAAGAACGCCTCATCTTTGCCTTGGGACCCTAAACCATACAACATCAACATTGACTTCATCAGTTTCCAAATCTCCCCTTCCTCTGCCTCATTCCAAATCCAACCCTAAAACTCAGCAATACCTTCTTCAACTGACCTACCTGTTCATCTTCCTTTCCAACTATATACTCCACCCTCCCCTCCGATCTTTCACAATTACCCCCAACTGGCATCCACCTATTGTCTTCCCACCTACCTTCCCCCTGCCCCACCCTAATCCCCACCTCCACTGCCCTAATTATCTCTCAGCCCCTTTCACCTTCCACTTTCCTGATGAAGGACTTATGCCCAAAATGCCAACTCTCTAGCTTTACAGCTTGTGCCTTTCTAGCACCACACTTTTCAACCCTGACTCTCCAGTATCTGCAGTCCTCACTTTCCCCTATTTGATGGTCACAATGCAATCTCCCAATGTTGCTAGAGCAATTCTCATTGCAGACCAGCTTGTCTACATTATTGCTCATCATGAGGTAAGTTTGCTACCACAAGGGTAGAGGCCTCCAGGTCTGGTATGGTAGGCCAAGAGGAAGTTCACTTGTCAGTCTAACTAAGACGCTCTTGCATGTAGTAACCATCTACACATTGTGCCAGACAATGTTTCAGAGATTATGAGGAGAGGCTTGACGTGAGGTTTTACTTCTGAAATCCTGCTATGCTCCCATCAAGTCCATATGACATGAACATTTTAGACCCTTACACAACAAGCCACATTGGGTAAAACAAAGAGTCTGTAACTCATTTGTAGAACAGCCCGTACTCTGCAAGCATGACCCTGATCTGGAAGGTTACCTCTGTGTAGTACATGAGCTACTTTTTACAATATGTGCCTGTTGATGTGGAACAGCCTTTCACTTTAGACATATTAGTGCTGGTAAAATTTTTAAAATGGCAATAATTAGCGGGGTGTTTTAGTCTTCCTTCTGGACCCTTTCCATAGCCACCATAATGAAATGGTCAATGAAAGTTTACTCCCATTCCAAATAGCCTTTTACACTTTTCAATCCACAAAGGAATCATGTCTTTTGAAAGGCATCCTCCTGAACTAAACCACTTACAGAATCAGGGCAAGTGTTTGATTCAAAAATCACACAATCTATTTTATGGGGTGAAGTTGTATTTGCAGAATTATATTTACAGATACATTCTATTTTGCACAAGAATCTATAGGCAGTCAATCCATGTGACATTTTATAAATTCCTATTTTGGGAACAGAACCAGTCTGACTCACGGTTGGAATATATACAGACCCTAATCTCCCACCTTTAACCCATTGTCTGAGCTGAGATGTCACCTTTTTTTTTATAAAACTTAAGTTTTCTCGGGAATGCGACTTGGAAGAAGGTTTGGGATCAAAACCTGCAACCATTCTGAAAGATGGAAGACTTAACAGCAATCTAAGTTTGTTCAATATACGGCATCAGTTGTACAACACCATGATCATATGCTGTAAACTTTGTGTCCTGTGATCCTACTGCTCTAGCTACGAGACCAAGGAACACTGCTCCGAAAGCTAGTACTTCTAAATAAACCTAATTTGGAGATGCCAGTGTCGGACTGGGGTGGACAAATTTAAAAATCACACATCAGGTTACACTCCAACAGGTTTATTTGGAAGCACAAGCTTTTTGTGCGCTGCTCCTTTAGTTGGCTGTGGAGAATAAGATTGTAGGACAGAATTTATAGCAAAAGTTTACAGTTTATAACAAAAATTATAGTTTATAGCAAAAGATTACATCACACTGTAAACTTTTGCTATAAATTCTCTGTCTTACGATCTCCACAAACACCTGATGAAAGAGCAGCGCTCCGAAAACTAGTGCCTCCAAATAAACCTGTTGTGTGATTTTTAACTGTAATTTAAACGGGATAATGGTGTTGAACAAGTTAAACCAGAGAAAGAGGGAGCGTGTAACTCTCTGGATGACATTTTTTTTTAATTAAAAAAAATGTTCAAACTTCAAGACGCTCTTCCACTTTGAGATGTGCCCCCGGAATGAGTCGATGCCCTGCCTGGGTTCCTGGACTGATGATGGGACAACAACACGTCCTGAGCACGCCGTCCCCATGAGAGCTGCTGCTGCTGCTGCTGGAATCCGCCTGGCCAGGAGCACAGGGACCGCCACAGAGTCCGGACACACCACTCACAACCGGAGTGACATCGCCGTCAGCCAGTCACTGCCCTGGATCAATCCAATCACCGGGTGGGACTGGCGACAGGCCGGACACATGGAGCTCATTCCAGTGAGCGGCAAGGACCGAGAGTGTGTGAGCAATGTCGGCGCACGCAGCGCGGCCACTCGTTGGGTTGACCTCCTTTTCGAAACTGTGCGCGGCCCTGGGCACTTTGTTGTTTTTTCTGTTGAGTCTCCTGTTGGTCCGGCAGCTCCTGAAACAGAGGAGACCTCGAGGGTTCCCACCGGGTCCCACCGCTCTCCCTCTCATAGGCAACCTCCTGTCACTCATCAATGAGCCACACGTCCTCTTGAAGAAACAGAGTGAAATTCATGGACAGGTACTGACTTAAAACTTATTTATTAAAACAAATCGATATTCGATTACAATCAGGGCCGTATCATCAAAATTAGTTGCAAACACCTGTAATCTTGGATTTGAGTTAATGCTGGTTCTTTAGTGGATCTATCATGGATTTTAGCTGTTGTTGTGAATGGTAAAGTATGGAAAAAGAACACATGGACTTTGTACTGTGTGTGTTCGGCTGGTATTGTGATCACCAAGTGCAGAGCATCTGGATATTTCATTACTGTTCAAGGAAGAGAGAAACTTCGTCAGTTAGTTATAACCTGCATTTCTCTCGTACCTTTCCGAAAAAGGTCAAAATTTGAGCAAAGGAAGAGATATTAGGAAGTTGACCAAGAATTTGAATAAAATTGTAAGTGTTAAGGAGGTTCTAAAAAGAAAGTAAAAGGATGTGGAAAGCAAAGAGGTTGGGACAGGTACTCTGCAGCACAGCGTCTGAAGGCAAAGCTAAAGGAAGAAGATAAAGAGGACTCCAGAACCCAGGAACAGAGTTCCCAGTTTGATCGAAAGGATAATCGGAACTGGAGGGTGAGCACTGGAAATGAGGTGCAATGTAGAATAGAATTCTCTGTGAGCCACTGAACACAAGGATAATGGATGAACCAAAGTTTATGGAGGATTGGCAGTGATCCAGGAGGGAGTTGTAATGAGTTGACAGAGGCCATTGGAAGCCTGACAGTGATGGGAGGGAAGCAGGAAATGACTGTAGCTGAAAACTTCATGCAGCTTAAAGACTTTTACTGGTCCCATTCACGAACTATAAGTTACCTACTGTGGGAGTATTGATTGGTCCCATAATCCATTTAAAATGTCAATTTATATTTTCTCCCATGTTGTGCGTTGCTGAGCTCATCAGACCAAACAGAGCCATTCCGAGCATCTAGTGTTGCTTCGGCATTCATGATGGAGAGTGGAGTGTGACACCATGATTACGATCTCACTTGAAA